>NC_037672.1:183539714-184139714 GCF_003255815.1 Theropithecus gelada | reverse complement strand
CACTCTTGTTGCCCAGGTGGGAGTGCAATGGTGCCATCTGGACTCACTGCAACCTCCGCCTCCCGGGTTCAAGTGATTCTCCTGCCTCTGCCTCCCAAGTAGCTGGGATTACAGGCATGCGTCACCATGCCTGGCTAATTTTGTATTTTTAGTAGAGAGGGGGTTTCTCCATGTTGGTTAGGCTGGTCTTGAACTCCCGACCTCAGGTGACCTGCCCACTTCAGCCTCCCAAAATGCTGGGATTACAGGCCTGAGCCACAGCATCCGGCTGTTATTGGCATACTTAAGTGAGAAACCCATAATCTCTCAGCATGCATTACCATAAAAATTAACAAAATAGATTCTTCAATTTTTGTTTGTAATCATTCCACGCACTTGTTAATTCTAGCAATGGCCATGACAGGTCCATCTACAAAATCAGTACGACAAAGGTAAACAGAGTGACAGCTACTGTGTTTGTGGGCATTCAGTCAAAAAGCCATTGGTACTCCTTTATTTTTGGTTTGAAGTTACATCCTTACTTTTCTTGTTTGTTTGTCCAACATCTCCCTAACCCCTGGTAACCACTATTATCTCTACTTCTATGAGTGCAGCTTCTTTTAATTTAATACGCAACTATGTAAGTAAGATCATGCAATATTTTTCTTTCCGTGCCTGGCTTACTTCAAATAGCATAATGTCCTCCAGGTTTATCCGTGTTGTCACAAATGACCGGAGTTCCTTCTTTCTAAAGGCAGGATAGCATTGTATTGTGTATATATACTACAGTTCTTTATTGATTCAACCATTAATGGACGCTTAGGTTGACTCCATATCTTGGCTACTGGGAATAATGCTGCAATGGACACGAGAATGCAAATACCTGTCACACAGAGATACGGATTTTCTTTTGGACACATACCCACTACTGGGATTGCTGGCTCATGTGGTAGCTCTCTTTTTACTTTTTGAGGAAGATCTGTACAGTTTTCCATAACGTCTGCACTAATTAACATTCCCACCAGCAGTATGCAAGGCCTTCCTCTTTTCTACATCCTTGCCAACATTTACCTTTCATCTCTTTAATAAAAGCCATTCTAACAGGTGTGCGCTGCTATTTTGTGATGGCTTTCATTTGCATTTCTCTGCTGATTAGTGATGCTGAGCATCTCTTCATACACCTGTCGGTTGTTTGCAAGTCTTTTTCCATATACTTGCTGGCCTTTTCTATGTCTTATGCTATCTCACACCACATACAAAAGTAAACTCAAAGCAGATTAAAGACCTACAGGAAAGGCCTGAAACTGTAAACTTGCTGAAGCAAAATACAGGGGGAAGCTCCATAACTTTGGTCTGCACAATAATTTCTTTTACATGAACCCAAAAGCACAAGAAAATAAAAAAACAGACAAATGAGATTATATCAACTTTAAATGCTTCCGCACATTTGAGGAAACAATCAACAGAGTGCAGAGAGAACCTGTAGAATAGGAGAAAATATTTGCAAACTCTACATTTCGTAATGGATTAACATCTGAAATATACAAGAAACAACTCAATAGGAAGAAACCAAATAATCCAATTTAAAAATGTACAAAAAATTTGAATAGACATTTCTCAAAAGAAGACCATGTGTGTCTGACGTCCAAAGACACACAATTTAGAGAAATCTAAAGAAGGCTATGATCTACAGTAATCTGGTAGATAGCTTAGGAAAACTTGCCGTTCAAGTAAGGCAGTAACAGAGCTCTGGTTCCCAAGCAGACAATGCCAGGCAAAGCATGCAGGTGGATGCTGAACGGAATTCATGGCTGTGACGAGAAGAGGAATATGAATCTCTAAATCCTTAGTGAGCCTGGAAAAAGGCATAATTGTGGCTAGGCGCGGTGGCTCATGCTTGTAATCCCAACACTTTGGGAGGTTGAGGCGGGTGGATCACGAGGTGAGGAGTTCAATACCAGCCTAGCCAAGATGGTGAAACTCTGTCTCTACTAAAAATACAAAAATTAGCTGAGCGTGGCAGCAGGCACCTGTAATCCCAGCTACTTGGGAGGCTGAGGAAGGAGGATTGCTTGAACCCAGGGGGCAGAGGTTACAGTGAGCCAAGATCACGCCACTGCACTCCAGCCTGGGTGACAGAGTGAGATTCCGTATCAAAAAAAAAAAAAAAAAAAAAGCCGTATTGCTGCATTGTGAGGTCCGGCTCACCCTTATATTTGCTGAAAGAGCAACTCTAGCCAAAAATGCAAAATAAGAAGTGACTCTCTGAAAATCTTGCATACATTTATATTACTATATCTCTCAGGTATTCTAAAGTGCTAAATGAATTAATTATTTTCTGAATGAATACTTAAAAATACCTATAATTAAATAGCATATGATAAAAGCACTCACATGCATAAAATGTACATTCATCTTTAGTTAACTTTTCGAACAGTTGCAAAAAGTCCAATTTTGTGGTTTAGTTGCTTACTGTGCCTAAGATTAATATTTCTTGCATCACAACAGGTACTCACAGGCATCCTCTATTTATTTTTCTTTCTGTTACTGTAAACGGGACAACTGGAACTCAGGTTCTCAAATCAAGGCAGACACGCCTTTGAAGCAGCAGTGATTACATTGTGGGTTTCCCCTTTTGGTGCTCATTTTAAGACATTTCGGTTCATCTTTAGAACTTAAAGGCTATTGATATGCAGAATCCTAATAAAATAGATGTTTCAGTGTTCGTGTGGAACATTTCTGTAATTGGGTTTTAATTGAACTATTTTAAATGGATATTTCAAAACCTGAGTGGGTGTTTTAATAATGTGCTCCAATATGCAGCTGATAATGTCTTTATTCCTATCGGACTGTCAGTGAATTTAAACTTCTATCAGGATTTACTGGTCACTGCTTCCTTGTGACATCCTCTTTTTGTTCCCTGCACAGGCATTCCAGCACTAACCTTGGTAAGACTAATAGCCATGAAACAAAACTATGAAGCCATATTACGTGGCCTCAAGTAAAAACTTTCATATAATATATTATGTCCACATTCTTAGGATGGCAAACATTGCTTATGGTTCAGAGAGAAGCTTATACCGTCTGTCACCTGAAGAGCAGGCACAACAGCAGTTGCTGTGAACACCGATACTCCTTTTTAAGATATAATCTACTCCGATGTGTTAGAGGAGAAGAACAACCTAGGGCACACAGAGGAGTCTACTGTCTAGCAAAAGTCCAGTCCCTTCATCATTTCATCCCTTTTTATTACTCTGAACTCAGGGTTGTAACAAGGATTGTACAGACTCTCAGAGAGATGCACTCCAGATCTCCGAAGATGAGAATTGGACTAGCCAAGATGGTGTTCCTGTTGCTACAGCAAACTCTGGTTTGATAACACAGGCCTAGCTCATATTATTGTACTTCTGTCTATTGTGCTTTGCAGATATTACATTTCTTACAGATTGAAGGTTTGTTGCAACCTGGCCTCAAGCAAGTCTATTAGCGCCATTTCCCCAGCATGTCCTGCTTCATATCACTGTGTCACATTTTGGTAATTCTTGTGATTTCAAACTGTCGTTATTATTAGGTTTCTTATGATGATCTGTGATCAGTGATCTTTGATATTACTGTTGTAATTGTCTTGAGGCACCATGAACTGCACCCATGCAAGACAAAGAATTTAATCCAGAAATGTTGCATGAGCACCGACTGCTCCATTGACCAGCCATTTTCCAATCTCTCTCCCTCTCCTCAGGCCTAAGACACAATGACTGGAATTAGGCCAGTTAATAACCCCACAATAGCCTCTAGGTGTTCAAGTGAGAGGAAGAGTCACACATCTCTTACTCTAAATCAAAAGCTAGAAATGATTCAGCTTAGTGAGGATAGCATGTCCAAAGCCAAAACAGGTTAAAAGGTGGGCCTCTTGCACCAAGCAGTTACCCAAGTTGTGAATCCAAAGGAAAGGTTCATGAAGGATATTAAAACTGCTACTCCAGTAAACATACAAATGATAAGAAAGCAAAACTTAAAGTTTGAGTGGTCTGCACAGAAAATCAAACCAGCTACAACATTCCCTTAAGCTGAAGCTTAATCCACCACAGGGCCCTAACTCTATTCAATTCTATGAAGCCTGACAGAGGTGAGGGATTGGCAGAAGAAAAGTTTCAAGCTGGCAAAGGCTGGATCATGAGGTTTAAGAAAAGAAGCCATCTCCATAACCTAACAGTGCTAGGTGATGCAGCAAATACTAGTGTGGAAGCTGCAGTAAGTTATCCAGAGGAAGATCTACCTAAGATCATTGACGAACGTAGCTACACTAAACAACTGATTTTCAATCTATGCAAAACACCCTCCTATTGAAAGAAGATGCCATCAGAGGCAAATGGCATCTCCTATTTAAGAAGGCTTCCATAACTGGAAAGAAGTCAATGCATAGCTTCAAAGCTTCAAAGGACAGGCTGACTTTCTTGGGAAGGGCTAATGTAGCTGCTGTATATTTTTTCAAATTTCAAAAATACTCTACTTCATTTTTGTTAGAGACAAGGTCTGACTGTGTTGCCCAGGCTGGTCTCAAACTCCTGGACTCAAGCAATCCTCCCACCTCAGCCTTCCAAAGTGCTGGGATTACAGGCATGAGCCACAGCACCCAACCTAGCTCGTTACTTTTTAAGTTGAAGTCAATGCTCATTTACCATTCTAAAAATCCTAGAACCCTTAAGAATTGTGCTAAATCTGCTCTTCTTGTGCTCTGTAAAGGGAATAGGGAAGCTGGGATGACAGCACATCTTTTAATAGCATGGTTTACTCAATATTTTAAGCCTACAGTTGAGAACTACTTTTCAGAAAAAAAGGATTGTTTTCAAAACGTTACTGCTCTTTGGCAGTGTACCTGTCTTAAGAGCTGTGATGGGGATGTACAAAGATATTAATGTTGTTTTCATGCCTGCTGGCACAACATCTATTCTGCAGCCCATGGATCGAGGAGTCATTTCAACTTTCAAGTCTTATTATTTGTGAAACATATTTCATAAAGCCACAGCTGCCATAGACAGTGATTACTCTGATGCATCTGGGAAAAGTAAATTGGAAACCCACTGGAAAAAAAATGTAACATTTGGGATGCTATTCAGGACATTCAAAATTCATGGGAGGAGGTCAAAATGTCAACATTCACAGGAATCCGGAAGAAGCTGGTTCCAACTCTCATAGATAATATTGAGGGGTTGAAGACTTCAGTGGAGAAAGTAACTGCAGACGTTGTAGAAATAGCAAGAGAACTAAAATTAGAAGTGGAGCATGAGGATGTGACTGGGTTGCTGGAATCTCATGATCAAACGTTAACAGATGAGGAATCGCAACTTATGGATCAGCTAAGAAAGTGCTTTCTTGGGACAGAACCTTCTCCTGGTGAAGACGCGGTGACATTGTTGAAATGACAACAAAGGATTTAAAGTATTACATAAATTTAGTTGATCAAGCGGTGGCAGGGCTTAAGAGAATTAACTCCAATTTTGAAAGAAGTTCTAATATGACAAAAATGCTATCAAACGGCATCATATGCAACAAAGAAATCTTTTCTGAAAGGAAGAGTCAGTTGATGCAGCAAACGCCACTGTTGTCTTACATTAAGAAATTGCCACAGCAACCTTAACCTTCAGCATTCGACACCTTGATCGGTCAGAAGCCATCCACGTCGAGGCAAGATCCCCACCAGAAAAAGATTATGACTTTGCCGAAGGCTCTGATTATTGGTTGCATTTTTAGCAATAAAGTATTTTTAATTAAGGTATGTAGAGTATTTTTTAATAATGCTACTGCACACTTAATAGACTACATATGTACAGTGTAAACATAGCTTTTGTATGCACTGGGAAACCAAAGTCTTTGTGTGACTCACTTTATTGAAATGTTCTCTTTCTTGCAGTGGTCTGAAACTGAACTCACAATATTTCTGAGGCATGCCTGTACTGCCCTCTCCCAAGAACGCCTACGTGACCAGCCCTCAAACTGGATCTTCTGCCTCCAAATTATGTTTGCAGTTCATGTAGCAGGCATAACAGACTTCAATTCTAATAGTTACCTTCTTGCAATCTCTAGTAGCTGCAGCAATCTCTCACTGCAGATGTCTATTGTGATTCTGGGCCCCTGGCCCTTGGTCTACATCTCACATACATTCAGCCTTCTTGTACTTCCAGCCTCTTCTCCTTGTGGCTTGCTTGCTCTGTCACTTTGCTTATGTGCACTGTGGCCAAAGCTAAGGCACCAGGGAGCATCAAGAAAAGGCAGACATCTGTGAGGTGGATATGTGCCAATACTGATATTCTCTTATACCGCAATCCTGTGCTAGAGCGTCAGAGAGGAAACGCAGAATGCAGCCATGCTTCTTTTCAACCTACTGGTCAAATTTGGGTGGTTCAAGGTAATATACCCATTTTTTATGTCTAGATGCTACACTGACACTATGATTAAAATACATTAATTTGTAGGAATAGATAAGATGTAAAATTTCAGAACATAAAAAGTACATGCGGTGTCTTGAATCTAAGTTGCACTCAAGAATACCATGTATAATTCCAATAAAACATCGTAAACGAGGTACAGTGTTAGTTGGTTTGATAAAATGGATAAGAGGAGGAGGCCTGGAGCCCAACTACCCAGGTTCAAATTCCAGTTCTACTATTTTTACTAGTTGTGTGTGACCTTGGACAAGTTCCTAAACTTCTCTAAGGCCTAGTGTCCCCAGTTGTGACAGGGTAATGTTGACTCTCTCCTAGAATTGCTGGGAAGATTTAGTGAATGTCCCTGGGCAAGTACTCAGGACATCCTGCCTATCACTGTTTTTCGATCAAACAATAAAGCTTGTGCACATCAGCATGAATAATTGCTAGAAAAATAATTTTGAGTCAATTAATGGCAGGTAAAATGCATGCTATGAAGAAAAGCACAAATAAGAATCCGGTGAATAGCTTCAATACACAGATAATAAATGGAAAAGGCAATTAAATGACTTCTAAATAAATGTACTCAGCACTACCCAGCATGTTGCCTCTACCCAGGCTCTAGCATCTGAATGTCCAAAGTCTTCGCTTTTATGCTCCTTCATTGTGAAACCTCTAAAACTGGTTTACAAACTTGTTCTTTTGTCTCTTAATTTCAAATTTCCCCATGTAATGAGTCTGCAGTGCCTCGCAATCCTTCTTTCATCTGCCAAGGGTATTTCGGTTTTCTTCCTATGTCTTTACCAACAAGGGGAATTTGGAAATCAATGTCTTCAATTCTATTCACAATAAATATTTCACTCCTTGGAAAAAAATGCCTATATTATCTACACTAAAATGATGCCTTCTTGACCCCAGCATAGAACCCAGAATGGACAAATTATTTTAAAAGTTTATTACTTAAGGTGTACTTAGAATTCAGCAGGTAAAAACTACTACACAAAGACAACCACCACAAAATTAGATTAAGTTCCCAATTTATTTAGCCAAATGTATAGGCAGACCTGGTTCACATCAGAAGGAATATTGCTCGATCAGAGTATCTCAGTTTCTTACTATTTCTCAGCCTTTTTATACACATTCAGGAAGAATATCCTAAAAGTTTGCATACTTGTGGGCAGACATCAGTGCCTCTCTTGATACTTGGTTGATACCAATGATCAACAAGGCTACATCTTCATTGAGGAGGTAAATGTAGAGTTGTTGGCATGAATTTCCTGTGGTATATCTCCTACTTCATAGTATCCCTATCTTCCACCCCTTACTTTTTTTTTTTCCTCATATAGTACCACTATATTGGCAGTTCGATTCTGAACCTTGTCAGATCAAAAAATCCAGTTACTCACAAAATGCTACACTCATCCAAAAAGAAAAATATAGTAGGTGATATCTTTAAATATGAGCATTATGTCAGGGTAATTTCATAGCACAAATAAAAGAGATGTAAACATAGCTAAACATTGTGATAATGGCTATGGTTATATGTACTAGTCTTCTCAGGCTGCCACAACAAAATACTATAAATATGGTGGTCAAAACAACAGAATTTTATTTTCTTTCAATTCTAGAGGCTGGAGGTCCCAGACCAAGCTCCAGTGGACCAGTTCCTGGTGAGGGCTCTTTTCTTGGCTTGCAGAGGCAGCCTTCTTGCTGTGTTCTCACATGGCCTTTCTTGTGTGCATGTTCATGGAGAGAGAGAACATTTAAAAAGTACATGTGGTGTCTTGCACACTTAATAGACTACAGTACAGTGTAAACGTAGCTTTTATATGCACTGGGACACCAAAGTCTTCGTGTGACTCACTTTTTTGAAATGTTCTCTTTATTGCAGTGATCTGAAACTGAACTCACAATATTTCTGAGGCATGCCTGTACTGCCCTCTCCCAAGAATGCCTACATGACCAGACCTCAGACTGGATCTTCTGCCTCCAATTTATGTGAGAGACTGAGAGCTCTCTCTCTTCCTCTCCTCGTAAGGCCACCAAACCTGTCAGGTTAGGACCCCACCATTATCACCTCACTTAACTTTAATTACCTCCTACACTCCTGGTATCCAAATACAGTCACATTGGGGGTTAAGGCTTCCACACGAATTTTGGAGGGACACAATTTAGTCCCTCGCATGTAATAGCCATATCAACACCACTCTTACGTAAGTTTATCCAGATAATTGGTATAGTCTGTTAAATTGATTGTTGGGTCATCCTACTTATGCTATAGCCTTTACCAGACATTCCCTCTTTGACTTCCAAGCCCATTTCAATAACAAGAGAGCGCTCTTCCTCACATTTTTCTCCTAGTTAGTTCAGCTAACACACACACAGCATTATTACAACAGTTGGGAAATGAAATCAACAATGCTGCTTTTCTCATAGCGACCCATTTTCTACCCCATCCATGCAATTCTGTTTTGTAAGATTTGAACCTGATGGACTTTTACTATCAAGCCCCAGGCCTACATTTGACACTAAGATTCTACAGTTGTTCATTCTATCCTTCTGAGATCTGGAAGATGGGCCACAGGGCTTATCTCATCCTTATGTGTTCACATTTCATGTCTGAATCTCAAGCTTCACACACTTCTGAAGCCTCACTGATTTGTCAAGGAAAAGGAGTACATATTTGATTTAATTATGGCCATTGTATTTGACTCGGTCTTCCTGAGGCTTTTTGGTTTCCAACCAGGATATCGCTTCTGATTTCCCTCTCACCATTACGTTTTCTGAACAGGTTTTCTCTTCCTGTCATGCTAATTAACACATCGCCCCGCCCATCACCACCTCACCTCCATGCACATATACACTCCCATTTCCAGGACATATTCCTCCATTACTGCCATTTCGGGACCTCTTTCCAGAAGAAAGAGATCACATCTCATAGGCCCAATAAGCCACTCACCAATAGGAACTTTTACAGAACTGAAAGGAGCCTTCTGATGGAAGCCACGCCTATTATCCTAATTGCAGGCAATATAGCTTGGAGTCTTCTGGAAGATTTTCCAGAAAAGCCACTGCAAACCACCTTGACCTTCCTCACAGGCCCGTATGATGAGAGTAGAGCACTAACACTGATAACTAAATTGTGACTCATCACAGGTGTCAAGGAAGTCTAAACCCAGCAACCATTTTAGATGGCTCTGAAGTATTTGGGGGATAGTTTTAAAAACTTAAGTACTATTTGAATAGTACTTAATGAACTTCAATGAACAACATTGGAAAGAGTATTTAGAAACCTCATTATTATTAACTTTCATGCTATTGTGACTTTATTTAAAATACTTTGTTAAACTGAGAATGCCTTTCCCTTCCAGCACCTACTTACCTGACCATTGTCTCAACTACAGCTGACGGGACCCGTGATAGAGGCTTAATGGAAACTAGCCCATGAGATTCTCTTCCTCAGGAATGTGGAACCGAGGCAGAGGTTAGCCGCTCGCCGTGTGCTCTGCAGCTAAATGCATGTCAGTGTAAGGGTCCTCTTCTGTCCTAAGCTGACACAGGCTGCAGGGAAAAGTGACTGATGCTGCCAATTAGAGAGAAGCAGATGAAGGAGGCATGTGGCCTGGAAGGAGAGAGGAGGGCTAAGAAAATGAGCTTTGTTTCCAAGGGGCTCCGTAATTGCTATTTTTGGTGGCTTCTGAGCCCGGCTGCTGTTTCTTCACTTGAGCTCCACGACCTCCCTGTGTGGCAGACTGAATGGCGACCCCCAAAAGATACGTCCACCTGGAACCGCAGAATCAGATCTTATTTGGAATAGTCTTTGTAGACATCATTAAGGTAAAGATCTGGAGATGAGATCCTGCTGGATTAGGGTAGGCCCTAAGTCCACTGGCAGGTGAGCTTCTGAGTGACTGAACAGGGGAAGACAGGGACACACAGAGGAGGAGACGGAGGCAGAGATTGGAGTGATGCTGAGACAGGCCAGGCCAAGGTCCACCAAGGGCTGCCAGGCAGCCACCAGAAGCTGGGAGAGAGTCAAGCAAGGACCGTCCTCCGCCCCCCTCCAGAGCCTTCCGAGGGAGCGCGGCCCGCTGACACCTGGGTTTCGGGCTTCTGGCCTGCAGACTGTCAGAATAATAAGCTCCTGTTGTTTTAAGCCACCTGGTTTATGGTAATTTCTTGCAGTGGACCTAGCAAATTAATAGACCCCATAGTCTTGTAATTCATTCTGCTTAAACGAGCATGAGTAAGATTTAGTTTTACTAATAAATAAAAGTTACTTCACTAAGACAGAGGTTATTTATACATAGAAGTTATTTTACTAACAATTTTAAAATGTCTTATTGTTACTGTCTGACAATTAAAAATATTCTTAAAAATAATGTGAAAAATATTCAGTGAACTACTGATTTCTAACAACGAGGTAATATACAAATGGGATGGTAACCCCCATAATTGTATGTTTGGCCTTTTGACATCACTCAACATCCCATATGAATATTTCCCCTAATATTCTAAGATGTGAAGATACTTGCATGAGCTTAGTTTTTAAAGTTTGCTTTCTAATCCTTTATGGTAATGAAAATTGCTTTTCTATATATACCAGTCAAAGTGTAGTACAAATCTACAGAAGACCAAACTGAAAACAGAAAAAAAAAAAGTCATCTGATAGGAGAGGGGAAAGGAGGTACTAGGTTCTTGGAGCATAGGTAGGCCACCACCCCGGCCTCCTTCCTAAATTGACGTGAATGATCTCTTTGGCTGTCTGACTAACTGATCCTCTAGTACTGGGGACTGTAGTGACGAGATTCTACCTCCGCCACAGGGACATCCAAATAGTAAACCCATACAGACCTAGGAAATAGACCAGCCACTGGAGGAAGAAGCTATTTAGCCCAATGCTCTCAGTCTACAGAGAGAAAGCTAAGGCTCAGAGAGGTGCTGTGAATTTCCTCTGGCTGCAGAGCTGCTGACTGCATCCTCCTGCTAATAAATGCGGGAATAAGAGAAGAAGCAGCAGGAAGGAGCTACTTGGAAATTCAGAAATCTGCTGAGGAGAAGAAAAAAAAAATCAAAACAGCAGCAGAAAACAAAACACAACAAGACTTTAAAATGCTATTTTGTGGTCACTGGAGGAAACTCTCAAATTCTGCCTTCAATTCAATCTCTCTGTCCCTGAAGTGAATAAGAAAGAGAAGTTCATGTTTCTTTTGAAAGCTATGTTGTCTGTTCAGCAAAGTCTGAACCGTAAGAAAATTAGGTTGTGCCCTGCCTCTGTCTATATTTTCCAGCTGGGCATATATTCCCAAGCAATGCCACACATCTGCAAGTAAATTAATCCAGAGAAAAATAACATGGAGTTTATTTAAAGTTCAAGGCATTTCTTGAACATAAGCATTTGGTCCAACGGGTCACTGACTCCATTTTCATTGCACTGATAACAAAATTCATATATTTAAACATTAAAACAAAAAAGGGAAAACCTTTCACTTGTTTTATTCTTCTTATCCATGACATTTCTTAAGGGTTTAGACATTTGGCTCCTAATTTTATTTTCACTTCATTGCTCTGACAGTCGAGCTGCATAGCTTGGCATTAAAAAAAATCACTCTGTGTGGTTGCAATATACAATTTCCTTGGTGTAGGGAGGCCTGCAATGTCTGGGCACTTCCTGCCCAGCCATCTTTGTTGGTTGCACTGACAGGAAAGGTCATTCAGCTTTGTGATGAAATATAAATTTGGGAGAAAAGAAGGAATCTAATTATCTGGCCTCAGAGTCCAGTGGAGTGAAGATGAGCTGGATAGCTAAGCTCTGACTTGAATGTCTGCCCTCTCCCCACACCAGCACAGGAATGTCAATTGGCTGATGCTCCTGATTTAGTATTCTTGCTTTTACTCAAACAGGAAAGCAGTCCTTTTTTTTTTTTTTTTTTTTTTTTTTTAAAGCATTGCCACTGTGCTTTCTGTAATCTTTAAAATTGTTTACTCCTAATCACCTTTGAACCCTGAAATACATGTTCACATTTACTGGTAAGATCTTCCTCCCTATCAGAGACTGAGTGTCTTAGGCTTTCTTGACTAATGCTACTTTGGTCACTGCTATGGTCTGAGTGTTTGTGTCTCCCCTAGAATTCATGTTGAAATCTAATCACCAGTGTGAGAGTGTTGGGAAGAGACTGTTGGGAGGTGATTAGATCATAAGGGCGGAGCCCCCATCAATAAGGGGATCGGTGCCCTGATAAAAGAGGGCCCAGAGATCTGCCTTGCCCCGCACACCCTGTGAGGATGCAGCAGGAAGGTGCCCTCTGTGAATGAGGAAACAGGCCCTCCCCTGACACCGAATCTGTCAGGCCTTGATTTTGGACTTCCCGCTTCCAGAACTGTGAGGAATAAATTTCCGTTGTTTATAAGCCACCCAGTCTATGGTATTTAGTTATAGCTGCCAGAACAAACCAAGACGGCAGCACGGCTTCCTCAGGCCATTAGGTAAGAGTGTAAATCTCAGCAAATCAATCCTGACTTTGTTTCCAATCTTTTGCGAACACTTTTCAGGTCAGAGTTTTAGACTCCAAGGAAAGTGGCGACGTCGTTCTGCCTTCCCTTAGGTGTATCTATGCTTGCTGTTATTTCTCACAGAGAAATCGCAACTTACACTAAAATCACTTACTTCTTTGAATATTCTTTGGAATATTCTCCAAATCTTTTATTAGCCTATTTGGGGACAGAGGAAGAAGCCTGTTGGCTTTAGAGCCCAAACAGGAGCCATTGTATGACTATTTTCTTAACCATATTTGAAAACAAAACACCTGTCATTGCCCAGAAGTGTCTACATTAGCTGAGTCGCTAACTCCTGAATGAATTGTGTGTATTTTGCAGTTAATGAAAAGAAAATCTAATATCTGCTCCCTAAAAATAAGCAAAACAAACAAACAAACAAACAAACAAAAAAGGATAACCAGAAAATAGAAAGGAATTGGAAAGAAATATTTCTACAAGGTTTTATGCAAGGCTGCAGGTAAAGCCGTGGGCTGTGGTTGAATAGGCTCCCTTCGGATAGCGTAAGTGCCATTCAGATTCAGATAGACTTAGGCGACGCTGTGAGTGGTTCTCCCTGGAGAGCTGTTTGATGCAGTGGCCCCACCCATGGGGCAGGACCTTGGGCTAGAGTAGCCGAAGGAGTAGGCAGGTAGCTTGAATGACAGTTCATTGAAGAGCCTGGCTAGAACACCTCCCGAGCTCCCTCAAGACTGGCAAAGGCCCATCCTCCTGGAATCGCAGGTGCGGAGGCTGACGGGCGTTTTTCTCCAGCCACTCAGCGTGTTCTGCTTGGAAATGGCTTTTTGACTCAACACTCAGCAGCCCCTGGCCCTGTGAACAGAAGACTATATATGTATGTTATTGACCTCTTCTCCCCACCCTTGGAGATGCCAGCCTTTCCAGCTTATTGCCATTATTTATGGCTCTACTAAGACATAAAACTGGCTTCGGAAACACAAAACAGAATAATGGGGGTGGAGAAGTCAGAGACAGAAGTCAGCTTTAACCCATCCGTGGTTCCCTCTCCTACAGAGCAGTTGAGAATTATTTTCTTATATAAAGTGTTTTTATGGTGATGTGAAAATGCCATTCCCTGCAATGTGCAGACACACATGCACAATACATACATACACACACACACGCACCCACACGCACAGAAACACACAACTTTGTCCACATAGTAAAAAGATTGCTTGGTGAGATGTCAGTTTGCTGAATTAAGTCTATATTTAGTACTACCTCAATTTCACATTAAGGAAACTCTCATGCCCTTTACAGAGACAATATTCAGTACAATCTTACCTAAGTGTGTGTTGATGGGTTATATTTTAAACAAAAAGGAAAAGTGGAAATGAAAAGAAAGAAAGCAAAGCTGAATTGTAGATACAAAATGAAAGGAAGAAAATCATTTTTACAAAGTAAGAAATATCAACAGGTATGGATTACGAGTCAAAAATAATTTGACAAAATTGCAACTATCTCAATAAATTTTTAAAAACCTATCAAGCACTAGGGAAATGGGGAGCACTAGGTTCTAGCTATGAATCTTTTTCTAACTAACCATATAATTAATTACCTGATCTCTGGTCTTCTGTTATGGCATCAGAAATGGACTAAGACAAACACTATTCTGCGGGAGCTGGCGTGGAATAGTGTGAAAGACATGAGTTTTGAAGGCAGAGACACCCAGAGTTGAGTCTAATTCCGTTAACCTCTCTGATGATTTCCTTTACCCTTCTCATCAAAAGCATCCTGTATACTAATCATCTAATTAACCAAGAAGCATTTATTGATACCTACTGTCTATGATATGGCACCAGTCCAGGTAATACGTGGGGGACAAAGGCACGTAAGACACATGTGTCAAAGAAGGGAACGCATGTCCCTGAGTAGATGGCACAACAGAGGATCACAGTGTAGAGACAGAAATACATAGAAAACACTTCAAGATAGTAGTTACATGAAATACATTAAAAAAAACAAGTAAATTAGCCATCCTACAACATAGGGATTGCATTGGAAAAGATGGGTAGGGGGAGAAACAGATTTAGAGTGAGATATGACAAGACTGTAGAAGACTTTGAATGTCAAGCTGTTAAATGAGGATTTCAGTAAATAGGTAAAGAGATATAAGCAAATTGGTCTTCTAAAAGGCATATCAGAAGCATGCAGAATGGATTGAATTAGTGAGAAAATTCAAGGGTCTGAAAATAGTCTTTGGCATTCAAGGGCAAGTTGACATTCTCACCCATCAGTTTGACAGGTGTGAATAATCAGGTTGTTATGGAAATAGTATAGGAGATTAAAATCATCAAAATCAAATATCTGTATATATTTTTATCTCCATTGCTATTGTATTACTGATAAAAAAAAACTTTTGACATATGATTTCTAATAAATGGAGCAATTAACAATTATTTTCTGTCTAAGCCCACAATATTCATTAATTTCCCCAAAAGGCAATCTTTCTTTCTTTAGAGTTGTGATTAAAAATAAAACACTCTGAATTCATTTGCTGAGACTATATAAAGGCTTTTCTACTATTTTCCCAGATGTGTAACCTTTGTTTCTCTGTATGTTTAACTTCTATTCTTTCTGACAATTTTATAACTAGCTGGAAATCTAAACATTTCTTTCCTCTCAAGAAATATGTTAAACTGCAAAAACATGATATCTAGGCTTTGAACAAGACAAAACAAACCAACCTCAAAATATTCATGAACTTCCAATCACTCAAAATTCACAAATCTGTATACATTAGGCTGCAAGAATTTTAGCAATATATGTAATATGACATGCTGTCTGCTTTACGTCTAGACAAAATAAATAGAAATTGTAATGGTTTATGGAAATCTTAATACACAGGGACATTATAAGAGACATTAGTTTGGAAGTCTGTTACAAACATTAAAGCAGCAGCTTCTATGTGACTTTTGCATTGAAGACTCAAATACCTGTTGGGTATTCATGATTACATTTCTATTTTCTCAAGCAGCTACAGTTAGGACAGTGCCTAGCAAAGAGAAAATTTGGTTAATTTTAATGCAATTTTTTCAGTCACTACCACTTCCAATTTGTATATAGACTCTACACATAAGCCTCCTCCTTTACTTATCTTTAAATATTGAATTTCCTCACAACTAGGTTTTAAGCACTCTTTTCTTACACATATGTACTTTTTCGCAGTTGATCTCGCACATTCCCGTGAATGTAGAGCTGTCTACCATCTCTAATCTGATAAATGCTAATTATGTCTTTAGCTCCAACTTTCCCCCTAAATCTAGGCTTATATCCAACTATTTATTTGAAATCTGTGTTGAATGTCTTGTAGGCATTTCAAGTAGCCTTAGATATCCTAACATATCCCAAGTACATTGTATGACTTCTCTCCTGCCCTCGCGCAGCATAGTCATCTTTACATTTCAGTAAATAGTGCCATTATCCACTTGGTTACCAGGCAACAACCTAAAAGTCACCTGCTTCCACTCCTCCCTTCTTCTATCCCTCGCCTTCTCTTATCAGGCTCTCTGCGGCACTCCCAGATAGATCTCAGACTCACCTGTCTCCACCTCCACCCTCACCACCCTGATTCAAGCCAGATTTCTCTTGCCCAGATCATTCACTAACTGATCTCCTAGTGTTTAATTTTACCCTTTTCAATCTATTCTCTTATTAAGTGACAAAAATAAACTTTTAAAAATGTAATTCATATCCCAGGAACAAGACATGTCCCAACCTAACATCTTTCCACAGGTTTCCATGACGGATCAAACCGTTGCATGGCCTGGCTCTTGTTCTCCTTTCCAATCACTCATGTCCCCAGCCACTGGCTCACTGCAGCAGTCACACTCCAATCTCCCCCATTGCTGGGGCTCCAGGGTTTCTCTTTTCCTGTCCTTTCATGCGACTGGACCTTTCTCATCCTTTGTATCTCAGCTTGAACCTCTGTGAGGGGTTCCCACTTGCAGCCATCTAAAGAAGCTTCTCCCATACTCTATTTTGAAGGCCCCATTGTTATCACATAAAGACCCAGCATCCGCATTTGTGTTCTTTATACCACTTTTCATAAACTGGATTTTATTTTGTTTATTCAACGACTTGTTTCTCTTCCCCAAAATAATGTGAGTTAGGATCCAGGATCTGTTCAAGTTGTATTCCAGTACCTGTGGCATAGAAGATGATATGGTTTCGCTGTGTCCCCACTCAAATCTCAACTTGAATGGTATCCCCCAGAATTCCCATGAGTTGTGGGAGGGACCCAGTGGGGAGATAATTGAATCATGGGGGCTGATCTTTCCCATGCTATTCTCATGAGAGGAAATAAGTCTCAAGATCTGATGGGTTTCTCAGAGGTTTCCGCTTTTGCTTCTTCCTCATTTTTTCTTGCTGTCACCATATAAGAAGTGCCTTTCACCTCCTGTCATGATTCTGAGGCCTCCCCAGCCATGTGGAACTGTAAGTCCATTAAATATCTTTTTTTTCCCCAGTCTCAGGTGTGTGTTTATCAGCAGTAGTGTGAAAACGAACTAATACACTAAATTGGTACCAGTAGAGTGGGGCACTGCTGAAAAGATACCTGAAAATGTGGAAGCAACTTTGGAATTGGGTGGTAGACAAAGGTTGGAACAGTTTGGAGGGCTCAGAAGAAGACAGGAAATCGTGGGAAAGTTTGGAACTTCCTAGAGATGTGTTGAATGGCTTTGCACAAAATGCTGATAGTGATATGGACAATAAACTCTAGGCTGAGGTGGTTTCAGATGGAGAGGAAGAACTTGTTGGGAACTGGAGCAAAGGTGACTCTTGTTATGTTTTAGCAAAGAGACTGGTGTCATTTTGCCCCTGTCCTAGAGATTTGTGGGACTCTGAATTTGAGAGAAATGATTTAGGATATCTGGTGGATGAAATTTCTAAGCAGCAAAACATTCAAAAGGTGACTTGGGTGCTGTTAAAGGCATTCAGTTTTATAAGGGAAGCAGAGCATAAAAGTTTGGAAAATTTGAAGCCTGACTATATGATAGAAAAGTAAAACCTATTTTCTGGGGAGAAATTCAAGCCAGTTGCAGAAATTTGCATAAGTAACAAGGAGCCTAGTGTTAATTCCCAAGACCATGGGGAAAATGTCTCCAGGCCATGTCAGAGACCTTCATGGCAGCCCCTCCCATTACAGGCCTGGAGGCCCAGGAGGAAAAAGTGGTTTCATGGGCCAGGCTCAAGGTCCCCATGCTGTGTGCAGCCTAGGGACTTGGTGCCGTGTGTCCCAGCTGATCCAGTTGTGGCTGAAAGGGGCCAACATACAGCTTAGACTGTGGCTTCAGAGGGTGAAAGCCCCAAGGCTTGGCAGCTTCCACCTGATATTGAACCTGAGTGTACACAGAAGTCAGGAATTGAGTTTTGGGAACCTTTGCCTAGATTTCAGAAGATGTATAGAAACTCCTGGATGCCCAGGCAGAATTTTGCTGTGGAGGTGGGGCCCTCATGGAGAACCTCTGCTAGGACAGTGGAGAAGGGAAATGTGGGGTTGGAACTCCCACACAGAGTGCCTACTGGGGCACTGCCTAGTGGAGCTGTGAGAAGAGGGCCACCATCCTCCAGACCCCAGAATGGTAGATCCACTGACAGCTTACACTGTACACCTGGAAAAATCACAGGCACTCAACACCAGTCCACAAAAGCAGCCAGGAGGGATGCTGTACCCCGTGAAACCACAAGGGCAAGCTGCTCAAGACTATGGGAACCTACCCCTTGCATCAGCATGACCTAGATGGGACACCTGTAGTCAAAGGACAACCTTTTGCAGCTTTAAAATTTGACTGGCCTCCTGGATTTTGGACTTGCATGGGTTCTGTAACTCCTTTGTTTTGACCAATTTCTTCCATTTGGAAGGGCTGTATTTACCCAATACCTATACTGCCATTGTATATAGGAAATAACTAGCTTGCTTTTGATTTTACAGGCTCATAGGTGGAGGGGACTTGCCTTGTCTCAGATAAGACTTTGGACTGTGGACTTTTGGGTTAATGCTGAAATGAGTTAAGACTTTGGGGGACTGTTGGGAAGGCATGATTGGTTTTGAAATCTGAGGACATAAGATTTGGAGGGGACAGGGGTAGAATAACATGGTTTGCCTGAGACCCCACCCAAATCTCAACTTGAATTGTATCTCCCAGAATTCCCATGTGTTGTGGAAGGGACTCAAGAGGAGGTAATTAAATCATGGAGGACAGTCTTTCCCATGCTATTCTTGTGAAAGTGAATAAGTCTCATGAGATCTGATGGGTTTACCAGGGCTTTCTGCTTTTGCTTCTTCCTCATTTTCTCTTGCCGCCACCATGCAAGGAGTGCCTTTCACCTCCTGCCATGATTCTGAGGCCTCCCCAGCCATGTGGAACTGTAATTCCAATTAAACCTCTTTTTCCTCCCAGTCTTGGTTATGTCTTTATCAGGAGTGTGAAATGGACTAATACAGAAGATAAGACAAAAATACTCTGGAATGAAAGAATAAATGCCTGGATGAATGAAATTTGGGATTTGAATTAAGAATGTCAGTGGTAGTAAAGTTATATCTTCCCTTCTAGAACTCCTTTCGGAGAGCTTTGTCATTAGAATGGTCAAACAGCCACCATCTTGAAACAAAGCTCTTCCCAGAGTCATAGTATGGGAAAAAGGGGGATAAACTGTTTCCCTGGGAACAAAAAATAAGCCATTTGTAATAAGGTTGCCACAAGCCTCTGGCTGTTTCAGAAGGAATTGGCAGTCTCCAGTTGAATCCAGGCCAAAGACAGTAAACAGGGTGTGGTAATGTATCTTAGGAATCCTATACATTGGCCAAGCTCCAGGAAGACAATTCTTCAACTGCTGCTTCTAGTATATTTGGATATGAGGTAGTATCATTAGTTTTTTCTTCCTTTCAAGAATGTCACAGTCTACAATTTTAAGAAAATTAGATTTTTATTCTTAAAAATGAGCTCTAATTTCATAATCCTCCAATTTAATGAAGTGTGAATTAAATAGTGCCTTAAAATGATGTCATAATTCAGAAATTTATGAAACACTCCAGTTTTATTAAAATGTGCTACAAAATCACTATTGTAATTAAAACACTCAGCTTACCCTGGCATTGCAAAGGAGATCAAACTAGTAACATATATTTATAATGCTAAAATAAATGCATAATCTTTGGTAGTTCATTTTGTAATTTGGGAGCTAAAACTAAGTTTCTTCTCAAAGGGGGGATTCTTTTTTTTTTAATCTCTAACATAATTTCTATTCACTAAGGTTTCAACTACACTGCCAAAATTCCAGTCCCCATGCATTTGGAGGATGATATATTTTGCTTACTGGGGCAGACACAAAGCTCTATGTTTACACAAGGTATCTGAGCTTTGCTTTCAGCTAGGGCAGGCCATACGACTGAATTCCATCCAATGTGATATGAGTGGGTGTCATACATGCTACTTTCAGGCCTCACCCCTACAATAGCTCACAAGATGCTCTGTAATTCCATATCTGCTGGGAAAAGATAGAATCTCTCAGTGGAGGGTTTCAAGGATTTCAGGTCCTCTCTGTGGAAGGAACCTAAGTCCCTGAGTAACTGCTTGGCAAGACTCCTTGCTTCGTTCTGACCTTGTTGATAGCTATTGGACTCTAATGGCAGCAAGAATCAGACCTTTATATTGTTAAATAACTGAGATTGTGGATGTGTTTTTATAGCAATTGACCTTTTCTGGTAAATACAACTGTAAAACCCAGTTTTTGTAACTGTTCAAATAGAAGTTGTGACCACTTTTTGTTCTAATTATATGATTATATTAGACATTGTACTGAGCACTTTATGTAAATTATTTTATTTAAATAGATGGGAATAAATATTTAAGTATCTTTTTGCTAGTTATTTGTATTATTTTATTATTAACTGCTTTGTTTGGAAGAATACAGTTGCTGAAGTCAGACTAATGTAGGTTAAATGCTGGCTCCATTACTACTCCTGGTTTTGTGGTCATGCAGGTAACTGAAACGCCCCTGTGAGACTTTGTTTCTTTATTTGTAATATGGACCTGTTAATATGCAATATACTTGGTTCTTGTAAGAATTAAAAAGAACTTAATGCAAAATCCTTAATATAGGACCTGACACATGGTAGACACTCAATGAAGGGTGACATAGAAATATGTGGTAGCATGCATATAGTAAAGCAATTTTTATTTCTCAGAATATTTATAAATCATAAATATTATGATTTATGGGAAAAACATAAGGGAAATAATATGCCAGATGACTTTTAAAAGATACTTTTGATCAGTTCATTTCTTTAACAGCAGAATTGATTGTATCAAAAGAGCTTTTCAGACGTATTAACATGGGGAACCCCGATGTGTGTGTAAACAAGCATCAAGTGTAAGGAATCCATCAGAACCAGCAACAGACAAACAAACATTTTCCAGCAGGCTTCTTTTGATTTCAGGGAGCATTTCCTCTTATTTATGATTCTGTGCCCTAAAGGAAGATCCCAGTATTTAATGACAAATTGGAAGAGAACAAAGAAGGAGATTAACAGTCAACTTACAAGAATGAAACTAAGTAAATGTAAATGCCCAGTAGGAAAAAAATAGGTTCTGCTATTATTTAGGAATTGTGATTTATGATTCAGTTGATTTTTTAAATAATTAATCAAATTTTAACAAAATCCTGTCAACATTCATAAAAGTATAAAATGTTATTGTAATTTCCAAAATCTTATAATGTGAAAAAATCAAACATTCTTCCACAGTAAAGATGCTATTCACCCTGTAAACACATGCAGATCACTGAATATTTTGCTTTTAAGTAACAAAATACCTTTTATGACCGTTGAGAAGTGTGTGCTGTTGCATATGTTTATTTTATCTAATTAGACCAGAGCATTCATCTTATATATTTTCACTGAATTCTTCTTTGAGAAACTTATTTGAAGTTTCCCTTTCATCTTATAAAAAAGCACATGCAGATTTAAAATTAAATTTTAATAGTATAATTAGTTCTATAATATTCAGGGATCAAAAGGAGTTTCTCTCCTGTCTCCCTCTCTCTCTCTCTCCACTCCCTTTCTCTCCCTCCTCCTCTACCCCTCCCCTCTTCTCTCTCTCTCCTTCCCTTCCATCTTTGTTTCTCTCCATTATTAGATACTCTCAAGATGATCTTAACTGTATGCATAGTCAAGAATGATTGTGTTTCTCACCAGGTTCTCACTAGGTACTTTAGAAATTCTGAATCCAACAATAAGTTGTCATTTCTATTATTAATTGCATTTATGAACCAGATCTAAAATTTCTCATCATGGTGGAGAATTGTGGGTAGCAAAAAGCCTTTCAGCAACACAAAACAAAAGAACCTGGTCTGTAAAGTCGGTATTAGTTTCTCTGCCTGAAGCAGAGGGTGGCCCTCACTCAACTATAATTACTATGAACAGCTGTTCCAAGACTTCGGGAAGTTATCCCAGTGCAGGACTTAGGATTTATGTTGTGGATGGTACACATTCTTCTGTCTTATGATAGAAACACAAAGGAACTCTCTTCGATTTCTGTCTCTGCACTGAGTTATGGAACATCCTCTCTATGGCATGAAAAATTTTCCCAAAATAGAACTATTCCTTTAAAAAGCAGACACCTTATGTAGTCAGTTTCTTCTCCAAATCTCCCACATTGTGAGGTTTCCACCGAAAACTTTCCCGGGGGCACCAGTGATTCATGTGGATCACATAATTCCTCCTAATTTTTTGTAAAATTTCAATTTGTGATGCACTTGGAACAAGGTTAGCAACTACACGGCTAATCAACATCAGAATTATTTATAAAAAAATTCTGGAAGCCAGACACTATATTTAAGATAATTAGTCATTAAAACATCAAAACAATTTCTATATGTCAAAATTATTTTCACTACCATGGTTCTCCTTAGCAATTGAGAGAGCAAAATTTTATTATAATCAAGAGATTTTATGGTCTCTATCCTAGAAGAATTAGAGATACTTGATTTGTGTTTAGAAATGGAAAGTCTCTCAAAAACTTTTATTACCAACAATACAAAACCAGCCCCCAAAATAATATTTGCAACATCTTTAGAGGATTTCCAGCAGGCTCCTTCAAAACCACTGAGCTTAATCTTATAACTTGATTAGTTGATTGATTACATATTGCAGAAAGTTGTATTAGGTTGGTGCAAAAGTAATCTCGGTTTTTGCCATTACTTTTAATGACAAAATCTTTTGCACCAATCTAATAGATTGGGTCAGATACATAATCTGGAATTTAACCTGAAAGAGATACAGAGGAATCTGAATGTGTTAAAATGGGAATTGGCATAAGATGTAAAAGAAGCAGACTCGGGGGAAATATGTCTCTGATGATAGCAGCTTCCTTGAAGCCCCAAAGGTATCTCTGCTTCCAAGCTTATAGGAATCACCTGAGGTCACTTTCCAGCAAGTGCAAACTGAGCTTCTGTGAACCATCACCAGGGCCACTGCTGCAGGCTGGTTTTGCATGAAGCACAGGGAGAAGACTGCAGGCCTTCGAGGAGAGAGCAATGCCCACGCACAGGGCAAGGGAGTAAGGGAGAAAGGAATTACTGAACTGAGAGCTCATAAATAAGCAGGCACTAACTGGGGAAAAGAGTGTTTCCTTCCAAGTGGATAGAACGTCTTTGCTAAAGAGTACCTGGGTAGCTGGAGTGAGGGTTGAGAACAAGTGTGATTTCGGTGCAGCCACAGTGGTAAACCACATTAAAGAGGCCACATTGAAAATGTTTTTGTTTTTTTTAATCCTGTTCTCAGTACAAATCAATAACAGCATTTTAACAGGGGAGTGGCATAATCAAATGATTTTATGTATGAAGTATCACATGGGTACCACCTTTGGACTACTACCACAAAATACCATAGACTGGATGGCTTATAAACAACAGGAATTTATTTCTCACAGTTCTGAAGGCTGGAAAGATCAAGATTAAGATCCCAGCATGAAACAGACAGTCATCTCACTCTAACTTCACATGGCAGAAGGAAGGGGCAAGAGAGCTTTTCCAGGGCTTCATTTATAAGGAGACTAATCCCACTCATGGCAGGTCTAGGATCACGACCTAATTACCGCCCCCCCAAGCCAGCCCTCCCAACTAATGCCACCATCTAGGAGTTAGGATTATAGTATATGAATTTGAGGGAGTAATATGGTTCCACTCTGTGTCCATACCCAAATCTCATCCGGAATTTTAATCCCCATGTCTTGGGGGAGAGGTGTGGTAGGAAGTGATTGAATCATGGGGGCAATCTCCCCTTGCTGTTCTCATGATAGTGAGTGAGTTCTCATGAGATCTGATTGCTTAAAAGTGTGTGGCACTTACCACTTTGCTTTCTCTCTCCCTCCTGCTGCCATGTAAGATGTGCCTTACTTCCTCTTTGCCTTCTGCCATGATTGTAAGTTTCCTGAGGTCTCCCCAGCCCTGCAGAACTATGAGTCAATTAACCTCATTTCTTTATAAATTACCCAGTCTCGGGTAGTTCTTTATAACTGTGTGAGAATGGACAAATACTGGGGGACACAAACATTTGTACTACAGTGGATACTAAATGGAGATTCTATGGAAGCTTCAATACGCATGATCTAGTAAAGATTGATAGGGACGTAACTTGAAATGCAACACATAAAGACTAGGTGATCCGTTTTCTGAAACTATGGCCTCAATTCAACAGCTTTGACCTAAAAGAATCAGAATTTACTTTTTAATGCTAACATCCACATGCTGAAAATGCTGATGGTTTATTCATAGTTTGTTTACTAACTAAATATGACACTTGGTAAGATTTCATTCATAGTATCTAAAAATAAAAGATGCCAGAAAGTATACCCATAGCATTATCAGAAACAGTATTGTTTTAACTTTCAGAATTTAGGTTTTAAAGAAACAAAGCATAAAATCTATATGAGCAAAATAAATATTTTATGGCTACATTCAAGAAAGACTGATCTTAGGCTGATTACCTTCTCTATTATAAATATTTGCAACTCCCGAAGGACCTGGAGTTAGTCTGATATTGATGATTTCCTGAAGTGACCAGTGCTGTACTTTCCAGGCTGTAGGGGCTCAGTGAGTACTTTCTGACTTAATGAGTTTCCTAAATACTAGCACATTCTACCTCCAAGAGCATTATGATTTAGTGGTTGGGGTAATGACCATGCACTAGATGTTTTATACTTTAGAGAATGAAAATGTCTAAACTATTATGTTCCAACTTTAGTAAGATGAAAAGAATTTCCTGCCTAGTGAAAAACATTTTTCCTATAAAATAATTGATTCTCACTGAAATTCATATTCAAAGAAGTAGGAAGCAGAGAGTCAGCCATAAGACTGGAATGGCTAAAAAGAGGTTGTTGAAAGCACGACTGATTTATAGAGCTTGGACTCAAGGTAGAAGTTTAAGGACAAGGTGTTTTTTCTCATGTACTTTCCCAGTGAGAGGATATTTAGAGTACCCGAGTGTTATTGAGCTGTTTGCATTTATTAGGATGACCTGACATGCCAGGGAGCGGTGATATGGGGCACAGTGTGACCCAGTGTATGAAACCTTTGGAAGTTCTCCATTGCTCTCCTGGAAGCAGAAGTAAATTCCAAGAGTTGGTGCTTTCACTTTGGCCTACCAATATCTGCACTGGGAGGTAGGATCCCAGCCTGCCCTGGTCTGGAAGACTTCCACATGGACAGCCTGGCCCCAGGAAAGCTCAAGGAAAGGATCATAGGTCCAATCTGGGCCATCCCACTTTTAAATTACACCCAGAGTATCTCCAGAGTTAAGTATCTTCTAGGATCTAAGCACTAAACTCTAAAGATATATGTTGGAACAATCACATACTCTTCATTTCACGGGTACCTATTATAGTGTTTGCAATAATGGAATTCCCCTTAGAACCACTAATTAGCCCAAGTTAAATTTTTATCTCTTTGACTTTCATTTCCAGAAGTAGATTATTTGCATCTCTAGGGCAAAAGCCTTGAGACGATGGGGCTAGCGTATCTTTTATTGTTACCCAAGTAACTTCTGGGGTTTTATGAACATATGCATTCTTTAAAAAAATAAGTTTAATATAGTAATTTTAAAACATACAGAAAAACAGAAAATATACTACAAAAAAACCTATGTACTCACTATCCAGGGTCAACAATTACTGTTATTTAACTTATGTAGATCTGTACCCTGTATAAATACAGAGTATATATTGTAGATCTATACTCTATATGAATATCTATATTTATATTGGTATTCCTGTCTGTTTGCTAAATCATTTGAAGTTACTTACAGATGTCATGACACTTTCTCCCGAATTCTTCAGTATGAAAAGAAGTGCTCTCCCATGAGATCACCATGGCTTTATTGTACCCACCCCACAAAATCAGCAGGAATTCCCTAACCTCATCAGATATGTGGTCCAAGTTCAAGTTTACTCAATGTCTGTTTTAACTCTTGTTTTCTAAGCAGGATTCAATCAAAAAGCATTTAATACATTTTTTGTTATGTCACTTGTCTTTTTAAGTCAAGTATAGTTTCTACATCCTTTTTTCTCCCCAAGCTATTAATTTTTAAAGACATCAGTCAGATATTGTGTGATATTCTATTTCCTGTATTTGTCTGGTTGTATTTTCATAATGTGATAGTTCATGGAGAAAATTGGTGTTTCTGGTTGCACTTCATTAACAGAATGTCTAAGGAGTCCTACCAGTTAGTGGTAATACTGGATTAATTTTGTTAGTCGGACCTTTCTACTATAAATACATGTTTCCTCCTCTGAAAATATGAAGTAATCTGTGGAGAGATAAAAAGTATTGTGTGAATATTCCGTTTCCCAACATTTTATGCAAGATGTTAGCATCACTAAGTTTCTTCCTTAAGTTGTTTCATTATGATTAGCAAAATGATTTTCCAATTCTATTCCTGTTACATTTTTAACTGGTATTCTTCTGCAAATAAAAGTTTTCTTTACCAATAAGGATCACCTTTTTGTAACCTTGAAACTAAATTTCTTATTTAAAAAGCAGAATGAATATTTCGTTCTCATCTTTTAATTACCAATTTCAAAGTAAGGAAAGAATATTATCAAGAAAGCATATAAAGAACTGGTATATTATTTATCTGTTTGATTACATCATCTTTTTTTAGCATTGACCAATGATGTGTATGTATGTAAAGGATTTCAATGAGTTATAGTTATTTTGTTATTGTTGTTACTGATGCTGGAATTATCCCAATTTGAACTACAGGAAGACTTGTCAGGCTGCCACTGTGTCCTTTTCACACAATCTCGTAAGTCCTAGACTTTCCTTTCTCGTGGTATTTAAGGCACTCATGATGTATAAGACTCAGCTGGCCCCACCCCCATCTCTGTCTCTCTATTTCTCCATCAACCATCACCTGTTCCCTAATGGGCCCTGGTTCCTTCAGTGTGGAATGATAGTTTAAAAACAAAATACAATGCTGGGCACAGTGGTTCATGCCTTTAATTCCAGTGGTTTAGGAGGATCACTTAAGGCCAGGAGTTTGAGACCAGCCTGGGCAACACAGTGAGACCCAGTCTTCATAAAAATTTATTAAAAATTAGCCAGATGTGGTGGTGCACAGCTGTAGTCCCAACCACTTGGGAGGCTGAGGTGGGCAGGTGACTTGAGCCCAGGAGTTCCAGGCTGCAGCAAACCATGATCACACCACTGCAGTGAGCCATGATGATACCACTGCACTTCACCCTGGGGGACAGAGTGAGTCCCTGTCTCTAAAAGAAAACAATAACAACAACAACAAACCCAAACAAACAAAATAGGGGTGTGAGAAGTGCTGATTCCTACATAAAGCATTATTATTGTTTCTGGGCTTTTTCAATATGGAGGCCTAGAAAATTTATCTTTCAAAATGATAATTTGGTATTACCCTCTGAGAGATCAAAATAGACATCTATCAACTAAGACGGGCCCTAAGTTTAAGGAAACAAAACTTACCTACGGGTCGAGGGTTCAGGGCTTGGCCGGCAGGGCAGCTTCCTAAATTCCTACAGCTATAAACCACCCTCTTACTCCTTAACAACAGGAGACATCAGGCAAATTCCTAAGTCTGATTTATAACCCAGACCACTGCAACGCTGATTAGACAGAGGTCCGGCCTTACAAACATTCTTTTCGGATAAACAACTGCAGATCTTAAGGCAGTTTCAGCCAGCTCGTAGAGACTGTGTACACATTGTCTTCCTGTTCAGTCATGCATCTTTTTAACATGAAGAGCCAAATTCCATCTCATTTTCATGCTAAAACTCAGCCCCAAAGTGAACATGGGATGTACGTTACATATCTGCTTACCCATCGTGCACGTTTTTGCCTTTCCAGCTGCCCTCATGAACATGTATAGCTTATCCCCAAACCTGCCGAACAGTTCTGACTCTATTGTGTGGTACAGGCCCTGTGAGGCATAAAACCCAACCTGCCCTTTCCCTCTTCAAAGAGAGCACTCTGGGTCCGTGCTGCAGATTCTCTCTTCTGAGACAGTTTGAAACTGACATCACCCATAAAACTCTCTTTTCTATTATTTCACCATCCCAATGGTCTTTTGGATGACAGTACTTTCAACTTAATTTAACATTACAGGGTTTTAAGTTTTTGATTTTATACTTACATCTCTTTTTAAAAATTTCATGGCAACTTTTAGTTCTTAAAGCAATGATTACTATTACAGCAAAACAACTGAGATGATTTAAAAATTCTTCTGCCTCATTAAACCTTAGGATATATATTTTTAAGAATAAACAGAGTTCTGTGTTCTAGAGGCACTTAGATGCGAATATTTCTATTTTCATAGGTTTGTTAGTCCCACACAAACTGAACTCCTTCACGGCAAGAAGAACGCCACATTCATTGTTTTTAATTACTCCTATTGCCCTCACCTAGACCCTGCCACACAGACACTTTCCAATTATTTGTTGCATAAATACAAAGTTGGAACATCAAAAAATGCTTAACCATCCTTGACTGTCAATGATACCATTTCCCAGGCGTCTCAGTTCCTAGGTAAAGGGAAGAAAAAAAAAACTTCATCTCCAGCTTCTATAGGTTTTTCCTCTTTAAATGTCTCTGAGATTCATCTCTTCCTTTGCATTTACACAGCTATTGCCACAACCTAAGTATCAAGCACTCCATGCCTGAATCACGGCAGTACTTTCAGTCTCTTCTTTCTGCCCTTGGTATCATCCTTTCTAATTTGTCTTGTAAAAACCATCTCCTTAAATTCTCTTTCCATTGTTTTAGTATAGACCTTCCAGTAGCTTCCCATTACCTTTAGTATGAAATCTAACTGAATTTTATTGTCTCAACCTTTTATTTGACTTGATTACTTTTGTAGTCTCTCGCTAATTTTAGACCAAGACCTCTTGATCCAATGAAATAAGTTTCATTTGCTGATGCTCCCTTCCCAGCACCTATTCTCGTGATTCCTTCCTGACTTTTCAGAACGAATCCAAAGACTTCCTGCAATATTAACATGATTGTCTCTAGCAATACCAGCAATTTTCTATTTTGAAAGATGCTTGATCATATTGTTACCCGGTTTGATGTGAATAGAAAAAGAAGTCATTTTAAACCAATCACAGCATGACACTGAGATACTCAGAACAAGTGTAGGTAGGCAGGTGTTGGAAATAATCCACGGTTAATCTGCAGATGGGAAAGCCTTGAGTTGAAAAAAATTATTCTGACAATTCAGAGGGAGAAAAGAACTTAGTTAAAGAACAGTACTATCATGGAAAAAATGAAGAGTTTGGCTGAAGTTATGTACATTGACGTCTATTTTGATCAAATCCTCGAAATAATTGCTGGGCTTTCTATTTCTTTTTATCTGACTCCGTGGGCTTTTTTGTTTCAGTCTTTACAGAGTTGTGAAAAATGCATTTAAAATACATTCCTGCCCATTATAATATTTGTCAAATTTTTCACCACGACTTTCAGTGTTTTCTCTGCAAAATAATTTTGACTTTTTCTCCAATATTTGACACTTGCTTAATAGCTGATATATTTCTCAGACAAGTAATTTGGGGGAAATTGTTTGAAGCAGAAACCTCAGGGTGCTTCAGATGAAATTCTGCCATTTCTTCCATAGACTTTACAAATAGTCTTTCTTCATCTCTGTGACAAGTCTGAATTCAATGTTACCTAATTTTAAGACTTGTAACAAGATAAAAGTCATGTTAAAAATGATTTTTATTTATTTCAGAATGTCATCAAAGTATACTGGAAAACCAAAAGTCACATCTTCAAAAAATAAACACAGAATTGATTACATATATGAGAAATAATATTTAATGAAATTTATATTTGTGTGGATCTTTCTGGATCTTGAATAACACACTATAAAATATTAATTATTGTACCCTAATTAGTATTTGACTATATTCTGTTTCATTCAATTTCAAAATATACACTTTAAATAACATGGGCTCTCAGATGGAATAAACAGTATCAACTAAGGAGAAAACTGAATTATAGTAAAGGAAATATTGGCATACAGAATTAACTGCATACAATGTCAAATCCTACAGGTTTTCAAGTGGATACCATTGTGTTTTGTTCTAGGCAATATTTCATTGTCTATGCACATTTTAAAGACATCTAATTTTAAAGAAAACAAACAGAAGGACATAAAGAAGAACCGGTAGAAATATTTACTGTCTAATAGTTTGGAAACCCAAATAATGACCTTTAAGAATTTATTACTATTAATAGTATAGAACAGGATGATAATTAGTTTGTGGGTTCACATTAGGAATACTGAAATATAGTGAGTAAATTGTGAAGCTCAAATTCATCCCTTAAAATCAGAAATTCATTTTATAAATAAACATTCACAGTAGAAAAGGGGACAACATAGAAGAGGCTGAAGATCGTCTATTTTGGTATGTTGGAGAAGTCACTAGACATTAAAAACCCCCGACACAAACAGGAGAAATGAATTAAATTCACAAAATAATATGATAATGTTCTTCAGCCACTGAAGAACATAAGCAATAATATTTCCAGTCGTAGACATCCCAAATAAGAGCATTTGGATCAGTGACAGCTGTGGCAGTCAGATAAGAAATGCTTTGTGAAACCGTAGAGGAGTAATTTTCCTTAACTTATTTATAGTTGCCCGGGTTGTAAAAGGGGGGATGGCCATGGATGGTGTAAAAAATCAATCCCAGCTTTCGAGGGGAAAAACACAATACTTATTTTGTAAACATGACGCATGGAAACAGTGATACTGTTATCCCACTTCATTTCCCATACTTTTTAGATATAAATCAGCCCAGTGACTAATTCTCATTGGTGCCAAGAAGCGTTTTTTGGGAGATGTCAAATGTTGTAAGACAGCTGTAAAACTGCTAAGATTCATTCATTTCTAGCAGATTCTAAGGACATTTGTGTGGACAGAATAATATTCACGGTGTGCAGCCAGACCTGGACAGCATCTCGTGGATATCTAATAACCTTCTGGCCTGATGTGAATGCCTATTTTATCTCCCTAAAGAAGCCAAGGAGAGTTATTTGAAACAATGGACTGAGACACACTGTCCCCTGTTCCTGAAATTTCCACTGGGCATTGAGCCAAGATGTGGGTTCAGTTACAGAGGACTGCACATTTAGAATGGAAAACATATATATATACACACACATATTTATATTTGTATATATAAATTAAATACAAATATATATATATATATATATATATATATATATAAGCAAATCATTGGTGCATCTTTAATCTCTTTCCCTTCCATAAGAACTCCAAGTCCAATTACAAGAGCAGGAACGGGGGAACAGAGAAACGTCTTTTTATTCCTTTCTATAGGGAGAGGCTACAAAATCATAGGGGAAAAAATGTTGTGAAGAAATACATGTCTAATCTCTTTAAAATACCCTGGATGCCCCTTTCCTCTGAGTGCTTCAACTGTGAAAATAATATGCTTTAAAAATTGTAAAACGCATCTTTGAAGAATTATACTTTAAAAGTAGATTAGTTATAACACCAAGGTGATTATCCCCACAGCCGCCGCAGGGGGATTAGCTTCCTTTCTCATAGAAGAAAACGCTGCGTAGTACAACTCCCAGAAAGAACTGAGCCTCCTCTTGAAATAGCCATATATGTTCTAAAAATAAGAAGTTTCTGACAACGGGGATCCCAGGGGCAAAATTCCAGCCACCAGGGAGCATAGTCACGTGGCACCTTCTCCGTTGAGAGAAGCTGGTGACTTTGATGCTGCTTCAAACATAAGCAATAATATGGTTTTGTCCGAAGAGGTGACCCAGGGACATTGCTGGTCGTACATAACTAAGGAGCCGTGTGAGTAGGTCGGTAGGAATGGAAAGAAGACAAAAGAGAGTCAAAGTCAAAGCCCTTGGATCTGGAACATAGAGGATCAAATGCTATCTAGAAAGACTGGGAAAACCTAGTTTCCCTATAGCTATCACCGTGAAGCCAAAATATTTTCTTTTTACTAATTCCTTGTGTTTCGTTGAGACAGGATCTCCCTCTGTCATTCAGGCTGGAATGCATTAGCAACCATGGCAACCTTGACCCACTGGGCTCAGGTGATCCTCCCACCTCAGCCTCCCAGGTAGCTGGGACCACAGGTGCGCACCACCATGCCCAGTTAGTTGTTTGTAGAGATGGAGTTTCACCATGTTGCCCAGGCTGGTCTCGAACTCCTGGACTAATGTGATCCACCCACCTTGGCCTCCGGAAGTGCTGGGATTTACAGGCGTGAGGGACTGTTAAAACCTTAGGTTCCTAAAGACTTAGACGTCTTCCTTTATCAGTTATTTTTTTCCCTACTGTATACAGACATAATGCTTGCAATGTAAGTTAAGTAAAAATAAACGCAGTAAGGCTCAGCCTCCCTCGCCTGAGGCATATGCCCCATTTGCTCCATTCACATGGCAGTTGTCACACTGTTCTGCTGCTGACTTACAGATTCACCTGTGTCCCTCTTCCCTCTTATCTCCCTTAGTAGGGCATGTCACTCTTAAGCAAAAGAACTTTGTCTGATTCAACTTGACTCCTTCCAAGTGCAATAGATCCTTAAGGGGGACCAAATTTGGCAAGAGAAGCTGGATCCACAAAAGCACAGCCAGCATAAAGCAAAACTTTGTCACAGAGAAAAGCCCTTCATCTCCTTTTCAGACATTAAGGGCTATTTATAGAAAGCCTATAATTACTTTTTTTTTTTTTTTTTTTTTTTGAGACAGTGTCTCTCTCTGCTGCCAGGCTTGAGTGCAGCAGCGAGATCTCGGCTCACTGCAACCCCCAACTCCCTGGTTCAAGCGTTTCTCCTGCCTCAGCCTCCAGAGTAGCTGGGACTACACACAACTGCCACCGCGCCCAGCTAATTTTTATATTTTTAGTAGAGACGGGTTTCACCATGTTTGCCAGGATGGTCTCCATCTCCTGACCTCGTGATCCGCCCACCTCAGCCTCCCAAAGTGCTGGGATCACAGACATGAGCCACCGTGCTGGGCTGAGAGCCTATAATGACTGGTATAGAGAGAACATGAATACCATGGCAGATAACTGAATGGAAGTGGCAAAAATCATGGATTCCATGATTAGAAAGAGGCACATTTAAAACTTTTAATATAGTTTTTCTCTTCTTTCCCAAAATAAATTGTGTATTTAACCTATGGGTAGTAACCTATGGGTGTCAACTTAACTATAATTATGTATATTTGCAAACAAAATATTGTTTCTTTATATTCTGTAAGAGGTCCTAATCTTCCCTCCAGCATCATCCAACTAGAAAGTAGAGGAAAGGTCTACTTTTCCCGGTACATTGTGATGGTTAATTTTAAACGACAACGTGATACAGTTATGGGATACCCAGATAACTGGAAAAACACTATTTCTGGGTGTGTCTTTGAGGATGTTTCTGGAAGACATGAGCATTCAATTTGAGAGAGTAAGTAAAGAAGATCCACCTTCATCAACATGGCTGGGCATCAGCCCATTTATTGAGAGCCTGGATAGAGTGGGAAAAAAGGAGGAAGAGCAAATTTGCTCTCTCATCTGGAGCTGGGTCAGCCGTCTCTTCTCCTGCCCTTACACATGGCTGCTCCCGGCTCTCTGAGTCTAGCCTTTAGACTCAAACTAAATTTCACTTTCCTGATCTCCAGCCTGGAGACAGTATGTTGTGGGATTTCTTGGCCTCCATAATTACATGAGCTAATTCCCATAATAAATCCCCTCTTACACGTCTCTCTCTATATCCTGCTGGCTGTGTTTCTCTGGAGAACTCCGACTAATACATCCATTCACAGTATCTGTTGTTCTTCAAGTATTTATTTATTTATTTATTGAGACACAGTCTCACTCTCTGACCCAGGCTGGAATGCAGCGGCGCGATCTCGGCTCACTGCAACCTCCGCCTCTCGGGTTCAAGCGATTCTCGTGCCTCAGCCTCCCCAGTAGCTGGGATTACAGACGCACACCACCACACCCAGCTAATTTTTCTATTTTTGTAGAGATGGGGTTATGCCATATTGGCCAGGCTGGTCTCAAACTCCTGACCTCAAGTAATCTGCCCACCTAGGCCTCCCAAAGTCCTGGGATTACAGGCATGAGCCACGGTGCCCAGCAGTAGTATTTAATCAGTAATTGTTCATTAATTTCACCTGTTCCAGGTAAAAACCCCTTCTATTGGATGACAGCTCATGCCACCTCCCACCAGCATATCCATAGCACACATATCTGCACACACGCGCGCACACGTTAAATAGACATGCACACACGCACTCAGCTCCTCCACAGGATGGCATCCCAGTGAAGGAAGAGGACATCTAATGCCCTACGAGCAAAGGGGGAACAGGAGCCTACGTCGTGGAGTTTTACCTGCATCTTCACCCGTCTTTGCTCCAAAGTACCTGGTGAGTTGTTGCTTGTTCCATGTACTCTGTGAGGCACTCAGTGAAGCGTCGTGGCCTGTCCCTGGCATCTGGTGCTGTAGGTGCCTCCGAGTCTCCACCTATCCACAGGGTGCCTCCTCCAGGGCCCTGGACCCAGAAGTGGGTCTCTCTCTCCCCACAATGCTTCTGTGCCAGACCTGTTGCCCTCAGCCCTGGACCCAGCAGTGGGTCTCTCTGCCCACGATGCTTCTGTGCCAGACCTGTTGCCCTCAGCTCAGGGAGCTTCTGCTTCCGGCTTCTTTCCATGTCACACAGAAGCTGGAAAACGCGAACAGGCCCACTTTCTGTCCAGTACGCCACGCTGCTTTGCAAGCCTCCCAGCTCAGTGGCCTGGCTGCGGTGGTGCCGTGGCTGAGGTGCCTCAGTGCTCCAGCTTTTTGTTTCGGGGGCGGCAGCTGCTCTGCAGCCTCCCTCCTTGCTTGGGGATCTCTCTTTGAGCAGCCATCCCTGAAAGTTCCAGTTCCAGTTGAAAGAAAGGAGCATGGGGACCTACCTCCCTGGGGGAACAGCCTTTCCCCAAAAGTTCCAGCCGGCAAAAGGAGCATAAGCCCCCTCTGACTTCAGCCTTCCCTTCAAAGGATCTAACATCTTCCCACACTCCCTCCGTTTCATCCCAGAAGAGTGGACTGAGAGATAAACACGCCTGTCCACTTTTCTTTTTTCAATTTTCTTTTCCTTTCTTGATTCTCTTCCTCATCACCACCAGAGTATAAGGGGCAGATTTTCCGTTTCTTTTTCTTTCCAGTGTAGAAGGAATTCTCCCTATGTCATATCCTCTTTTTTCTCAAACTATATTTGTCCTGTCTCCTTCCAGAGGCTCTGAGGGTGGATGGGCTTCAGAGAGAGGCTGGATAACCAATAAAAGAGGCCTCACAAAACCAATTTTCTGTGAGATAGCAAAATTGGTGGCTTCACCATGGAGTCCAAAACAAGAGAACACTCGGTGAAACTGAATTATCCTTTCAACCGCAGGGGACATCAGAAATCATAGCAGAATCTAAAGCAGCCAACTCTAGTCCTTCCGTGTAGGTCTGTATCAGGATTCCCACCACTGCCAGGCGTCTCCCCTATGGGGATGGCAGGACACAGAGGCAGTCTACTCCCACAGGCATGGTGTATTCAAGCACAAACATTCCTTCTTCCAAATAGCATGGTGGTAATGGCATGAAAAATCATTTCTTTGATGCCACCTTGAATGCTCAAGAATAACACTGAAAAATATCACTGCAGTATTAATGAATAAGAACAATAAGCTAATTAAACTTTAGAAATACCAAAGAAATTAGTTGGGTTGCGTCCAATTACATTATCAACATAGAATTATTTGCACTGGAAAAATATGAACACGGTTCCAATTCAGAAAATCTTTTACCTAGTAAACTTAAGTAATGCGATTTTTTAAAAAAATCAAAATAACCCTTGGTTTAAGATTTGGCTACATGGCAGACTGAGAGGAGGTGGTTCTAATTCTAGAATCAATGCTAATTTCCTCAGCTCCATTCCATCCAGCTGGCACCATCAGCATAATCTGTACGCTTTCTAGCTGGGCCAGCCTCTCCATTCAGCTCAATGTTTACTGATTTCTTGCTACATATCAGGCCTTGTGTAGATATCAAGAACCCAGCAGTCCCTGCCCACAGGGTGCTTATAATCTAACAGGGGAAAAAGAAATGCAGAATTAATGAATTCAAAATATGAAAAAGTACAAGCCACAAGCACACTATAAAGTGTTAGCCAAAAGACCACACCGGTTATCCATGACTGATTTTTCTTTTCCAATTCTTTCATAAAATCTTTATGTGCTATGTGTGATTAGCAGAATCATATTTAGAATTTGAGAAGTTGAGGCTATTATATTAAAAGATTATTTACCGACATGCAGTCTTTTAGAATAGTAGCTGTTTACAAAGAAGGAGGTAGGGCCACTAACTGGTATGACAGAGGACTGATGATTACACATGAAAAATATCATCCTTAAATCTGCATATATTGTCACAAAACAGAAACTATAGGAACAGTTTGTTTCTCCATAAAGACCCATTATATAATACCTATTCTTCATCAAATACACCCTCATAATTTATTTTAACCTATTTTCATCTGTAGTGTTTCAGCAAGAATATTGTACACCCCCAGAGCATATAGCCACAAGATATTTTTGTGGCAAATATTATAATCTGACCAGATTCACCTATGTAGATCTAGGGGGTAAGACACAACTAGCATTCTGCAGCAGGAAAAAATGAAGGAAAAGAAGGTTCAATGTCATTGCACTTGAATATAGAACCAAGCTAAATAACAAGGCTCCATTTTTCTCTGATGTTCTTTCTTATTCTTGAAGATTCAAGATGCAAATAGCGTCACTTTTGCAGTGTTCTAGCCACACATTTCTCCCAGTCCAGGTGCAGAAATGATTAGTCTCACTTTTGTGCTACCTCTGGGCTGAATATACTTCACTTCTAAATCTGTACTGCACAATTTTTACTAGAGAACTTTTTTAAGACTTTCTCCAAATGGAGTATAAATAACTTCAGGGCAGCAGTTCACCAATGCTTAATATCCTGTGTGGTATCTTTTCAGATTGCATATTTGCCTTGTAAAGAGGAAATGAAGTAGCTTATAATCTATATACACATGCAGCATATATGTGCGTATCTATACATATACACAGCAAGAAACATAAATAAAAGAAATATGGCTTAAAAAGGAGAGAAGGAAAATAAATTTAAGGGTAAATTAACACGTGAATTTGAAGGCTGTAGAGGGAAGACCACTTCAGGAAGAAAGAAAAGAATGTGCCCAAAGATGCTTGAGGCAGAAGTTCAAGTTCCTGCAAGCAGCACAGGTTTCAATGTGACATTAATATGAGGAGAAGGAGACGGGGTGAGGAAGGGAAGGACGGCAGAGGAGAGATGAACCCCGGAACTTTGGTTCGCCTTATAGGTGACAAAGCTTTACCTGTTTCACATTTTCTAACCTACTTTGCTCTAGAAAGTAATTCTGGCAACTTCATTTCCTGTCCTAAAGGATTCTGCGGCTACTTCAGTAGGTCCGTTGGATGAGCTCCCAGCAGTACCAGCACATGCAGATTTTGCAGTGGAGAAGGTGAGTGTAGAAACCAAAAGGCAACCAAAGGTACGAGATGTGACTTTACCAGAACCAATTTTAAAAACTACATGATAACACAAAAAACACAAAAATTTAAAAATAGTCAACTCTTAATTAGGGAATCCTGGACAGACATGAGAATTGGAAACGGAAAGTGGAGTTATACACGTTTTTCTTACTGTGGTAAAACCAGGCCAAACTGTACAGGAGAAGCTGCAGACATCAGCTGGTCGTGAGTCAGAGGAAAGGCTCCATCACCCAGGAAGGTGTTTCCAGCTCCAGTTGATCTAATTCTGTGAATATTGACAGATTTGTTTAAGGAAACACAACAATGCAGGAAAGACGTTAGCAGGAACTTGCCAGTCAACAAAGCATGTCGGTTCCTATGCCAGGTTATCCTGCCGATGCTCTTTAAAAATAAGACCCAGAATTATTATTAAGCGATAATTAAAAGAAAACATATGCTCAATTTTGGCTTGGTTTTCTGGGGTATGGTAAACTTTGAAAGCCTTGCCTGTCATAAATGTGTGAGTATTTTCTGATCTATAAAGGACTGACCCAGCCTAACGTATATGATTCAATTGACTAAAAATGCCAGCATATGCATGATCAATTTCCAATTTCTCTTGTCATAAATTTAACCATTATTCATCATGAATTATATAAGAAAAATATTAAAACCTTTTAAAATTTGATTATTATAAATTTATGTTCTGAAAGAGAAAGTTGAGCTATGTCCCAACAAACAAAAGAAGAGAAGGAATAAATCTAGCCTTAAGAATGGTCGCTCTGAAAGTCTAAATTTGATTGGAATAATTGTAAACAACTTTTAAAAATATAAAACTAGTGCCAATCTGCATAACAAATAAACTTTCTCATAAACAAACATGGCTTGTGTATGTACGATAAACCCAGAGAATGATGTGAAAGTCACCAAATCAGGTCATCTTCTCTTGAAATATATGACACCTACGATACTTATCACCAACCTATGCATCATTTTGCCACAGGTGCTTTCCTACAGGTGCTTAATACCATGATACCTCTGTTCCTTAAGTTATTTGAACTCCGTTTCAAGGCCAAGTTTACTCTAGCCATGAGGCCAACTCTCAGGAGGGGATACAAAGAACAGAGAGCTCTAATTTCTTTTCTTTAATTCCCAGAGCATGATTGTAACCCCACAGCCACTGTCACAAAATGAAATGAAATGTTCCTTTTTGTTCAGGTGAGCACTTGAACACAATTATGGAAAATCTCTGCTGTGTGGAAAAAGTTGGAAGACTGTGACCTGGTTTGTCCTAAAAATTTCCCATTTCTAACATTTCCATTGTGCTTTACAGATGAAAGCTTATTTTATGAAAAACAGTGCAACTCTACTTGGGCTTGTTACAGGGCTGCACAGTTCACAGTGGCCAAAGAAATGTTGACGCAGAAATCAGAGCCCTGGGGTTATTTGCCTGAAAGGATCTGGAGAAACACAAAACTGCTTTTATAGAAGTCTTTCTAGAGATCAGACTGCTGTGATGAGGATGCGAAAATTGAGGGGTTTGCTTTCTAATATTTCCCTTTGCACACTCCCTTCTGGGCTTTGACAATTAATTGGCCTGCTTGGGGCTAAGTGCAGCTAGCTCCACGATAATTGCTAGAAACCTATCTTGGAGTCAAAATAGCTCCTAGGGAATTCACTTTTCCATCAGTGAGAGACTCCAGGACAAACACTTAATCTCCGTCTGCTGCATTCTTCCTCGTGACCTTTACGAAATGACTAAAGGATCCACAAGTTGGAAACTGCTTTTTCAAAGCTCATGCATGAAACATTGTTGGCCGTCTGAAAGGTATATTATTAAATATTGGGTGGGCAAAATCTTTTCGGAGCTACAGTATTGAGTATTACTGACTTCCATCTAGTTTATCCAGGATAAAAGTGATCCGCGTGGATTAAGGCAATAATTCAATCTGAATGTTTGCTTTGTATTTAAAAAACAAATCAAATGTTGAACCGTTGTCAGGTGGGGGCTTGATCTTTTTTGTAACTCCTTGCTAAGATTACAAGGATTATATTGAGCACTTGAGTAAGATTTGGGTAAGGACAAATACCAGGTTACCATTATCTTGTTTCAGTATCAATCAAGGAGGTATTAAATAATCAGATAATGTCTCCAGGTTCTCAAAAAATAAGTCTCCTTATGCCAGTCCACACATGCTACTAATCATAAGGCAATCACAGGGACGACACAAAAAACAGTGTATGCAGTTCCATTCACAGATTCTGTACCCATTATAAATTAAGAATTAAGGTACTCTGTTCCGATTTATCTACATGTCACATATCTCTAGGCAACAAACAAAGCCTATGGGTTGCAGCTCCTCTTCTGGCTTGGGAGATTCAGTGTAGATCTCGATGCTTCCTTTTGCTGATTCCTTCACATTTTTTCCCTATCTTTGGACCCACTTTCCAAGTTGAAATGCAATTATTTTAGAATCATGGCATTTTAGATCTCAATTAGACCTTCAGAGTGGTTTAATCTGATCCATTCTTATATCTGATCTGTAGCTAAGAAACTCAAGCCTACGGGACATCATTCCTTCGTAGTAGAAGTCAAAACTCCTGATTCACACCTAAATTCTATTTTCATTATGTCCATGTTATCTTTATCTTGTCTTCTTGCTTTCTAAATTATTATTATTTATGATGAGAAAAGCTCTTAGGATGTTTTCACCTACTCCTAGAACCAGCTTTCTAACTCCATGTGATGTAAAAAGTGCCTTTATGAACACGTGCCTTGAGCAGCGAGATTCTCAGTATAGCAGCAAGTCTACCTATTTACTCCAGCGTGTGCCTGTTTGGTGACAATGATTGATTGACTTTGCTTCCCCTGCCTTCTGCCATGCCATCTCTCTCCTACATATGGTGATAACATTTCTTTGAACAGATGGTTTCTTCCTACTCACCATCCACTTTCCTCTGCAATTTTGTTTCCATCTTCCCCAAATTTACTGAAACCTGTGATCCTTTCTAGATCAAAGTCAACAGCATTTCTCCTGCCATCTGTACACTGCCCTAGACAGAATTTAATGACCGTCTCCCCTCTTTAAAGCTAGTCTTACTCTTTGAGATTCCCTCTTTAACTCCCTCTGTGTCTGTAGGTGTTTCCTAAGATTAGATCCTTGATCTCAAGTTTGTTGGTAAAAATTGAGGAGCGTGAGAACAATTTGAAACACTGAGAGGTTTCATTATAATAGATTCAAAGGGAATGACTTTACACTTCTGAGGGCAGAATTCGGTCAAATGACCATGAGGCTTTCATTGCCTTTCTTCACACATTTTGGGGCTGCTAGGGCCACTCTTTATGAAGCCATCAAAATTGCATGATTGAAGTATGTTTTGTATTCTTGATTATTCTCCTATTCTACTAAATAAGTCCTTTAATATTGGATTGTGTGTAAATCTCCCACCGTAAACATTCTATTCACTCCAAATCCTGGTCTAGCCTCTGCCTCATTTCTCTGCTTCGTTTCAGAAGCAAATGTGTCAAAATTCTTGTCTGTATCTGCTATCTACTGTCTCTCCTCTCCATGTCTCTTCTTATCCCATTAAAGTCAGCTTCTACCCTCTCTACCCCATTGAAAGGACTCATATCATCATCATCTGATTTCCATGTTGCCAAATCCAATGATCTTTTCTCTGTCCTGATTTCAACTGCCCTCCAGTATTGGATGGAGCATGTTCTGTTTTCCTTTTTAAATACCTTCTCTGCTTGCATTTCTAACATAATCCTGTCCCAGGGCAAGCTCAGTCTTGGGCCCTCTTTTTTGTCTTCTATTCTTAAGCATAACTAAGCCAAACTGTCTCCCCCATAACTATGACTGTTAATGCCCAGATGTTTCCTTAGCCTATGATTCCTTAGCCTTACCTTCTCTTCTGATATTCCAGTGACATCTGTATTTGGTCTAAATTCAAACTTGACCTGACCACCCGTCTGCCACAGCCAACTTCTTCCTGACTTTTCACCATTTCAGTGAATGGCACCACTGTCCACCCAGAAGCCCAAACCCAAATTCTAGGAGCATCATTGGCTACCTCCTTTTTCTCTCCACCCACTTCCAATCCATCAGCAAGTCCTTTGCATTCTACATCTGAAATATATCCAGAATCGGAACACTTCTTTCTTCTTTTGTTTTTATTTATTTTTTTTTTTGAGATGGAGTTTCGCTTTTGTTGCCCAAGCTGTGCAATGGTGCAGTCTTGGCTCATTGCAACCTCCGACTCTCAGGTTCAAGCAATTCTCCTGCCTCAATCTCCCAAGTAGCTGGGATTACAGGCACGTGCCACCACACCCAGCTAATTTTTGTATTTTTAGTAGAGACATGGTTTCACTATGTTGGCCAGGCTGGTCTCGAACTCCCGACCTCAGGTGATCCGCCTGTCTTGGCCTCCCAAAGTGCTGGGATTACAGGCATGAGCCACTGCGCCCAGCCACTTCTCCTTTCTTTACCACTACCTGTTTAGTCCAGTCACTGTTCTCTTGTTTGTATTAATGCATCAGCCTCATGTTGGTCTCCAGGCTTTCATTTCAGCTTCACCTCCTTCAGTGCATTCTCTTTACACAACAACTAAACACAGAGCAGATTGTCAGGGACAGAGTAACAGTTTCCAATACTATTCCCATACAGGTAAATAAGAATCCGTATTATTTACCAGGGTGACATGCCCCCTGTAATCCAGGCATCGCTACTTTTCCAACCACATCTTCCATTGTCTGGCTTATTTTCCACTTTTCAGGCACAATGGGCTCCTTTCTGTCCTTCGTATATGACTAAGCACTGCTATTCCAAGTGTGAATATCATATACAGCAGGTCCTCAAATAACATTTCATTCAACGCTGTTATAAAATTGAGGAGAAAAAAATGAATTCCCACTGGGGACCCTGTCTGTGTGGAGTGTGTGTTCTCCCCATGTGTGTGTGGAGTGTGTGTTCTCCCCATGTGTGTGTGGAGTGTGTGCTCTCCCCATGTGTGTGTGGAGTGTGTGTTCTCCCCTGTCTGTGTGGAGTGTGTGTTCTCCCCATGTATGTGTGGAGTGTGTGTTCTCCCCTGTCTGTGTGGAGTGTGTGTTCTCCCCATGTAAGTGTGGGTTTGCTCCGTGCACTCTGGGTTCCTCCCGCATCCCAAAGCTGTGCCTGTGAGTTGATCCTCCATGGCCCCAGTGTGAGTGTGTGTGGGTGTGAGTGTGAGGGTGAGGCGGGTGTAGGCAAGTGTGGGTGTGAGTGTAGATGAGTGTGGGCAAGTATGGGTGTGAGTGTGTGGGGCCAAGTGAGGGTGACAGTGTGAGTGTGGATAAGTGTGAGCAACTGAGGTTGAGTGGGTGTGAGCAAGTGTGAGTGTGTGGATGTGAATGTGAGTTTGAGTGTGGGTGTGGGTGTGTGGGCGAATGTGGGTGAGTGTGAGTGTGTGAGTAAGCGTGTGAATCACCCAGCGATGGGAAGGTGTTCAGGACAGGCTGGTGCCTGCTGGGAGCCCAAAGCTACAGGGATAGGCTCTGGCCACTCTAGACCCTGAACTGGAATTTAAAAATGCTTTGCAAACACTCTTATTCCTTGGTTTTACCCGCCACCACTACGACTGCCATCACTTACCGATTCACCAAACATTGGGTAAAATTCTCTGTTTTTTAACTCTATCTTAGTACATCTAGCTCACACGTATTTCAGTGTTTAATATTGGAAGTGTTTTAGTCTTTATGCAGAAGTCGGTGATGCTTTGAGACTAGACATACACCCTAGGAGCGCAGGGAAGGGAGCACACACTGGGTCTGTCGGGAGGACGCGGGGTAGGGAGAGCATCGGGATAAACAGTGAATGCTCGCGGGGCTGAATACCTAGGTGACGGGTTGAGAGGTGCAGCAAACCACCACGGCACATGTTTACCCACATAACAAACCTGCACGTTCTGCACATGTATCCTGGAACTTAACTTAAATTTAAAAAGAGAAAGAAAAAGAAATACGCCCTAGGAATTTAAGTCATCTTTGTATAAGCCTATGCGAAAATTGGTTTCGTTGTATTCGTTTCGCTTCAAGTCGCGGTTTCCACGAACCAATGGCTGAGATGCAGTGAGGATTTAGTATCTAGAGGATTTCAATGTATGGTTACTGAGAGCTGCTGAGCACAAGGAACTGGACCAGATTCGATGGGGAAGGCAAAAATGCGTCAAGAAAGAATTCTGTCCTCCAGCTGTTTATAATGTAATATAGAGAAAATAAGACATACGCAAATTAAATATAAAGTTGTTTTTGTTTATTGTAGTGGAAGTAGTATAAATCAAGTATTAACAGAAGGAATTTGAGAAAGCTTTTAACAGTGCACGACAAAAAAAAAAAAAAAAACTATGTCACAAAATAACATGAAAGAAAGTGGGGTGGTGGAAATGAGAGTGGAACGTTTTAAAAACTGTAAATAATAAAATTTTAGAAGCATACAAGTAGGAAGAGGGAGAAAAAAACTGCACAAGTTGGATGTAGATTTGAGAAGATAATAAGTTAGTTTAAATAATTTAGACTTTATTTAAGAGAAACAGAGTTCGTGGAAGTGATCTGAGCAGGAAGATTATGTAATTGTCAAAATGCTATGGGAATTTTTTCATGTGCTCATACATGTTTCTAGACAAGAATCAGATTGTTGTGTTTCAGCAGTGCTTAGTGGAGCGTTTTATCCTTTTGATTTTTAAGTGATTTAATAATTATCTGTCAATTTGGAATCTTGGCTTTATTTCTTCTGTTCAATAAATCATTCTAAATAGCTAACACACATCATGCAATTTTTTACTATTTTCCAGTAATACATACACAATAAACAAAAATGACTTTTTACTTAATTTGTTATGCCCTATTTTCTCTATTACATTAAGTATGGCCGGAGGACAGAATTATTTCCTTATTTATTTTTGCCTTTCCTGTCAAATCTCATCCAGCTGTTTGTTTAGAGTAACTCTTGGTAACCACACATTCAAATCTTCTACACAGTAAGTGCTCAGTTAACATAGTAGATAGGTTCTTACTCACATGTTAAAAAAACTTACTAGTACAAAAGGGTATACAGTTAAAAAAATTATCCTATGGTCTCAGTTCTCCAATTCCTTCTTCAGAGGTACTCTCTGCTACCAGTTCCTCAGGTATGTGTGTGTGTGTCTTAGTAGGTTTTTATTCCAATGAGACACTACTATACTCATTGCTCTGCACTGTATGTGGGGGGGGTGTGTGTGTGTGTTGTCTTTGTTTCATTTTTATTTTCATTTTTATATATATATGTATATATTTTGGAGACTTCTATATATCAGCATTTATAAATTTATTACCCTTTTAGCAGTTGCATGTTTTTATTTGTATGAATAGACTCTTCTGTTTAAATAACAATTCAATAAATATCCTTATATATATGTCTATTACAGAATCAATTTCTACAAGTGGAATTGCTAAGTCAAAGAGTATGAGTAGTTCAGATTTTGGTAATTCTTACCAAAATTCTCTTGAAAGATTCTAGGGCAATATCGCCTCTCACCAATAGAGTATGAATGCCTGGTTAACCACATGGTTACTTACTTTGTAGCTTATATAATTTTTTGACAATCTGGTCAATAAAAAAGGTATCTTTATCTTCTTTTATGAAAGTAGATAACATTTTAAAACATTTTCAATAGTCATTTATCTGTGAACTGCCTGTCCATATTCTTTACCATTTATATAATTGGTTTACATTGATTTGTAACAGGTTTAATGTATTTAAAATGTGCTCACATGTCAAGAAATTTGCAGCCTCAGATGAAATCTGTAATTACCTTATAAATTACTGAAAATGACTAATAAGGAAATAGAAATCTCAATAGGCCAATAATCATGAAATATAATGATTTAATAGAAAAAATAATCAAAATCTACCTAAAAATTACTGAATGTATATAATTTTACAGAAAGATTTATATTATTCCTAAAATAATAAACAATTTTTACACTTTAAAAATTATTCTAGAAAATGGAAATGGTGAAAGTACACGCCAACTCTATTCAGGCTTGTATAAACTTGTTATCCAAACAGGGAATTTCAAATTCTGGTCATGACTCAGTAACTAGTACTGTATTTGTCCCTCCACTCTAAACAATTTGTAAAGCTGGGGGAAAAAAATGAAGCCACTCTTTCAAGCACTGGACAACAGGCAGTGTAAGATTTTTGTTGAGTAAAGGGAAACATAAAAGTTAGCCCAGTGCTTACCCAAGCTTTTAGTGAGTAGACACCTTCTAAACCACAGTGCAAGGAGGACAAACAGCACAGTGGTTTGGCTGAGCAGAGGAAGCACAAACTGGAGTTCAGAGATACAGGAATGACTGGAGTTTGTCAGGACTCCAGAGAGGAGGCAGTTGGACACAGAGGAGTCTTAGACATGCAAGTGAGGTTTTACATATGTTCTTGTCTGAGAACTAGGTTATTAATCACAGGCAAATCTCTGTGAGGCCAGCAAAGAGTGCTATATGGAACCAAGATTTGAACCAGGACACCACAGTGCTGGGAGATAAGAAGTCCTATCCAGTCAGAGGGGAGAAACCTCACTGAGACCCTTGGCCATCCGATTGAGACCTCGGAAACTCCACAGTTTAAGAGCGAGCAAGGGCTACATACAGTGCAGAGTGAGGCTGTATGCTTATGCTATGATTTAGGACAAAAGAGGACAAGCTTTAAGAAATAATTAAGCTGAGCCCAACAGTATTAAGAGGATCTAACAGTAAATAACTGCCTAAGAGAGAAATTTTCATACTCTTTAAAGAACACAACAGTAGCCAGACTCTTTACAATGTCATCTAAAATGTGTAATGCACAAAATCAAAAATAATTAGATGATTTTAAAAGCAGAAAATTATGCCCATGGTCTTAGTCCACTTTGCATTACTATAAAGGAATACCTGAGGCTGGCTAATTTATAAAGAAAAGAGATTTGTTCGGCTCACAGTTCTACAAGATATTCAAAAAGCATGGCACCAGCATCTGCTTTCAGTGAGGATCTCAGGAAACTTCCAATCATGGAGGAAGGTGAATGGGGAGCCACAAGGCGAGAGAGGGAGCAAGAGAAAGATAGGAGGGGGTACCAGGCTCCTTTAAACAACCAGCTCTAGTGTGAAGGAAAAGAGCAAGAACTCACTCATCACTGCAGGGTCGGCACAGAGCCGTTCAGGATCCACCTCCATCACCCAACACCTCCCACTAGGTCCCACCACCGACACTGGAAATCATATTTCAACATGAGACTTGGAGGGGACAAACCTCCAAACTATATCACCGACGATCAGAAGACACAAATAAGTAGTAGAAACAGATTTTAATATAACCTAGATATTGGAATTAGCAGACAGTGATTTTAAAACATCTATAAGAACGTTCAAGAAGGTAAAAGAAAAGTCAACAACACATGAGAAATCTCAGCATAGTAATTAAATCTATTATAAAATATCAAATGAATGTCTAGAACTTGATGAGACCATTCTTTCCATTGTGCCTTATGTCTCATTCTTTCCACTGTACCTTCTTAGTCTAATGCTGAGGTTGTTTCATTTATTGCATAAGTTGGAGCAGTTTCTGACTTTTTTTTTCTGCTGTTCTACAAAACACCTCCTACCCTTAGAAATGGACTATCTCTTATTTATAGAAAAAGATACACTTAAGTTTAATACTGCTCCCTATTTACTACCTTATTTGCAACTTTAGTTTGCGTCAGTATCAACTGTCTTCCAATCGTTTTCTAACAATTTATACTTAGGCTAGATTCTAAAATGACAGAAATATGTAGAAATGGATACAGAATGAATATGAATATAAATCTGAATATGTATATAAATGTCATTAGTCACAGTGTGCTGCTGCTACATGCATATGCATCCGAATGCCTAAATGAAAAGACTGAGAATACCAAGTGTTAGCAAGGATATGAAGCATATGTAACTGTCACACATTTCTGGAGAGAGTGCAAATTGATAGAGGAGAGTGTAAATTGATATAAACCCCTTAGTTTCCTAAGCATTTGGTAGTATCTATTAAAGCCAAGCATGAACACAATTTTTTTAAGCACACCATCTAAAATAAAAATCCATCAGAACTTCATAGCAGAATGGAGATTGTATAAGAAAAGACAATGAAAATTAAAGATAAAATATTAGAAATTTCACAATCTGAAGAAGAGAATCTGAAACCCCAGAAACAAACAAACAAACAACAACAAAAAAACAAAATACTGTAGTCACCTGAAGGACATCAAACACTCTAACATACATAGCACTTGTTGTGCCAGCACCAATGATCCAAAAACTAATTGAAAAAGATGATCCAATTATCAACCCAGATCCAAAAGTTGCAGCAAACCCAGAGCAAGATAAATGTAAAGATAGCCATATCTAGGCACAGCATAATCAAATTACTGAAATTCAAAGATAAGCAAAATATCTTAAAAGCAGCCAGAAATCAAGATATAGACAGGCGAACAATGGTTTGAATGAGTGATGACTTCTAATAAAAAACAACAAAGTCCAGAAGACAATGGAATGGCATTTCTAAAGTGTTTAAGAAAAGAACTACCACTCAGAATTTCTATTTTCCATAAAAATAGTATTATTTTTAAGCAAAAATATTGTCTGAAATGTGAATAAAATAATGAGTTTCAGATAAATAAAATCTGAGAGAATCCATTGCCAGTATACCAGCACTAAGAGAAATATAAAAAGAACTTTTTAGAATGAAGGAAAATGATATCAAACAAAAATTTGGAAGTAATGACAAATACCAGCAATGATAAATGATATGGTTAGGTTTTATGTCCCCACACAAATCTCATCTTGAATTGTAATCCCCACAATTCCCACGCGTCAAGGAGAGACCAGATGGAGGTAACTGAATCATGGGGCAGTCTCCCCCATGATGTTCTCGTGATAGTGAGTGAGTTCACATGAGATTTGATGGTTTTATAACAAGCTCTTCCCCGTTCTCTATGCACTTCTTTCTGCTGCTGTCCTGTGAAGAGGTGACTTCCATTACGATTGTAAGTTTCCTGAGGCCTCCCCAGCCATGTGGAACTGTGAGTCAATTAAACCTCTTTTTTTATAAATTGCCCAGTCTGGGTATTTCTTTATAGCAGTGTGAGAATGGACTAATACAATAAATAAGTGGGTAAATACAAAAGATATAAAGAATACTTATATGCATATTTGGGGGCTCACTTCTGAGTTTTCCTCTGTTTTTGCCCCTCAGATTTCGATAATTTTGGCCACCTACCTTTGCTTCCACAGCTTGGAATAACTCTTAACGTCTACTGGGGCTATTTCCCCATGCAGGGAATTGAGAAATGCTTTGAAGAAATAAACCAAGGATATTCTGTGATTTTTTTTCTTTAGTACTTTCTGTGTTGGTTGCTGTCCATTATATTCAAAGAGTTATTTTCCTACTATTTTGCCAAGATTTTCCTACCACTGTCAGCAGGAGGGACAGTGTTTTATAAGCGACACCATCACGTCTGAAACAGTAAGTCAGCCAAGCATCCTTTAAGGGGAAAGTTAAGAGCTGAGGAACTTAGCTCTGGATTTCAAGACTTATTATAAAGTTATAGCAATAAAGACCATCTGGCTTGGTGTAAGGAAGAAAAACGCACAAATAGAATAGAAGAGAGTCAAGAATAGACAACGTAGATGGCTATATTTAAGGAAAAGATGGTACTGCAAATCAGAGGAAAAAGGACACTCCTTTCAGAAACTGGCACAGAGGCTATTGGAAATATGTATTTTTTTAAAAAAAAAATCTCTACACCTACCTCATATTATGCAAAAAGTCAATTTCAGATGAATCATAGATCTAAATGTAAATTATAGAATGATAAAGCTTCTAGAAGTTAACATAAGAAAAGATCTTAATGATCTTGGTCTAGGCAAAGACTTCTTAAACAGAACTTGAAAAGCATTAAACATAAGAAAACATATTTTAAAATTAAACTTCATTAAAATTACGAACCTCTGTTTAGCAAGCTAAGACCAGTAAGAGAGTGAAAAGGTGAAAAGGCAAGCTACAGAGTGAAAATTGTGGGTAGGGGGTGTTGCTTTTTGTTTTTTTGGAGGGAGTTGCCCACATTAAGGATGGAATACCATGAAATATCTACCAAAATGGCAAAATTTAAAAAGAACCACAATACCAAATGTTGGCAAGGTTATGTAGTAATGGGAACTCTCATACATTTTTTGGTAGGAGGGTAAGTTGGTAACAACACCTTGAGAAACAGTGTAGTAGAATTTATGAAAATTGACATTAGCAAAACATCAAGAAATCATCAGTTCCATTTCTAATACATTCCTAACAAAAGTTTATACCTGTGTTTATTAAAGGACGTATACAAGAATGTTTACATGAGCATTGTTTGTAATAGCCAACAATGTAAACAATACAAATGTACTTAAATAGCATAATAGACATAAACTGACAGTCATGAAAAGGAATACCACATAATAGTGAAAAATGAATAAAATAATGCTATGCACTATAACATTGATGAGTCTCATAAACATAATATTGAGTAGAATGTGATAGATACAATAAAGCAGATAAAGAATTTATTCATATTAAATGTATGTAAGAATTTTAAAAGGCAAAAGTAATCAGATTGAAAAGGCAAAAGTAATCCATGATGTTAGAAGTCAGGATAGCAATTAATTTGAGAGAAGATCAGAGACTGGGAAGGAGCATGAAGAAAACTTCTAAGGTTATACTATTCTTTACTCAAATGAAAATTACATGGGAATGTTTAACTTGTGAAAATCCTCCTAGCCCTACCTCATGGTGTACATATTTTATACATGCATACTGTACTTTGATACAAGAAAAAGCTCATTAAACCATGTCGTTTGGAGGAACACAGGGCATTGATAGAATGATGGTGGACAAGAGAGAGCAGCAACAGCCAAGTCAGAAAGAGATTTCCTAAAACATTCAAATAAATGACTGTGTGGAAGTCAAATATATAAAGTGTTCAGTAGCATTACTTCTGACCTAGGGGCGGAATCGTATACACACACAACACGTATGCCCCTTAGGACACCTCTTCTTTATGTCTCTTAATCTGTAGACATAAAGAACATCCGAGGTGTTTCAAGGAATCCTTAGGCCCCCAGGAAATATCCAGGCAAATCAACTAGATGACCTTTGTCCAGTCCTTCCATTCTAATGTTATCTGAGTTTAGAGACAGAAGCCTTGGTCTCTATTCTCAGATTAGAAAACTGAGGCCCAGAGAGTAAACTGTCTAAAGTCACAGGACTACAAAGTGACAGAGCCAATTTTCTAATCGAGGCAGCTCATCTCTAGGGTTATGTACCGAATCACTACACTACGCTGCTTCTTCCTCTATCACGATTTGGGAGGGTCCACTTTAGGTGATACTGAGCCATCCCACAGAAGTGCAATTCAGTGGGGGCACGGTATTTGTAAACATGAAATACATACTACACGTGGAGACTAAAGGCAGTGAAATGGATATGTGTCTCATCAAAATACATACTGTATTATTTGTGTGTTTAAACGTTTAAAGTGTTTTACAGTTATTTTATATCAATGGAATTTCCTTTTAGTCATTCGACATAATACTTTTGAAATGTGTCAGTGTTGAAACATGGCTCTCAGTCACTTTAACTACTGTACAGAATTTCTCTGTGATTGAATATTCCACAGTCCAGTTGTCTACTCCCTTATTAATGAGAATTTAAAACTCTTCTTGCTTTTTTTTTTTTTTTTTTTTAATATGAAACAGTGCTGTAATAAACAGCCTTATGCCTCTCACCTTGGACATGTGATAAATCAAGAGTCAGCCAACCATTTTTCTAAAGGTCCAGATTGTAAATATTTTTGCCTTGGTGGACTATAGGGTCTCTATAAGCAACTACTCGATCTGCCATAATAACTCAAAGCAGCCATAGATGATACATACATGAATGAGTACGGCCGTGCTCCAGTAAAACTTTACTTATAGGCCGGGTGTGGTGGCTCATGCCTGTAATCCCAGCACTTTAGGAAGCCAAGGCAAGAGGGTTGCTTGAGGCCAGGAGTTTGAGACTAGCCTGGGCACTGACAAAAACAAACTACGGATAACATCATATTTATTGTAGAAAATCTGAATGCTTTCTCCATGAGTCTGGAAATAAAACTAAGATGTCCACTAACACCACAGCCACTCAGCATTGTAGCAGAGGTTAAGTTATGCAGTTCACTTAAGCAACGAAAATGAATGAAAGTTACGAAGTTTGAAAAGGAGGTAAATTTCAGTTATGACAGGATTGTGAATGTAGAGAAGCCAGAAGAATTACAAAGAATCTGTTACAATTATTAAGTGACTATAACAATAAGTTCCTGGATACAAAGTCAATGTTAAAAAATCAATTCTATTTCTAGACACTAGCAATTGATGAAAAGAAAATAAATGAATATACTATCATTTGCAATAATTAAAAAAATAAAAATATTGAGATTAACCTAATGAAAAGTATAGGATACCTCTAGAAATCTGCAGCAAAAGGACTACCTAAATAAAAGGAGAGAGAGACTAGAAGAGTCAATATTGATAAAATGTCGATGTTTATACATTCAGTGCAATTCTAATTAAAATCTCAGCAGGCTTTTTTAAAAGAAATGTATAATATGATTCTAATATGTATGTAGAAGTACAATGCCCCATGAAATACTGAAACAAAACTGGATAGCACACACATTAGTAAATGTTAAGACTTACTATAAAAGTGCTGTAAGTTTAAAATGGTGTGATATTGGTACAAGGATAGACAAATACACTATTGGAAAGTATTTAGAAACAGATCCTCACATAAATCACTACCTGATTTGCAATAAACGTATGAGTGAAATACAGTTGGGGAAGCAAAGATGATTCTTTTTAATAGACACTGTTGCATTAATATCTTATTGGAAAAAAAAGAATCTGATCTCTACCGCTCACCATACACAAACATGAATGATAGACCTTAATATGCAAGATAATACAGTAAAGTTTCTGAAAGAAAATATAGGAGAATATTTTTATACACTTAGGATTGTGCACAACATAAAAAGTCCTAACCACAAAAATAAAAGACTGATGAAATAAACTTTATTAAAATTTAGAATCCCTGGCCCGGATGCAGTGGCTCACACCTGTAATCCCATCATCTTGTGAAGCCAAGGCGGGTAGATCACTTGAGGTCAGTTCTAGTTCAGCCTGGTCAACATGGTGAAACGTTGTTTGTACTAAAAATATAAAAATTAGCTGGGCGTGGTGGCAGGTGCCTGTAATTCCATCTACTTGGGAGGCTGAGGTGAGAGAATTGCTTGAACCCGGGAGGCAGAGGCTGCAGTGAGCCAAGATTATGCAACTGTACTCCAGCCTAGGTGACAGAGGCAGACCTTGTCTAAAAATAAATAAATAAAATAAAGTAAAATTTAGAACTTCTGTTTATCAAAGCAGGACTGGTAAGAAAGTGACAAAGATAAGCCATATACTGGGAGAAGGTATTTGCAACATATAAATCTGACAGGGTACTTTTCCCCAGAATAGAAAAGAACATCCTCAAATCAATGAGAATTTTTTTTTTTTTTAATGTGCAGAAGACTTGAACAGGAACTTTACAAAAATGTATATTCCAATGGTCAATAAGTATATGCAAAAGTGCTCAACATCATTAGTCATCAGAGAAAAGCAAATTCACATCATAATGGCATGCCATTATTCACCCATGATATGGCTACAGTGATAAAGACTGGTTAGCAAGTACTGGCAAGCATTTGGAGTGAATCTTACATATTGCTAGTGGGAGAGTAGGCTGGTACAACCACTTCAAAAACTGACAAATTCAGAAAAATGTTAACCTATGCTTACTCTATCACCTAGCAATTCTGCTCCTAGGTATATATTGGAGACAATTACAATGTTCATTAATAGTACAGCACATACATTAAATGTAACAAGCTCAGACAATGGAATACCTCACAACAATATAAATCAATGTAACTGCTATATACAGCATATACTGCTATATACAATACAACAACAATACAACTGCTGTCTACAACAACATGAATAAATTTCAAACACCATGTTGAGTAAATGTATCTAGACACAAAGGAGTAAATTCTATGTGATTTCATTCACATGAAGTCCAAGAGCAAATGAAAGTATGCTATGGTGATAGGTGTTGGAAGAGCAGGCATTGCAAGGGGGATTTTGACTGGGAGACAGCAGTGTGAGGGAGCCATCCTGACCTCTGAAAAGACCCTACATCTTACACTTGTGGTGCTGATATATGTGTAAAAATTCATGAGGGTTTGGAAAATTTATACAATTTTAACTTAAAATTGTTAATTCCATGTTTAATCAATTTTTATAATATTTGCAATTTAAATTTTTAATGAGCAATTTTAAAATTTTTAAATAATCATTTTAGGTAGTTTTTAAAACTAACATTATCTTGGTTATGTATAGTCTTTTGTACTTCCATGTAAATTTTGGAATCATTTTTTCAATTTCTGCAAATTCTCCCATGATTTTGACTGAGATTACGTTTGGTGAATACAATCAATTTCATCAGAATTGCCATCTTTATCATCTTCAATCTAGGAACATGACGTTCAGAATCATTTTTAAATTTTTCAATGTTATATAATATTTAGCATACAAACTCTTCATATCTCTCATGTAATTTATTCCTAGGTATTTGGTGTGTTTGACAGCATTGCTTTTAAATGCTGTCATTTAAGTATTTATGTCATTAAAAATTTGTTTTTTAATTTTTGAATTTTTTTTGGTAGAGATAGAGTCTTCCTATGTTACCCAGGCTGGACTCAAACTCCTGGTGTCAAGGTGTCCTCCTGCCTCAGCCTCCCAAAGTGCTGAGATTACACGTGAGAGCCACCGTGTCTGGGCATACATACGTGCGTTCATGAGACACTCGAAACTACTTATTTTACAGCAGGTGAGGTTGTTTTCACTATTAATACTGAAGAAAGATTCGCTAAAGCTCATTTAAGTTCACACAGTAGCTTAAGAACAATGTCAAGTATGGATTCCAATAAGGTGGCACCCAATCAAGTGTGGAAATTATCAGTGATCACAAAGAATGTGATGGAATAAATGGGAGACAGAGGAAATAATGTAAGTCATTATCAATGAGGCGAGGTTAAAATGCAAGCTTTTACCTCTATATAGATTATAGTCACAGGAAATATCTACATTCCCTAGCTTCAGCTTCCTACATATTCATATTTGGGATAAATCAAATCTGTTTTAGAATTCTTAACTATGGCTCAGTACAAAAATATCCGTATGAAGGCAGAATAGTTCAGCTCCACAAACAACCATTGACATCATTGATACTAATATTTATTGATGTTTGTTATGTGCAAAGCGCTATTTTAGGTGCTTTTACATATTAATTCATTTTCACTATCATCTATGTTTTATTATTCTCATTTTTCACAACAAGAAATTAGGACTTAGAAGAATTAACTAAATTTCTCAATATAACAAAGCTGTAAGGGATGAAGAGATGCTTCAAAAGCAGGGTTGTCAAATTCCCAGCCTATCATTTGAATCAAAAACCTAGCATGTCTCATTTTTAATCAAAGAATATAGCATTGGTTCATTGCACACATTTTTTGAGAGAGATACATACACACTGATTTAGAGCAAGATAAGAAGATCTACATGTAGGTAAGTTCTGAAGCAGAATTGGAAGTATTTACAACATTTCAATGTCTAAAATCATTACAATTTCAAATCTTTTTGTCAGATTTTCATAGACTGTCTCTTTGAATGAATAAATTTCTCAGCATACAAACAATAGTACCACTGCAGAACTACCCAGTGAGTATCTAAAAAAATCAGCTTGCCTATGGTGCAAATGAGTATTTAAGTTATCAAATGCTAGGTACAGACTCAAATACTTAGAATTCACTTAGGTGGTTACTTTCTAAAGCTTGGCTTTTCCTTTTTAGTTCTACTCTGGGTCTTATCTCACATTATCAAGTAATGGAAATTAGGTGTGCCTGTGTGTTTGTAAGTGCACTGATTGCGAAGGTGTGTGTGCACGCGGGGAACACGTCCATGCCTCCCGCATGTGAGGCTGACGATGCCTCCAGGCTCCACCAGCCACAGCATTTCTAGGGCAGGGGAATTGGAACTTTAGTAGCTGGTGGCCACTGGAAAAACTACCTTGGAGACAGGAATGGATCCAATGCGGTTTTTCGCTCAAGTCCAACTCCTTGGGAGGTGACATGTTTCAAACGTGAGTTTTTAGTGTGACATGTTTATTGATTTTTAGAGGGAACATCACTGGGGCTTTTGGGGGCTTAAACTCTTACTATTTCTTAAACGTATTTCTTAAACTAAGGATATTTAGATATTGTCCACCGTGTACAACTTCAAATTCGGTTCAGAAATCCCAGGCAAGGGTATTCTGTGTGTCCTAACCCTTGAAGTTAATGACTCCTAATTAACTCAGCAAGAAGTTAATGACTTGGAAGCACTTGCCAACTGATTCTGAGTGTTTTCTTTGTAAGATGAGTCTGGGCGAACTGGGAAGCCTCTGGCAGAGAGAAGGCACAGGAGGGTCGGGGATGGAGAAGTCACTCAAGGTGAGTTCAGGGAGATATTCAGGGCAATGGAAAGTATAGTTGCAGCCTTTTTACCAATTGTTTTTAAACTTATGAATGGTATTATAAATAAAGCTGCATGTTTTGGAGACTGTATAACCAAAACACCGTGGAAATCACTACCTAATGTCTCTTCAGTGACCTTAGTGTTTGTCATTTGCAGTAATTCAGCTACTGAAAGAGGAATAAGCACACAGAATTCTATACGGGATAATTGATCCGACTAGATACTTCACTTACAGAGCTGTATTTCCATTGCTTGATTAAAGTTGTTCCTTTAGAAGAGAGATGGAACATACATGATTATGCATCAAACAAATGCTCATTGAGAATCTGCACTGGGGCCAGCCTCCATGCTATGCCTTGGGCATAGAAAGACCAATAATCTCTAGCCCTTCTCCAGGAGTTGACAGTTTATGGCTGAGTTGACACAGTCCCAGATTAACGAAGGGTCACTGGAGGAAGGAGCTCTATGACAAAGAAATCCTTGACAAGGACAGTACATTTGAAAATGCTTGGCCAGGCCCAGTGGCTCATGCCTGTAATCCCAGCACTTTGGGAGGCTGAGGAGGGTGGATCACCTGAGGTCAGGAGTTCGAGACCAGCCTGGCTAACATGGTGAAACCCTGTTTCTACTAAAAATACAAAAAACTAGCTGGGCATGGAGGTGCGCACCTGTCATCCCAGCTACTCGGGAGGCTGAGGCAGGAGAATCTCCTGAACCCAGGAGGCGGAAGTTGCGGTGAGCTGAGATCGCACCATTGCACTCCAGCTTGGGCAACGAGAGCAAAACTCTGTCTCTAAAAAAAAAAAAAAAAAAAAAAAAAAAAAACTTGCATAGACCTCTGATGCCTTCCTCCAAAGCACACATACACTTATTTACCCCTTATAATTTGCCATTTACACTGAAGTCCAGAGGGCTGACAAGGTACTCTCAGTTTAAGGAAGACTTGGTGAAATTGTAGTGGTGGCTAAACATTTGAACCACAAGAAATGGTTCAGAGAATATTCAAAAACAGTCTACAGTTTTCAACTATGGAGTAAGATACCTAGTTTAAGACTAGCATTATTCAAAAGCCTTATGCATTAAAAAGAGTAACTTAGGATTAACTATCGTTGGTTACAGCAGAGTGATGAGCAACTGGAAAAATTGTCATTGTTAGTTACTGTACTTGAAGATAAGAAGACATAAAACAATTTACACATCCGTGTTTCAATGTGCTATTAAAGAAGAATTTTGCAAAATAAATTAAATAAAGCAAAAAAATCAGTGCAATCAACACTATTCCTTTTTTCTCCTTAGAAAATAGTTAAGGAGCAATCCAACCCTATAATTTTTTTCCAACAGAGGAATAAGAAGATGAGAGTTATCAGCAACACTGGGTACTCAGTAAGCCATGGGCCTCTCTGCCTTTAAATATCATCAATAACTTATTTCTCCTTGGTCTTGCAGCAGAATCACCCATGGACTCTTTCATTGTGCCTGGCACTCCTCTTTTTAAGTGCCTGCCGAAATATCTTACTTAACTGCTACGGCAAGAAAAAAATAATCAAATTAGGAGAGTAAAGAAAGAATAAGGCCATTGTCTGTGCAGGTACCGTCTGAGATGGTCTGTAATTTTCCCCAGGAGGAAGCACTGGACTGAATCGGCAGCCCAGAGTCGTGGCTGTGTTCTCAGACTACCTACTGCCCTTCTGTGTGACCTTAGGTAAGCCTCTTTCTCTCACTGGTTTTCTCACTTCAGCTGGTTGTGCACGAGTGCTCGTGCTTGAGTTATGTGCAAGTTTCTGGCCATGGCTTATCAGACACATCATAGCCTCAAGTTTTATGGGGGAACTATCTCCTTAGTTTGGTCTGGTGGTATTAGTTGATTTCAATAATTCTGATGAAAAATATGTATGTATATAACTAGGTATATATGAGTGTGTTTCCACAAATATGTATATAATAGATTTATACAGTTATAAAATATATTCTAATAAGGCTTATAAGGCGATGAACAATTACTTACAGGAAGCACATTGTTGTACACACAAGTCAGTTTGAGAACCGCTGGAATGATAATCAGCATTGTTGTTTTTTAAGGATCCATGCATCTGATTGTCTCTAAGAACAGAAATTAAGATGACAACTCAGCACGATGACACCAACATGTCAGAAAACAAGATAAACTCATTGATTTTTCTTACAAAACAAAACTAAGATATAACAGGTTTTTGTTCTTCCTTTAGACCAGAGGCCAGCATTTCTCCTGTTTTATCTGCAACAGCCACTTTTTTTCCCTATTGCTTTCTGAATGATGGCTCTCAGTGCTACTAATCCCAAGAAGGGATCCAGTTTTGAAAATACAAGAAAGTCCAACCTGAACTTTTTACACCAGTAAAACAAAGTATGTCATCCTTACAGTAGAGAGATGGGTCACCAATTGATTTTTCCTCCAAACTACACAGTCCTCTGAGTAAAATTAACAAGAACAGATGCTATTATGTGCTACTAGTGTGGATAAATGCTTATGTAAAGAACCCCTAGCAAAGCAGGAAATGCAAATGGTAGGGAAGCACAGGCACAGAATCTTCGCCTTGCTACTTCCTCTGTTTGGAGGTAATTTTCCAAGATCGTTGCATAGTTTCTTGTTTCTTATTATTGAGAGTTCAGCTCAACTGTCATCTATGGAGAGTGGCCACACTTAACTATCCCATCTGATGAAGTGCCCCAGACTCCCCTTGTTTAGTTTTTATAGCACTTTGATCTTTATTTATTGTTGTCTTGTAAATTGGCTGTCCCTCCCATTAGCCTGTAAGTTTCCTAAGAGCTGAGAGCTTGCCTGCCTGATTCACCACACTTATTTTCGGTGCTAGAATCATGCTTGGCTTACAGTAGGCTCTCATGAATATCTGATCAGTGAATGAATGAATAAATGATATGCTCATTTTCTCACCGTAAAGAAAAGGATTGCATGGAAGTTAAAGGGTGACCAATTACGAACCAAGCCCAAGACTAATTTCACATGGAAAGGCTTATAGCTTACCAGACAATGCTTATTGCACACTTGAACTTTCAGACCTCAGTATATTAATCTCCGGAAATTCTGAGTATAATAGTCATCTTAGATAAGTGTGGAGAATATGCAAAAATAATAAATAAATAACTATGGCAAATGGAAAGTATCACAGTGAAGTAAAATCAACAAATTCAGGCTTCTTTAAGTACCAACTGGCTCAAAGTTGAATTCCTAAGTAATTGAACTGGAATCAAGTTACCCTTCCTTTATGAATTTGAGATATACTAACTCTATCAGCATTATAAACTCATGAAACATAACAATTATGAATTAATCAAAGTAGATTGTAGCAATAAAAATTCATACTCCAGTTCTCACATAGGTCTCTTATGGACAACCAATGGAACAATACAATACAAAACAATAGGAATTGTTTACTCCAATATATGTTCTAATTGTGTTAAACACTTTTACACTATTTGATTTTGAATTTTCACTAAAAGAAAAACCTTAAGTAACAAATGGCATTTTCTTGGCCAGAAAGTAAAAATATGAGTTACATGACTCTTATATGTCATACGTGTTATATGACTCATTGTCATATATGTTGTATGAATTCAAAAATATAATATTATCAAAGGAAGTGATTTTGATCAAATCATGTTTCAATAACACTTGTCCAAAACATTTTCTTTTTTCCCCTATTTTAATTGTCTATAGGTGAGGTAAAATTTTAGGTAGTAGCTTCAAGTGAGAAAAATTCAATTGCAGACTCACAATAGGCATTCTTGCTATATTTAGGATAGAACAAAATCCAATGAATTTATTCTGTACTGTGTTAATATAGATGTAAAATAAAAGTTATGTTTAAGTTTTATACCTTTCCTTGGTTTTGCCATTTGGCAACATTTTTGTTTTATGCTAAACTCCAGTGATGAAGATATGTGTAATTCATTCCATTTTCTGTGCCCTCAAAATGAATATTAGATAAAAACATAATAAAGAAATTTCAGAATCAGGATTTGCTTTACTGTGGAAGGTAGATATATATGGGGAAATGTAGATTTGCTAAACTCAATCATCTTTGTTCTTTAAGGATAATCCAGGGTCTCTTTCTTTAATAATTTTTAAGACTGACCTCCAAGAAAAAGTGATTCTGAAAATGAGACATACCTGTGCTGGAATTCCATACAATTACACTGAAGATTTACCATCAAAAGCATGTCTTTGCATAGCTGAAGATTTGGGGAAATATTAAACTTGATCAGAGAATAAATGTCAATTTGTTAAAATCAATGACACAAGTTGTGAACTCAGAAAGACTCATTATACAACATGGAGACTTGATGTGTACCCAGCACAGGTGGACGGAAGGTTCCTCATGAGTACTCAGTAATCATCATGCACAAGTCATTCTAAAACATTTTTAAGTCATCAGTTAGAATAATCTCTGAGCCTCTTCCTCACTGCCTCAAAAAGATGTTTACTCATTAACCCAGAGATACTTGCAAAGCACTAATATCCTGGAAGATGATCAATAAATGCTGACAGCTGATTCACTGACGTCTGAGATATGTCAGGTAAACACCTCACTCCTGGACAGAAGAGGTCTATAAGTCACATGTGCTATCTTGCAAGGTGAAGATTAAAGGATGGAAGTGTACGTACTCTTGCCACCCTCTGAATTTTTCTGTAACTAACACAATCTATGTCAGTTCTGAAAAACATATGTAAAAGAGAAAGGGTCGTAGCCAAATTCATTATGTAATGTGCAAGAGAATATTATTTAATTGTTTTTTAACTGTGAAAAAGTCTCATTAATTGTAAAAAATTTTACTTTTACCCTTTGTTTTTTTTGTTTTTTTTTTTTTACTTTTAAGTTCAGGAGTACAAGTGCAGGTTTGTTACACAGGTAAACTTGTGTCATGGGGGTTTGCTGTGCAGATTATTTCATCACCCAGGTATTAAGCCTTGTACCCATTAGTAATTTTTCCTGATTCTCTCCTTTCTCCCACCCGTTAACCTCTACTCTCCAAAAGGCCCCAGTATGTATTGTTCCCCTCTAGGTGACCAGTGTTCTCATCATTCAGCTTCCACTTATAAGTGAGAACATGCAGTATTTGTTTTCTGTTCCTGCGTTAGTTTGCTCAGGATAACGGCTTCCAGCTCCACCCAGGTCCCTGCAGAGGACATGATCTTGTTCTCTTGTATGGCTGCACAGTATTCCATGGTGTATATGGACCACATTTGCTTTATCCAATCTGTCATTGATGGGCATTTGTGTTGATTCTGTGTCTTTGCTTTTGTGAACAGTGCTGCAATGAACATACATGTGCATATGTCTTTATAATAGAATGATTTATTTTCCTTTGGGTATATATCCAGTAATGGGATTGCTGGGTCGAATAGTATTTCTGTCTTTAGGTCTCTGAAGAATCACCACACTGTTTTCCACAATGGCTGAACTAACTTAAATTATTCATATTTCCTGAGTTCTCCTGTTTTTCTTTCTCACAATCATTGTTGAACATAAATTTGCTATTCTTTTCATGGAACCACTGTTAAGGGCATTGTTATTTGAAAATGATTTCCTTCTTTAAAATTAAGTCCAGAGATGATATTGTAATATCACATTCTCATGGCACCCTGGTCATCCTCCTGAGGAAATATTGACAACGTTGTTATTTTTAGATTTGAGTACTAATAATATGTGTGAAAATCAGCCTAAATAGCACATTAAAACCTGTCGCATTGAGAAGGTCAGGAAAAATTAGGTCAAGTAAAACAATGTTAAAATCTTAAATTAAATTTTCAAATTTCCTATCTGTCAAGTTATATCCATGCTCTGCCTTCCGTCCCGCTTCTATTTTTTACATACTTTAGAGATTCCTGATAATATAAAAATGAATGAAAAATAGCTCAAAATAGATTCAATCTTCAGTTTATTGAGGGAGAGAGACATGGAAATAAAAACTAAAATACAAGTTAAGATGTGTAGAAATTATCATCTTCATGTATTGCTGGTAGGAATGTAAAATAGTGCAACCAGTTTGGAAAAGAATTTGGTAATTCCTCAAAATGTTGAGCACAGAATTATTACATCTTCCAACAATTTCACCCCTAGGTATTTACCCAAGAGAAATAAGAACATATGTCTACACAAAAACTCACACAGGAATGTTCATAGCAATTTTATTCATGAAAGCTAAAGCTGGAAACCATCCAAGTACATCCACTAATAAGTAGATAGACCAAGTGAAGTCTATCCATACAATGGAATACCACTCAGCGATAAAGAGGAATGAAGTGCTGATACATGCTACAACATTCTAAGTAAAAGAAGCCCGTGATGAAAGACTTTGTATTATATTCATCCATTCATATGAAATGTCCTGAGTGGGCATCTGTAGAGAAAGAAGATAGATGAGTGGTTCCTTACAGTTGAGGACAGAGAGGTTGGTAGAGACGGGGAGAAGGCATGGGGAGCCACTTCTAATAAGTACAATAGTTTTGGAGTGACAAAACGGTCTAAAATTAGATGATATGGTTGTACAACTTTGTGAATATACTTATTTGATACACCAGAGTTGATCAATCACCTGAGAACTATGATCTCTGGTTTAGCTGGAACCCAGATATTCAGCTCAGAAGCGAGAATACACTGTAGGTGCTGCCAAAGGGAGGACTAGAAAGAGAAGAAATGAAAATGTGCCATTTGACAGCTCCTGCTACTAGATGACAGGATATCGGAAATGGACACAATTACTTTTAGTAAGCCACTTGCAGCTGATAATGTGGGAACCAAATATCTAGCATATGTGCAACAACTTTCCCTCGAAGCTCCTGGCAACCATGGCTCACTGACAATAGAATGGTCTCAACGAACCTGGACATGCCCTAGAATTCTTGAGCAGCCCTCTAGGAAACCACTGACAATCAAGTCAAGTTTGCATGTGAGACAAAAATCTGCTTGCTGGCACTGGATATGGGTAATGAGAATTATCTTAATTAACAAAACTATTCTGACCCTATTTCTCCCTTTCATATAAAGTCCTACCACCACCAGTTTAAGAATGAAGACCAGCTCTTAGGAAATCTATTATTCTTGTACACCAAGTTTCCAGCTTAAGCAAGCATACCTTTCCCAGTGTATGTGCATTGTAATCCTTTACTGTAAACATTGGATGAAAGGATTTCCTTTTGGTGATAAAAAATTCCAGGCATCTGAGAGCAAATGGAAGAGTTTATTCCAGGAAGACTTTTCCCCAGCACCACTGTGAAAGCCCACCATGTGTTTGGGGCTAATCCACCTTTGGCAGAAGTCACACCACCTGTATTTCACTCACCAGGCCTGCTCTAGACAAAAAGAATTTGGGAGAAAGTCTGATCTGATCTCTTAAAGTATAATACATAAATGCAAAGACTGCACACAGTTCATTTTATAGATCAGTTCAGAAGTCTACAAATCTTAACTATTCCTCAATATTCCATAGACCTAAAGTTAAAAGTCATATATATTATCACCTAGTATATTTTTCATTTCTCCTAGCCTAAGTGATGGAGAAAAATCAACCAGCTGTTTCCACAATCTAAGCTCCTGAATCCTTTTAACAACTGTCAGAGCCTCTTCTCTTGTAAATGCACACACACACACACTTAGGAGATTATGACAATCTAAGGAAATCATATTAACTTAATTTAATGCACATACACATTTTCATGCCAAGGGCAGAAATTCGGTGTCTGAAGGGAAAACCTTGTCTCCTTCTCTTTTCCCTCCTCTTAAAGTGCTCCTGTTGTTCTTTGTTTCGTGTCGATATTGCCAAGAACAATGAAGAGTCCACGATTTTTATCCTACTTGGAAGCTAATAAGTTAGTCTGGCACGGTCTCGTGGGTCCTGTCAAAAGTCATGGGACTCACAGGTCAGAGGCAAAGGACTTTATTACTCAAGAACCATCAGTAGGCAGATTATCAGCATTTTCTTGTTTCACTTCTGCAAGCTTAATTCCTAAAGGGCAACTTAAAGAGAATTAGAGGACAGCTGTAAGCCTACCTGCAGTAAGCTTACCTATTAGCAGTAAGCCTACCTGCCCATTTCTTCTAGAGGAAGATAGTGTTATTGTTATTTAAGCAAACCTGCTCTTTCCCTGGAAAGAGACACTTATCTTTATCTTCCAAGGCATCTGCTATTAAACAAATCCTTGAAAAAATGGCATGCAAGGGCAGCAGTTAGCACCTCTGCTCCCAAGACATGACAAAATGCAAAAGACACAAAGAGGATTGTCTCCCAACAGAGATTTACAATGAATTCTTATTTGCTAGTAAATATAGTTTAGTTCCTACTAAGAGCAACATAAGCCTAATTAAACTAATAGTGATCAATAGTTTTCAAGATAATGTTTATGAATTGATTGACAGTAGTTTTCCTACAGTTACATGATAGTAATTGATTGATTAAACTACTGTCATGTAACTGTGGGAAAAATACTGTCAATATATAAATTCTGAAAATAAAACATTTCAAAAGAAAATGGTTGCCATTTATCCCTTTCTTACTCCTACAGGGTAAACACATTGAAAGCAGTCAGGGGAAAGTTGTGTAATTAGAGAAGTAGCTTCACCCATATGCAATCAATCATTTAAACATAATGCAGTACATATTAGTCATTGATTTGTCTTTGTGACAAATTTGTAAAAAATATGAAAATTAATTTTATGTGACCCAGAAAATCAGTTTTTTAATAAACTATGTAATTGACTAAAATAACCATGATAGAGTTATGCTACAAAATGACAACTCACTTCAGATTTTATCATCAAAATCTGTAATCAAGTAATAGTTTAAAAGTATAGTATTGCTAACTAGAAATAAAATTTGACATATAATACCCTGTAATATTGAGTAAAGTGACTGAAATGGCACCAATATTCTGGCTGTAAATTTGACAGGTTTGTAAAGTGCCATCATCCATTCACATGGCTTACATAGAAGCTTTGCTCACTGTTCAGCACAAGCTATGATTCCACCTCCAAGCACATTTCTGCTTATGAAGGGTGCCTGTCTCTCACTTTGGGCAGGTGAGCCCTGCCTGCACTCCTAGTGGCATGGTTGGCACCTCATATAGAAGACCCTAAACAAGTAGGGCATTTTTAGGAGTTGCCACAGAATGAATATAAATCTTTTGAGTTGTATATCCATCATCGTTGCAGCACCAGCTTGATCCAAGACCACACCTAGTGAGCTCTAGACAGAATTGAGTATCTTGGGTCACCTGAGCTTCACACTGTTGTCCGTGAAAGTATCCGTGGTTTGAAATCTTTAAATACATCACATTCTAATACTTTGGCTCTTGTGCTCTCAAATTGTCTATTTCTCTCTAAACACAAGTTTAAGGGACCACATATCAAGTTATCATAGTTCAGTTGAAGACCTTTGAAGAGGCAACATTGTTCTCCTTTAGAGTGAGCCCGCATACGCAGATATTCAAATATTTTCTCTCTGTCATGCTCCTTGTTTGTACATTGCACTGAATTTCAGCTCACGCTAATGGTTCTCTTGCCATTGGGCTGACTGGTGTCTTGTGCTAGCACTTTCCTCATTCTTCCGTCACAGCACATAAGTCTTCACTCTGTCCACATTAGCCCATTTCAAGTCACTCTCTCGAGGCGTGGCTTCCTGATCAGCATGTGGCTGCCTGTGCCCTACGATGGAAGAACACCAGCATCCCTTCCATCCTTTCCTGACAGTTGGCTCCAGGGGATTTTTAACCTTTTAAGCACACTGCTACAACATGCAGAAGAATGACCACTTCTGCTTTTTCTCTACTTTATGCCTGTCTGAGCAGCAGAGGTATACGACTAAATGAACCCGGTAAACAAGGCTTATATTTGTCTTCTGTGTAGAGTCATAATTAGTTTGTTCTTTCTTATAAAATGTAAAATGAACAAGATGGATTCGAGTGGTTGCTTCAAGTAATTATGTAAGTAAGATATGTGTGCACACTGCTAAGTGAGTCCAAAATCTTTAGTAAATTCTCTTCAACTATGACTGGTATGTAGTAAGCAACGTTTTCACTTTTAAAATCTCAATTCTTTACCATGCTTAGGTTTTATTAACATATTGGCATACAAATTTTTCTGTTTATATTTAAAGTTTAGTTGGCATAGAAATGCTCTAGAAAGGTTTATGATTAAGTCTAAAATCTGAATTACCTAAAGAGCACTTGTTAAAAATTGCTTCAATGCCCTTACTGAAACTAATAGTCAACAGCTTGGATTTTATGTACTTCTTCTGCCTAAGAGCTTGCTATGAATTAAGTCTGTATGGCCTGACAATAACATTATCTGAACATTCAAAATTAATTACATTGCTGTGAATAGTCTTCAGGAAACGACATAAATCAATGTGAAATTCTAAACGGAACAAAAGGCTTATTTGCTTCATAATATACCTATTTATTTTCTAAAAATTATAGCATTGAGATTTTTGAAATTAGCCATCATTCCATCCAAATTTGCCTTACACTGCTACCTAACGATAATCAATTAGGAATGAATAGAGAATGTGTTCAACATTTATAACCACCACTCAATAATTCATATCTAATGAACCAGAAAATATTCTAACTTGTATTATAATTATTTGTGTACATATTTATATTACCTCTGGATGCTACCTTATTGTCATCAGCCAAAATACCTAGTGCAGCATGTTGAACGTGGATATATACACATTTGTAAGAGAACAGAGAGAGAAAAGAGAGAGAGCGAGAGAGACAGAGAGAGCTGTTGGATTACTTTATTAATTATTTTGACATTTGCAGAAGTTAAATATAAGCTTAATTGTAATTAGGCCAGGCTACCATAAAAATATTCCAATGAACACAACTCTTAATAATTAACGATATTTTTTAAACTTCTGAGTAAAATTTACTTTTAGAATAAGTTGAAACTATGAAGAAAAATATGTTAATCTCTGGGATAAGTTAAGTTCATAGATCTGTTTTCTGGTTTTAATTTTCTAATATTTTACAAGGGCATTTGATGTACTCTAAATTAAATATATTTAAACATGCTTATATTTTATAAACAATATTTTCCCCCAATATGAAATCCTTCCATCTTTATGTTCAAGCACTTTTATTTAACTATGACTTTTAAAAGATGGTATTTTTACTAATGGTAATCAACTTATTTAATAATTATAAATTTTCACAATAAGAATTTTTTTTTTACTTTGGACTCCTAAGATTTTGGATCATCAAAATAAGGAATATTTTCTTTCTTTCTCTTACCTTTGAGGCTTTTCATTTTTCTCTTGTAACTCCAACATCATGCAGTGTCAAAGTCAGCATTTTTCTAATAGCCTCAACCTGAATTACCTTTCTGTTGACCATTTCTAAATATTAATATCAAACACTGTGGTCCACGCTCTAAATATCTCCTATTGCCCAATCACCATTATAATTCATAAGTAGTGCTATTTTTACCTAAAGTTTAACTCAAACCCTATCATACTTTTTCTTCCTCACTTTCCTGTTTACATCAGTGGCACCTATATCCCCAGTGACACATGCCTGAATAATTCTTCATACTCCTTATCCTTACCAAGGTGACAACCATCTTGTTCTCTCAATTATGCTAGCATTTGATTCTTGTTGGGAAAGGATTGGAATCACAGACTGGCAGGCTCCTGATGCTTGAAGGTGTGGAAGTATTCGCCAGAGTCCTGTTTTAAGGTTGTTAGATGCTCTTTCAGCAAGAAGCAGCATGCTACTTAAAAACACAGCTCAAGAGAGAACAGCACCAGCAAGACAGTAGACAGGAGTTTCCAGCCCTCATCCCTTCCCAGAAACATTAATTTGAACAATTATCCACAAAAACAAAATACCTTCACAAGAGCCAAGGGACCCAGATGAGAGGTTACAGCACCTGGGTAGAGCACAGGAATAAGAAAACACACATTGAAGAGGGTGGGAGAGTTTCATATTACTTTTGACACTCCTCCCCACCAGCCCAGGAAGCACTGTGCTGAGAGATACCTTCCACAAGGGCAAAAGAGAGGAAAATGAGAACCTGACTTTGCCACAGACCCTACCACCAAGCCCATCCTATTAAACCCTAGTGTCAGGCCAGGCTCCAGGTCAAAGGCAGCAAACTTGAACAACAGTAAAGAGCATATGGACCTAACAGACATATATTCAACATTCCATCCAACAGTCACAGAATACACATTCTGTTGAAGTACACAGGGAACATTCTCCAGGATGGATCATATGTTAGGTCACAAAACAAGCCTTAATAAATTTAAAAAGATTAGAATCATATCAAGTATCTTTTCTAACCACAATACTATAAAAGTATAAATCAATGACAGGAGGAATTTTGGAAAATTCCCAAATATGTAGAAATTAAACATGCTCCTGAACAATGTGCCAAAGAAAAAAATTAAAAGAAAATTTAAAATTATTTTGAGACATAAAAATAACATGCAATATACCAAAACATACGGGATACAACAAAAACATTTCTATGAGATTTACAGCAATAAACACCCACATCAAAAAAGGGAGAAATCTCAAATAAACAACTTAATGTTACACCTCCAAGAATTAGAATAAGAACAAAGTTAGCCCAAATTTAGTAGAAGAAAGAAAATAATAAAGATCAGAGTAAAAATTAATAGAGATCAGAAAAAACAATAAAAATATTAACCAGATTAAGTTGATTTTTTTGAAAAGATAAACAAAATTGAGAAACCTTTAGCTAGACTAAGAAAAATATAAGACATAAAAATAAAATCATAATTGAAAGAGATGATATTACAACTGATACTACAGAGGTGCAAAAGGTATACCAACAATATGGATAACCCAGAAGAAACAGATACATTCCTGGAGACATACAACTTACCAAGATTAACTGATGCAGGAGTAGAAAACATGAATAGACCAATAAAAATTAAGGACATTGAATTAGAAATGATAAAAAAAAAAAAAAACTCTCAAAAAATCAAAGAAAACCTCATGACCTGATAGCTTCACTGCTGAATTCCACCAAACATTTAAAGAAATTATACAAGTTCTTCTCTAACTCTTCCAAAAAACTGAAGAAGAGGGAACACTTTCAAGCTCATTTTACAAGGCCAGCCTTATCAGACAAGGAGGCTACAAGAAAAGAAAACTACAGGCAAATGTCACTGATGAATACAGATGTAAAAATCCTCAACAAAATACTGGCTTCAACAACACATTCAAAGCATCACTCACCATGATTGAGTGGGACTTATCCCTGGAATACAAGGATGGTTCATCATACACAAATCAACAATTGTGATATATTAAATTAACATAATGAATGACAAAAAGTATGTAATCATTTCAGTAGATGCAAAAAAAAAAAAAAAGCATTTGACAAAAATTCAACATTCTTTCATAATGAAAACTCAACAAATTAGGTATTGAAAAAATGTACCAGACCACAATAAAGACCACACATGGACAAGCCCATGGAAAATATCACACTCAATGGAGAAAAGCTAAAACCTTTTCCTCTAAGGCCAGAAACAAGAGAAGGATGCCCACTGTCACCACTTGTCAACATAGTACTAGAAGTTCTAGTTAATTATGTAAGAGAAAAAAACAAAAAACCTCCAAATTGAAAAGAAAGAAGTTAAATTGTCTCTGTTAGTACATGACATGAATTTTTAATGTAAAAAACTAAAAGCTCCACAAAACCTGTCAGAACTGACAAATAAATTCAGTAAAGTTGCAGGATACAAAATCAACATACAGAAATTAGTAGAATTTCTATGTACTAACAATGAACTATTCCCAAAAAATAAATGAATAAAACAATCCCATTTACAGTAGCATCAAAAGAAATAAAAATACTTAGAAATAAATTTAAGGAGATAAAAGATTCGTACACTCAAAAGTATAAACATTGATGACAAAAATTGAAAAATATAAATAAATGGAAAGATATCAAGATACCATGTGTTCATGAATTGGAAGAATTAATATTGTTAAAATGTACATACTACCCAGGGAGATCTTCAGATTTAATGAAATCTCTATCAAAATTTTAATGGCATTTTTTCACAGAAATAGAAAAAGAAATTCTAATATTTGTTTGACACCACAAAAGACCCCAAGTAAACAAAATAACCTGAAGCAAGAACAAAGCTAGAAGCATCACACTACCTGGTTTCAAAATATACTGTAAAGCTATAGTAAACAAAACAGCATGGTACTGGTACAGACATATTAACCAAAGGAACAGAATACGCAAACCAGGAACTCATACACTGTTGGTGGGAATGTAAATTAGTACAGCCATTATGGAAAAGAGTATGGTGGTTCCTCAAAAAGCTAAAAATAGAATTACTATATGATCCAGCAGTCTTACTACTGGTTATGTATTCAAAGGAAAAAATCAGTATGCTGAAGAGGTATCTACACTCTTACGTTTATTGCAGTACAATTCGTGATACCCAAGATATGAAACCAACGTAAGTGTCCAACAACAGATGAATGAACAAAGAAAATGTGGTGTATATGCATGATGGAACACTAAGTAGCCATAAAAATGAATGAAATTTTGTCATTCACATTAACATAGATGAGTCTGGAAGACATTATGTACAATAAAATAGTCCAGGCACAGAAAGATGAATACTCCATGTTCTCACTCATATGTGAAAGCTAAAAATGTTGATCTTACAGAAGTAGAGAGTAGAATAAAGAGACTGGGGAGTGTAGTCAGGAGAAGAGGCTGGGGAGAGATCAGTTAATGGATACAAAAATCATAGCTATCTAAGAGGAATTAGTTCCACTGTTCTGTAGCAATGTAGCATGACTATAGTCAACAATTTTTGTATAATTTAAAATAGCAAGAAGAGAAGATTTTGAATGTTCCCAGCACAAAGAAATAAGTGTTTGAGGTAATGAATTTACTAATTATCCTGATTTGATTATTACACACTTACACATTCATCAAAATACCACACTGTACTCCATAAATATGTACAATTATTATGTGTCAATTAAAATAGTAATAATAAAGAATTGTCAGTTCAGAAATAAATGCGCCCATTTACAGTCAATTGCTCTCTCACAAAGGCACCAGTAACACGCACAAAGAAAAGACAGTCTCTTCAATAAATGGTGTTAGGAAAACTGAATATCTACATGCAGAAGAATGAAATTGTACCCTTATCTCACACCGTATATAAAAATCATCTCAAAATGGTTTAGTCTTAAATGTAAGACCTGAAACTCAAAACTATTAGAAGAAAACATGGAGCTACTTGACGTAGATTTGGAGAATGATTTTTTTCAATATAATAGCAAAAGCACATGCAAGAAAAGCAAAAATAGACTGCATCAAACTAAAAAGCTTCTACAAAGCTAAGAAAATCAACAAAATAAAGAGACAGCCCATGGAATGTGAGAAAATATTTGCAAGTAAATATATGATAAGAGATTAATATTCAAAATATATCAGAGACTCTAATAACTCAATAGCAAGCAAATATCATGATTAGCAAATAGGCAATGGACCTGAACAGACATTTCTCAAAAGAAGACATACAAATGACCAACAGGTATATGGAGAAATGCTCAAAATTGCTAATTATCAGGGAAATGCAAATTAAAACCACAAGGAGATATCACCTCATAACTGTTAGAATGGCTATTGTCACCATGTGAGTTGGGGGATATGTTAGCTTGATTGTGGTAATCATTTCACATTGTATATGTTTCAGACACCACGTTGTATACATTAGATATATACAATTATATGTCAATTATATTTCAATAAATCTGGGAAAAAACAATCCTATTGATATTTTCATCAAAAATAATAAAGTAAATGTGCATAGGAGTACACAACAAAAAAGTACAAGGTTTATATTTTGAACATTACTTTTGAAAAGACTTGTACAAAATGTTAAGAACATCTCTGTTAATGGTAGTTACAAACTGGAAACAACCAATGTCGATGAACAGGAGAAAGGATAAGCATGTTGTTGTAGATTCTTACAACAGAATGAATTAACTACTGATACTCTCAACAACATGGTTGAATCTCAGACATTATACCAAGTGAAAGAACCTGGAAAGAGAAGAGTATATATTATATAATTCTATTTACATGAAGTTCTAGATTAGGTGAACTAATTTATCATATAGAAATCAGAACAGTGGTTGTGCATCAGAATGGCTATGCAGATTAACTGAAAGGGGCTAAAAGAAAATTTTCAGGCATGATAAAAAATATCCTATATCTTGATGCAGACAGTAGTTTCATGAGTGGTTGCATTTATCACAACTCAGCAAGTGGCACACATAAGATCAGTGCATTTTTTCTTTGTAAGTTTATAAAGTTTACATTTATAATGCCTCTTAAAAACTCAAGAACTGTAGTATGCTCTTGTGTATTAAGTGACCTTGACAGTTCAGGTAAATACAGTATGGAAAAGTTGGATTACATTCAAGAGGCAACAGCAAGATGTCACAAAGTCCTTGTTTGTCTCTATCAGGATTTAGGAATGCTCATGACCAAAGATGAAACTTGATATCATTCAAGGCAGACCAAAACTTAGTAAAGATGTCATTCATAATATTACACTTTTTTCAAGCTCTTTTGCCAGCCTAGCTGCTGCTGACTGTTGACGAAGGTATTACAGATTATCAAATATTTATCCACGAACATGAACTATTCCAAATAGTGTGCATTTTCTATGCTTTCTCTGGTGTGTCATAGAGAGATTAGATTTTTATTTTTTAATCCAAGAGTAGGGTAAATTATCCTGGAAAACTTAAATGGAGAATTCAGATAAGGTTGCTTTGTGATAAGTATCTCACAAGTCAGGTTTTTTCACTGTACTAGTTATAGAGGACCTCATGGAATTTGGTCCTATCATGACATTCAAGACACAAAATATACACGATTTTTTTTCTTTTCTTTCATTTTTTGAGACAGAGTCTTGCTCTGTTGCTTAGGCTGGAGTGCAGTAACACCCTCTGCTCACTGCGACCTCCGTCTCCCGGGTTCAAGCAGTTCTCCCGCCTCAACCTCCCGAGTAACTGGGATTACAGGCATGTGCCACCACACCTGGCTGATTTTTGTATTTTTAGTAGAGATGGGGTTTCACCATGTTGGCCAGGCTGGTCTTGAACTCCTAATCTCAGGTGATCCACCCGCCTTGGCCTCCCAAAGTGCTGGGATTACAGGCATGAACCACCGCACCCAGCCAAATATACGAATTTTAAAATATATGGAATGTTTAGTTCCATGAAACAACACGTTGATCTTCACTTGAAGATTCTCTTTCATGTAGCTAAGGAAAGGAGTGACCAGCTTCTCTCTCCTTTTCTATCTTTTTCAATAGTTATTACTTCTATTCTTCCAGGTTGGGGCATGAGAGAATGAGGGTGGAAAAGGGGATCAGGAAAATCCTCCTTGAACAGGTACAGTGGTAAACAGGTTTCATTCTCTGAGTCTGGAAGTTGTTTGAAGGGAACTCTCTACTACATGGGTGTTACTCAGTTTTCTGCAACCTTCCTCCTGCCTTTCTGCACCCACCCTCCACTCATCAAAGGAATATCTATCTGACTTGTAATTCTTCTCTATTCTGGCCACTTACTTTTTCTGTACCTTTTCAGAATTCAGCAATCAAGATCCAGCACTTCTCTTTATGCTTAGCTACATAGGGCTGTGGATGTGAGGACAGGCAGGAGGAAAGTGGTTAAATTATCTACCCTAGGATTCCTTTTCCCACCTTGATCTGGCCATTAGCCAACCTTGTTCTATTCATCTCTCTTTGGGTAAAATTTTTTTAAAAAAAGACATGCTGAGACAAGATATTGATGGACTGAACTATATGAAGGAAAGGTAGGTTCACCCATCAGAAGAACTCCTTCCACTCGGCATACAAAAAAGGAAATAAAGTGGTTTAAGCTTTAAGTTTATAAATTAATTAAACACTCATTGTATTTTCTAAAAACTCAGAGGTTTGTAAATCTATTAAAAAAGCAAACCATAGAACAATTTTTCCTCTAGCAATAAAAAGATAGATTCTATTTGGTGGGATAGGGAGGAGCCTGACAGTAATAAAGTGAAAGTCTGAATGTTTGGGTTTTATAAATATTCAGCCATAGCTGTGTAGAGCTGACCTAACTTGATCACTGGTAAAATTCAGTCTCAACCTCCATTCTATCTGCCACATGGCATTTTTAAGCGGAAATTGCCTAAGACCTTTAATTTGACTTTCAAGCAACAGTGTAGAAAATCCCACAGTGGCAAAAAATGTTGGCACAGAGAATGGAAAAGTGAGCTTTGTCAAAACAAAAGGACATACTTCTGAAAACAATTAGACATTCTTCAAAGAATTTCTCTCAAAATTAAACCATGAGCTAGCTGGATAGAAACCCCACACTAACCATTTCTATTAGAAGGTTAAAATTACACCAATTCAATGCCAGAGCTTTTAGTGCAGTATTGATATTGAAGCACAATTTTTAATTCAATGGGATAGAATTATCCGGTATAGTTGAACCCAAAGCTATGGTTAAAGTAAAAAGTTAAAAGGACACTTGGTGATTTAAGTATTGTGACTCAGAGCATAGGTTTGTGCATTTCAAGTGTTGAGATATTCAGAAATAAATTGATGATAACTAATTTGTCCACTATAAACAAAAAAAAAAAAAAAAAAGGAAAGGAAGGCAGTGAAGAAGGGAGGAAGGAAGGGAAGGAGGACAAAGGAATGGAGGGAAGAAAGAAAGGAGAAAGAAGACTGCTAACAGGCAAGAAGATTAGAAGAAACCTCTAATGTCTTTCTATAACTTTTATTTTGCTTTGCTATTTATAACAAAAAGCTTGAAAATGTGCTCATTCAGAGACTTACAAGAAATGATTACATGAAAAGAAAAATCAACCAAATGTATCTTGCCTAGACCATAAATCCAATGAATTTCTAATTGTCTAACACCAAATTATCCATTCAGAAACAACTTCTAGGAGAAAAACAAAATTAGTCAGACTCTAATGCCAGTGGATCCAGCTTCTGAGACTCATGAAGCTATAACAAAGCTCTCGCCAGCGGAATGCATGGTTACCATGGCCAGCATCTAGCCCACCAAAGCTATTGGGAAGCGTGAAGAAGGTCTAGGAAACCACAGGTCTGCGTGGGGACTTCTTATGCTTCTGGTGATGGTAGGTATTATTTGTCTACCGCTGTGAAATTTGAATTGAAATTCTAATGCATATGTCCTTTCCTCTATCTTCACATTATCCACTTATGTGTATCAATGCTGTACATATAGTCTGTTAGAGTTCATACTTGCCTACAGTCAGTCTGGTTATGAACAGTTTTACTAATTGCTTAATAATTATTATTATCTATTTCATAATACAACAGAAACTAAAATCCCTGGTTTTTTTAGATGAAAAAATATGAGGCTTAGCTTGTTCCATTAACTTGCCCAAGGCCATTTACACAGCTAGTAAGTGTCAACATTAGAAATTGAACATATGTCTTACTTAATTCAGGGCCCATGCTCAAAAACACCGTTGCTCTTCATCTTTCCCCCCATGGAGTTGGTCTGCCGTTCTCCATGCTCCCCTAGCACCCCCTGTCAGAAGAAAGGTACTCTCATAAATCAATACTTACTATAACAAGTTCCTGAATATTTCGGTCAACTTCCACTGCCCATCTAATGAGTTGTATTTTTAAAGAAGCTACCTAAATATCTACAAGGACAATGCATAATTCTATCAAACGGCTTTCTGTCTGCATGAATGGAGGGTGTAAGGGCAGGTGAAATAATGAGAACAAAATTGCCTCTCTTATCACCTTATGTAAATAACTTCTAACTCCATCAAAGTGGAAGCAAAGGCCTTGTGGGTTCGCCTTTGGACTATAACTTGCACAAAAATATATACCCTTGGAAGAGTATGATGACAATGACAGATAACAAGACTGAACACAAAACTGTTTCTGCGTAATTGTCAACAGTTATTTTTATCTAAAATTCCTATTAGGATGTAAAATACAACTCACTTCTTTAAAAATTAATATAAAATAGCATATATGCCTTAGGCCTGATAATCTCGTCTATTAATAAATTTGATTTCCAGGAATCAAGTCATCTTCCTTAGAATATCATCAAAAATCCAGTGGTCTTGTCCCAGCCAGTTCATTAGCTTATGTCCACATGTGAACTGGCATCCTTAAAATTTTTATAAATTTTCTCTACAATATGTGTTTTAATCAAGTCACTTTTTTTCTTATGACCTAAAATAACCTAAGGGCTCGACTGTCTTTCTTTACATAACATTGACTGCTCTTCTGTCAAAATCAGAAGTCCTTTTACCCTGTGGTTTTTTGTGCAGCTTTTCCTTGATGACCCAAATCCCCAGGCTCCAGGAACATCAGTGAGACTTTTACCTGAAGTTCCCCTTTGTGATAATGCACACTCTGGAGTTATCTGTTATTCAATTTCCCCCCTTTGCTAGTTTCAGTAAAATATCACCTGCCATTCATCTGGTATCCCCAAAGTTGCGACATTACGGATGCCATCTTAAGAGGCTCCAGATTCTGAACCTCCCCTGTGGATTGTCTCTCCTCTCTGGGAAATGCTGTGGCCCCTGGTGTGGCTCTGCACGTCACTTGCAGCTGACACTCACCACAGTCGAAAGAGAAAGTGATTTTATTCAGGGTGGAATAGAATCACAGTAATGCGTGGTGTTGGCGACTATACATTACACTTATTGAGTGAGCCCTTATTGCATGTCAGTGTGCTCAGCTCTGTTCTCCCGCACAGTAACTGAATGGGAATGTGTTATTACTCTTTGGTAAATTTCAGAAGTGAGGAAAGAAAGCACAGAGAACCTAAGTTATGTGCCCAACATTCCACACAGCAAGCTGAGAGCGGATATTTTAACCTAGGCAGTGTGGTTCAAGAGTCTGCTCTGCTAGCGATCTTACGAATTGCCTATGGCGTTGTGTGGTGAACATAGTGAGATGGCAAAGTAGTGGGCAGCCAGGTAAAGGAGGATGGACGGGGCATCTGGAACGAACAGAGTTCCGGGCATCCCAGATCTTACAGTTGTTTGAAAAGAATAAAAATTAGCATGAAGGGGCCATCAAGGATGAACGCTTTCAAAATTATAAATTCATTTTACTCAGTCTTGGTACAGAAAAATACAGATGGCTGCATAGTTTATGCTGGTCTATGTACATAACCAGCAAAATAACTAAAGCCCTTGGCCTTTGGGAAAATTGCCAGTGTGATTCCAGATGCTTAGATGTGCTCTGTGGACTAAGCCAGGCAGAGGCCCTTAGGTGAATTAGTACCATTCTGTGAATCATGTCTCAAACATGTAGGCTATGTCCTGTATTTTTATTTATTAAGCGATCATGAAAGATAAAGCTGCAGAGAATTCCCAAAGCACCAATAAACAATGGAAGAAAGCCCGACTGTTGTTTTGTTCACATTTCAGTTTTCCCACATACCCCTCTTCTTCTCAAACTGCAAAATTGCTATTCATCCCCATGTTGACTTCAACAGAATGGGGCAATCTGCAGAGATCATTGTCTTCTAGGAGCAAATAGTAATGAAGCTTGCTATTTAAATCTTTTTTTCCACGGATACACTTGAGTATTTAAATTGCACAGTTAAAAGTAACGAGCACTTAGTGCCATTTCCGTCTGCATCTAACCGCACTCTCATTATCTAAGAGAAAGCATTGAAATCCGAGCTCCTCAAATGAAATAGAATTTTTTCCTGTTTTTCTTTTTTATTCTCATAATTCCTCCATTCTCCCAAGCCTTGGCCCAACTGGTTTTTGTTGCTTCCATGCTTTTTTAAAATGACAAACAGCTCCTCAAAGCTGCCTCAGCAATAATGCCTTCTACCTGCTTTTAAAGAGCTGTCACAATTAGTAAACTCACTGTATATGGGTTTCCCCTGTATACTGCTTCCAAATCAATGATACTTTTTCTGCTGTGAAATTCTTTACAAAACAGTCAAGCTATGATTAGCATATTTCACTTGTCACTAAATGTGTGACTTGCTATTCTGCCAAGTCAATGATCTGCAGTCGGAGGTGTCATGGTAAAAAAAAAAAAAAAAAAAAAAAGATGATTTAAACATAAACTTGCTGATGCTCAGTGACCCAGGCTTCGCAGGGCAGGCTGCACCTAACCATGAGTTCTCCTTTTTAACAAGGATTCACCTTTGGAAATCTCAATTTAGATTCAACGCCTGTTTCTCAGTTAGACGGTCCTTTTCCTCCCTCCTTGGGCCGGAGTAATTGAAACACAAGGCAGTCAAATGGCCTGTCCAGACTGTGCCCTGAGTCAACAAGTTTGTACTGAACAGTGTCCATCTGGCTGGTAGTCTGGTTGCCATTCTGCTTTGCTTCCCGGGTCTCCCTAAGCTGGTTTTCCTCACTGCTGCCAGGAGCAACGGGCGGCAGCGCACGTCACACACTTCCTCAGTGCAGAACGATGATCTCTGCGAAGACACAGATCTGCGTCTCCCAAGGAAGTCCAGCCACCTGCTCACCGCCCACCCACACCTGTCCTAATGACTCTATATTAAACCACGATTTTTTTCTTAATTAGAAGGTATTTTTAAAAGGAAAATCAAGCGTAAATGTTAGAGTAACCCACTGTTTTTTAAACTAAACTGGTTTATAAACATTAAAATAAGACATCACAGAAAATAGAAGGTTTTTTTTTTAAATAACAAGCAATTAAGGGAGCATGAAACCCTGTTGAAAGCCATCTTTAAATAGTTAAACCAAAACTGCATGAGTCTATATTTGACATCTTAAATATAGATGAGATGGTGCTTTTAGATACAGAGAGGAGAAACTCTCCCAGATCTCTTTTTACAACTTGCCCAAAAAGGGATTCACGTTGTAGCTTCATTAATTTTTCATCACATTATTTCATATTGTTGTTTTAAATTTATGCCAAGTATATACAACAGGTAATATGTAAGAATGACAGAAAGACTACTACCACTGTACATTATCAATAGCTTTGGTATTTTATTATGTTGAATTTATCAATACTTATATGAAAATATTAATATTCCTGAACAATATGTTATTTAGTTTTGCTGATTTTAGCTTTTATAATAATAAATCCTACCAAATATAAATGTGTATTTGTGTGCATGTGATTTTCTTCTACTGCTCAGTATTATGTTTTTGAGATGCATACATGTTTAAATGTGTGGCTTTCATTTGTTTATTCTGGTTTTAGAAAACACCACATTGTTTCCAAGTTTTGCTTTTGTGAAAATGCAGCTACAAACATTGTTGTATATATCTCTTGGTGCATATGGGCAGGAATTTCTTTAGATTATATGCCAAGGAGTGGAATTTCTGTATTTATAGGTAATGTACGCGTTTACCATTACTAGGTAAAGCCCCAGAGACCACTGATTAATGGGAGTCCCAATCTGCTGAACACTGTACTATCAGATTTAAATTTATTTTCCCAGTCTGTGGGTGTCAAATCGCAACTAACTGTGATTTTTACTCTCATCCCCGTGATTTCTAGTGGGATTTAAAAACATTTTTCTCATAGATGTATTAGTAATTCATGATTCCACTTTTGTAAGCTACCTGTTCATATTTTTGCACATTTTTCTGTCGAGCTGTTTGTTTCTATGTATATTCAACTGTATATATTCTGGACACTGAATTTTATCACTAATATATGTTGCTGGTATTGTGTCATAGTTTGCTTGTTTTCTTGCTCTCTTTTTGTGTTTTATGATGAACATAAAATATTAATTTTAATGTAATAAAATGTAGCCATATTTCCTTATATGGTTAGTGCATTTTATTCTTATTTGACAATCATGTTGCCACCACCAAGTAATAAATATATTATATATATATAATTATCATATATGGTCTTTACAATTTCTTGGTGTTTCTTATCATACAATTTTTTTTTATCAATCTGGAATGGGTTTTTAGCTAACTGCTCCAAAGCCAATCCACCTATCTACAATTTCATTTCTGTCATGCATCTGTATTTTTACACTCATATATCTTTGTTTCTAGATTCTTTATCCATTGCATTCAACTATTTGGCTTTTCTTGAATTAATGTCCACTATATCACAACTACAGCTTTTTAATAAGCATTATCTTTTTTGGGGAACTCTTCCTGACCTAATCTCCTTCAGGTGTGACTGGACATTCATGCCCTTTGCTTTTGATATCCATATTTTAATCTGCTTATTTAGTTTGATGGAAACGTATTTTAGAATTTTTCTTGGAAATGTCAGTAATCTCTGGATCAATTCTGGGAAAACTGACACATGTATGATACTGAGTTCTCCCTGCCAATGAAATGGTATAACTTTCTAGTTATTCAAATCTTCTTTGATATCTTTCAGCTAATGTTTTATAATATTCTGAAATAGAAACCGCATACAAAATATACTGTTTACAGTGGCTGCAAAAATATGTGGCATCACTTTTAGATTTATTCCTATGCCACATATTTTTGCTGCCATTGTAAACAGTATATTTTGTATGGGATTTCTAAGCATTATCCAGCAAACCTGTTAAACCACCTTGTTAATCCCCATTAGTCTGATTTCACACAGCTGATAGAGAGGTACCCAAGACTGGGAAGGAAAAGAGGTTTAATTGGACTTACAGTACCACATGGCTGGGGAGGCCGCAGAATCATGGTGGGACGTGAAAGGCACTTCTTACATGGCAGCAGCAAGAGAAAATGAGCAAGAAGCAGAAGTGGAAACCCCTGATAAACCCATCAAATCTCGTGAGACTTATTCACTACCACGAGAATAGCATGAGAAAGACCGGCCCCCATGATTCAAATACCTCCCTCTGGGTCCCTCCCACAACATGGGGAATTCTGGGAAATACAATTCAGGTTGAGATTTGGGTGGGGACACGGCCAAACCATATCAATCCCAATGCTATGTAGATTGTTTGGGGTTTTCTCATTGTTTTAAGGTACAGAGAGTGTAGAAGTGCTTTGGAAAGGGCTGGAGGAAGTGCCCAAGCACTTTAGAGCTGAGGTGCACATGATAAGCTGTTTAACACTGATATAGAGAAAAACGAGAGCAGTGCAAAAGCCTCACCGGGGTACCTTCACATGTGGAAGACGTCTGGGTGATTTTCTTCTAAATTGTCCATTTATCACTCAAGTTTGAATCAAACTGTCCAAGAGCTTTTACCATCAGTTTCTTAACTTCTGCTTTCATCTGATTCAAAAATTAACATGTTGCATAGTTTATTAATAACTTATTTTTTAGCTTTTGAAAGAGTAATTAAATATTATAGAGCATTAAACTAAAACCAAAATATTATAAAGTAGGCAAAACAACAGAGTTTTAAATGAATACATAGTGTGTTGAAAGCATCCTTACATTTAAATTTCATTTTTTACGACAAATATTCAAAATATTCATTGAGAATCTTGTATATGCAAGATACTGACCCAGGAGGAAAAGTGTTTGGTCACTCGTGTTCTAGCAAAATTAAGAAGACAGTAAGTTTAACTAATTTAAGCAATCAATCTTAGACACAGAAACAGCCCTCACCCCTATCTTTGCTTCGTAATAGGTTTTTCACCCTGATTTATTGTGTATAATTGCCTAATCCATCTTGCATATGTAGACAAGCCTTTGTCAACCTGAGATACTTAAATACCTTTGAAATAAAACTCCAACTAGCTAAACATTATGTCATAATTTATTACCTTTGGTTATCACTTAACACTTTCTAGGGAAACGTTATATGAAGAAAATACTTATGAGAATGATTTTCCTTATTAAAAATTCTAATTTTTAAAACGTGTATTGAAAACACTATAATATTTATCCAGACCTGACCCAAATAGTTTTAGAGATACAATTCCTGGCTCTACTCTTACGAAAAGCAAATCTTTACAAGTATAAGTAACTCCTGAACACGTAGATCTTCAATAATTTTGATCTTTTCACTTGCCCTCTTCTTTCCTCCATGTGGAGGAAAAATATCTTTCTGAGGAGGAAACACTTGAAGACTCATTTAAATGTTAGCTACTTTAAGTTAAATTTTAGATGCTCTTCCATTTAGTTCTTTATTTACTTCTTTGAGTTACTCAAACTTTTCACATTTGCCACACCTGCTACTAACATGGGAATATATTTTTATGTAACAAATGCACAGGATACTAATGTATTTTGGGTGAAAGTACAGATCGCTCACTGTAGTCACCTATTCTCATTTCATTCTCGGGAATAAAAACAATGTGCTTTGTTACTTTTGAACGTTTTTCTCTGCATTTACAAAGATACATAAATGTATAAAAAGTTAGAACATATACAATGTTTAGTATAAATGGGGTCATGTGATATAAAAATTTTTGCAAAATTATTTTCTCATAATATCATAAAAATATATCCATGTTAATATATTCAGATCTTTTCATCTGAATGATCTTTGGGTTATCATCTAACTGTTCAATTATCAATGAAAATGTGTAATATTTATACCAATCTATGTGTATATTTTGACCCTCCTGGAGTGAATACTCTTATACATGACACTTTTTACATGAGTGAACAAGTATCAGTGAAGGTACTTGGAGATTCTATTTTCCCAAATAAAAATTAAAATCCACCAAGACTTCCTCACCTACACATTCTTGCATTAGCAGAATTGCAGACTCATGGTCGCAGAAGTCACAAGCCTTCTCCCTCAACCTACAGCACACATCTAGAAGACTCCTTTAAATTCACCTATGTGTTTCTCAATATGTCCCCCATCAAATTATCATGCTCAGGTATTCCATATTTTCCATATTTAATTGCCTCTATCAGATTCTGCAAGATTCTTTCTTCAGGTTAGCCATAATTTCTAGTAGCCCTGGGTTGCCTAATAAATGATACAATTCAAGACACGTGGTAGAAAAAAAATTGCTTAAGTTTGACTGAACATAGTTCAGCTGAAACCTGCTATTCAACCTATTATTATTATTATTATTATTCAAGTATTCTTTTGTTGTATATTGTGCAACTCCACATTAGTAGCTGGGATTACAGGTGCATGCCACCATGCCTGACTAATTTTTACATTTTTTCAGTAGAGATGGGGTTTTGCCATGTTGGCCAGGCTGGTCTCAAACTTCTGACCTCAGCTTATCTGCCCACCTCAGCTTCCCAAAGTGTTGGGATTGTAGGCGTGAGCCACCGCACCCAGCCAGATTGTCTAATTTTTAATGCCAATTATCTGTCAATTATTCCCACATTACCTGTTTATTTCTCTATATTTTACCAGCATTTCTAATTCATTCTTGTCTAATTATGCCTACTCTTTCACATTTTCAATAGGGAAACATTAGAATTACCCAAAACTCTAACAAAGGTGGATAAGTTTTTTTTAAAAAAGCTGTTTTATTTTATCTCCTTGTACAAAGTTGGAAACACAGCCCAATAAATAGAATAGGCATGATTCTTTTAAAATTAATATTATTAAAGTACAAAAATCTCATTCTTCAAAATTTTATCTCTTAAAGTAATAATGGAATTTATGATTTGTTTCACTTTCTATTTTTCATATTAAAAGTCAAATGTATTATTTAATAGAAAAATAAAATTAGAAAAAATGAGAGCATAAAAAATCATGGGACTTGCCAGGCATGGTGGCTCATGCTTGCAATCCTAACATTTTAGGAGGCCAAAGTGGGAGGCATGCCTAAAGCTAGGAGTACCAGATCTGCCTGGGAAAAAAAGTGAGACCCCATCTCTACAAAAATAAAAATAAAAATTAGCCAAGCTTAGTATGTGCACTGGTAGTCCCAGTTACTCAGGAGGTTGAGCTGGGAGGATCACTTCAGCCCATCAGTTTGAGGCTGCATTGAGCTATGACTGTGCCACTGCACTTCAGCCTTGGTCACAGAGTGAGACCCCATCTCTAGAATAAAATAATAAAATTTTACTCATTCAAATCATCCATCAACCTTTTTATTATCCATACAATCTATTTCTAAACTATAAAGTTAGTTTATTATTTATTATACAAATATTTATGTCAGCCAAAATAGGATCATATTTTCTAACCTACCATAGTTTATTTAGGCAATTTCCCAAATGTTTTATTCCAACATCCTCTTACAGTAAGCAGAGTAGTGTGAAATCATTTTAATTTGAATTATTAATGTAAAAACAAAAAGGTAGCAAAACAATGAGGAATTATTGGTTAAACACAGCTGAGTAAATCTGAAACCATATTAGATATCAAAATGAAAAAAGTAGAAAAAGACCCCAAAATTGGGGAAAAAATAGATAATCACGTATGAAGTTCTGCAAAGTGTCCCCATGGTGCACCAAAGATGGTTGGATTTGAAAAAAAAAAAACAAAATTAGTGTCTAGGTATTTTCATTGAGAATCCGTCATCATTTCTACTGAAGTAAACTGCCAACCAACTTGCTTTCAAACAAATTGCTTTCAACAAGATTATGCTCTGTAAAGTTTCATTTGTCCAAATAGTTTTTCCTACCCTTTTTCCCTTAATGATCACATTATATGCCACTATTAAGAGCTGAATTAGGAATCTATAATCCATTTGAACTTCATCTTTATTTCTTGTCTCTTTCTCCCTCTCTGTCTGATCATATTTATTTTTACATTTCCTCATGGATCAATCCCTATCCCAGTTCTGTGAGATTCTTTCTGTGAATGCAGATACCTTTTCAAAGATGGCCTCCTTCAGACCATAACTTCAGAAATAATCCAGAGTGATAGTTTTTCAGGTTATATAATATCTTACTCCAACACTCAGTTTATCTCCTGGTTTCGAGATGTTACCTTCAGTAACTTTCAAACTAAAGTTCGTGTATCATCATTTTACCTCTTCTTATCAGATGAATACTAAACATTTAAAGTGAACTTTTGAATAAAACTTCTGGCACTATATAACTAATGAACAAACAAACTAAGCTATTCCATTGCTCATTGCAAAATTTTATAATAGTACAGTACACATCTACCAAGAAAACTCTTTTTTTTTTTTTTGCATTTTGAATTTTATTTTTATTTTTTTATTTGGAACTTTTTAAAATTATTATTATACTTTAAGTTCTAGGGTACGTGTGCATAACGTGCAGGTTTTTTACATATGTATACTTGTGCCCTGTTGGTGTGCTGCACCCATCAACTCGTCAGCACCCATCAACTCGTCATTTACATCAGGTATAACTCCCAGTGCAATCCCTCCCCCTTCCCCCCTCCCCATAATAGGCCCCGGTGTGTGATGTTCCCCTTCCCAAGTTCAAGTGATCTCATTGTTCAGTTTCCACCTATGAGTGAGAACATGCAGTGTTTGGTTTTCTGTTCTTGCGACAGTTTGCTGAGAATGATGGTTTCCAGCTGCATCCATGTCCCTACAAAGGACAGAAACTCATCCTTTTTTATGGCTGCATAGTATTCCATGGTGTATATGTGCCACATTTTCTTAATCCAATCTGTCACTGATGGACATTTGGGTTGATTCCAAGTCTTTGCTATTGTGAATAGTGCTGCAATAAACATACATGTGCATGTGTCTTTATAGCAGCATGATTTATAATCCTTTGGGTATATACCCAGTAACAGGATGGCTGGGTCATATGGTACTTCTAGTTCTAGATCCTTGAGGAATCGCCACACTGTTTTCCACAATGGTTGAACCAGTTTACAAACTCTCCTCTTTATGGCTTCGTCCTCTGATTCTCAAAACTATCTGCACATTGTTATCTTCACAATGGCAATGTAAGAGGAAAAACAAATTATGCAAACATTCCCAGCTTTCCTCCCCTGAATCCCAGAGATTCTTGTTTGAAAAGTCATCTATAGGCCTCTCAGCTGCAGCCCCAGATCTAAGTAAGCAGGCCCCCTGTGAGGCTATGCTTGTCTAATAGCTGCACCAGGGCACAGGAATGGTGCAGCAAGCTAGGCTAGAGGGCTCAGGTGAGTAGCATGGGGTGGACATTGTGCATGAGAGTGTGTTTAGTGAGGGTGGAGACAGAGGTAGGAGGAAGTAGAAGAAAGGAGAATGACATCAATAAACAGAAACATTTTTATTTATTTGGTGTATTGGTGGCTTTCATGAATGTATAACTACAGAAAGAGGAAACTGTACCTAAACAGCATGTATGGTAAATTTCCTGTGTGAGGAGCAGAGTAAAATGCCTAGGCTGGATTTTTAAAAGCAATGGGAACACCTCAAAGCTTATGCAGTCATAGTTGTATTTCTTTTCAATATGACTTGCAAAGGCTGAGTCATGTGGACATACAGCTTATGTATGTATAATCTCCCAGTCAAGAACTGAATAATTTGTGCTGACCACTTTCTCACAGGTAAAATTAGAAGAAAAGCTGTCTTCCACCTGATGAGAGAATCCCCGAGAATGCTTCAATACCAAAGGGCAAGCCTGGCTTCCATGCCAAAATAACTGCTTCATCTATCTAACAGAAATTGGCGCAGCAATCATCAGCAACCCAACTACATTCCATCTCAAATTTCTCTCAGCTTTACAATTAACTCATCTTTTATTTTGCATTAATCTCTTTCAGCCTAACCACGTTACACCCACGTTACACCCACGTTACACTCACTGGAGACAAATCTGTCATCTGAGCGAATTGAAATCTTGCTATGACATGACTGGTTGAAGGACTTGCGAAATTGCACAGTTCTGAAGAGACAACCCGAGGAACCAGGATCCAGCAATAAATCCCCCCAAACTTGACGGAATTCTTTCTCCACCACTGCTGCAAGAGGACCAGATCTCCCTCTGCCAACAGATGGGGTGGGGTAACACTGGAAATATGTCACAGGCTAGGTTCAAATGCCACAGCAGTAGCCTCAAGATTTTGCACATAACTTCGGAAGAAACCCCAGCATAATAGAAGGCTCTTCTCAATAATTTTTCTGGATTTACTGTGCAATTTCCCTGATCCCTCACTTTTCTTGCCACTTTTGTTATTACCCCTCACAAGTGTAGTCTCGTGTTTGCTTTTACTTGATTTGCAAATCTCTGTCTTATAAAGATTGTCCTGGTTCTCAATTTTGTGTTTCCCAAAAATCTACCTATTGCATCCATTGTGGCCTTCCTGGCACCTAGAACAGTATTTGCCACATAGGACATGTATCTATTTGACCTTGCCTTACTTACATCCTGTTCTCTTCTTCACTTTTGCCTCAGGTCCAACAGTTGAAACTATGCATTCCAAGTAGAATCTGGTTAGAATAAAAGGATCTGAATCAGCTTTAATCATCAAAGAAAAAATATGCTGTTTATAATAGTGAAACAAAAATAGGGAAGATTTCAATTCTTTTGGATAATTACCCAGAAGTGGGATTGCTGGATCCTATGGTAGTTGTATTTTTAATTGAGAAACCTCCATACTGTTTTCCACAGCATTACACTATATTGCATTCCCGTCAACAGTGTGCAAAGATTCTAATTTCTCCATACCTGCTTAACATTTGTCTTTTTTTTTTTTTTTTTAAATCACAGTTGTTTTGATTTGTAGTTCTTTGATGACTATGGACATGGGGCATTTTTTCATATGCCTGATGGTCATTTGTATGTCTTCATTGAAAAAATGTCTGTTCAAGTACTTAATCCAGTTTGCAATCAGGTCATTTGGGGTTTTTTCTTTTTCTTTTTCTTTTTCTTTTTCTATTGCCTTGTAGGAGAGCCTTATAAATATTGGAGATGACCCCTTATCTGATATATGTGTTTCAAATATTTTTTCCCATTCCGTTGGTTGTCTTTTCACTCTGTCAATTATTTCCTTTGCTAAGCATAAGCTTTTTAGTTTGATATAGTACCATTTGTTTATTTTGTTTTTGCTACCAGAATTGAAATCAGGATCCGAAGAGATATTGACACTCTCATGTTTGTTGTAGCACTATTAATAACCAAGATGTAGAAATACCTAAAGGTCCATCTGTAAATGAACGAATAGAGAAAATGTGGTGTACACATACAGTGGAATGGCAGTCAGCCTTTCCAAAGGAGTCAATTCTGCAATACGTCACAACATGAATGAACTTTGAGGACATTGTGTTACATGGAATAAGCCAGTCACAGGAAGATGAATACTGCAGAGTTCCAACTATGTGAGGTATCTCAAACAGTCAAATTTATAGGATCAAACAGTGGAATGGTGGTTGTCTGGGCGGGGGAAAGGGAAAATAGAGTTACTAATCAGTTAAGTTAGATGAATAAGCTTCAGAGATCGGCTACACAACACTGTCTTTATAATCAACAATAATATATTATACACTTAAAATTTGTTAACAGGGTAGAACTCATTTATGTTAAGTGTTCTTACCACAAGAAAATAAAACCTTTTTTTTTTTTTTTGAGACAGAGTCTTACTCAGTTGCCCAGGCTAGAGTGCAATCATACAATCTCAGCTCACTGCAACCTCTACCTCCCGGGTTCAAGGGACTCTCATGCCTCAGCCTCCGGAATAGCTGGGACTATAGGCATGCGGCACCATGCCTGGCTACTTTTTTGCCTTTTTAGTAGAGGTGGGATTTCACCGTGTTAGCCAGGATGGTCTCAATCTCCTGACCTCGTGATCCACCCGCCTCGGCCTCCCAAAGTGCTGGGATTACAGGCGTTAGCCACTGTGCCCAGCCAAAACTTTTTAGAAAGTAAGAAAAATCACACTTTTGTAAAGTACGGGAAAATCTTTTGTAAAGAAGATATGACAAAGGGGATAAATGATGTTTGCAACTGTGTACAATGCTCTAGGAGCTGAAGTTTGTGAAGAAACCAATTTTTTCAAATAAATATTTAATTTATTCATTCAATAATTCTAATTATGTACCTGGCCGTGTTTTAAGTATTAGACGCAGGAATGAAATGACAGATTAAGTATCTTTCTTGCATCATGTATTTAAAAGGTGGGAGACAGAAAATAGAGATGTAAACAATAAATATGGCCATTTCTCGTGTTAGTAATTGCTATGATGTGATTAAACCTCTGTAGTTGGATAGAGAGCTTCTAAGAGAGGGGTGGTCAGGAAAGGCTTCTCTGAAGATCGAATGAAGAGAAGCAGAGAGTCATGTGCAAACCGAGGGGAGATTATTTCAGGTACGGAAATGAGTCAGAGCAAGGGCACAGTGAGCTCAGCAGGTTCTTAGGACAAGAGCCAGGACGAAGTGATGGAGACAGACAGAGGCACAAATCAGGCAAAGGCCTGGCAGATGGCACAGGGAATGTTTTTATTCTAACTTCACAAAGAAGTCGTTAGAAGGTAAAAACCTTTCTCCACTCTAAGTGGAGGATGAAGCTCTAATCTGTGCTTTTAAAGATCAGGGAAGTTGCTGCTGAAAAGATTTAGTGGGCTCTATTAGTAACACGAAGTCTAGGCCTGATACTCTGAGATTCCGTAACAGATACCCAGCTGTGTAAGAGTTATGATGAATAAGAGAGAAACTTATTTATGTTACATTTTAAAAATTCACACCAAAATAAAAGTCAGACAACTTAAAAAACATGGCTAGTAGACTTAACAGGCACTCCACATAATGAATATTTAAATAGCCAATGAATATATTAAAATATGCTGCTAATATAAATATGCGACTAATGTCATTAGCCAACAAGGGAATGCCAATTAAAAATCACAATCAATTCCACTTCATCTGTACCAGAACTGCTCAAAGCAAACTAACCCACAGCAGCACAAATCCTCTTTAAGTATGTGGAGCAGCTAGAATAGTCCCACACTGCCGGTGGGGCTGAAGCCTCTCGGGAAATCTGCTTGGTACTATCTGCCAAAGCGGTGCTGGGCCGGCTAACCAGCTTGTGAGATGCACCACTGGCTGCTTGAAATTGGCAAAGGTGAAAAGATTTGCACCTCAGAAACTGGCAAGTGCTGTAAATCAGAGTGCTTTTTCTTCTTTTTTCTCAGACAGCTGGTTGTTAAACACTATCAGCATCCAGCATCCTCATACTCCTAGCTGGGTCATCTATGACCCAGGCATTTCTCTCTTTGGTAAAGTATGGAATATTCATAAAATGGAATATCATACAGCAATGAGAATAAAGTAATAAGAGACAGCAGCATGGCTGGGTCTCAGGAACATAATGCTGGGGGACAATAAGCCAGAAAAGGAGGGGCTTATAAGTGTATGAAGTTCAAAGTTAGCCTAAGCAAATCTGTAGTTTAGGCTACCACAGGTTTGTGGTATTACAAATCAGAATAGGAGAAACGCTCCTGGGAGAGATGGTAGTAACTGGCAGGAGGGATGGGTTCTGACAGCGTTCTCTGCCTTGATATGTGTGCTGGTTGCGTGGGGGTGCTCAATTCGTAAAAATGTACAAAACTGTACTCTTAGGCTTTGGACAGTTTTTCCATGTATGTCTGTTACACTTTAATAGAACAGTAAATGTTTGCCAATCAATAGATGGTAAATTTTATTCATTCATAAGAGAGTAATTTAAAGAAATTCAAGTAACACATGTCTAGAAAATGGTCCCTTGTATATTTTTACAGGTGAAGGAACTAATTTTCTTTATTTAAAATCTCTTGGAGAGATATTTAATAATTTCATATGATTCATGTGGAAAAAATAATTTGTATTTCATCCTTAAATATTGGTTATTTTTAAATGTTCTCTAATTTGGGTAATAAAACTTACATTATATTTGATCGTACTTAGATGAGCCTAGAAAAGGAAAACTCCTAGAGCTCTAGTTTTCGCATTTAGTGTGTATAAGAATCAACTGGAGAATTTGTTATACATTCAAATACCTGCAGCTCCACCACAGAAACAAATCCAATAGATTGGTTGTAATCTAGGAATCAGCTCTGAAATAATCACCTCACATGACCTAAAGCAAGCGAATGCATGGGCTTTTAAAGATCAGGGACTTGTGAAAAACTGACCTCGGTGCTAAAAATTTACGCCAGGGCTAGGACAGATAGATGATTAGATAGATAAATAGATAGATCAATAGATCGATAGGCAGATCAATAGATAGGTATGGTGGATAAGTTCTAGTGGATAATGGTCCCAGTTAAGACAGTATAGAGTCACTGTATAGATTTAGTTCATACTTAGAATCTTAAATGTTTAGATAATAATGAAATTCTCAGACTAAAAATTGTGCATTTAAATGTCTACACAATTGAAATGATCCCACTATAAAAAGAATTATTAAAATAATATATTGCCGTATAAATTTGGAAAGATAATGGAAGCAAAAATAAAACAATTACCAGACATATTAGTAGACACAAATGGAGATGTGTACATTGCTAGGGATATACATTTTGGGTTAAATAACTCATTTTCAGCCGACAAAATACTCCCTTAAAAATGGTTAATTACAGCTAGAGACATAAGGAGTTTTTGCAACTATGGTGGGGCAATCAGTTACTTCAGTTTACTTTTGCTATATGACTGCTTTCTTAAGGCACCATGGAGCTGTAGGCAATTCTGTTTAAATAAAGCCTGTGTTGGTAGGGGAACAAGTGCAATACTAAGAACATGTATCATCAAAGAAAAACAGCCAATGAATATTTATATATATTAAAATTAAAATAATTTTTATAAATGATAGTGATGACACACACAAATGACAAAATATATAACAATACACCTGATAAAAGTTTGATCTCAAACACACACGTGCACACAAATATACAAAGTTACAGGCCTTCTCCTGCTGAGCAAATGATCCTTATAAATTAAAAACTCACCTATAAGGAAATAGAAATCACAAGCCATATGCTGAAAAAAAATGTACAGAAACACAAGTAAAAACAATTTTGTTTTTGTTACATTTTGCAATTAAGACTTCAAAAATAAATTTCAGTAATACACAATGCTGCCTAAACTTATAGCACTATGAACTGGGTCATTTCAACTTCAGAGCAACCTGGTCAAGTGCAACATTGTTGGCCAGAATCAGACTACATGATTAATATTATAATAATATAATATTTACAATAAAATCCTATATATAATTATCAATTCTGTTAGTACATGGAAGCATAACTATTACCATAAAATGAAAATGTATGTTTCAACACATTAAAGTATACAATATACAAACATCAATACTAGCAAAAATTAAAATAGAAATTTATAAGATGTAAATACTTTTCTTTTCATGTGCACAAGTATTTTGTTTTTCTACAAAGTTTCATAAATATCTAATGCAAAATTCCCTGACACACTCTTTATCAACAGAAGAGACTTACATTATGCGGGGAAGGGTTATTTTTACTTGCTGGTGTCGAGGAGCCCAGAATCAGCTCCCTATCACCTTCATCTATCCATTTCCCTGTGGGTGACAATTGCTCAGAGTAATATTGACCTCTTGTCTTCCTGGTATCCCAATCTAAAATCTAGGGGAATAAGGTCATAAGACACATTTCAGGATTTCCCCAGTGAGGGATTTGTCATTAGTCATGACAATTGTTATTAAAACAACTAATGACACTGAATATGGAAAACTGTCCACTATGGCCCAGATTTGGAGTCACACCCTGCTAACTTCGCTGGATGTCGTTCCCTTACCTTGGCCATACCTAACTCACCTCCCCACTTAGCCGTTGGTTATTCTTAAGTTCCGAAGGATGGGATGCAGGTTATACTCCAACAAATAAAACTATTTGTTCCTGGTTGTGCTTCTGCCCCCAAATCCTATCTGGTCACCAAATGTTGGTTGAACTGGTTGACTATGAAAGCCTCAAGCATTGTACTTGTCCTGTCTGTGAAGGCCTAAACCAGAACTGAAGAGCCCAGGCCCTTGTGTCATAGGACCTGAATCCCAATCTAACTTTTCTAAATTCTCTGTAAGAAAAGGGGCCTCAAAAGCAAAGGAAAGGGGAAAAGAATGAATCATTTCAGACATCCTTTTGAATAATTTCATTGCTAAAGACCCGGCACCTCCTGGAGGTGGGACTAAAATGGAGCACTGTGCAGAAAACTTGCAAGCTATGTTGTCAGCTGTTCAGGAGTCTCCCTGCAGCTGGATCTGTTGGGGGCAAAATATAGTCAACATTTGTCAGTCGGAGAATTATTTTCCAATAATTGTACAATAATAGCTATTGAGTAGTCTAGCAGCATCTCTAAGTTTTTTTTCCTAAGTATCTTACCTTCACCTTTTAAAATTATTTTTATTTATTTATTTATTTATTTTGAGACAGAGTCTTACTCTGTCGCCCAGGCTGCAGTGCAGTGGCACTGTCTCCGCTCACTGCAACCTTTGCCTCCTGGGTTCAATAACTATCCTGCCTCTGCCTCCCGAGTAGTTGGGATTACAGATACCCACCACCATGCCCGGCTAATTTTGTGTATTTTTAGCAGAAGTGGTCAGGCTGGTGTTGAACTCCTGACCTCAAGTGATCTGCCTGCCTCAGCCTCCCAAAGTGCTGGGATACCAGGCGTGAGCCGCCACACCCAATCTACTCTTTTCTTGAACACAACAGTTTTAAAGAGACTCTCACGGTGTCTTAAAATACTTCAATTTATTAAGACATTTTTATACTTAAATAAGAGAGGAAGGTGAAATCAATTTGTGGAATATCTGATTGGGGACAGTACTAAGAGGAAAACTTTAAAATTCTTGTGCAAATAACATTTGCATAAAATTTTTTAAAACATTGTCAGTTTTTTTCAGACCACTATATTGCTCAGCTGCATAATTTATGTTAGAACATAAGAATTAGACAAAGCAGAGAGAAAGTTTAGAACTTGGAATATAAGTTATGACTTTGTACTGATAGTTTCTAAGAGAAATTAATTATGTCTCTCTTAATAGAGGGATAATAAGTCTACAGAAGATAGAGAGAAAGGGTTGTAAAATTTTTGATACTTGAATAAGGTACCTTAATTCCCAAATGAGGAGCCAGTGACAAGTACCATAAAATCATGGATAACCCAATAATGATTTGGTGTGAGCTGGCTTTACTCAAGAATGAGAAAATCTGCACCAATAACAATTGAAGATTAGGGGGAAATGTATTTAATCACATTTAACTTTAAAAAAATTCTGATCTAAATTATATATTATTCATTTAAGTGTGCATTATTTAAATGTACTAGATAGTAATTCTAGTAGACACTAAATATAGTTCTTTTAAGTATTCTTTGTGTCTTAAAGGAGTAGAAATAGGACATTGGTTTAAATCTCTCAGTTAATCATGCTTTTAGGAGGTCTGGATGTTAATATGAGAACAGCCCAGCTATATCCTTACACTTGGTAGAAAAATATGGAAATTGGAACTATAATTCCCAAAAGATTTAAACAAGTCCTTGAGATGTAGCCTGCAAAGCACATGAAGATATTTTTTAAATGTCAGTGTAAATATATTCAAACTGTCTTTTCAGATTTCCAGCAAGATCCGTTTACATTTTCAGTTTAAATAATAGTGTCCTTTCCAAAAATCTGTTATAACTTCTGAAGTTTGTAAATACGTTTCAAAGCTGTACTGAACTGCTCACCAGGACTAATTAATTACCGAGAACATGGTCTTTAGGGCCAAGCTACTCTGCATTCACCTCCCGGCAGCCACTTGCCAGTTGGTAACTCTAGACAACTACAGGGAGCCCGTAAATATTAGCCGTTCTGACGGTCATTCTTTATGTAGAAAGCAGAGCTTCAGTTAGTAATATTTTACACCGTATGTCAGGGTGGATTGGGAAAGTTGATTGCATTCTTGAGCTTTTCCGTCTTCGTTGTTTTCTTTACTGTGGCCAGAGAGAAGTCGGAAATCTGTTCCCTATGATTTTGAATTTACATTTTTAAGACTCTGTTTATTGGCCGGGCGCGGCGGCTCACGCCTGTAATCCCAGCACTTTGGGAGGCTGAGGTCGGCGGATCACTTGAGATCAGGAGTTCAAGACCAGCCTGGCCAGCATGGTGAAACCCCGTCTTTACGAAAAATACAAAAATCTTAGCGGGGCGTCCTGGCGCGCGCCTGTAGTCCCAGCCCTTCGGGAGGCTGAGGCGCGAGAATCACTTGAACTCGGGAGGCGGAGGTTGCAGGGACCCGAGACCGCGCCACGGCTCTCCAGCCTGGGCGTCGCAAACAAACAAACAAGACTGTTCATGATTGCCGAAGGGGAATCGGTCTCAGCCCTTGTTCCCGCGTCCTCCTTCCCAGCAACTCTCACCTACCACGTACTCTGCATTTCCTTCGGCACATGCTGCATCTGGAGTTCTGCTGTTAGAATAGGAGCCTTTATTTATTTATTTATTTATTTTTTCCAGAGAGCAGATAACCAGCAATAACTTAATTTGCCTGATGATGTTCCCTTTCGTTTTTCTTTTTTTTTTTTTGAGACGGAGTCTCGCTCTGTCGCCCAGGCTGGAGTGAGCGGCGCCATCTTGGCTCCCTGCAAGCTCCGCCCCCCGGGTTCCCGCCATTCTCCTGCCTCAGCCTCCCGAGGAGCTGCGACTGCAGGAGCTGCCCCCTCGTCCAGCTAATTTTCTGTATTTTTAGTAGAGACGGGGTCTCACCGTGTTAGCCAGGATGGTCTCCATCTCCTGACCTCCTGTTCCACCCGCCTCGGCCTCCCAAAGTGCTGGGATTACAGGCAGGAGCCACCGCGCCCAGCCGATGTTCCCTTTTCTTAAAGAAGAATCTGTTTTCCCTCAGCAAGTATATCACACGTGTCCAACACTAAAAGTGAGCTAATTTTAGAGGACAGAATCTCCTACTCAGGTAATCAGTACATATATTCCCACATCTTATTTCTGTTCCAATATTTTTCTTAAGCATTTTCATGGCAACTGCTAACTGTCTGATTTATAAAATCGCAATTTCTGCCAAGAAAATACCAAAGTCATTCCTTGTGAACTTTTAGAGGTTGGGTCTCTTTGTAGATGAATTATGAAAATATTATTTTCAGGTTCATATTGAAATTTAGGTTTTGTGCAATCTTAGTAATAAAAATTATTTGCCCTCATAGCCTGCACAGAGAATTTAGTACTTATTACTTTTTTAAAAAATTGAGATCTACTTACTTTATTTGACAAAAAGCATGCATTTATTAATTTCATCAATAATGGTAATTGGGTATATTTGGAATCTTTCATCTAAATTTTTTTGCAATATTTTATTCTATCTATAAACCCAGACACTTTTAATCTAATTCCATTCATTTTACTTAATAACAATCAGGTGTTAAGCATATTTCTTAAATTCTCTCACTTTATTTTCTTAATCTGTGTATTGAATAAAATAATATGAAATGTCATAGAGCTGTTACGATGATTGAATTAAAAGCTATGCTCATTAAATGCTAGTTCCCCTAAATCTAATATTTTAAAACTATTTTCCATAATTAAAATCTTTTTGAACTAATTATAGATTCACATGGGATTGTATGAAATGATACAGAAGTTTTGTTATACCCTTTAACTAATTTTCCTCAATAGTAACATTTTGCAAAACAATAATACACTATCATAGCTAGGATATGAAATTCGTACAACCCACAGATCTTGTTCAGGTTTCCCATTTTATTTGTACTTCTTTGTGTATGCATTCACATTTTTATTTTAAAATAATTTTAAACTTACAAAATTTAAAATAATAGTACCAGAGCTTGTTCTTTCTTTTTAAAATCATTTTAAATTAAGTTGCAACCTTATGCCCCATCACCTCCCAAATATGTTAGTATTAATTTCTAATAAATGAGGACATTATTCTACATAACCATAATATAACCATCAAAATCAGGAAGTTAAATGGGTATATTACTACCATCTAATCCGTACAGTTGATTCAAGCTTAACCATTTTTCCAATAGAAAGACTCCAGTTGTATTAATATTTAGTTGTTGATATGGTTTGGCTGTGTCCCCATCCAAATCTCAAGTTGTCATCTCTTCGTGTCAAGGGAGGGACCTGGCAGGAGGTGTTTGGATCATGGGGCAGTTTCCTTCATGCTGTTCTTGTGATAGAAGGGAGTTCTCATGAGATCTGAGGCTTTAAAAGTGTGGCAGTTCCTCACTCACTCTCTCTCTCCTGCTGTCATGTGAAGAAGGCACCTGCTTCCCCTTCCCCCTCCGCCATGATTGTAAGTTTCCTGAGGCCTCCCCAGCCATGCAGAACTGTGAGTCAGTTCAACCTTTTCTCTTTGTGAATTACTCAGTCTCAGGGAGTTTCTTACAGCAGTAGAAAATGGAGCTAGTGCAGTTGTCATGTCTGCTTAGTTTCCCTCAGGCTGCATTCATGCCTTCTCCCTCTTTACCTGACTGGTGTGTAAACTTGACACTTTTGAAAATTAGAGGCTAGGTATTCTGTACTGTGTCCTCCAATTTAGGTTTTATGTGATTTTTCTTCATGTCTAGATGCAAGTTGAACATTTTGAGCAGAAATATCAGAGCAGTGATTCCATGTTTTCTTCATTGTGTCCCATCAGGTTGCAAACAAACTCACTTTGTCCCATTACTGGTGATATTAAACATAAGCACTTGATTAAGGTCATATCTTCTAGGTTTCCTAATAGTAAACATATTCCCTTCTACCTTTGGAATTGATATCTTCCAGGTTTCCTCATAGTAAATACATTCCCTTTACCTTTGGAATTGGAAGCATTTTGTGTAGAGGTACCTTGAGACTATCCAAGTAGTTTGCACCTCATCTAGCTTTCACCCACGTGTTTTACATGCCTTGAAGTTTTTGCTGAATTGCTTAAATCAGAGACAAAAGGAAAATATTTTACCTCTCTCATTCATTCATTCATATCTGCATAGACTCATGGATTCCCATTTAATTCAATTTGTTATAATCTGTTACTGTCGTTACTTATTTGACAATCAAATGATCCCAGATTTGACCAGTGGGAGTCCCTTAAAACTGGATTGCATGTTTTCTCTACATAGTTTTATAATTTCGGGACCATTTTCTTATCTTCCCATACAAAAAGGTGTTTCTGGCCCATCTGTAGCTTCCGTTCCCCAGCTCGGGATTCAGCGAGCTCTCCAAGGAGCCATGAGTCCTCTCCATGGAGAATGGCATTTACGGACCACGTAAAAGATGTGCTCGCTGCTCTTGGCGTGTCACCTCTCTCCAACTCTCCGAGGACAGACTAGGAAACAGATGAATTCTGTTGTATGTAATTATAGTATCTGTTTATCTCCCTATTGAAATTCACACTGATATTTCCATTTCCAATTCAACGTTAATGGGTTCATCCCAGTTTTCTCGTTTTCCATATTGGTGATTCTCGCACCAGAGTACCGATAAAGGTACTCAACACCTGTCGAAGCCATCGTCTCCCTCAGCACCCTCCAGGGGCATCACCCCGTCACACCCTTTGTGGATGCCTTCTTTCCTCTCCCAATTGCCAACAGCCCACACTGCACCCCTGCCACCCCTACCCTGCCAGACATCGTTCCCATGGTCCACAGCTGCTGGCAGTGTGCCTCCACCATGCACCTCACTCAGTTCTGCCTCCCACTCGCAGATGACACCCTCACCTGAGGGCTGCTCAGCTAAAATAGTAATAAGAAAGGGATGGAGGCCGGGCACGGTGGCTCAGGCCTGCAATCCCAGCACTGTAGGAGGCCGAGGCAGGTGGATCGCAACATCAGGAGTTCGAGACCAGCCTGGCCAAGATGGTGAAACTCCGTCTCTACGAAAAATACAAAAATTAGCCCGGCATGGTGGCAGGCGCCTGTAAGCCCAGCTACTCAGGAGGCTGAGTCAGGAGATTGGCTCAAACTTGGGAGGTGGAGGTTGCAATGAGCCAATATTGTACCACTGCACTCTAGCCTGGGTGACAGAGCAAGACTCCGCCTCAGGAAAAAAAAAAAAGAAGAAGAAGAAAAGAAAGGGATGGAGAGGAGGAGAAGGAGGGAGAGAAGAGAGAAAGAAAATGAAAGAAATGAGGAAGAAAGGATTTTGTTTTAAACCAAGGAATGTATTTATCTCCGTAGAGATATGATATGATTCTTCTCTTTTTAAGGGAGTGTGCTTCTGTCAGGGAGAAAGTGTAGGAAAGGAAAAAGTTAATTCAGAATATTTAAAATAGGCCAAGAGTCATCCCCTGACAAAGTACAGAGCTGTGGGAATTTGGTTTCAGTGCCTACAGATGCTTTGTGTTTTCTGTATTGTCACATGTGGTGGCACCCAGCAGCCCCACAGCCTCTGCCACCTTGCATCCAAATGTCAGGCAAAGCTTTGAAATGCACTTACATATCGTAAGTATGGACTTCATGCACTACTCAAAAAGACCAGGTAAGGACATAACCAGGAAGAGGGCCCTCACCTAGAGCCCAAACAGCCCGGCAGCCTGACCTCAGCCTTCCAGCCTCCAGAACTGTGAGAAATGCACTTACATGTCATAAACAGGTGAAAGCCAGGTCCCTTTTAGATAAATCAATACCTAGAAACTAGGTGCATAGTATTTTTATTTACTTTTGAACTTTTTCTAAACAAATGTTTTCCCAGGGACCCAGATCATTCAAACTTGCCTTATTTCTTATCAAGCTTAAAGCCTCAATTGTGAACTCAGTTCTTGACCTGTTTATCCCCTGCCCACTTGCTCCCTGTCTCCACCACACTATCTTGCTCTAGACGGAGTGCACTACTAGTTCTTGTTTTATTAGAAACAAAAATATTGGCGGGGCGCCGTGGCTCACACTTATTATCCTAGCACTTTGGGAGGCCGAGTCGGGTGGATCATTTGATGTCAGGAGTTCAACACCAGCCTGGTCAACATGGCAAAACCCCGTCTCTACTAAAAATACACACACAAAAAAAATCTGGGCATGGTGGTGGGCACCTGTAATCCCAGCCACTTGGGAGGCTGAGGCAGGAGAATTGCTTGAACCCGGGAGGCGGAGGTTGCAGTGAGCCGAGACTGTGCCACTACACTCCAGCCTGGGTGACAGAGTGAGATTCTGTCTCAAAAAAAAAAAAAAGAAAGAAAGAAAGAAAAGAAAAAAAGAAGAAAAAACATTGAAAGCAATGACTTTATTTGGCAGTAAAAAGTGTGCTTAATGGCAGACTGCTGGCTGAAGTATGGAAAACTGAATCAAAGTTCTCCGAACATGAGGAAGTGGGCAGCCTCTCAGAGGCAAACACGAGTAGGACAGTTTGTCTGACAATGGATGAGAGGTGCAAACAGGCAGGAGAGCTTATACACAGAGACGAAGAGGAGACCGCAGAGAAGTGGGATTAGGGGCCTGGAAGTTTTTCCTGGTCAGTCTGATGGTGAGAACTCAGAAGTTCAGTCAGACTTCCTTCAGATTTCCTTCCCTTACAATTTGTTCGTGGTGAGATGTTTTATGGAATGTCTGGAGTAGCAGCATAGGAAAGTGTCATAAAAATGGAGGAAATTAAATGAAGCAGGCCCAGTAGGAGCCTAGCGCAAATGCACAAGTTCCTGTTCATGGCTGTTCTTTCCAGATGTGCAGAATTTTCTAGAAATGGAAGAAAAAACAGAACGGTTAGTGGTGTCTAAAAATATATAATTGAATTCAATGACTATTGTGCTAGAAAGGTGTTTTTCAGAGGTACTTCCTGGAAAGAAAATTCGTAGAAAAAATTATATTTTGGCTTGCCTGGCAACATGATTTTCCACCGTGAGGACCGTGACTGTTTGCTCTGGCTGTCATCCTCCCTGCTTGACAGAGTATTAGCCCTCTGAACACATATTAAGAACAAGGGCCAAGAGCTGCACAATGTCCCAGCTTCAGCTATGAGCTGGCTGACGGTGGCTACATATTAAAAAAGAATAAGATATATTGCTGTGAGGTGCAGCGGAATATTTTCCTTATGAATAGAGCCTAAAGGGAAATGTGGAAAAGAATCACTAATGTTTTAAAAAAGCGTTTTCTTTGTATTTAAGTTGTTTGAAATCTTCCCTTTCTCACACTGGGCGCTGTGGACTGAGGTTTGCCAGCTGCTGTTGAGGGCTTACCCTTGTGAAGGAAAGTCGCTTCTCCATAACTGTTTGAATGCCTCTCAGGATGAATGATTCAGCTTGGCTTGCTGTTTTTCCTCTTTCTAACCCCACTCACACTCTGTTTTCCTTATCTAAAAAGGGTAAAACTTACAACTTAATCCTTGAAACAGTGATATTTCATGGAGTTACATATGTCCCCAACAAACTTGCCAGTTTTCTACTTCTCATGCTGTTTTGGGCCTCTCACTTTCCAGTCCAATGTCTGAAATAAAAGACCACATAGGTTAGATCTGAGGAAAAAGGGAGCAGAATCCTGCAGCAGCAAAGATGGCTTTGCATTTTCTCCCCATTTAGAATGTTCCGCTCATTCACCCAGTCACCTAATATCCATCTACTGAGATTTACTAGCCATAAGGTAGAGTATTTGACGTCTTAGGGATATAAAAGTCTAAGAAAGACACAATGTCTGTCCTCAAAAATTTAGATTCTAGTACGTAAGAAAAGGTATTTTTAGAGTAAAGAATAAGCTAAGGGCTATAAGAGTGCTAAACAGAATAGATCAAAAGACATGGAAAGCACGAATCAGAGAATTATTATCATCATTGTATTTTATGAATCAGGGAATTACTTTACGGGGAAAGTCCTATTTGATTTGGGACAGGAAAGCTGGTTGAATTTCTGTGGGTAGAGAGAGCGTGGGAAGAAAGGAATGCAAACCAGGAGGAATGGCATCAACATTGTCACTGAAAAGATCTAACAAGACTTCTGCTTTGCTTGTGACACTTCATTTTACGTGGAGGGAACGTGGGAGACTGCAAAAGCATCGCGTCTTTGTCATGTTTGCCATAATGTTCACGCACGAGTGTGCGTACTTTACTTCTCATACTGTTCGTTCCAGTCCTGCCCCTGACTCCTTGACAGTGTCCTATGGAGCCAAGGAAAACTTCCCTTTGTCCTTCTCCAAAGTAGTCTGCTTATGTGGAAGTTTAAGTCTAAACCATTGCCTCCTGAGGACCGAGAATTGTGATGAGGGTGTATGCAGCCGTGGCCCCCAAGTAAATTTTCAAGCACATAACTTCAGCACTGAAAGGGGACCTGGGGACCTGGGTGCTCTGACTGCCATATATATACACACACATTTTTTTTTTTTTTTTTAGACAGAGTCTTGCTCTGTTGCCCATGCTGGAGTACAGTAGCATGATCACAGCTCGTTACAGCCTTTGAACTCGGGCTCAAGAGATTCTTTCACCTCACCCCAGACTCCTGAGCAGCTGGGACTACAGGTGCACACCATCATGCCCACCTAATTTTGTAATTGTTAGTAAAGATAGGGTCTCATTAAGTTGACCAGACTGGTCTCAAACTCCTGGCCTCAAGCAATCCTCCCACTTTGGCCTCCCAAAGTGCTGGGATTACAGATGCGAGCCACTTCTCTGGGCCCTTCTGAATGCTCTTAAATTTTTTCCACAATTACCCAGCCCCTGCTTAGATACCACCAGGCACATGGAATTCAGTATTCCTACAAACAGTCTGTTCATCTTTCTGAAAACTCTCACTATCAGGCATTTATTGTTTCACATACGGAATGAAAATGTCATCACCTCCTGCACTCCACTCTTCTCTCCGGGAGGACTATTCTCAAGAGCAGTCAGGCAACGAGAAAATCCTCTTCTGCTACAGACACCAACAATTCTTGTACTCACTGATTACAGGTTCTATGCACTAAATGACTGTGTCCTCCCAAAAGTCATATATTGACACGTTAACCCGCAATGTGATGGTATTTGGAAGTGGAGCCTTTGGAAGGGAATTTGGGTTAGATGAAGTTATGAAGGTGAGGTCCTCATGAAGGGATCAGTGCGTGTCCCTATAAAAAGCAGAGGAGACCCAGGATCTGGGGTTCTCATGATGGGATCAGTGCGTGTGGAAGAGACCCAGGATCTCTTTCTTTCTCTATACACCACTCAAAAAAACCAGGTAAGGACATAACCAGGAAGAGGGCCCTCGCCAAGAGCCCAAACAGCCTGGCAGCCTGACCTCAGTCTTCCAGCCTCCAGAACTGTGAGAAGGTAATGTCTGTGGTTCAGACCCCCAGTCGACGGCGTTTTGTTACAGCGGCCCAGGCTGACCAAGACCACAGGCTCCTCGCATGGTGAGAGCTACATCCACAGAACTCCTCCTCCTCTCCAGCCTGTCATCTGGAATGCTGAGTGCATCATTTTGTGTTTTTACCACTAAATAACAAAAACCTCCAAAATGCACTCTAAAAATAAGACTCTTGCAATTAGGAATGAATCATGAGGAGATAAAAGAATTCATTCAACTTTCTTGGCGAGAAAACGACGCCTTTATAAACCTCTTTTTATTATGACTTGTTCTCTGAAGGAACCAAACAGCTTGAGTTTACAGAGCCCTTTTTCCAGAATGTGTACAGCATGGGTTTAGAAGATGGCGAGAGTGGAGGAAGCCAGACTGACCACAGTGATTGCACTCTCAGGAATTGGTTACCACAGCCTGGGCTGCCCGAGCCTTTTGAAGGGAGATAATATTAGTTAAGATGCTGGAGAAACCACTGATTGTCAAAAGCACTGTTGATTCTCTTATTAAACAAAAGAGTAAACCTACGCCCAGGGACCAGGAACCAAAATGGCTCCAAACTTTGCTTTGGCTACAACAGCGTGTCTCCATCTCTAAAGAAAATAAACAGAACTGCTCTGTATTTCTCAATGTCTTGGAGAGAAATGCTTATTTGTTGCCAAATGTTTAGTGGAGCCCAGTCGACCTACAGAACATCCAAAATCCTTTGAGTGCTTTTAAGCCAGTCTCCAGCTGACTACAGAAACTCCTTTATTAGTACAAACAAGTCGCTAGGTGCCAAATTCAATGGCCTCTTCTCCAACCTATTCTCCCTATTTGTATGGGGTTGGCCACACCCTCTTTGAAGCTCTTTCCTCCTTTTCGATGTAAATCTATCAAGAAGAGCTGGCCTAGCTGCATTCAGAGCTTGAGTGTTTGTGAAGCTTGTGACATTTCTAGAAATTTTTACAAAAACTGATAGGAAGACATTTTGCTGTTTGATTAAAGAAAAAGGACAGGCCAGGTGCGGTGGCTCACACCTGTAATCCCAGCAGTTTCGGAGGCTGAGGCGGGTGGATCACGAGGTCAGGAGATCGAGACCATCCTGGCTACCATGGTGAAACCCCGTCTCTACTAAAAATACAAAAAATTAGCCGGGCGTGGTGATGGGTGCCTGGAATCTCAGCTACTTGGGAGGCTGAGGCAGGAGAATGGCTTGAGCCCAGGAGGTGGAGGTTGCAGCGAGCTGAGATTACGCCACTGCCCTCCAGCCTCAGTGACAGAGTGAGACCCTGTCTGAAAAAAACGAAGGAGAGGAGAGGGGAGGGGAAGGGAAGGGAGGGGAGGGGAGGAGAATCTTTGCTTGCCTGTCTGTTTAATTGGAGAAAAGGATGTGGTGTGTCTTGTACCTGGGCTTGTTTAGAGTTCCTGCAGAGAAAGCGGTCTGAAATCCAGCCCTGGATCACAACCCTGTACAGGGTGGAGAGCGAGGCATTCTCCAACTTCATGTACAAAGTCTCACACACTTGTCTGAAACCTTAAGATTCAGTAGCCTTGGGTCCATCCTTTGGATGGACTTTGGCATCTCATAGTTGGTACCTGGAAGTGGCGTAGTGCTGAGTCACTCTTTAAGCAGCTTCATGAGAAAAGACAGCAAGGAGGAGCTGCCCTATCAGGAAAAGAACAAGATAGATTTGGCTGGGGATGCTTCACAAAGGGAAATGCCCCTAATAGGACTCTCAGAAGTACTTAAGTGGATTTTTCAGGGAGCCAGGAGTCCTGCAAAACCAGGTGCAAGCACTAACAAAAACTGTGGATAATGGCTGGGTGTGATGGCTCACACCTGTAATCCTAGCACTTTGGGAAGCCAAGGCAGGTGGATCACCTGAGGTCAGGAGTTTGAGACCAGCCTGGCCAACACTACTAAACACACAAAAATTAGCCAGGCGTGATGGTGCATTCCTGTGATCACCACTTCTCAGGAGACGAGGCAGGAGACTCTCTTGAACCCGGGAGGAGGAGGTTACAGTGAGCCAAGATTGCACCAATACACTGCAGCCTGGGTGACAAAGTGAGACCCTGTCTCAAAAAAAAAAAAAAAAATGTGGTTAATGATGTTATGTGATTTTACTTAATGGCAGAGGCCATGGAGGCCTGAAGACACACAAATTACATAGGACTTTTTGTTTCTACTGACTTATTTACAGATGAGTATTGATAAAAATAATTAATTCAATAAAAATAATTTGTGAGTTCATATTATAGATCAGACACTATAGGTCTGATCCCAGGAGGTGGGATCCACCAGGGAAAAGACCACCAAGACAGTCAACAGCACCCTATTGGATTCCACCTACTGGCGAAGACAAATGATAAACAAGTTAATAAATAAATGTAATGTAACTTCAGGGGGTGATCAGAGCTATAAAGGAAAAGGAGGTCTGGCATGGTGGCTCATGTCTGTGGTCTCAACACTTTGGGAGGCTGAGGCAGGCAGATCCTTTGGGCCCAGGAGTTCAAAACCAGCCTGGGCAACATAATGAGACCCTACCTCTACAAAAAGTACAAAAAATTTAGCTGGACATGATGGCTTGCACTTGTAGTCCGAGCTCCTTGGGAGGCTGAAATGGAAGGATGACTTGAGCTCAGAAGCTTGAGGTTGCAGTGAGCTGAGATTGCGCCACTGCACTCCAACCTAGACGACAGAGCAAGACCCTGTGAAAAAAAGGAAAGGGGAAAGAAGAAAGGAAAAGATAAAGGAGAAAGAGGAAAGAAAAGAGTAAAGGAAAGGAGAAAGAAAGAGAAAGCAAAAGAAGGGACAGAAAATAGAGAATGGTTATAGGGAAGTGAAAGTGATTTGTATATTATTGTGTTGTTTTGTGTGTTTTTTAAACATCTGCATAAATATCAGTCAGTTTTACATTTTTACTGAATAGTAGACTCTGACATATTTATATTTTAGTATTTCTAGGTATTGTTTATTTCTTCTAATGAATGACATCCATCTTATAGATAAGCCATAATTTGCACAGCCACTTCCACTTTCTACGGATATGAAGATAGCTTCCAACTATTGCCGAACTGAACATCTTCACACACCTCCGAGCAAAGTTTTCTGGGGTTTATTCCCAGGAATGAAATTGTTGGGTATAAGGCATAGGCATAATGTTTTCACCAATATGCCAAATGTGTTCTCAAAATGGTAATCTCAGATACACTCTTACTAGTAGGATATGAAGGTTACTGTCTATGTATTCCTGCTAACATGTGCTATTAATTGATTTATAACTTGGTCAATTTGATTGGTATATATTGATGTTTTATATTAGTTTTAATTTTCATTTATCAGATTACTAGTTATGTTGAACAATTTTTTAAACATGTATTCACACTTTTAGTTGCACCTTATGTAAGTTGATTATAACTACTGTCCATTTTTAATTGATTTCCTATCTTTTTCTTGAAAGTCAGAAAAATCTAAAGCAAGGTCTCTAAGCCTATAACCTATGTGTTTACTTTAACTATTAGTTCTGTTAGCAGACAATTCACCAGGGGTCTGTCATATTTCTGCACTTTTTGCAAGCAAAGACATTGACAGTGTTTGTGCTGTACTATCTTTTCAAGGGTGTGTATATAGTAAACAGCCTTGGATGACAGAGACACTGCCTTCATCTGGATTAGAGGGCATATTTAATGTCCAGTCTGATAAAGATAATATCTCCTTCTGTGACAACAGTTGGACAAGTTTGCTTGAAGCCCTTTTAAAAATATTGGGATTTTCTGAGCTTGAGGTTTTCTTGGCTGTTATGTCAACCCACTGTTAGTGGAGCATCTATCTAGGCCCATCTTCATTGCTCCAGGGGAACTTGGGGGCTATGAGAAACCAGCACAAACATGAAGCTCATGCTGCCTGCTAGGCCATGAGTAACAGAATTCTTTGTCTCTGACCCAAGGGTCTCGTATCTTCTCATGGCATCCATAAAACTATGGTACTTTAACTTGTCAGTGTGCAAGTAGAATAAAAGCTCAGACTCCTCACTGTTCCTGGCAGTTTATCTTATTTAAAACAAAATCATAATTTTGATGTAATAAAATATTTGTTTGGAGTATTTCATAAATATGTATCATTTCCCACACACTGAATCACAAGATATGTTCCTATATTTTCTCTCATAGTGTTATAGATTTGCTTTTAACATTTAGATCTATAAACTATCTGGAGCTTATTTTTTAATATGATGTGAGGTAGGAATTAAAGTCTTTTTTCCACATAATGAGCCATTTTTTAAACAGTATTTAACAAATATTGTACTTGTCACCATTGAGATTTTTTGAAGTGAGTTCTCACTATATTGCCCAGGCTGGTCTCTAACATCTGTGCTCAAGTTATCCTCCTATCTCAGTCTCTCAGCCTCCTATCTCTGATTTCTTGATTCCAGGTCAACCATATTTCAAATCTTTATATATAAAACAGTATGGTGAACATGCTTTTCTTTCTGATTTGTCTATTCATCTGTTTCTATGCTATTACCATGCCCTTTTAATTAATATACTTTTGTAATGTCTTAATACAAATATTTGCTAAACGAACAAATGTTGGACAGGAAAATGAAAGGGCGTATTCTTTTCTCATTCCTGAGATTAAGGGGAATGCCTCTAAGACATGAATACTTTTAGTAAACATAGCTTTTATGGTGTTAAAGGTTTTTTTTTTCTGATCCCAGTGTTCTAGCATGCCTATAATAAATAAAAGTTTAACTTTATCAAATGATTTTTCTCCATATATTGCAAAAGAGGCAGCATAAAAGACTGGTTGAAAACCTGGACGCTGGAGCTTGGTTGCCTGTACTAAATCTTAGCTTTTCTGCATATTAGCTGAATGACCTTAACTGACCTAATTACATAATCTCCCAGTGCTTCAGTTTTCTCATCTTTAAAATGTTGGTAATATTACCTACCACATATGGCTATTATGAAGATTAAATGAGTTAATATTTGTAAAGCCTTATACCAATGGCTGTTGCAGTGAAAATGTTTTAATAGTATGGTTAAATATCTACTGAAATAATCACGGAATTTTTCTCCTAACCTCATTAATACAGTGGTTTACTTTGTAGAGTTTTCTTTAAACTCTGGAAATTCTTACATTTAAGGGACATATCAGGCTTGATCCTATTAAACTCATTTCTTTACTACTATGTTGGATTCAACTATGTACAATTGTATTTTAGAAATACGCAACTTGCTTAGAAATAAAATTTACTTACCATGTTCTTTTTTTTTTTGATGCTTAACTTTAAAAATATCACAGTAGTCTCATAAAACGAGTTAGGCAGCTTTTAGTCCTTTTATGCTTTCTGAAACAACTTATGTAAGACACAGATTGTATGTTTCCTGAATTTTTGGAAAAGTTAACTTGTAGAACATTCTGTACCTAGAGCTTCACTTGTCGAGAGAGAAGTGATGAGAGAATGGTTGATGACAAAGATCTCAAAAGCTGTAACAGATGTAGAATCCATTATTTTGTTATAATCCATTATTTTGCTAATGATATCTAATTTTAATTCACTGCAGTGAGAAAACATCATATACATAATGTTGATCCTTTATATTTTATGAGTGCTCTCTTCTGGCCTCATACGTACTGAATTTTAGGGATATTAACTTATGTTCTATTATTCCATATGTATTTGTGTTGGTTGGTGCGTAAATTCTCTGTCTCTCAGTTTTTTTGTATGTATACATTACATATGTATAATTATATATAATATATATACACACACGTTACAATTCTAAGTAGAGATTCTTTGTAACAAATTATTCACCAACTACCTGAAGTGTTTGATCGCTATTTTAATTTCTTAGCTGTTGATAAAAAAATGTAAAAAGCTGGGCATGGGGGTGCATGCTTGTAGCCCTTGCTACTCAGGAGACTGAGGCAGGAAAGTCACCCCCATGCCCAGCTTTTTACATTTTTTTGTAGAGACAGGGTCACCCTGTGTTGTCCAGGCTGCTCCCAAACTCCTGGCTTCAAGCAATTCTGCTGCCAAGGCTCCCAAAGCCCTGGGATTACAGGCATGAGCCACTGTGACCAGAGTAAATGTTATATTTCAAAAACATTATCAACAGTGATTTCTAGTAAATGTTCATCTGTATTCCATTTGGTTTAGGATTATTTGGAGATTTAGAAAAAAGTGACATTCCACTTAGATCACTCCTAAACATATAAAAAGTCCTCAAAAATTTAAGTAGGACAGCAAAAAAATTCAATAGAATATTACTAATGTTTAAAACTTAAGTATGATGCAGTTCATATTAATAAATTTCATATAACTGTTTTGTATATCCAGAAATGATAAAAACAGAAAGCCAATTCACTTTTCAAAACCTTGAACTTCAACTTCCAGATTCCTATTTTTGTTTTTGATCACGGGAGATTGTAGCAGTCATATCTCCTGGTGACCCCAATTGTTACCATCTCCTGGTGGTCACACATTCATGTAATCCCTCTCATTGAGTGTGGTCAAGACCTGTGAATTGCTTCTAACCGGTAGATCATGGCAAAGGTGATGGAAGCCACTTCTTTGATATGTTCTGGAAGACTAGCTTAGTGACAGGACTACCATTCACTGATGTGGGCCTGGGAAAGTAAAGGCCAGTGTTGGAGAAGCCTGAGTGATGTCTAGGGCCTGAGGGCAGCCTCCAGCAGACTGCCTACGAAAAGCCAAAGTCCTCAGGCATACTCCTGAAGGCAATAAATCCTGCCACATCCCCGAAGGAACTCGAGAGCAGATTCTTCTCCAGTTAATCCTCCAGAAGACGGTGAAGCCTGGAAAACCCCTTGAAACTCGGAGCAGGTGACCCAGACCAGCCGCACCCTGATTCTGACCCCCGGAAATGATAAGATATTAAATATGTGTTTTAAGTTGCTACGTCTGTATTCATTTTGTATGCAGCAATAGAAAATGAATACATAGATAAGTGTGATCAGTGGAGTAGAGTATCATTTTGGTGATCTAAATGTTTAAAATTTCTCTGACTTAGAGAAGACTAAACATGAAGGATATCCTTACAATCCGGTAGGATGAATATGATGATAGGACATACAGGCAATTATCCAACTGCCAAACCAAACCAAACAAGTGAATTGCTTGATTTGAATGGACCTCAGAGTTGGAAGGCGAAGAAAGCTGTTCACATAGAGATAAAGAAGGACCTTGATCAGTGGCTCTTGCTAAAGCCACTGAATAGAGGTTCACAGTAAATAATGGGGTAGGGGATGGGAGAGTCTTTCTTAAGATTTTCTCAATAAATTGTAAGTTATAAAATAAGTTTATTCCACTTTTAATAAAAATAAGGTTATAATTGTGATTCATCCTAAGAAAAGGAATTAATAAAATGTTAGGGGTTGAATTGGGCATTTTTTTTTTGATAGTTTGGTACACAGGTATGGAATTTCTTACTTTATGTTTGATATTTTAAATAACATTTGTAAATCTTTGTAAAGAATGTCAAGGTTTCAATAATTTTCCGTGATCTTTCTGAATTCTTTGGTGGTGGAGTCATTCTATTTAACTTAGCTGTTATTCATCAGTGCTGTTTCTTTCTCTTTTCTTCAGTTATTAGTTGGTCTAGACTGATAAACTTCCATTTGTCACTGAGTTTGTTTTGAAATGTGTAGTTCTTTAATATCACTTTTATTGATTTCATGAAATATTGCATCCTTTATAGTAGTCACCTTTTTACCCTGCAAAAGTTTTGCATTATTATTCCATTATGTTGTTGCATAGCTGCCAATTTGCAAAACCACACCTTGTCTCATTGCAAAGACAGTTTGTAATATGTAACCATAAATGTGGAAACTTTAAGAGCAGAGATTTTTGTCTGTTTCGCTTGTAGCAATCTCTTACAAGACCTTAATGCAAAAGCCTCACTTCTTATTTTAAAATCTGTTATGCTTCCTATTTCTATTCCCAATAAGTCCACAATTTCCTTTTCTGTTGATCTCTATCAAGATCATTCCCAAGCCTCTGGAAAAATATACATATTGGTGTTAAGTTCATGAACTAAAGTTTCTTGTAGGGGTGTAAGGGAAGGATCATTCTGAACATTCCTGGAGTTTCAACCCATGTTACAGAATAGCCTTGAGGAACCAAAAAAGAGGAGGAAACTGCCATACTTTATTTACAAGTGTCAACTAATAAAACCAATAAATGTATGAATCTATTTGTTCATTCCGGATTTTTATAATTCAGGCTTATCATATCTACAACTTATAAACAAGATAAATCAATATAACATATATGTTGTGTATAATATCATTTCTTCTTCCTCAACAATCGTGTTACCGAAACACCAGGGGTTCAGTCTAGGTCCTGCTGCTCCCTGCACAGAAAACCGGTCACTGAAACAACAAGTATTGCCAAGGAAAAAGGCTTTAACCAGGTGATGGGAGCTCAGTCCCAAATCCATCTCCCTGATGGGCTAAAATTATGAGTTTTATATAGCAGGGAGACAAATGTAACAATTTATGAGAAAACAGAAATGCAGGAGGGGTAAGGAAGCAATCATGGTGGATGAGGGGTCTGGCATCTCCTTGTCTGGATGTGATGATCTGGTGAGTTTCAGTTCTTTGATACTTTTTTTTTGAGAGGCCTGGGGATCCTTTCGTGAGGAAAAAACTCAGATAAAACAAATGTAAAGTTTCAAACTTTAAGACCGGGAGGGTTAATTTCTATGTTCATCTAAAAAACAACTGTTGATAGGTCTATTAGGTCAGTTTCAATCTTCCTCTTTTTTCCGTTTCCACATTCACTATTTTTTAGTATCTGGCACAGTGCTTGGCACAAAATAGCTTCTTAATAAGTAGTTGTTGAATAGAATAATCAAAACAATTTTTATCTCTTAAAGTACTGAATTAATTGTATGTACTACTAGCGTCGAACTTCTTCACATCACCTTTAACAAAAATGCAAATTTAAGTGTAAAAAAAAGTCACAGAAGAGAAGCACTCCAGGAAACTGTTGCGCTCTGCAGCGTGTGTTGAAGGAGGTCAAACAGCATAGCTCTATGCAGCCAGTTTGCATTTAGCACGCACATAGAATCAAAGATTCTTCTTTCAATATGGACATAAATACACAGAATTTTCTGATGATTAAATATGAGCAATGACAAGGGAAACTTGATTACCACTTAAAACATTTGGCTCTGGTGCTGGGAACAGTCCAAGGTTTCCTACTAGATGAACTTACAATGAGTGTAGTTCATTAGTTTCCTTGATTAGAACACAGCGAGGCCCAAATCAGAATCTGAATTCCTGCGGAGACCACGTTATCAGCCCTTGATACCAGGACCAGCTCCTAACTCTAAAGAGCAATTCCGAGTCGTTGGTCTTAAGATGATGGGAGTGAGAAAAGGGTGAAGTTTTAAATTAAACCTGTCATTACGACTGGCGAGACAATCACAGCTGTAAAGATTTTCACTCTGCACTGAGGACTTCTTTTCTGCAATTACAGCTCATCCAAAACCAAAACAAAACATCAAACAGTCTTTTAAGTAAAGTGCTGCGATGGAATTTTTCTTGAGTACAGTTCAACTGAAAATATATTCACCAGAGCAAAGTTATGTCTTTATGAAAAGCTCATGCTAACCCATTAGATTTACTGGTAGAATTGGTAGAAATAGTTTAAGGTTCAGTTGTCATCTGCAAAATAAAAGTGGCAGCTATATTCTTTACTATATGACAAAAAAAAAGAATTATGGAATTAGATCTCGAGCTCAATTTTAAGAGAAATTTTCAATCCAGGAAAAGTAAGAGTATAATGAGTCTTGTTCTCTTTCACCGCCATGGAACAGAATAATAATACAGTATTTCCTTTGTTTTTCTTATTGCTGCTGTTTGTTTTCTTTTGTTTTTAGCTCAACTGCAAATGGATTTTTCTCATCAAGTAATATAAAAATATTAATTTCTGGTTGTTTTAGTCAGAAAGAAGAATAATTACTTATTGCAATGGTAAGCTTAATATATCACAAATTTAGTATCCCTAAGTCAAGAAAAAAGACGTAGTCTAACCGATTACTTGTCATTGTCAGACTATTATAATTCTATCTTTTCCTGGAATAGTAACAGAGACATTAAAGATTATTAAACTTTCTGACAAATATAAGATAACACAGATCAACTTAATTCATTTCAAAAAATTTCAATCATAATTTATCACCAACAGAAATAAAAAATGTAATACAATTGTTAATAAAGTTTAAAGTAAAAGTTTTTAAATAAAAATAATCAATAAAATATTCATTTACATTTAAAGCTTTTTATTTATTTCACCAACATTTATAGTTAGAAAATGAATTTTTTTACTATAAAAATAAAATGTCTGATTATTTATTGACTTATTTTCTACATGAATGATTTGTTATAAGTGAACATATGCTAAAATTTCAATCATAGCTTTGATATTTTTGAAGCACACAAACAAGTTATTCTGTAGAAGACCCTCATCTTGGGTGCCTCTGATGTTTCCTCATGATTAGGTTCAGTTCATGCATTTTTGGCAGGGACACTAACAGGATATTGTATCCTTCTCAGCATCTGATATCAGGGGCCATACAATGGAAACATTTTAAAGAAAAAAATTAACCATTATTCTGCAACATTGATAAATAAATTAGTTTGCCTTTTTCAATGAACGTGTGTTTTCTTAATTGTCTAGTCACAGCATGATATAATGTTTTATCCTGCTTTTTCCCAATATTATAGCATTTTTAATGTTTTTGTGTAAGTTCATAATTTCCATGTAATAATTGCACAATATTCAGCTAAGTTGATGTACCATCATTTATTTAACCAGTTGTCTATGAACATTCAGGTTGTTTCAGATGTTTCATTACACTTGTTATTAAGTGAATAAAAACTCTATGTCTTGCACAATTTTAATGAAACTATTATCAAGTGGACAAAAAATTATGGCAAAATATTTTGTGAATGTACATTAAGCTCTTACCTATTCTCAAGTCTCCAGCAGCTGTCCTCCTATTCTCAACCAAGTGGCCTCCTAATGGAAGCTTTGCAGCAAACAGGGTCTGGCGGGAAACATGGGTGGAATCAACATGCATTCATTTCCAATCCTAGAAAATCATTTTGAATCTAGGCCTATTGGGAGTGACTCAGCCCTGTCATTGTTGTTGATGGAATATAGTATGCTTTTGTACATAAATCAGCTTGGAGAAAAATGTATTTTACAGGGCTTACATGTGCTGAAAATCTTTTTAAAAAGAAAGAAAGAGAGAGAGGAAAGAAAGAAGGAAGGAAGGAAGGAAGGAAGAAAAAGAAAGAAGGGAAGGAAGAAAGAAAAATAAAGAAAGAAAGAAAGAGAAAATAGAAAGAAAGAAAAAGAAAGAAAGGAAAAGAAAAGAAAAGAAAGAAAAAAAGAAAGAGAGGGAGAGAGAAAGAAAGGGAGGGAGAGAGAAAGAAAGGGAGGGAGAGAGAGAGAAGGAAGGAAGGGAGGGAGGGAGGGATAGAGCTTGGAACAATGGCTCACACCTGTAACCCCAGAGCTTTGGGAGGCCAAGGTAGGAAGATCGCCTGATGAGTTACAGACCAGCCTGGGCAACATAGTAAGATCCCATGTCTACAGAAATAAATATATATATATATATATATATATATTTTTTTTTTTTTTTTGAGATGGAGTCTTGCTGTGTTGCCCAGGCTGGAGTGCAGTGGTGCGATCTCAGCTCACTGCCACCTCCACCTCCCTGGTTAAAGCAATTCCCCTGCCTCAGCCTCCCGAGTAGCTGGGATTACAGACACATGCCACCATGCCTGGCTAATATTTTTGTAGTTTTAGTAAAGACGGGGTTTCACCATGTTGGCCAGACTGGTCTTGAACTCCTGACCTCAGGCAATCTGCATGCCTCGGCCTCCCAAAGTGCTGGGATTACAGGCGTAAGCCACTGCACGCGGCCCACTAAAAATTTTTTTAATTAACTGGGCATGTTGGCACATGCCTGTGGTCCTAGCTACTCAGGAGGCTGAGGCAGGAAGACTGCTTGAGCCCAAGAGGTCGAAGTTACAATGAGTTATGATCACGTTATTGCACTCAGACTGAGTAACAAAATGGCACCTTCACTCTAAAAAAAAAAATTAATTAAGAAAATTAAAAGTAAATAACATTATGAAATACTTAGGTGCATAGCTAGAACTTTTACTCATGCTTTCTCCAACTGTTGCACTAGAAAAGAAAATACCTAAGAAAACTTTCTGCATACTTACACAAATGGGGAGAGAACCGTGTCTCACATAAGGCAGCTATTGTGAATATGTAACCAAACTACCATCAAGTGAGCAGATGCGGCCAGTTCCAGTGAAGCCTTGCAGATCCTCCATGCAACAGGAGAGGTCCCATTAGTGCCACCAGTGAGCCATTTGGATGAGCTCAGAGATCAAACCTCCAATCACCCAAGCATTCTAATGCCATGTCAGATCCCCGTGATGCCAAGATAGAGGGATAGAAGAAGAAAGGAAGAGAGGGGAGGACATCATTGATCTCTTCTTAGGCTTAATAGATGCCCAGGTTCACAGCAATTAAATGTGACTGCATTTCTAAAACTTGCCCAACAACCACCCACATAAAGGGCCTATCAGAGCATCAACTGTTGAGTGGGCAGCAATTAGTGTAGCTCTCACTGGTTACACCAAGGCTTAATTTTACTCTTCCCTGTATCTAGCCAGCTCATAATTATCTGCTCTCATGGGTGTCACAGGGAAGGGTGGGAGCGGGTGGCTGTGACGCAGATAATACTGAAAAGCAAAATGTACAAAACACTTTCTCTTAGGCTTTCACGTACATCATATGATTAAGAAGGAACTATGTTTATCTTTCTAATTATGTTTTGCTTAGACTATTTTTTTCAAATTCCCATGCCAATGAAAAACCTATTTTATATTGCACAGACAGCAGGAGGAACCACCTAGGTTTTCAAATCTTCAAGATAAAATTCACAAAATTGGTAAACTACAAACCTGAAGTGTTTTTCAAGAAGTTGGCTTCACTAATGTTCCCACGGCATTGGTGTCAGCCTCGTTCACCCTTATGCAGACACCCATCGCTCTCCCTGCTCCCAGTCTTTCTCCTCTTCAACCCCGGAGCCAGCAGGGAGGCGGCTGTGGAGGCCAGGACTGAGTTTCCACCACTGACCTACCTGACCCACACATAGTTCCAGTGCTGAGGCATGGGCTGGGTGAGGGTGTTCCCTCCACATCACCACTGATACCTCAAGGATTTCAACAGTCCTGTGAGTGTGTTAACCTCCTGGAAGAAAGAGTCCAGAGTGAGGTGCAGGTGGCAGATGTTTGCTCTGGTGATCCACAGACGGGTAAATCCAGATCACTGCCATAGCCGTGGATGGCCTTCCAAATAGCCATGAGCATAGCAGAAAACAAGACTTCCCCATGTGGGCATGTCACGGTGCCCATTCCTCCGAAGTTGATGTTCTGAGGGCTCCATCTTGACTTCCTGGCACTGGAGTCCAGCTGCAGCTGACTCTGAACCACAACTCCATTCATCTGCATGCCACCAATTGTCCCCTAGTTTCCCCATCCATGTCCCAACAACCACCCTGTTCCGCTATCAGGAACCCTCTCTGGTCATCCCCTGCCCCAAAACCACAGTCCATCTGGGTCTCCCCTCTCACAGCCCCTCCTCAGCTGATGGGACTCTTGACTGTGAGTTCTTCCTCTTTTTCCATTCAAGTCTTGGAATAAACTTTATTCCTTGCCTCTGCTGTCAATTCTAAGAATCTTATCCGCTTTCAATAAAATGCAGCTTTTGCAAAGGAAGTTGTTTTCCCTTTCAAAAGTATTGATGGAGGGGATAAGCTTCAGAAACCTATTTTGGAAGGAAAACAAAAACGCCAACTTGTCTTTTTTCTGTTTGCATTTCTGGTGTCACGATCCAAACTGCCCTCTGCTCGGCAGTGTGGTCACCTGTCCTTCCAGGAATTAGGAAGTCACGTACAAGCAAGTTAGAAAGGAAACACACGGAAGTGAACATTGAGTCTCCGATTTCGGTGCAGATGATCCCGAAACAGATCTCTCGTGTTATTCCTCTGCTTCTGATCCTTTAGTGGCCTCCCAGCCTCCATGGCAGTAAGGCCGCCGGCCTCCGTTCTCTGTAACCTCCTCCCGATCTTTCAGTTCAGCTTGTGTCACTCCCCCTGCTGGGCCAAACACAGCCGCACCGTTTTCCGAGATCCAGAAGCTCCACGTGTTGAAGGCAATAGACTTTTAGGATACTCCTGTTCAAAGACTGTATATAGACTGAGAAGCCTGACTGTAGACTCCACGGCCATATCCATCAGTACAATATCTTGGTCAAGTTTCTAACTTGAAACTTTATTTTCCTCAAAAAAGGTTAAACTAAATGTTACCACTTGCCCCATCCTTTCAATTTGCTGCTTTATGGATTTAAAAAAAAAAAAGGCTGTATCTGAAAATCTCATACTATTGAAACATTGCCCAGGAGTTTCTGCAGCTGTGTAGCTCCCTGGGTCTGTATCCTAATTGGTGGAGGCTTAGTAGATTTCTCCTCTCCAAGCCCTTTCTTAGCCCAAAGCGAAGGTGATTTTTACCTCAGATAAGTTCATACTTTCCACATCAAATAAGGCACACTAGCCATAGATCTGACACCTTTAAAAACCAACTTTTCAAGGTAAGAGTGGGCGAATAAAAACATGCCAGGTTAGTGAGTGATTCTATGTAATAGATGTTTCTCGCTAAAAAGTATCTCTTTTAACAAATGATTAAGTCTGATATCTATGTTTCAGGTTTTATTTCCACCATGATCCACCTGTAGACTTATTATAGGTGTTTAGTGCATGTTCTGTGGAAAAGAAATAGAACATGTCTGCTGAGGCACATTTCAGAAAGCCACTTTCATATGCCTAAAACTGCACGCCCTGGGGAACTCAACGAAACAAATGTCATTTTACCCAACAATCCATCTCTGCCCTTAGATTTCCTCTTTCAGGATAACAACAGCATCTCCCTTGTAACAATATTTTAGGAATTAAACAGTGCTGTATTCATCCACTTGTGCTACGGTAACAATACCACAGAGTGAGTGACTTAAACAGCATGCCTTTATTTTCTCACAGTTTTGGAGGCTGAAAGCGCAAGGTCATTTTACCCAGTGAGGGCAGTTTTCTATGTGGGGTCTTTTCCATGCCCTCCTGAAGCATACTACTTGGCATTTTTTATTCAGAACATTCAGATAAACCCAATCAAGACAATGTAGGTTACAGTTTTAGTTATTAAACTGCAGGCCACGTGAACACCTTGGTGACGTGGGAACGCTCTAATTCCAACCCCTGACCGTATGAACCACAATCTTCCCATCACGGCAACAATCTTTGACCGTGCAATCAGCTAGAATTTAATTCAGTTCACAATAAAGGTCAAGGTCTGAGCCTGAGAGTTTCTCTGGTGTGACACCACTGAGGATTAGCTAAGGCTGGATTCTAAGTTCAGAGATCAGGAGCCAGAGGAGGGAAAGTCCAGGGCAGGAAAGAACAGCCAAGAGAAAGGTTGGCTTGCCTGGGTAAGTCTGCTTTATCCCCTTCACAGCTATGAAATTCTGAAAGGCTGGCTTACTTTGGAAAATTCATCATTCCTTTAGTACACATTACATTTTGCCAAAAAAAAAAATAGGTTTATGTGGAAAATGTCTACACAAAAGTTGCCATGCTGTACATTATAAGTGTATACGTATTATATAAGGCATAAGGAGAGAAGTAAAATATGTCTCCTATTTCTTCCTTTGGGCAGACTCCAACATCTACCCCCGACCAAGCGCTCATCCATTCAATCCCTGCTTGGTTCAGTTCCTTTTGGAAGCCGTGAGATGAGCATCCCTGAGGTATACCGATGTCCTCAGGAGGTCCTGCGCTGAGGCACTTTCAGAATCCCTCTACTGCATGAGCAAGAGGCATCTTTTCGTGAAGAAGGGGAGAGCGCCCACAGAACCTCCCCACCTGTGTTGAGAGCCCACCGAGGGACAGGTGAAGAGCAGAAGTCCTGGGGCAGGTTGCCCGGTTCAACCCCAACTCTGCCACTCACTGGCTAGACAAGACTGGGGATGGTACCTAATCCATCTCTGCCCTTAGATTTCCTCTCTCAGGATAACAACAGCACCTCCCTTATAACAATATTTTAGGAATTAAATAGTGGTGTATTCATCCATTTGTGCTAGGGTAACAATACCACAGAGTGAGTGACTTAAACAGCATGCATTTCTTTTCTCACAGCTCTGGAGGCTGAAAGCCCAAGGTCAAGATGCTGGTAGGGTTGGTTTCTGGTGCGATCGCTCTTCCTGGCTCGCAGACAGCCACCTCCTCGCTGTGTCCTCACATGGCCTTTCCTCCACGTGTGCACGCTCTTCATGTCCCTTCTTCTTACCGGTCCTATTGAATTAAGGCCTTACCATTAAGACCTCATTCAACTCCGATGACCTCCTTAAAGCCCTTGTGTCCAGACAGTCACATTAGGGGTCAGGGGTTTCACATACGAATTTAGGGGGACACAAGGCAGCCCCTAACGGGTATATATACAGTGCCTGGTACACAGTAACTTCACAATAAACACTACCTCTTATTATGCGATGGACTTTTACTGTTCTCTGAGACATGTGTATGAGTGCCAATGTTTCTTTTTTGGGCTGATTAAAATTCTAGTTATAAGCAAAGGCAAATCTACATGAGTAAACGCCAATAAACGCATTTATCCAAAATGACAAGGAGTATAATTTTGTTCCTGGTGGGATGACCTAAACAGAACATAAACATCTTAGCCATTAATTCATGGAACACATGTGAAAGGCACTCGATGCTGTCATCTTGTGTAATACACTGTAGTTGGTGTTATCAAAACATGACATACGGGCCAAATCCAGTGCACAGCTTGCTTTTGGACAGCATGTGAGTTAACAATGCTTTCCTGCATGTTTAAGTGTGGCAAAAGAAACAAGCAAGCAAGAACACACACGGCCACAAGAAGAATAGGTGACAGGGACGTGATGTGGCTCACACAGCCGGAAATCCTTCCTATCTGACCTTCACTGAAAACGCTTGTGGACTCTTGCTGCGTGAAAGTGGTTTAGCCCCAGCTATAGCCCTCCAAATAGATCTGTTTCTTGCCATGGGGACACCTCAGCTGTCCTCCATGCTGAGCAAAGTTTCACTTGCTGCCCCCAATATTTTCTTTTTACCTTATTTATTTTGAGGAGAAGCAGCGCTAAAGTTTCTGCCATGCTCACCATCTTCTGAGAAGCCGGCTGAGCACGGCTCCACCGTTTCTTGGTTACTGGGACCCAGTCATGGCCTCAGACACCAGTGAGGACCTGGGTCTTTCTGATTAGGCTCATCCTGACATCTCTTAGGGTTAGGCTGTTAGGCTGGAGTGTTCTTCCTGGCCGTCGTTGGTCTGTCCATCTTTGAATCCTCCTCCTCTTCTCCTGCTTCCAATTTGCCAGGAGCTGGGAAAAGAAGGAGAAATAAACAAATTATTGTTGAAGAACACTTTCTTTTCTTTTTTTTTTTTTTTTGAGACAGAGTCTCGCTCTGTCGCCCAGGCTGGAGTGCAGTGGCGCGATCTCGGCTCACTGCAAGCTCCGCCTCCCAGGTTCACGCCATTCTCCTGCCTCGGCCTCCCGAGTAGCTGGGACTACAGGCGCCGCCACCACGCCTGGCTAATTTTTTGTATTTTTAGTAGAGACGGGGTTTCACTGTTTTAGCCAGGATGGTCTCGATCTCCTGACCTCATGATCCACTGCCTCGGCCCCCCAAAGTGCTGGGATTACAGGCATGAGCCACCACACCCGGCCTGTTTAAGAACACTTTTTATATGTCAGGTTTCATTAGATTATTTTCATATTTGGCTTCTTTAATTCTCATAATAGAACTTTATATACAGATGTAACTATTTTTGTTGTATGGATTAAGAAAATGGACCTCAGAAGAGTTAATTTACTTGAATTCAAGCCCAGGCCCTTCTGGCTCCAAAATTCAAGGCCTTTCATCACAGAAACCGAAAGGCCTGGCTCAGTGGATTTGTATGTAACATAAGGGGAAACAGACGAAAATGATACTTTTCTAAATAAAGTGCCCAGGACTCAAGTGTTCTGAGACATCTGTTTTGTTTTCTTCTCAGTTCTTAGCTGTGTTCCAGATAGTTCAGTTGTCTGACAAACAACTTCCAAGTTAGTGCAATGTTGCGGTAACACTTTGCTTGTTCAAATATATCCTTGGACACTATTCATTCAATACACTCATTCAAACATAAATGTGAGAAAGTACATATATTTGTGATTCTAGAGACGGCCAAAAATGAGTGTGGTTATGGGATTATGAATGTATCAATGTACACATATTTATGGGTGTGTGTTTGTAGATAATGTACACATACACACACACACATGCGTGCACATACACGTGCACACACACACAGTGTCCTCTGTAATGCACCCCGGAGACTCTGAACACAGCTTTCTGCTTACTTACGTTCCACTCCATCAGTCTTTCCCCGGGGCAGGTTTTAACTTAAACTCCTGAAATATGCCTGACTTCTGCTCTTCCTCTGAGCCACCTAAACAACACAGGACTTTGTGCATAATGATGCCTGCCTGAAACCAACAGGAGAAATGGAATCATTCTTAAGGCATAGGTTCACTAGAAAAGAATAGGATTTAATAAATAAATTAAATTGAAGTCTTTTTAAATTACCTAATACCAAACTACCTAATTGGCTAAACACTTTAATTTGCTACCTAATACCAAACTACCTAATTGGCTAAACACTTTAATTTGTATGTCAATATTACATAGATGCAGTATATGATCATGTTGCACAGTGGCAAATATTTGAATAAAAAGACAAACAGCAAGGTCAGCAAATTCACCACGAGGTTCAGCTCCAGGCAAAGTCTCACAGTCTCCCAAGGGCAGGGCGGAAAGTCTGGGCTTATACAGGGGTTGTAGGAGTAAAGGCAAGAAGGATGAGGCACTAATTACTTCTGTGCAGTGTCTTTCAAAAGCAGCTCACAACTGAAAGTATGTGAAGGCTACGTACTGCAGTGCAAATGTATTTTAGCTGCCTTTGCATGATTTTTTCCTCGTGACAAGCAGGTGGGTCTCGCTGTCCTCTCTTGCCGTAAGGAAAGCGTGGATTACAGGTAGACAGCAGAGGGCAAAGACATTCCTTTTCTGGGTTTGGGGTTCCAAAAGCCTGAGCTCCTTTAGGGTGCTTTGCCAGGGGAAACCAGTGGAGTGGGCATAGGGGTATTCAGAGATGCTAATCAGAGAGAGAAATGGGCCAGGCGTGGCGGCTCATGCCTATCATCCTAGCAGTTTGGAAGGCCAAGGTGGGCAGATCATTTGAGCCCAGGAGTTCAAGAACAACATGGGAAACATGGCAAAACCCTTCTCTACAAAAAATACAAAAATTACCCAGGTGTGTGGCATGCACCTGCAGTCCCAGGTACTCAGGAGGCTGAGGCAGAAGGATCACTTGAGGCTTGAAGGTTGAGGCTGCAGTGAGCTGAGATCGTACCACTACACTCCACCCTGGGTGGCAGGGGTGAGACTGTGTCTCAGAACAAAAGAGAGAGAGAAAAAGAGAGAGAGAGAGAGAGAGGTTATTTCCTTACAGAAAGGCATAGAAATTGACAAATTTCCTCAACAGCAGTGACGTCTGCCTCAACCTAAGGGCAGCCTTCAGAGAAGTGGCAAGACTTCAAAGGGGAAATGCTCCGGGGTCCACCAGAGCATAAACTGGTGCTGTGTCTCCCAGCACCAAGAAAGTTGCTGAAGGAGCTGCAAGAGATGTGCCACTGTCAGGGATAAAGCAGATACTGGATATCACCATGACAACCAAAAGATAAAGGAGTTCTTTCCCCATTTTCCAGATACCACAAGCAATTCTCATGTTCATTCTGAACCTAGAGAGAGAGAGAGTGGTACCCAGGAATGACTGAATTGGAGTTTCAAAGTCAGATCATTTTGATTTAAAAACAATTTTTAAAAATGGGATATATCTTCTACCATTAGGTTGTGGACCAAAGTCCCATTCAAGTGCATAGCTATGCACTTACCGGTTCTCCCCGTATGTTCCCATCAAAGGATTCTCCCAGCCTCCAGGGAGTTGTCGCTACTGTGGACCAGGGTCAGCGTGACTGCAGTCAGAGGAGGCCGCAGCCTGTCTGAGTGGCGCAAGTCAGAGGCCCTCAAAGTGGCCCCCGGTCAGCAGGGCTCCTTCCCTGCCTGGCATAGGAAATAATGGCATCTCCTTCATGTCTCGCAGTCCCCATTTACAACTTCAAAGCTTCGCAAAGGGCACCCTTCAGTATTATCATCAGCCTTCACTTCAACATTCCCGAAAAATGTCTACCTTTAAATAACATGATCTTTAAATAACACGTGGAGACAGAAAAACCACTAACTCACCTGCTGGCAGCACCTCAGCAGGGCCTTTGGCATGATGCTGAGCTAGTCACACTCTGTTTTCTCTGTCCTGCTACGTCTGTCAGGCACCTCTTATCCGCGTGGCCCCATCCCTCGGGGACCTTAATGCTGCTCTTGGCCACCTGTCCTGGCGGCACCTCTCCCTTCCTCAAATTCTCTCTGCTGGCTCCTCACTTCTCAAAACAAGTGACTTTGCTGAGTCTAATTCCCTTAGAGTGTTATCCTAGGGCAAAAAGGAAGCTGAGAAGTAAAACAGGGAAGACTGTGCTTTATTCAAGACTCTTCAGGTTCTAAACGCTAGAAACACAAACTGAAATACCTCACAGAATCCAAGAAATAGGTTGATTAAAGATTAGAAAGGGAAGGATAAAGTCAGGCCTAAAAACAAGAGCACCTCTCACCTCCCACCTCTGCTTCTGTCTCTTGTCCTGGAGCGCAGCTTTCTCCTTAGGAGAGACGTGACCTTACGGCCACCGCCAGCCCCCCAGTTGTACATGTGATAACTTCCTCAAACTAAAAGGGGACTGATTCTTGGAGTTCCTGTAAAGCACACACACTCGGGCACGCACAGTTGCAGGCACCCGTGCACATATAACCAACACACACAAAGAAACTCAGGAGGATTCTCATGGGCTCGGATTGGGTCAAATGTCCATTCGGAAGCCGACTTTGAGCAGAAGGAAAATGAATTATGATTGGGTCATGTTAGATGGAGTGGAGCGGTTCTGTAAGAACATGAAGCTTCCCAATACAGCCAGGCGGCTACATTCTGGGAGAAAGAATTCCTAGCAGATAATCACATATAAATCTCTGTGGAGCCATTTTTGGCTGCCTTCTGAGCCAAACAATTATTAAGGAAAAGCTAGACCTTTTTTGTGAATTTAGAAGTGCAGGCTGAGAGCAATTCTAAAGCGTGCCCTTTGCAATCACACTGAAGTTGTAAAGGGGGACTGGGAGGCACAAAGGAGATGCCACTATTTCCTTACGCCAGGCAGAGCAGGAGCCCTGCTGATCGGGGGCCAATTTGAGGGCCTCTGACCTGCGCCACTCGGATAGGCTGCGGCCTTCTCTGACTGCAACCACGCTGACCCTGCTCCACAGCGGCACAAACCCATCGGAGACTGAAGGAGCCCTTTGATGGGAACAGAAAGAACCGTGGCCACTTACACACTTGTGTGAGACTTTGGTCCATAGCCTAAAGGTAGAAGATATACCTTATTTTTAAAAATGGTTTTTAAAGCAAAATGATTTGACTTTGAAACTCCATCTCACCAATTCCTGGGGTCCCTTCCACTCTCTAGGGTTCAACATGAATATGAGAATTTCTTAGAGTATCTAAACAACGGGGAAAAGCTCTTCTGATTTTTAGGTCATCATTGTGACAGCCAGTATTCTTAGCCCCAGTCAGTGGGAACTGTCATTCGCTAGCTCGAGAACTTTCTGATGCTTAGAAAGACAAAGTAGACATTTATAAATTAACAGGATTTAAGGACCCATCTTCAACCATAATTGCAAGTTTACTTCCAAAAAAGTTATGTTTCGGTCTTTCGTTTTTCTAAATATACACTTACTCAAAGCTCCAGAGTGGGAAATCCAGAAACGTGCGGAACAAATGGTGACACTGTTACCTACGTCCCTCCAGAAACTCTTCTCCACCTAGATTTTTTTAAGGATAATTTTTATTTTTTATTGATGCATTTTTTATTGATGCCCCGTAGATGTACATGATTTGAGGGTACACATGATAATTTAATATAATCATAGGGTTTGTAAAGATCAAATCAGTGTACTTGAAATATGCATCACCTTAAATCTTTGTTTTTTTCTTTGTGCTAGAACCATTCGCATTCTTCTCTAGCTATTTCCAAATGGACAATAGGTTATTGGAAACTGTAGTAGCCCTACTGATCTATCTAACACTAGGTCTTATTTCTTCTATCAAACCATATATTTGTACCCATTAATCAACTTCTTTTTATGTACACATGTAATATTCAAAACGTTTAAACACCCGCCAAGCTTAGGCACCAACCAATCAGAACACATGTTGGCTGACGGAGAACAATAACTCCCACCACTGAAACCAAGCCCTCCGCCTTAGGCTTTCCCTGGCAGTTGCTTTGCCGTGAGGTGGTCCAGGGCTGCCAGATTTCAGGGAAGCCCTGTGTGTGGGTAGCGGGGATGGTGGTGGGGCTCTTGGTGCACTGGCTGTGCACCCATGATCTGAAGGTCGTTTGATGTCTTAACAATTGGTATGACCATCTGTGCCCATAGGTACAGAGGGAGTCAACAGCCTGGAATAGATCAAGATGCTTCCTTATAGTATACCTTTCCTGAGCTTAGCAAAATCTAGGGAACTCTCTCCTACAGCAAAGTATATTCCTCTACATGAGAACTTTCTAGCTGGTCTTTGGGGATGAGGTATGGGCACACCAAGATTTTGATCCCCTTGACTCTTGCAGTAGCTCGTGGGGGCTGTGCCGCCAGTTTCCAAAACAGTCACTTCCAGCCAACCTGAGTGTTTAACGTAGACCGTGATTAAAAACACTGTCATTCACTTTATGGTTCATGACGTGAAAAGGGCTAAGAAGAGCCACTTTATAACACAGCTTCTAAATGGGAACATACAGCCCCATTACATGCTATAATATGGTTGACTTAACCAACCCCCTATGTGTGGACTTTCGACTCATTTTTTTCCTGAATATTTTATTTTATTTCTAATGAACATACTTATACATGTATATGGTTATTTTCTTAAGATAATTTCCTAAAAGAGGAATTTTGCTATCTTGGGGCCTACGTAAGGCTATGGGCAGAGATGGCTCAATGTCCCTACCTTTTTATGAGTCCCCAGGTATACAGACTCTGGACCTAGACTGCACGACTCTGTATCCCTCTCCCTCACCTCGGGAGATGTGTGACCTCAGGAGCACCTCTATCTCCCTGCCGAAAACGGAGATAATCATGGCATTGACCTCACTTGATTGTCGTGAGGATCAAATGAGTTCATATATATGGAGTTCCTAGAGCAAGTCCTGGCTTCTTGCCCCGGCTTATTGAATATGAGCGACGTCAGTAGTAGCAGTAGTAGGATTTTCACTCCTGCAGAAGATGCAAGACTATCTCTTTTCCCTGAGTCCCACAGACATTGGATATTAAATACTTTATACTCATTGCTACAAAACAATAGGTACATACAGATTTTCCCTTTAGAAAAATGCTGATTATTTTTGAGATTGAATTTGTAAGACCATAAATCTATGATAGACATGTATGTTTTGTCTTTGGCTTATTTTCTATTAGGCTGTTTGCCCAATTCAGGGACATTTTAAACATGGGGAACTGTTCTGGGAGTCCGAGGCAGCCTCTTACCTCACACTGTGTAAAATGAAGAATGGAAGTGCCCAGGGACTTGGAACCTCACTGATGTGCTCTCAATTGAGCTGCAGTTTTACAGCCGCGCCTGCCCACGGTAATCACCTGGGAAACTGTAAAAGCCGCTGATGACTGGGCCACACCCCCAGAGACTGTAATGTAATTGGTCTGATTTAATTACTTGGCATGGAGATTGTTAAAAAGCTCCCTAGGCGATTCTAATGTGCAGCCAGGACTGAGAACCGTGGTGTAGGTGGGTACTGATTAATTCGGGGTCAATTGGGTGTGTCTGCAAGGCTGGGTACTGGAGAGAACTGCTTTCATAATAGCTCTCCAGGCCAACTGAGTCCATTGCCACAGTGTAAATTGGCTACAAAGCTTTGGGAGTAAGACTGAGGCTGAAACATTCAATCCAGCTAGAAGCGGCAATATCCTGAAATGTTTGCTCTAAACAGTTTCTTTCACTTTCGACATTTTCTTTTTCTTAAAAATCCACTCATAAGTTACACCTGCCTTTTGTGGTGGACAAGAACAGGACGTAGCAGATACATCATGCTCTTGACTAATGTTTCTTCTGTGTTTTGCTGCTACTGATGAAGTAAACAAACACACAAAAAATTAAACCCAAACAAAATGGACTGGATAACATGCACTATGTTGACTAACAATTTTGATGTTTTGTCTGAGTCCTGAGATTCAGTATTTCAAGGAAAGAATAGTATACTTGGACTAAAAACTCTAAACTGAAATTGTCCTTGAACTGGCAATATTCAACCACAATGTGTTTTCAAGGGAAAGATTTAGAGCAGCTTCAAAGAACTCAGAAATCAAGAAGATGCTGACGTATTAGGAAAGCCTACATTATTTGCTTCTGTGGTTTTGAGGATGTAAATAGAAACAGCCATGGCAAAGAAGTTCTATAATTAGCTTTCATCCTGATTCCCGAAGTTGCTTATTATAGAGCTTTTAATAGTATATAAAAACCTCTGTTTAAAACTCTTGGGTTGACTTTTCTGGCACTCTAATGACAAAAATTAGTATTTTTGAGCTTTGTGGTTTCTCCAAAGTCATGTGCTAAACAAGTAGCGGTCCTCCATCGCCGAAAGCTTTTCTGGAGATGGTGAACGCTCTGGTAATTTTCTTCTCCCCAGGCATAGTTTTTCAAAGTCAGGGCATGAGTTTAAATCAGAAATCAAATGAATTACTGATCTAAACTCGAGTGTGGTTATAGAAAGACACTGGTATTTAGGCCAAACAAATGTGCTCTTTAAATACAGTGGCCGTACCCAGTTGTTCTTCCAAAACCACAACAGAGAACAGTCTTGCTCAGTTAATCATACCTCCCCGAAGAAACCGCCACCTAGAAGGGCTTCTTTTCAGAATGTACATTCAGCAGCAGAATACGGCAATCACATTCCACCCTGAAAAAGAAACCCTTGTCATTGCCCTCAATCCCAAACTGCCGGGCAGCTCTCCCGAGCTCGCCAACTGTGCTGGTGTATTACTTGTTTTAACACGTCACTGAATTCTTTGTGGGCCTAAATCCTATGGGATGTGGGTCAGATCTGGAGAACGTCTTGAAATAAGCCTCCACCACCCCAAACAAGCTTTATCCAGGGGCAAAATAGACCAGGTAGGAATAAGAGAAGCCAAATCAGATCTGTAGTTAACAGAATGGAATTGGTGAATAGTCAAAGGAAGTCATGGAATGTTTGAGTTTCCCTTTAACAGTTTGCTGACAAGTTTTGAAAAAAGTTTTGGGAAAAACTTTTTGCTGACAAGTTTTGGGAAAAAATGTTAACAGCAATCACGACAGATAGAGTAAAATAAATGAATCAGATTGACTCAGGACTACATTATTGTTTACATAAAAAATGTTAGTTCTGAATTAGACTCTTGGGTGCGCAATCAGAGTAACATTACCTGGTGTACCTGTGAACGTGCTAGGAGAGTTTTGGAGGACACATTAAGGAAATTAGTCAAGTAAGATGAGTCTGGTTTCTCCAAGAATTCAGGGTGCTGTTTTATGATCGCTATGAGACTCCCCTGTCACTTGCACTTACCCGACAAGAGCTCAAAAGCTTCCAGCAGTGCTTCTCAACCTTTGCCACTTACAAGCAATCAGAATTATCTGTGAATTATTTTTAAAAATTTTTAAATGACTGATACCTAGGGCCCACCCCACAGCAGATGCTTCAGTATCTCTGCTGCAGACACTTTCAGGAGGTACCCGTGGTGTTTCTGATGCACGGCAGTCGAGCACCTCTGTGTCAAGCAGAATAAAAGGGATTAAGAGTCCCATAAGAAACTAGCTTTGCTAAGGGTTGGGGCATGAGAGATTTTTTTTCTAGGATTGGTGCAGATGATCTCAGCAGTCCCTTCAGGGGATCTGAGATCAAATCATTCAAGATGTTTTAAGGAACAAGATCGGTTATAGAAAGGACACTCTAATCAGGGGTCTTTGAACATCAAAGAGACGTACACTTGAAAGCATTATCCCAACCAACTTTTTTCTGCAAGAATTAAGTTTGGAGATGACTTTTGTTTTTAATGTTGATGAGTTTTACCAAAAAAAGTATGGTAACTCCTTCAATTCACTTAGAAAATCTTCTATTTTCTGTAAATAGACCCTCCATATAAATATCTTTGCTGTTACATTTGTTCTATTAGAAATCATTTCCAAAAATGTTTTCATGAGAAACTATTTGCCAGAGTATGATCATACCATTTGTAAACATATTTTACACTATTTATGTGACTAAAAGACACGTATGTGAAAGGGAAAGTTCAGGGTAATGTTTATGGAGCTCCTCACAGGCGTCCTTTCATTAATAGACTGATTTCTATTCCCCCATTTTGCTGTTGGAATAAACTGAGGTTCAGTTTGAGTGAAGTCTCCAACACCATCTACTTAGTAATAGTCAGGACTTAAACTTGAGCCTGGCTGACTCTGTAGTTAACGTGTGTTAAATTGCATTATATTAATCCAATCAATTGGGAAGCAAATGTCCTTTCTTAGACCTTACAAACATATCATTTAATACTTTATATCCTGGAATGTAATTCTGTGTTCACTACAGAGCAATAATGATGTTACAATTTGGTATCAAGTAAAATTTTTCATCTCTCCTATTTTCCTATTATTCATAAAGGACCACAATAACACCTTAGAAAATGTTTAAGGGAGTCCCACTTTTAAAAAATCACCATCTTCTGCGGCTGTGTTTTTAACCACAGAACACAGGTCTGTGAAAAAAAAAAAAAAAGACAAAAGAGTAAGGTAGATGAGGCCAGATTATTGCCTTGAGTTTGGACAAAATTTAGGTTGAAGGATATTGGCTTAAGTCTGGAGGACAGTGGGCCTCCTAGAACCGAATCCCAGTTTTAAACAGACTTTTTCATCCAAGCACAGGCAGCCCCTGTAAAACTTGAAGCTTGAAGGAACAGAGATAAATATATGCCTTCGATGTTCAAGCTTAACTATTAAGAGATGATGAAGAGGAAACATCTAGATTTCTCCAAACTTATAATCAATCAGCTAAGTTATTCCACCAGGAGTGGAGAAAGTCAAGGATTACGACAGCCGTGGGTCTCCCTTCACACGGAAAAAACCATCAGGAGTGGAGAAAATGTATTTTCCCCAGACGGAAAGCTGTGCCAGGAAGTTTTTCATATGCTGAAGAAAAATACATAAGGAAATGTCCAAAGTTCAACTTTATTTGCTGAGTTTCAGGAAAAAACAAAAGGCTAGCAAAACAGCTACCATATTCACATATTTACTGTCCAGTTCACTAAACAGGAGAAAGAGAAGTCCCTTGTGGAAAAATCACTTAATATGAATCTTTCCTGTCTGCACTAATAAAGCAATTATTAAAGTGGAGGTTGACAGATGACCTGAATCACTATCAGAGAGTATCAGAGAGGTTAATAACTGGGACATTTCAACTATACTTTCAAGAATCACATTTCTGCTTTTATTTCCTCCCTTTTGCTTGTAAGATTTCCTTTCAATTATCTTTGAAGGAACATTCTTCACAATGGAAACTTTAAACTCCTTTTCACCATAGAGCCTCACTTTTGTGATGAGACTCAGACGCTGCAGAAACGACAGTGCTGACCCGTTCGTTACCTTTGCCTGGACAACACATAGTTAAAGGATCAGTTCCTTTGATTCCTCTTCAGTCTGTTGGAGAGAATATTTCCACCTTCCAATATCTGTAAAAGTGTGGAGCATTCGTCATTATCCCCCATTTAGCAGATAACCTGTTTACACCAGTCCTCAGCAAAATTATTTTAAATACAAATTTATTTTGTTAAATAATTCATAACAATTTCTTACTCTTCATGGGTATTTAGTTTGCACTTTTAAAATGATGTTTAATAGTAAGGTGGATTTCTGAATAACTGAGGCCAATCTTCCTACCCTATTCTACTAAAAAAGTTGTTATGTCAGATTCTCTAAATTTGAACCAGTATCTGCCTGATTTGAAATTTCCAAAATCAGAGAAACACTAAAGCTGGAAGGCACTGGGTCTAATGCCCTCATTTTGTAGATAAGGAAACTTGGACCTAAAAAGATTAAGTGGTGTGACAAAAATCACAAAATAAACTATTTGATAGAGATGGCACTGGGGTGCAATTCCTCTGACTCCCTGAAAAGACGTTTCAATACCAGTTGTCTTATTTACAGTTTACTTCTTTAGAGCTAATTTCTGGTTAAAAATTCAAACTCCTGGCGTGATATTTCTCAATCCCAGTTGCTTAGTTTTACACTTTAATTTGATAGCACAGTTTTTATATGTTCTTAATATTGTGTGATTCTACAGAGAAAGGAAATGGTTTTTTTATTGCTCTTACTGCTGCTTTTGTACCACCAAAAAAAAAAAAAAAAAAAATCGCAATATCAAAAACCTTCCAAAGCTTAGGTTTACTCTATTCAACTCTATTTTTGGTCCACAATGCTAACTTTGAGAAGGACATGCATAGGCACTTTCCATTCACTAAATGTTTTAGTGGTTGGGTTTGTTTCCCCAGACTTGCTCATTCATTCAGAGGTGACTCTCATTACCCGCATTTTGCAAGGGTCCCCTTGCAGCTTCCAGTGTTACAGTCACATGGTACACGTCAGATAAGCTCAGATTACAGAGTTAGGTATGGTTATGTTTACTTACTTCTCTTTGGTAAAAAGCTAAAATGTCCCTGTCTGTTTATTATATTAGAAGTTGACTAAGTGCATTTCCCAAATAAGAAGCCCTTATGTTCCACTTGGCTGTGAGTAACTTAAAAGTCTCTGGAGATGATCGTGTCTGTTCTCAGAAGTTCTCCCTGCAGTCTGATTGTGTAAAACAAATCTGCTTCTTCTCTGGATACACTTGGAAGTCTTTCTCCTCTTTTGTTCCCACTGATTTAAAAACCTGTTTCGCTGCTCCAGATCAGAAGAAAATGTTACTTTCCTAGCCAAAGATTTTGCATTGACCAAGGCTAATTGGACGGTCCAATTTATCTTTCAAAATTTGAAATCAAGTTTTATTCCTCTCAGCAACGATTTCCACCAATATGATGTGACCGTGTTATTTCCTCAGTAGACAAACATACGAATAAGAGAAGATCTGTTTAGAAATGTCTTGATGCAAAACGAACTGTGAAATTCAGCAGAGCATCATGGCATATGTCAACGCCATGGGAAACAACTGCTTCCAAAAGAAATGAGCCTGATTTTCCGACCCACTAGTGTGGGAGTGAGTGGACTTGGATCAAATACTAAGGAAGCCATCTGAGCATCTCGGGCACCAGAGGAAGGGAACACGCTGAGAACCCTGCCCTTTGCACAAGTGAAGGCCCAGCTAACTTCTAGGCTCAGGACTAGGAGGAGATGGAGTCATTATCTATGGTGAGATTGAAATAACTCTGGTTAAAATCGCCACGCAATTGAAATCGGATTCCAGTTTTCACGTTGAATTATTGATTCATTTCTCCCTTCTTTCTCCAGGTACGAACGCAGCCTAGCAATCTGAATTTGCAATTTAAAACACACTTTCTAAATGTCTCTCTCTCCCCTCCCCCTCTTTTTGTCTTTCCACAACTTCAGCCAAAAAAAAAAAAAAAAAAAAAGAATGGAATTTCTCAGAAACTATTAGGGAGCCAAAAAGTATGCTAGATGCATTAGGGTTATGTCAGATCTAGGATCTAAGGAAAATAAGACATCCAGGAAATGTTTAAAAATCAGATCCTGTCTAAGAGGGCGCAGTCTTTGGATTGGCGCCTTCATGATCAGCAGGAATGATGCAGGAAGGATTATAAGTCACTCATTCCCCAGTTAGATCTCACTTTTCCTGACGGCAAAATAAAACCATGTCTCCACACAGCAGTAAAATTCATATTGCACTGATCAGTCAGGTTTTTATTGCTGATTAGGTTTCCTGAATAAAGAAAGTTCAGTAGTAGCCTTAATGAAAAAGCTTCAAATTTGATGGATGGAGAGAGTCTGAGCCTCATTTACTAGTATTATTTTGGTTAAGGTCTTCAAGATTTTACCAAATTGTCCTTGCAATAGTTCCAGCATATGCAACCTGGCTGTTTTCCCAGCAAAAGAACTCTCGGCCTGGAGGCCCTTCGAGAACTGCCAAGTGACAAGTAGAAGGCCATAGAGACCACAGTGCATGGGAAAAGTCAGCAGGGCTGGACTGCAGCCTCATCTGTCCATGACCACTGCACCATGCTGAGCAACTCACTTCATTTCATGGGTCCTACCTTCCTTCTCTGTAAAATAGGAAGTTGGCCAGGGGCAGTGGCTCATGCCTGTACTCCCAGCACTTTGGGAGGGTGAGGAGGCTAGAGTCCAGAAGTTCAAGACGAGCCTGGGCAACATAGTGAGACCCCCATCTCTATAATCAATTTTTAAAAAGTTAGCTAGGTGTGGTGGTGTGTGCCTGTAAGTGCCAGCTGCTCAGGAGGCTGAGGCAGGAGGATTGCTTGAGGCTGGGAGGTTAAGGCTGCAATGAACCAAGATGGTATGACTCCACTCCAGCCTAGGCAACAGACAAAGTAAGACCCCATCCCTTAAAAACAAAAAAATGCCAGGTGATACCACTATGGCTCTAGCAACAGGAGAAAGCAAATGTTCTGATCACATTGAATCTGACTTCTTTCCTAAGGATACTTCAGCCAAAATAACCACAATAAAAATAGCGTAGCATAAGGAGTTTCTACAGTAACAAGGGTAAAATAGCCAGAAGAAGTTCCTGTCAGATGTCTTGCACAGTCCTCTGTTTGTTTTCATCGGTAAAGCTACATTTTTACATAGAAGCAGCAATATAATTTGCTATTGAGATGCCAAAGCTTCATATATTTGTTCATAGATTGTTTATTATAAAAAAAAAAAAAAGTAAAGCCTATTCACTCTAACCTGCGTGTGGTGGGGGAAGTTGGGGGCGAGGCAGGGACTCTCAACAGTTCCCTTCAAGTGAGCTCCGAAATAGCAGGGACCGACGCCTGGCACAGAGTACGGCTCAACAGTGTTTACTGAAGAATATATTCGTATACTGAAGATAGTCATGTTATTCATAACTTTGTTAGCAACTGATTGCATGATTAAAAATTGGGGAAATTATTAAAATATTTTAAATATTATGTAATTTTTTGAAATGACTGAATAAGAAAATAAACGAAAAAAATGGGGAATTTTTGCCACATCATGGATGAAATAGGCTTTTAAAATGATAGTCAGAGCATAACCTCCACCAGTCCTTTTTTTCTATGATATAATATATTACAAGTTTTAAAAAAATGACATAGCTGCAAATGCCTGGAAGACAGTCCATCTGTAAGATGAACACAACTCGCAGATAAAAGCCACTGGGCCGTGGAGAGCTCCTCAGGCAACTTTTAGCAAATTGCCTGCTGGCATTTTCTACCACACGCGACTGCAAGGTGGATGCAGAGAGCGTGGCTTTCCGTTCCGGCTGAAAGAGACATCGGTGCCTCCTGCGCACGTGGGGCTGCAGGCTGGGCAGAGAGGGTGGGCGTCGGGAGGGACGCCGTGGAAGAGAGCCTGGGGACCCCTTTTCTTTTTCCTCAGGAGCAGGTGCCTGGTGTAAACCGCTTCCCTCTGTTCCTCATTTCTCCTCCCTTCTCCCTCTGTCTTACATACTGGGAAGTGTGCACAGCAGCCCCTGACCCAGTTTGCACTGAGGACACGGTCCGAGAGCAGCCACCTTCCAGAAAGCCCTGAGACAGCCATCCCCAGGCAGCAGCCACAGGCCGAGTGGATGGCCCTGGACCATGAGCCGGGGGCAGAGCGCCTTCCAAGCTCCTCCAGCCCCTTCCATGACCCCCTCTCCTCTCTCCTCCATGACCCATACAAGACACTCAGATGCCAGTCCCAGGAAAATCCACTTCCTCCAAGCACGGGGCTCCAGGCTCCCAATCACCCTCTTCTCTTTCTTCATTATAAACAGTTGGCTTCAGGGATCCTGTCAGTCCGTTACCTGTTCACGTGATCCAGTGATTTGCCCCTGAGGATATGACAGCCCACAGATGTTTGTATACTGAAGGACATCTGGTGTTCTCATTCGTAATATGTGGGGGACGCTCCCTCTGAGCAGGGGATTTTATGGCACCGGAGTCTCTGATGTCTTCAAACTATTCAGTAGGAAATAAAACATAATGAAATAAATTAACTGATTTATATTTTTTAATCTTTGCCAAACGGAGAGGTAGGGTTCTAATTTCTAATTATTTGTAACAAACTGAAATTCAAAAAGGTTAAGCAACTTACTCAGATATGTAGCTAACTCCATATTCCAAATATTATACATTTTGTACTTCATCACATAAGAATTTTCAGTAATATTCAGAATAATTAATTTTGAAAGCAAATGCAGAGTCTTTTCTATGTATGATGTTGGGACATAGGATCATCATACCTAAAATAGCAGGTGCTTCTCAGCTAGAAAGACCTGAGATTGGATCTCAGTCCACCTGCTCTGAGACTAAGGGAGAGGCCTGCAAGCGTTCTGAGAATCATTCTCGTCTGTGTGACAAGGGATATTATGAATGTTTACCTGAATGTCTGTATTTAAATAGCCCAACAAGTAGAAATAATCCTTCTTTACTGTTTCATACTTTTGAGAAGTAGAAAAATGGCCTATTACTTGGGAACTTAGCGTTTTTAAAAACTGCTAAAAGATACTAACAACTGTTATCATAAGTGCCTATTTATTATGTCTTTACTTTTAAAATATATGTCAATCATAACGATAGAATAATTTCAAAAATCCCTCTTGGAAACCTAAAACATAGCAGTCTGGTGTTAAGACAAAAAAATGGAATGTTCTCCCAAATAAGAAAAGTAACTTCTTCTTCTTGTGCAATCAAAATAAAAAATGTTTTAAAAAAGAAAACTAACTTCATAGGTTTTCAAGTAGAATGCAAACCTAGTAGCAATGTCAGAGAGACTCTGAGTGCCTCAGGGTGACGTGGAGTCCTCTGTTCCAGCCTCTGTAAGGAAGTACTGGAGACACACAGTAGGCAGGTCCTTCATGACCGAAAACTGCCTGCAGCTTTGCTTCTTTTCCACCCATCACCCAGTGGCAGCAATTTATGGAACTGTCCAATACATAGAACTTCTGAGCTATAAATAGAATTCACCAGAAGGAGCTTAACTATTTAAATGAAGATCACAGTTCCCTCCCAGAGACTTCATACATTTAAAAATCCATTCCATATCGCACATTTAAAAAATTTCAGAGACAAGTGCCTCCCTATGTTGCCCAGGCTGGACTCGAGCTCCTGGGCTCAAGCCACCTCCTTGCCTCGAGGTTTTCAGTAGCTGGGACTGCAGGGATGTGCCCGGCTGCACGTATCTTTGAGCTCCTTCTATGTGCACAATTTTTGCTGGCCATTAGAGAAGATGCAAAATGATTAAGTAAAGGCAAGTTCCAGGAATTGACGTGGGATGGGAACACCAGCCCAGCACACAGTGCCATCAGCCTGGAGTGGTGGAGTAGCAGCTCTCCTCTTTGGCAGTTTCACTGGCTGGCCTTTCAGTTACTGGCAGGCAACTGAGAGTGAGACCACATGTGCATAATTTTATTACATTATATTGTTATAGTAGTTCTATTTATTATTTTATTGTTAAACCTTATCCTAGGTATGTATGTAAGCAAGAAGACATAGTATGTATAGGCTTGGTACTGTCTGTAGTTTTAGGCATGCATGAGGGGTCTCGGTACCTATTCCCCGAGGATAAGAGGGATAACTAGATAAACAAGTAGCATGGGAGGGTTGAGGCAGGAGCATGGCTGCCTGGGGCACTTAGAAAAGGCTTTGTAGAAAATGACATTTGAGACAGTAAGAACATAGAGAGAGAGAATAGGAGGAAGGTATAATTCAGACAGAGAGAGCAATGTGAGCACAAAGGAAGCAGAAACGTGAAGGATGCTCTGAGCAACAGCAGCAGGTTTTCTAGTTGGATAGAGCAAGGAATACATGGTACAAGAGGCGTCATCGTGTTAGGCAGAGTGAAGGCCCCCATTTGTGTCCATGGGCCAGACCTGGAACCTGGAAAATGTTATGTTTCATAAAGGGAAGCAGAGTTGCTATACGCTAACCCAAATATAGGGAGATTATCTAGGCAGCTTAGTATAATCAGGACGGTCCTTGAAAGTAGAAGAGGGAGGCAGAAGAGGCCAGAGAGATGCGACGTGAGAAGGACTGACCTGCACTGTTGGCTTTGACAATGGAAGAAGGGGCCCCAAGCCAGGGAATGCAGGCAGCCTGGGAGGAGCAGGAGAGGACCAGGAAATGGATTTTTTTTCCTCAGGACTCCAGAATGACATGCAGCCCTGAGAACACCTTTATTTCAGCTCAGTGAGACCCACATCACATGTTTGAGCTACCGAACTCCAAGATCGTGATCCACATCACATGTCTGAGCTACAGAACTGCAAGATCACGATCTGTGTTGTTTTAAGCCAGGGTGTGTGGTCGTTTGTTGCAGCAGCCACGGGAAACTACCAGAGAAGAGAGCAGAAAGCTTTACTGGGCAAGACTGGGAGGGCTCAGGTGCATCGCAGCGACATCTGGACTTTATTCTAAGAACGTCATGCGTGAACAGGGTATCACGCGATGGATTCTCTGCTTGGAAAGCTGAGTTTGCAGGCAACGTGGAGAGTACCCTGGAGGAGAGTGAGGCTGGAGGATGGAGGAGCATTGAGGGGGTTGTTGCAATGATAAAAGGCACTGAGTTGGTGCTGTCGGTCTAGAGATAGAAATAGATCTAAAGACAGTCATAAAATAGGATGTCCAGCTGGTGCCACAGATGTCACATGCCTGTTTCACATGTCCAGTGTCAGAGCTGGAGGTTCAAGGAAAGTCTCGGTAGCCAATTTGAGGGCTGGCATAGGCCTATTTCTCAAAGCTCAGAAACTAAAACCAATTCAGTTTCTCTGAAACTCTGACCAATTTGTCTCCCTTTCCAGGTTTTATTATTGATAGCGTTCGGATCATGTTTTTATTCATTCATGATTATGTTTTAAAATTTCTCCCAAGAGAAAAAAGTCATGTAGAATAGAAAATTAAGAAAAGATTGGTTTGGTTGGGGCGCAGTGGCTCACGCCTGTAATCCCAGCACTTTGGGGAGCCCAGGTGGGTGAATCACAAGGTCAGGAGTTTGAGACCAGCCTGGCCAATATGGTGAAACTTCGTCTCTACTAAAAGTACAAAAGTTAGCCGGGCATGGTGGCGGGTGCCTGTAATCTCAGCTACTCGGGAGGCTGAGGCAGGAGAATTGCTTGAACCTGGGAGGCGGAGGTTGCAGTGAGCCAAGACAGTGCCATTGCACTCCAGCCTGGGCAACAGAGCGAGACTCCATCTCAACAAAAAATAAAGAAAAAAGAAAGAAAGAAAGAAAAGAAAAGAAAAGAATAGATTGGTTTGGCAAGGCAGTCTTCTGTAACTCCACAATGTAACATAGATGGCTGGACTCGGAAACCTGGGGGTCCAGCCATTCCGCATAGAACTCGGAGGATACCCAGAGAATTTCCTGTGTGATCACGTTCTCAGTCACAGCCCAACTGGATTTGTATCAATACAACTAGATATCTAATTTATCTGAATAAACCCCATTCCTGAAAGGTATTTGGAAATAAGAAATCAACTTCTTTTATATTACTTGCTTTCACTCACTCATCCAGGGGAAAAAAAAAATGGACAATGGCTAAAGGCCAGGCCTTCGCTTGCTGAGCGTGGTCGGTAGCACTTCCCTGCCAGGCGCTTGCTGTCACTCGGGGAGGCCATGAAAGAGTGCGTTTTTAGAGGGTGTGTAATAGAGGCGTGCACTAGGCACAGGAAAAGCACAGAGCCCAAAACTCAGACTGGAGAATTAGCAAAGGCTTCTTGGAGGAGATCGTTTTGAAGGTTGTATGGGAACTACCGAGACAGAAGGCAGGGCAGACCGAACGCAGAAGAACATAGAGAAAAACGGAGCAATATGACGTTTGCATATCAGCCAATCCTGCCACCGAAAGATCCCCCTCGGGAATCTGGCGCTGTCTGTCCTCCTCCACCCCTCCCACTTCTCCCGCGGTGATCAACACAATGGTAAGAACCCAGTAAGCCCAGCTGAGACTTTCACCAGGACGGTAAACTGAGCACACATATTTATGGCCCTTCGCACTAAAAAAAATAAAAATAAATAAAAAAAATTTAAACAACAGTTTTAAAGTACAACATGGAGTCAATTAAGACAAAATAAAAATTGCAAGAACTTGCAGGATGACATCAGCAGGCTAAAGATTTTTTAAATTTCTGGAAGTGCCCACAGATCAGACCCATATAGCTCAGCACGTAAGAGGAAGGAGTACGGTTGCTCAAGCGAGACTGCGTGGGTTAGGACCTGGGCCTGCTACTCAGAGCTGTGTGACTTTAGACAACTTACCTAACCTCTCTATGCCTTAGTTTCCTCATCTGTACAATGGGAATAACAGTAAGGCCTATTTGCTAGGATTTTCATGAGGATTAAATACAATGATTCATCTAAAGTGCTTTGAATAGCGTCTGCTATATTGTAAGCACTGGATCCATATTTTCTATTATTATTTTACATTAGTGAACAAGTCAGAACAGAGCGAGCTACCACTTAGAAAATGCTGGAGAAAGCTGCAGTGCAGAGGAGCTGTGTTAACCGAAACAGGCTTACAGATTTGAAGGGACAACTGCAGGTCAGCAGACACTTGAGGAACAGCAGTAACACAAACGAGAAGAACCATGGGAGAGAAACAGAACAATCCCACTGCAGGAAACACAGCTAATTGAGGGAAAAGAGGAGAACGTTAAAATAATGCCAGCAGTAAACTCGAAGAGATTCAACAAGAGATCAGCTCTGCGAGACACACAAGAAAACCGTAATAGGCTTCTATAAAAAGAAGCAGGTAAATGACTTTTTAAAGATTATAGAAATTAAAGAATAAATAAAAGTGTATGAAATAAAAGTAAAGGAAATGCCCCAAAGGAAAGAAGAGAACAAGAAAAAGTTTAGAGTTTAGAATATCATTGCAAGGAAACACATCCAATAGTAATTAAAGAGAAAGAGAACAAAAATGATGGGAAGCAATAATCAAAGTAATAGTTGTAAAAAAGATATGCATATTGAGATAAAATGGGTTCACCAATCACCAAATAAGATGAAAATTTAATTCAACTTAGAGATCAAGAGTGTGAGATTAATTTTACAGAACAGAGCATAACTGCCATTAATCGTCAAAATTTAAAGTCACAAGAGCAGAAGCTGGAAGACGAAGAGGAGCCCAAAATCTCTTTCTTTACCGAGCAAGAGGACAAAGCACATTTCTAAATTCCATAGGTTAAAAATAAAGAGTTAAGTATATATTATATGATGTTATAAATATAGCTAATATATAAGCTTGAATTTTAAAAATATTCTGTAAGAAACTAAGGAGGAAAGAATAAGAGCTAAATTTCCCATCTGTTACAGCATGTAGCTGATGTATATGCTGGTCAACCAGGAAACAAATGAAACCATAATGTTGAATTAAAGCTTATAGCCACCAAAAAAATTAAAATTAAAAAAATGGTGAAAGGAATTACATCTATAGAAAGAAGGACTCGGAGATGGAAATGGAAAGAAATTTAGCATTTCAGTTTATAACCTTCTCCATGATTGAAATTGTTGATACTCTCCGTGAGGAACCGGTTTTAGAATAAACAAATATGCATGTGTCTAAACAGATGCTTCCAAATTGAATTGAAAATCCCTAGTATTACAAATTCCAGTTACGGGTGCAACGCAATTACACGGCCAGCCGTGTTTCTCTGTGGAGGACGAGATAGTAAATATCTTAGGCACTTTGGGCCAGGCTGTCTCTGACAAGCCCTCAGTTCTGCTGTGCAATGCGCAATCAGCTGTTTAGAGAAAGCATCACAAGTGGGCACGAGTGTGTTCCAGTAAAATTTCATTTCTGGACACTGAACTTATATTTCCGATAATTTCTGTGTGTCAAGGAATATCATTCTTCTGATTTTCTTTCACTGATCGAAAAATGGAAAACCCAGTCTTAGTTCATGAGCCACACAAAATTAGGCAGTGAGCTGGGCCTGCCTCATGCACCGCAGTTTGCTCTGAAGAGATGACAGGAGGGAGTCCTTTGCCTGCCCCGTGCGCTCCCCACATCCCTCCTCTGGGACTACGCCCTTTTCAGTGAGGAAAGTGTTCCCCAGATCTATGATGGGTCTGACGGACCACTTCTCTCCAGCAGCAGTGGAGGAGTGACAGCAGCCTGCACCATCAGTAAGCGCCAGCCCCCTGCCCCAGTTCTTGATTTAGACACACGAACAGGTCAGACCAGGAATTCTCGTGAGACAATCAGAAGAGAGGCACTCACTCCCTTTCTCCTGCTGGGGGTCGCTAAGCCATGAGGACAATGGAAGCCTACAGCTCCCGGCCACCACCTAAGCAATTATGAAGGATAGCCTTCCAGAGAAGGATGATGTGATGGTTAATTTCATTTTATCATCTTGGCTGGGTCATGGTACCCAGGTTTTGGTCAAACACCAGTGTAGATGTTTCTGTGAAGGCATTTTTTAGATGTGATTAGCATTTAACCCAGTAGACTTTGAGTAAAGTACCTGACCCTCCATATTATAAGTAGGTGAACCTCATGCAATCAATCAAAGGCCTTAAAAAAAAGACTGAGATCACCTAAGTCCAGTTAGGCTTTCTCCCACCACTCTGACTGATCTCCTACACCTCAGGAAGAAGGAATTCCATCTTCACACTGCCTTCAGACTCTAGCTACATTGACTCGCCCTGGGCTCCCAGTCTGCCATCCTGCCCTGTGAAATTCAATCCCCTCTCAATCTCTCTCTCTCTCTCTTTCTCTTTTCATATATATATATGTATATATACACACACACACACATTCATCTATATTCATCTATATACATATATTCATCTATATTCATCTATACATATATTCATCTATACACACACACTCACAGTCCATCCTATTGATTCTGTTTATCAGCCCAAAATCAAGAGTCAGGGGGAAAGGGTAATCTTGATGATAATTTTGAATTAGATCATATCATATCTGAATCTATCACTCTTAAATATCCCAACTGAAAAGCCCATAGATTTTCTTTTTAAGAAAAATAGCACTAGATTGATTCTATTACGAACAGTTGATGGATTCTTGACTGATACATAAGTAATTCAAGCCAAAAAATTGCTAATGGCATTTTATTTCTTCATATATATGCATACATATATATATATATATTTGAGATGGAGTCTCGCTCTGTCATCCAGGCTGGAGTGCAGTGACACCATCTTGGCTCACTACAGCCTCTGCCTCCTGGATTCAAGCAATTATCCTGCCTCAGCCTCCCACGTAGCTGGGATTACAGGTGCCAGCCACCGTGCCCAGCTAATTTTTGTAGTTTTAGTAGAGACAGGGTTTCACCATGTTGGTCAGGCTGGTCTCGAACTCCTAGTCTCAAGTGATCCATTCGCCTCAGCCTCCCAAAGTGCTGGGATTACAGTGAGCTACCGCACCTGACCCATAATTACTTTTATTAATAAAACACTGAAGGTATGTAAGTGAGAAAATCATTCAAAGGGGCAAAAATAACATTCATATACACATACATCTATGTAAACACTGCTTCTATATTCAAAGCGGCCAAAAATTCCAACCAAACAGGACAGGTACCCCTAGGCTTTAATGCAGCAGAATTGTTTCAATTCGTTGCTTTTCGTAAGAAAGATTTTATTTCCCCAGCTGATCAGAGAGCACACTTGGAGAAAAATCTGTTGATATTCCCCTTGCTAAGTCTTAAATAGCCCGAGTATGTGTGATATATCTTTTGTAGTGAGTACTTTAGAGGAAAAGCATTGCTTTTAAATCTCATGCATACCCCAAATGGAATGTGAAATAAATTCCACTGTGAATGAGCTCCTGCCATGTCTAAAAACTGAATTGTAATATGCAAGGTTTCTCTGAGACAGGCTATTTTTTTGTGTTCTTAAAAACAGCAAAGCTAAGAGAATTGATACATTTTAAATCTCTCCAGCAGATTTCATGTAAAGCAGCAAGTTTACATCTTTGTGCAATTTTAGCAGCAAAGACGTGAGTAATTCAACCTCAGGTTTCACAGGAACTCTATTCAGTCCAATTAAAAGGGCAGGGCGCCTCTTAACACAGGGAAGCTATGGATAGTCATCATAAGGATGCCTCGCTGGAGTTTTCATTCAGCGTCAGAGATGAACCTGGTTTCAGAGGGTGGTCTCTGAAGGTGACCACCTTGTTTCCAGCGCACGCTAAAATTAGAGTGGTAATTAAAAGCTGCAAATCAACCAAACCTGTCTGGCTGCTGACCGCTGCCAAATCAAAGCACCGGTGTTTCCTCTGTGACCCTCTCATCCCTCAGTGTTGGGGGTCTCTTTTGAACTCAGCAGAGCATATCCCCTTTCCTCAGATCCTTCTCAAACCCACAGGAATAAAATGAGAATGGCAGTGTCAGCTCTCATTTGTTGAGCAAATACTCCACGCTGGCTTTTCCTACATGATCTCCCTGTATTCGCATCATAACCTCATGAGTGGAGTCTTATTTCCAATTTAAAGATAGAGAGGCTGCAGGTCAGCAAGGTCGGTGAAGTGGACTAAGCTCACAAAGCTCTTAAACAACGGAGCCAAGTTCAAACCCAGAGCTGCCAGCTCGCCATGCCTGTTCTTCCCACCGCTCCATGCTTGCCTGAAAAACTGCCTCTGGAGCCTAAGGTTGAAGCTGGGAAAGAGCACATCATCACAAAGACACAGGGGCTCTGGCTTGCTGTCTTCCTCCACACCTCAGATCACTCCCTGAAATACTGAAGTTTATTCAATAACCCGAAGAAAAGCCTTCCCAGAGGCACTTCAGTTCAACTGACTGAAGATAAGAAAGGCCTCCACAGCCAAGCTACTCTTAACTCACCCGCAGAGGCCACCCATCCACCTTTAACACGGTTCCATGACTGAACCGAATGTGGCCCAGGGGACACTCATGTTCACAGATAAGACTTGCAAATATTGGCGCCTCAGTAACAGTCACACAGGCTGCTATGCATGCCAAATATGAATGGAAATATGCAAAATAAATAGATGAACATACAAATTATTTTTCAGGAAAAAAATCATTTGCAGGTGCAAATGCAAACTGAGACTGTACAGGCATGGACTGTGCAAATAAGGTGTCAGGACATCCACCTTTCATCTCTTCAGCACCAAGAATTTCAGAGCTTCTCGTAATATGTGTGTGAATATTTTATGTGTGTGTTACCTTTCTTAAAATTTCTTAAAATTCTTAAAATTCTCTATGAAAAGCAGATTACAGCAGGAATTAACTTCTTCTCAAATGTGCAAGCTTTCCTGAAATATTGAACCTTATTCTCAGTGCCCAATGAGTTAGGAATGGGGTAACCTGTGTCATTGCTTCTTAAGAGTTTTTCCCCTTTAAAATGATTTTATTGGCTTCCAAAAAACATTTATTTGAATAATTCAATTTTATAGGTTCTTCTATTTTCCTTTCCAAGGTCTTATCAGTGACATGCCGTTGACACTGACTGGGTGGTTTTAATGGTTAAAATGACTGGAGAAGCATGCATTACGATGTTAAATTCCACTGTTTTAACCATGTGTATTTTCTTTCTAATTGTGGCAAAATACGCAAAACATAAAATTTACCATCCTAAACATTTTGAAGTGCACATTCAGTACATCCACATAGTACCTAACCACCACCATTCATCTCCAGAACTTTCTCTTCTTCCCCAACTGAAACTCTATACCCATTAAACACACTAACTCCCATCCAGCCTCCCCTCATTCCCTGAGAACCACCATTGCACTCTCCGTCTCTATGAATCTGCCTACTCTAGGAGCTTCATATCATTGGAATCACGCTGTCTGTGTCCTTTTGTGACTGTCTTATTTCACCTAGCATAATGTCCTCAAGGTTCACCCATGTTGTAGCATATCACAGAATTTCCTTCTTTTTAAAGCTGAATAATATTACATTGTATTTAGATAGCACATTTTGTTGATCCATTCATTCGTCAACGGACACTCAGGTTGCTTCCACCTTTTGGCATCATGAATAACGCTTCTGTGAACACGGATGTATAAATCTCAAGACCTTGCTTTCAATTCTTTTAGGAAGATACAAAGAAGTGGAATTGCTAGACCACATGGCAGTTCTATTTTACGGAACTGCCACACTGTTTTCCACGGAAGCCACACCATTTTGTACTCCCACCAACAATGCACAAGTATTCAAATTCTCCACATCCCTACCAAAAACTTATTTTCTGTATTGTTGCTGTTGTTGTTTTTAATAGTAGGCATCCTAATGGGTGTGACGTGGTATCTCATTGTGGTTTTGATCCACATTTCTCTAACGATTAGGGATGCTGAGCATCTTTTTAGTGTGCTTATTGGCCATTTATATATCTTCTTTAGAGAAATGTTTATTTGAGAACTTTACCCATTTTTTAAATCAGGTTGTTTGTTTTTATGTTGTTGTGGAGTTGTAAGAGTTCTGTATATAGTCAGGATATGAAACCCTTATCAGATATATGATTTACAAATATGTTCTTCCACTCTCTGGGTGGCCTTTTTATTGGCTAGTGTTCTTGAATGCACACAAGTTTTTAGTTTTGATGTACTCCAACAACAGTCATGTGCCACATGATGACATTTGCCTTGATTGACTTCAGCTGGGACCATGTGCATTGATCAACTCAAATGTTTTGCTGCTCTGCACATGTCCACAAACGACCATAAAAGCACTACAAGTATTCATTTAGGGGTTACAAATACATTTTAGCAAGTAGGCAAATTCACAAAAATCAAATCCACAAATAATGATAATCTACTCTACATATATACATACATATATATACACACACATATAACATCCACACACACACATTTTACTTTACTTCACGGATCTTTGTCTTTCTGGCATCCATTGAGATAGGAAGAATGGAATGTGCAGAAACCGTAGAGAATAAAGAGGAACATGCTCAGGCTGGATCCCCCTGTCAGGGCCTTCAATATTATTTATTTGGACCTGCCCTCCCCAAACTAATTTGCTCTCTCTCATCCATAGACATCATTTCAGGAAGCATGGAGAAAAATAGATGTGTATTCTAACTCAGAAATTATATTCTGCGTGGTTGTTTGGTCCAAATCACTGAATTTTCCAAAGAGAGGTCAGGTTAAATCAAGTCTCTAGGCCATTTAACAAATTCTACCTATTGTGGAGGTGGATGCACCTGACTAGCAAAACTCAATGTCCTTAAGCATTCACAACACATCCTTCTGATGCTTTGGGATTCTTTGGCTGGTTACCACGAAGCTTGCAATAGGATGAGACTGTCTGAACAAGGACTATGACATCTGGCCAGTGTGGCCATAAAGTATTTCACTGGAAATTAGCGGGAATGTTGTGTGGCTATGCTCATTTCTTTTGAACTGCACTAATCTCGGTGCACAAATGAGGCCCAGCAATGCTGAACTTCTCAGCAAGACTGAGATCCCAGTCTCTGAGCACTGAAGGCTGAAGGCAGACTTCGGCCTACAATGCATCCAGGTAAAAAAGGGTCTCTTGGAGGCTCCCGGCTCTTCCAGTTGATTTCTCCTGTTGAGACTCTCTCACGCCTTTTGAAGCAAATGAGTTGATTTTAGTTAAAATTAAAATAGGTTTTTATGTTTGTTTTATATCCTATTTCTAGCATTTACAATGAATGCTGTGTATCTTTATGTATGTTTGCACGTCTTTGTGTCAAAAAATACAAATTATATTCATAATGCTTTTCCATTTTTCTTTATTCCATGTGTAAATCATAGAACTATCTCACTACTTTCTTTGAGGCTTGTGATTTCTCCCAGGGAAATAGACTGTGCCGAGTCTACCTCTGGAACATACCTACACGTTCTGCACTCATATCCCGGAACCCAAAGTAAAATTTTTTAAAAAGTTACAATACAAGGATTCCACATATTCTGTTTTTGTAATCTACCTGCCTAGGCCTGCAAAGATGATGTTCTGAATGAGGATGTAGAGGGGAATACGCTTGGTGTATTCGCTGCAGAGAATAGTTTTGTATGACTTTCTATATGATCTTGGGCATGTGACAAAAATTATTTGAACTTAAGTTTTAGTACCTGGAAAAGGACAACAATGTTTACCCCACAGGATTGGACAATTAAATGAGGATTTTCCTGCCCACTGATACTGACAGGTGCTGCACTATTCAGGTGTCCACTATTCAGGTGAGTGGACAATTCATATGTAATTTATGGGATTTTGAAGTGTCATTTCCATGCCAGGATTTTTGCTTCACCTGCAGTTATTAAGAAACTTGGTTAGATGTAACTCTACTGTAAGCCTTCGAAAGGCAGTAAGTCTAGAGTCTTCAGAAGATGTCCTTGGGCTATTTGTAAGTCAGGCTCAGGATGACACACAACTAACTATGGAGACTTGTCCCATATCACACAAGCGTATGTTTGCTAATAAAAGCTATGACTAGGGCAGAATGGCAAGGGAGAGCAACAGAGTCCCAAAAGGAACTGTCAACAGGCCTTCCAGCAGGACTTTCATTTCTACTTACAAAACAACAACCAAAGATAACTTTTGACAACTCAGCTTAATGGTTCATGTCAACATCTGGTTCTGACAACAACCAGAAATATTACTTCAAGGGTTCCTAAGCACCACATTTCCCAGTTTTATATTCACTATTTAGAATCACTCTTTGGAACAATTTTTAGGTGTTATAAAATAGTTTTTAAAGATGATTGATCTTATCCATAATCAAAAGAGGTAAACTATCATTAAAATGAGTAGGACTACATTAATATGCAGAAGCAGATTGTCATTGTAGATGCTTTAAGTACAAGAAAAGTCAATGAGTAATGAATAATTCTAACTTTTATTTGATTATTTTCATTTACAGTTCTGGCACTGACACTTATTTTTAAAAAAGATTTTAATTTTATGTAAAGATTGAACATCTCTAAAATAACTTAACAAAAGAAAACAAGAAGAAAGAAATAGACTGTAACTTCAGGTCTTTCTTGTGGGCTGGATTGTGTCCCAGTCAAAAAGATCAATGTTCAAGTCTTAACCTCCTCTCCTTGCGAACATGACCTTATTTGCAGGTAGGGTCTTTGCAGATGTAATCACGTCAAGATGAGGTCATACTGGATGAGGTGGCCCTAATCTGACTGCAGTCTCATAAGAAGAGGGAAATTTGAACACAGACACACAGGGAAGAAGACCTAATGGAAGCAGAGATTGGTGCAATGTATCTATAAGCCAAGGAACAGCAAGGATTGCTGACAACCGTCAAAGGCCAGGAGAAGCAGGGAAGGGTCCTCGCCCAGTGTCTACACAGAGAACGTGGCCCTGCCCTCAAAGGTGTAAGCCACCTAGTTTGCGGTAATTTGTTATGGCAACCCTAAGAAACTAATACAGTTGCCTTCTCTGGAAACTCTGGAAATGGTATTGGTTGCACAGTGCTTTGTCTCTTCCATTCCAGAGGATAATTCTGCAATTGAATGTAGTAAGAAAACATCTATATAATTTTCTCATTGTATAGATAAGGAAACTGAGATCTAAGGACATTCTTTATAGTAGATCACAGAGATGAAATGGGAAGAGTCAGAAAAATAGCACAATCTCTTGACTATTTGTCTTGTGCTTTTTTTCAATGCACACTCTTGCAAAGGAATTTAGAACTAATGGTTGATAAAACAAACAAATATGAAATTCTTTATCATCTTTTCAAACTATAGTCACAGATTTAGCCATAATCAGAAAGCGCATAGAAGGCTACAGGAACACATCTCATTGTTCCAAATGCAGCTTGCTTTGTTTTGCTTGGTTCCCAAAGTGTTTTTTAAATATAACTACCACATTGTTCATTGCTATCATAATATTTGCAACTCGATTCAGACTTGCATCATTTAATTCATGACTCTAACAAGTGAAGCATTTTCCAACTCCTTTTCCCCAATGTCCCCCTCACACATGTACACATAGGTACACATATAAACCTATATCAGTGTAGACACCTTGATTGGACTATTAGATACGTATGAAAAATCCATACATTAATATATTTTCCAGTGACTAAGATCTGTTTTATGAGATCTGTGTCCAGTGTGCAAATAATAATAACAGAAAACTCAGCCCCAGAGATCAGAGGTGGGGAGAGCATGTTACCCCTACCGATGGTGAAAAGCACCACTCCCCTCACATCAAAGACAGGGATTTCAGAGCTTGTGATTTTATTATTTTTAATTAAACAAAACATCTGCTTTTACAAGGCTGATCAGATATAAAATTTGGGCTATTTTATTAAAATTTTAAATTAAGATATAGAACTACTAAACCCACAGGTTAAAATTCATAGAGTAAATACTCTCATTCACTTTTTACTAGTTATCTAATAATAATCAGAAATTTACTTTCAGAATTCCAGGGCATGACATTGAATGTTCTTAAAAATTACCATCTACATGTATAGTTCCTGCTGCTTTTTGATAAATTAATTTTATTTGCAAACTGTGGTTATCTTAAAAGAAATTTCATCAAACCTATTATACATTGCTTTACTTTTTAGTCACCAATATTCATGAAAATATAGTACCATTTTTGCTTTCTGGTACTGCATATATGGTGGGTCTTATTTTGCCATTAAGTTTATTATGCTTTATTGCTATGTATGCACCAATATTTACGGATTCACTGACAACATGTTTCTAGCCATGAAATTTTATAGCAGTTTTTCAGTTTTTGCATATTATTACTGTATAATCACACTTAATGAATGCTCTGGTTTGAATAAACACACATATTTATGTATAAAAGTATATATAAGTGTATGAATATATATTCATATATATTTATTAATATTATGCTATTCTACTTTAAAACTACTTTAATATCACTGTAATGCATGTATAATGAAAGGTCCTTAATATTTCTTCAGAAAATTTTCCTTCTGTAATTAAGAAATATCTTATACTTCAGCTAGTCTTAGCCACTGGTAAATTGAGACTCCAAATAGCCTACAGCTTTGCTAGTATGGTGGCCATAAACCACATGTGGCTATCTAAACTTACATGAATTAAAACTAAATAAAAATGAAAATTCAGCTCCTCAGTTGCACCAACTACATTTCTAGTGTTCAGTGGCCACATGTAGCTGGTCATGACTTTATTAGATTTTGCAGATATAAACGGTGACCATCTCTGTGCAAACCCAAGTGGGTAGCACTGGTCTCCAACATTAAATACTAGAACTAAAGTTTTTTTTTAAATAGCTTTTTCAAGAAGCATATGAGTATGGCCAACTTATGTATTCCAAAGAATAGGTTTTTAAGACTTTGTACAACAAATGTCAAAAGAAAAGGAAAAATGAAGGATCTATGTATTTTTGCATAAAATACTAAATATCCAGATGTCCTACACCAAATTCCTTCTGTTGTATGTTGTCCCAAGAATTGGCACGCTTTCTACCACATACGTAGGCTGGGTGCCAGAGTGCGATCATCCTTAGTTACACTGCCGAGAGGGTACATGTCAATTAGGGGTTTAGCTAGCTTTCTGCAAACATCCTGATTTAATTCTAAGTTGCATGGTAAATAAAATAATAACATGTGAATTTTATGTATAACCTCTTTTCATTCATGTTATAGGTGTCAGGTAGATATATGGATAAAATATACATAATTTATATGGTAGCATTACACTTTAAAATACATATACATTTTTAATTAATGTTTTACCATTATTGCACGATAATTCAAAATGTATATTAATTGTTAGATAAAGTTTGAACCTGTACTCTGGAGAAAGGAAGGGAACACTAAGAAAATTCATGTAAAATACCTCTGCTAATGAAAAATAAACTGTTAAAACTAATAGTTAAAAGAAGTAAATTTGGGCCCTAATTTAAATTTCCCCGTCTTGTCATTCAAAATTTCTAGTTTTCAGTTTTACTATGACTGTTAGATAAGAAAAATGACCAAAGCATGCCATTGGTCTTTAATAATTATTTAATCACATGTCACATACATTGCTGAGGGGTCAGCGCTCAGACACCATAGAGAAGACTGACAGCTGCCCAGGAGCTTCTGCCTAACAAACAAAATAATAGTTTCAAAGATACAGGAGTGCGCCAGCCAACAACAGGAAGAAAGGTTTTCTTATTTTTCAACATAGATTAGTGTGGGAAGGGTGTGTGCTACTAGGAAAGAATTTGACTTCAGTAATGCAAGGAGCCTGTCAAAACCCCACAGCAGCATCCCAGGGCGTCTGGCAGCAGAGATGCAGTCTGTCTGGCAGTGGAGACACTACTCCCATCTCTTTTTCCAGTCATCAAAATGAAGAGTTTCATTTCACTATTTCTCAGCAGACAGTTCTTTCTCAGAAAAAAAATTAAAACAGCATATAGAATATATTCAAACTGTAAAAATTATGAAAATTACATTAATTTAAGATGACACATTATGAAATGCCTAAATATTATAGGAGTGCTCATTTAACTATTACACACCCACCTACCATGGAAGAATTCTGGTGTTCACTGTTGCACAAGTAAAGATAAGCACAACTGATAAAAAATAAGGAAAAGAAGAAGGATTCGATGAGTGTCAAGTACTAACACCTTTTGTTGTCTGTTGCCACTTTCTTTTTAATATTCTTTGGTTTTCTTGATTTCTTCAGCTATTTTGTCTGGAAAACTCAGGATAGGAAAAGAAAAATGAGGAAGATAAATAAGAAGAAAGTGCATGTCAAACACCGCATGTTCTCACTCATAAGTGGGAGTTGAACAATGAGAACACATGGACATAGGGAGGGTAACATCACACACCAGGGCGTGTAGGGGGGTGGGGGGTTGGGGGAGGGAGAGCATTAAGAGAAACACCTAATGTAGATGACAGGTTGATGGGTGCAGCAAACCACCATGGCACGTGTATATCTATATAACAAACCTGCACATTCTGCTTATGTATCCTAGAACTTCAAGTATAATTTTAATTTTTTTAAAAAGAACATGTGTGTATGTAGTTGATTGTAGTATAAATTTTGTGTAATGAATAAATTGTATATCTGTGTATTAATATTTTACCTTATCTCCAGTATCATGCTATGCCCTAAAAGAGACCTTGGTTTCAGCAAGGTAAATCTAACTGCAGTGGGTATATATGTGGCATGCCTTAAATAACTTCTGGAATCTAGTAGAGTGTTACCTAACTAATTAGAACATATGAATAATTATATAACAAAAAGTGTATGTAGTGCCAGGTTGTTTAGTATAGACGTGTCTTTATCATGTAATAATGGTTCAATTATAGTTCAGAGAAGGGAGAATGCTGCAATTAGCCGAATTCACCTTGATGAAGGAAATGCAATTAATTTGGCCTTGATGAATTATTCAAATACATAGGGGAAGAAAGGAAGAATGGTCCTCCTAGGGCTACAAAAAAACTGAATCAAAAATGAGCATCTGAGTTCAGAAGGCAGTTCAGGCTTGACTGAACAGAATTTTGCACATGCACTGTACTGTTATGAAAAGTCAGGGTGCAAAGATCAGATAGAGGCCCATATTAAGTACTCAAAAATGCCTTAAAAAGCAGGCAAAACTTTCCGAGTTAAATGGCAGATTAGACATACTCCCTTGCCCCCTGTTTGCCCTAAGCCTCCATGAAATAAAGCCTAAAAGTACAACCCAGGCTCTCAGAGACAACGGTGTGGAGAGGGTCAATAGCAACGAACGAGTGATTTCAACAGATTTCTCTCCTTTTTTTTTTTTTTTAATTTTTTTTATTTTTTTCCAGCGGATAGCATTGCACGCTACAGAGAAATCTTTCGTGGAAGGAAGAGTCAATAGATGCAGCAAACTTCCTTGTTTTCTTAGTTGAAGATTTCAACAGATTTCTGAAGGTCAGCCAGGAGGGCCTGCGCTGCGCTGCCACACCACTGAGGAGCTGCAGAGAAGGCCAGAGCCGCCCAGCCACGAGGTCAGGAAGGGCTCTCGGCTCCGAGTCAGAAGGCATTGCCGAGGGCTGAGGTTGAGGCAGACGTGTTGCTGAAGAGAGAAACAGTGACTGAATCAGCACTTACATCCCCCAATCCTTATCCAAATGGAAAGCAAGTAACAGCTGATATTTCCCCAGTGCCAAACCCCAGAGGTTCTTCTCCAAGAAACTGAAGGGAATGCTGGGGAAAGCTGGTGCTCCTAACCTGGAAGGTGGCATTCCAAATTAAATATTTGTTGGTGGTGGTGGTGTTGTTACTATTTGAGGGACTTGCATCTCACAGCTAGCTCCTTACCCACTGCCTGTAAAGACAGAGTCCTAAGCGGCGCTGTGTGCCGACCTCGCAGCAAATGAAGCGCACACCCAATCCCCCGTCATTCATCCTCCATTCTGTTTTGAGCAGGTGTGCAGAACTGTCTCTGAGGGCCTCAGCAACATTTCTGCTTCTTTTGATTGCAAAGACGAGGCGCCTGGAAACGTTTCCTAGACTGACTCCACGGGAGGCACCTGCACGAGCGCTGGACAGGGGGAGAGGGGCTGCTGGCCCTGCGCATGCGCCCTGCGCCACCCCGCACCGCAGGAGAGACCCGCTGGGCCCCGACGCACCACCGTGCTTCCCATGGTTTTGTAGTTTCCCGTTCCCTTGGTTCAATTACCTCCAGCAAAGACACACCCAGAGTTGTTTCTCTTCCTGAATGAAATGCGACTCATTCGGCACATATATTAAGAAGCACTCAGCAAATAAAAACCAAATTTCAAAATATCAATATGGAAGAATACCTGGCACTGGAGAAAAGAGAGAATTTAGAGGAGAGACAGTCATGGAAAAAAATAGCTAAAAAGTTCAATTACTATGCTTCCACAAATTTTAAAATACGGTAAATCTATGAAACACAAACAAGATATTATAGAAAAAATTAGAGAAGGAAGAATCTCTCAAATAATGAAATACAGTATCTGAAATAAATGACTCCATGCAAAGATTTAGAAACAGCCATGAGGAAATCTAAAACAAAAAGATAAAACGTTAATGAGATTGGAAAATATAAAAGATAACAAGAAATTTAAAGACATGAAATTATCAAATAAATGATAAAAGGAATAGCTGGGTGCAGTTGTGTGCACCTGTAATCCCAGCTACTTGGGAGGCTGAGGCAGGAGGACTGCTTGTGCCCAGGAGTTAAGGCCAGCCTGGGCAACATACCAGGAGACAGTCTCAAAATAAAAAAAAAAAAAAAGAAGGATATTAGAAAATGTCCAAGAACTAAAGAAATACATAAATATTTTAACTGAAAGAGGAAACTGATTCCCCAGCATATTTTTTTAAATTCACCTTTTGATTTTTAAAAAAAGTATCTTCATCTAATTATTGATCAGCTAGACATAAAGAATCATGATGTGATAACAGGGCATAAAACACAGTGCTTGTTTTATAAAAGAATTTTCTTGAAGTAGAGATAGATTGTGTTATACAGTGGACCATCAAAATATTTAAGCAAAATGAATTTATGCAAGATATAGAACTCTTTTCTACGTTGTTCATTAAGACATGGAATGGTTTCAATGTTTTCAAAACATCAAAATATACTCTTTAGTGGAAGATAAAATGATTTATAATTAAGGCTTAAGAACAAACTCAATCTGTTGCTTTTTACTTATTAGTGAAATGAAGCATATTATTTAGAACAGTTTCAGTGAACCAAAGGCAAAGGAAAAATATTGTTTACCAGTTTTGAGAGTCAGCTGCTAGGGAGAGAGACTTTCTCTTGTGGATGGTGCACAAGGTTCCTCCCACATGCCAACTCCACACTATTTGTTGTGACAGTTTGGAAGGCTTTGCTGAGAAGGATTTTGAGGTTTAGTCCTGGCTTGGTGGGAAAGGGTCATTACGGGTTAGCAATTTCTCCTTTGTGTTATTATATTAGTCCATTTTCACCCTGCTGATAAAAACATACCTGAGACTGGGAAGAAAAAGATGTTTAGTGGACTTACTGTTCCATGTGGCTGAAGAAGCCTCACAATCATGGTGAAAGGCAAGGAGGAGCAAGTCACGTCTTACATGGATAGTGGCAGGCAAAGAGAGAGCTTGTGCAGGGAAACTCCCATTATTAAAACCATCAGCTCTTATGATACTTATTTACTATCATGAGAACAGCATGAAAAGATCTGCCCCCATTACCTCCCACCAGGTACCTCCCACAATATGTGAGAATTCAAGATGAGATTTGGGTGAGGACACAGCCAAACCATATCAGTTATAGAAAGGGAAATCACTGCATATATTGGCCATCTTGCCTTTAACCATTTTGGTATACCCTGTTCTCAAAATTTCTTCCATATTCTCACCTCAGGCTTGTTGCTAACATAATGAGAAAGTAGCATTGGAAACATATGTATATTGTCTTTATGTCATTTTTTCAGAATGATTTAGATCTTTTGAGTGTAGGTTCCAGGCAACATGGACCTCATCCATTAAGCCAAACAAAATAAAAGCCTTGAATGCATATTCCTGGTGCTTTGCTAAGTAATAGGGATACCAGTATGAATCAAACATAATATTTATCCTTAGGAAGGTGGCAGTCTACTGTTAGAGAGATATAAATAAATTTAAAGTGAGAATGCGATGTGAGAAATATTTCCATTTCTATTGCTCAGAGCACTACACCATCACAATGAAGGGCAAGCCATTCTGGAAAGGGAAGGGGAAGGAATTCCTACAAAAGGGAGAACTTAGAAAGAAGGCATAAAGAATAAGTCGATATTTGCCAGGTGGCCAAAGATAATGGGTAGTGAGAAAAGGCATTCTATGTATAAATAGGAAGGAGAGAGCATATGTAAAAGCAGAGAGGTACTAAACAGTACAGAATAATCTTGTCTGACAGTTGTGAGTATGGGTGAAAGAGGTATGTGGAATGGATTAAAAAAAAAAAAAAGAATGAGAAATTAGCCAGAAAACCAGGTTGATTCAGACTGTGGAACACCTATTCTCTGCTAGAGGTTTGGGGCTTTCTCAAACAATGATATGGAATTTTGAAATTATACAGTCCCTTTGAGTCCTGGTTCATGGGTGCTGGCTTCCAAAGCAACCATGGAGCTGACTACCTGTACGGTCTCAGGGACAGTAAACAGAGCGTCATCTTGTGCATTCCAGGGATAATCCAGGTATCTGTTTCTCCAGTTCATAATCCATCCAGTAAAGTTGCTTTTAACAGGTCCCTAAAAGACTTGTAAGGTTTTATTTTTCACTTGATCTTGACCACCTAAACATGATCTTCCATTCCTCCCATAACCTCTCACCTCAGCACACACCACCCCATAAGAATGACCCTTAATATCCATTATTCCCCATACATTTATTCTTCACTGTCACCAAGACCAGTCTCTCATCACCTCCGCTATGTCTGTGCAATCTGGATTACATGTAATCACATCACTTCCTTAGTCATATTCGTATCTTTCTGTCCCTTTCCCTCTGTACCATTCACCAAGTGAAACCACAACCTTGGGCCAACCCAAGAACCTTGCTTCTGTTTCTTCATTGTGCTGTGGAGGAAATCGCACAAGCAGGTACGGGTCAGGGATGCACTGGCCTAAGATCGTGCTTTTCCTGACAGTCAGTGGTTAAATATGCAGAATTTTTTTAAGCCACTTCTTAAACCAACAGTGGGTTGTTATGAACCATGTTTGCACCAACAAAATTAGTGTTTGCACCAACAAAATTAGCAAACACTCCAAATCAGAGCATTTGACTTTTTCCCAAAAAAATGCTGATTTACTAGCTTGCCACTGTCATTTTCTGTTCTCCAAACGTACTCAGGCTCCCGTCACTACCAGGAGATCTTAGTTTCATTATCCTCCATTCTCTCCATTCCCTATGATGCTGGTTTTTCAAAACTTCACTCTCCTCAAAGCTCTCGTTCTACCTCCTCCACTCTCCTCACGCTTTACAAGGAAAATCAATACATCAGCCAAAAATGTTCTCTGCATTCTGCCACTCCTCTTACATGGCAGTTCCTCCCATTCCTCCATTCTTATTTTTCACCCTTCCTCCTTGTTACAAAGTTGTCCCTTTCTGCCTGGACAGAATTGCCACCTACTGTCTATTGCTTTCTACCTCTGTGACCTTAGACAAGTGCCTCAACCTCTCTTTGCCTGTTCAACTGCCAATCTCTTTTTTAGCCTGTGTATAGACTCGTTTATTGTTGTTACCTTATAAACACTCTGAAATATCTCTCATTTTAAACAATGTCCCTTGGCTCCCTGTATCCCTCCAACAATTCCACACTCCTCTCCCTAGGACAAGCTGGCCTTCGTGAAGGCCATCTCTCCACCCATGGCCTTGCCCGCTCTCCTCTGGTAGCTCAGGAGCCTGATTCAGAATTGCCACCTACTGTCTATTGCTTTCTACCTCTGTGACCTTAGACAAGTGCCTCAACCTCTCTTTGCCTGAGTTTCCTCATCTGACAACTAGGGAATATAATAATACTTAACCTAATGGAGGAGTTGATATAGCAAACATGCAAAGCCTCGTGAACGGAATCAGTCTCTTTACAAGAGAGGCCCCACCTGAGCCCTCACACCACATGAGGACACAGGATGTGGCAATGTCTCTGAACCGGAAAGGGGACCCTCATCAAACACTGAACCTGCAGCATCTTGATCTCAAACTTCTCAGCTTCCAGAACCGTGAGAAATAAGCTGCTGTTGTTTATAAGCCACCCAGTTTGTGGCGGTGTGTTATATCAGTTGGAAGGGGCTAAGACACGGATGAACACAATTTTTTTTTTTTTTTTTTTTTTTGAGGGGGAGTCTTGCTCTGTCGCCAGACTGGAGTGCGATGGTGTGATCTCGGTTCACTGCAACCTCTGCCTCCTGGAGTCAAGCAATTATCCTGCCTCAGTCTCCCGAGTAGCTGGGTTTACAGGCGCCACCACCACGCCCGGCTAATTTTTGTATTTTTAGTAGAGACGGGGTTTCACCATGTTGGCCAGGATCATCTCAATCTCTTGACCTCATGATCTGCCTGCCTCAGTCTCCTAAAGTGCTGGGATTACAGGTGTGAATCACTGCACCTGGCCAAATACACATTTCTAAGACAAATTATGCTAAGTAGCGGGCCTCTCTGGTGTCATGTAAGAAAAAAAGCTGAAACCCTTGCAGAAACTGCTTCTGCAGAAGTAGCTTCCTCGTTATGTACTGGCTGAAAACTTCTGATGCTCCTGGTTAGAGCAACCGACCACACCAGTCTAACAATAGGTGATATCACATTGTCTCCAGTGAGACTGTGAAGTGAACAATGGACATCATAATGGGGTCTTGTCACGTCCCTCTCTAAAGTGAATCATCCTTCTCCACAGTGAACCATTCATCTCCCCCTTCTCTTGGCAAACCTGCGCAAGCCTGACAGATCTCCGTGGAGATATCGCTTCCTCCGAGAGGACTTCTCACCTCCAATAAGCCCCGTAAGTTCCCCCACTGAGCCCTGCAGCACTCTGCAGTAGCGTCTTCACATTTTATTAAAATTGTTGATGTACGTATCTTTCTCTCTCTTACAAAACTGTAAGTTCCTTAAGAACAAGGACTGGTCATTCATCACCATTTCACTCCCCTGCGTCCGGTATAAAATAGGTGCTAAATGAGTAATCTTGGAAACAATGGAAGGGAACAAACCTAATCGCAGCTCATATGGGAAACTGGCGACTTTATTCACATTGAATAAATATTTTGAGTGCTTATGATGTGAAAGCAAATGTGTTCTGATCTAGAAATACAAAGTGAAATGAGTGCAAGACCCTGTTTCTGTGAATCCACATTCTAGTTAGGTCGATAGATACACAGCACAGGTGATTATCATAGAACGGGGCAAACCCCACTTCCTCGGTGAAAGCTGACTGGTCAGAGCAATCTGGGTAATGCCATCCTCTTGTTCTTAACGTTAATCCAGTTATTCAGGCCTTACTTAAGCAGTTTTGATCACGCCCTGGTCAGACTTTGTTCTAGAAATGAGCACATAGTTCAGGACCAGTGAGACACAAGAGAAAGTTTGCTATGATTTCTGGAAAATTAACTCTCACTCTTTTAGAGCTTACCCCTCCACACACACACAAATATTTTGTCTTCTGCTGGTCTGTGTATGTACAGACCAAAGTCTGGAACTGCAATGTTTTGCTGTCATATAGGCAGCCAGTGTTAGGACCAATCTAACCCATGGAAGGCAGAGAAGAGTGGTAAAAAGAACCTGTTCCTTTCTACACCAGAATGAGTTGCTGAATTGAACCAACCCTGGAACTGCACCTCACATAGACTTTCCTCTATAATTGAACTGTCCCTTATCTCAGCTTTCTCCCTCTATCCCATCATTTACATCTGAAAGTAATTAATTGTAGGGGTGAGAAACAGAACACACAACCCAGATTCCAAGTCTTGTATTTCATTTATTCCTCGGGATATGCTGATGAAGAAAGCTGCTGTGTTGATTAACATGGCCAGCCACTTAAATTAGATGAATTGTAATAAATACACTCAGACACTAGAGTTTGTTTGGTGGAATTAACAAAACCACTAGTACTTTTGGCCTCAGGGAAACATTAGATGTGATTTGAACTACCAGGTGTTCTCTTATAAGATAATTAAAGAAGAAGGAATCATGAGAGAAGAAAATAATACTACATGAACCTTCAGGAGGAAAATTATAGCAGAAAAACCAGCCCTCATCGGCAGAACGTGACCTTCCGTCACAAAATAAATTCCATGCAAGTCACAGAATGGAGCAGAAAAATTCAAGAATAACTTGAAAATCATTGCAAGATGATTAGAAGCGAAATTTTTTCAAGACAGAATTCAAACATACCTACTTCAGTGACCTGTCATCAAATGCACAAGTTTTGGTTGAGCTCCTCATACAACTTGAGGTCAAGTAAAATACGTTTTTAAGTATTTTGAGAAATTTGAGCATATCCCCTCACACTTTTTTTGGAAAATGAAACAAACCAGTAGCATTCAGAAGTAAAATCCCAGCCCTACCACCTGCATTAAAAGAAGGAAAAACACTGAATCTCATTATTTCTGCTGCTCTGTTCCTTACCCAATCGAAAGTAACTGAAAAGAATTACATATCCATTTATTTCAATATATTTCAAGAACACTTTGCATGTGATTGTTTTAGAATATTGGTGTTTGGCCGTTACTCTACCCATGGTAGAGTTGTGGGGGGCAGTGGTCAGAGGAGACTTTCTGGAGAAAGACCTGAGGGTCCGTTGAAATTGACCACACTGATGGAGGCCAAGATGGGTGAGAACAGGGAAGAAGAACAGATCTTGCAGCAGAAAGCTCCAAGGATTCAGAAATTCATGCCAGGATTTAAAAGAGAGCTCAGTTCAGCATGGCTAAAGGAGAGGGAGAAGGACTGCTTATGCTTCTGAACATGCCTTAGTGCAAAAGGACAAGCTGGAAACAAGATCGGTTATTTTCCAGGCCTCTCGCTCCACGTTGGGAAAAACTTCAGCCTATCTCCAAAAAGTTAGCTGTGATCTCCGTTACTTATGCTTCCAGGGAAATCCTCGTCTATGTCAGTGGCCCAGCAGTGGTATCGGTTTGAGAACAGGATTAATGCTACATCCTTGATGAATAATTTGATATAGTTTAGATGTTTCTGTCCTTCAAATCTCATGTTGAAATGTGACCCCCCACATTGGAAGTGGGGCCTGGTGGGAGGTGTTTGGGTTATGGGGGCAGATCCCTCATGAATGTCTTGGTGCAGTCCTCCGGGTAAGGAGTGAGCTCTAACTCTGTTAGTTCTCCTGAGATCTGAGTGTTAAAAACAGCCCGACAGCTCCTGCCCGCTCTCTTGCTCCCTCTCTCACCATGTGATCTCTAAGGGTTACGCCAGCTGCCCTTCGCCTTCCGTCATGAATGAAAGTTCGCTGTGGCCTCACCAGAGGCGGATGCTGGTGTCATGCTTCTTGTACAGCCTGCAGAACCGTGAGCCGAATAAACCTGTTTTCTTTATAAACTTCCCAGCCTCAGGTATACCTTCATAGCCACACAAACAGACTAAGACAGGAATTTTTTTTTTTTTTTTTTTTTTTTTGAGACGGAGTCTCGCCCTGTCGCCCAGGCTGGAGTGAGCGGCGCCATCTTGGCTCCCTGCAAACTCCGCCCCCCGGGTTCCCGCCATTCTCCTGCCTCAGCCTCCCGAGTAGCTGGGACCACAGGCGCCGCCACCTCCCCCGGCTGATTTTTTTGTATTTTTAGTAGAGACGGGGTTTCACCGTGTTAGCCAGGATGGTCTCGATCTCCTGACCTCGTGATCTGCCCACCTCGGCCTCCCAAAGTGCTGGGATTACAGGCTTGAGCCACCGCGCCCGGCCTAAGACAGGATTTAAAATGTAATAATAATTAATTACTAGGGTGAGAGACCACTTAAAGCTGTTGAAAATAGGAAAGAGTAAGTACTCAATAAATGTTAGTATTGTTTATTTTATTTTATTAATGTAATTACTTATCTCTATATAGCTTTGCTGTTTTCAGAATATTCCCACAGACACACACACAAATCTAATGAAAATATATACCATTTCATCAAACCACAAAGGCTGCCTGAACCCTTTGCTGCTCGTGCTATTAAATGAGAAGCATGAGGGCTCGGAGCGTCTCCAGAGCCTCAGGGAACTGGCTTTCAGGAGTGCCTGTTCGCCCAGGAGCGGTTGAGTAAATGGTACTGAGAAGACCGACCTTTGTCAAGCGTGCAAGTCCAGACGTTTATTCACAGTTCACTTCATTTCATGTGGAAGACATTACATGTGTGTTGTATTTCCATCTAATTTCCTTCAGACGAGACTAAAGAAAGCATTTACCAGAGTGTCAAGATATAAACGAGCCAAACCTTCTCTGTGGTGATTTCTCCTTTGTCTTCAAGTTATACTCTCAGGCTGTGAACGTTATGATTATGTTTAATGGATTTAAGAGTCTAAGGAGGCATAGTATGGTAAAAACATAAAATTGCATTGGCGTGACAGTTAGGTGATCTAGATCTCTTGACACTTTATAAATAGCAAGATTGATATTGTGTTTCCATAGATAAGTCACATGAATTGATTGGCAGCCATCCCAACAACCTCACCAGGCTGTCCTGGAAATAAAAATAACCAAATCATAGAAAAGTGCTTTAAAAAGTGAAATGAGTAATGAAAATATCTTTGGGTGTGATGTTTGCAATTATGCTCCCAAATTCTAAGCATCTACATTTGAAAACATTTTAAAGATTTCCTTTGCTTCCTTGAAAGAAAGAGAAAGACGACAGGAATAGGACATTCAACAGGACAGTGAAGGAGACTTATTTTCTTCTATATTTCTCTGGATTCTTCCTCCAAACTCCTTCTCAGGAACCAGTCACCTTTTTTCTAATGGTCCTCACCCTCAGCCCACATCTATCCTCTCTATAAGATCAAAATTTTCACTATTTCAGTAGCTACAGTTTCTCCCATATTTAAAAAAGAAAAGATCATCTAAAACCCTTCTTGGTTCCACTTTTCCCTTCACCTACAAACCTCTATTTTTCTTCTTTATAGCCAAATATGCTTTAAAAACTATTAATATACATGGTCCCAGTTTCTTCTCCTCCCATCAAGTTACAACCATTTAAACTGCTGAGGCTGCCCCTGGGCTTCCTCACATCACTTCACTAAACACCAAAGGTGTTTCTCACTTCTCAGCCCTCTCGTCCTTTCCTTCATGTAGCAGCGCTGCCCACTCTCCTTCTCCAGGAGAGCTTTCTTCCCTTGACATCCATTGGACTTTCCTCCTACCTCTCAATTTTCCATGCAGCTCATCCTCTTTCTTTGACCATTAGCTTTGGGAATTTTTCAAGGTTCTTTTCTTACCCGTTTCTCTTTTTACATATAAACTTTCCCAAATGGATTTCACTGATGACTACAATTCCAGTGACCTCTGTGGCTGACTCTTCACTGACCTGCACTGATAGTTTCTGCTCTCTTGATAGCCTGTGTATTTTCTTCATAATACCTATCACAGTTTGCAATTCTATATCTCAGTCGTTTATCGATGAACAACTGTGTTCTCCACTCTATTCTAAATTGAATGTGAGAAGGGACATATGTTTAACTAGCTGTTACATTCCCAGTACTTAGCACAGTGCTTGGCACCAAATAGGCCCTCAATAAAAATGTGTAACTGAATGAATAAAGGACTGAATATAAAATGAATGAAGGAGAAAATGTTTTAAATTTTCAAATGTTAAGCTATAGTGGGACACCCAAGCTTTCAATTTTCTCTCCACTTTTGTGATTATAAAAACAGTACGTGTTTTCTCCATTTATTTAGGTCTCCATTTATATATCACCTTTTGGAGACAGTGCGCCTGGACTGCTTGCCTCGGGGAAGACGGCTCACACACCTTTGGTGGGCTGGAGTGAGGCCTAGGAGAACAGACTTTTTCAGCTGTGTTTGTAGCTTGCCCCATATCAGATGAATAAAAAGCCCATAATCAGCATTTTGAAAAACATATAGGAACATGTAAAGAATAGGGGAAAAATAACCACCCGTAATTCCTTCACTCAAAGGTTTAAAATTTTTCTAAAATATTTTAATATGTCTTCTTCCTCTTTCAAATATATTTTTAACAAAAATAAGGTCATGAAATGTATTTGCCTATCTGCAATTCAAGTTTTTCCTTAATATTTTCCAAGTAGCTAAGGAGACACAAGCTGCGAGTGGACTGTCATGATTCCAAAACCTGATCAGTCCCTTTACTATTCTGTGAGCTTTCAAGCCAGACACTTAACATCTTCAAGCCTCCACATCTTCATTTTCAAAATCAGATAATCCTATTAACTGGCTCCTTGGCTTGTTATTAAGATAAAATGAGATTAGCTATGAGCCTGTCTTGTGGTGGATGTTAGTTTTGGAGGTGTGTAGCCATTAAAATGGTCCCCAGTGATCCTAGCCTCCTGGTATTCACGTTCTTATATAATCTCCTCCCTTTGAGTGTGTGCTGGACCTAGTGACTCTCTGATAGGAAAGAGAATGTAGCAAAAGTAATAAGAATGTCTCTTCTGAGATGTGGTTACAAAACCACAGTGTCTTCCGCCTTGTGCACGCTCCCTTGCACTCTCAGCCACCGGTTCTGAGGGAAGCCAGCTGCCGTGTTGTGCGCTGCCCTAGGAGACAACCCCCATAGCAAGGCGCTGAGAAAGGCCCGAGGCCAGCAGCCAGCAAGAAACTCAATTCTGCCATAACACGAGTGAGCTTGGAAACAAGTGCTCCCTCTATCAAGCCTTCAGACGAGACCACAGCTGGAGCCCAGACTCGATCTCAACCTACGAGAGACCTGGAGGTAGTCGCACTCAGCTAAGCCATGCCTGGATCCCTGACCCTCACAAACTATGAGATAATCAATGTGTGCTGATGTCAAATAACTGACGTTTAGAACTAAGTTATTATGTAGTTTTTATCAATGGTCAGTTTCTAATGTTGAAGTACCTGAGGAGTCTTTTAAAATATAATGCTTTTCTTTCCCACCAAGTTTTTGGAAAATACATATAAAAGAGTGCTGGGAGATGGAAAATCAATGTGTCACTTTTATTGATAAAGGCCATGCTGAAGTATGTGGCTTAGTGTGAGAGCCAAATAATCCTCCTGGTTGAATCTCAGAAGTAGGCAGCGTTAGCCCCTCTCTTGGTCAATGCTAGATGGAACAATCTTTCTGATGTGGGAGGGAAAAACATGCCTCTAGAGAAAGAGTCTATCACCCAGGAGAAGAGGACGGATGCTCCATACGAGCAGCTAGATTTCTAAAGGAAAAAGGGTAGAGTAGGTCATGTCCAGTTTTCCATCCCAAATTTACCCATCATACCAGGGAAGCATGGGCGACAGGGCAGAGTATAGCCAGTGGTCCCGCCTATGCACTCCCCTACACTCAGAGGAAACAGTGCTGGTTACATGGTCCAACCTTGAGTCATAAGTCAAAACTCATTAATATCTCTACTTATCAATATTACTGCAATATTACACAATATCTAGCATCTAGTTGTACTCTCATTTATTGAATGAATTGCCTATTGTTAGAAAGTTAGATTATTTTCATTTTTGAATGTTATAAACACTGCTGCCGCCAATGTCTTTATCGTTATTTCCTTAGTATAACTCCCCGGAAAGAGTTACTAACTCAAAGCTCTTGAGGATTTGTATGTTTTCTCTGTACATTGCTAAACTGCTTTCAAAGGGTTTGACTAATTTCCACTCCCATCAGCAGTGTATAACAATGTGTGTCTGACCCTTCATGCCTTGAATTTTAGCCTTTATTGTATAATCTTTGCTAATATGACAAATGAACCACATGTCACCCTTATCTTAATTTGCAAATTCTTGCCTAGCATTGAGGTTGAAAACTTTTCATTGCGAATTGGCTATATCTGTGTTTCCTTTTCTCTGAATTATCTGTTGTGTCCAGTGCTCATGAATCTGCTGGCATTTTTTTTACCTCAATTCACAGGGCAAAGGCTGAATTGCCCCCTTGTCTGGGCAGTATAGTCCCACAGAGAAAACGGCCTGGGGAAAATGCTACTGGGTGTTTCAGATTATTTTTGAATATTTGCATGTAATTCTTTTTTAACTTAATTTTTTGGAAGTGTTCCATACTATGTAGCTCATAGTCACACCTAACATCCAGTTATAGAATGGTCATCTGTGCTAGGCATTGTTCCAAGGTCTTTGTTTTATTAACATCTTAAGTCTTTGTGAGGTAGCTAGTACTTTTTTATTAACACTTACGGGAGAAGAAACTAAAGGGAAAAGGCACAAGGTAATTTGCACAAGGTCAAACAGTAATAAGCCACAGAGCTGGGGTCTGAACTCAAGCACTCCCATGCAACAGTATTATGATCTTATCCCCAACCCACCCAGTGCTATGCCATGCTTAGCCCTAGAGGTCGAGAGGTCTTGGGAGTGAATTTTTCCAAACAAGTCATCCTTAATGAACAATGTGTCTACAACAGTAAACAGGGCAAGTCTTCTCCCTTGTTCTGATAAGCTCTTAATAATAAAATGATTTCAAAATAAGACAGCTTTCTTTTTTTCTGATTATAAATAATATGTATATTTTGATGTTTAAAAAGTTCAGAGAGTACAAACTACAGAAAACAAAGATCATATGATCTCATCCTCCAGGACTGAGAAAAGTATAGTGTAAAAGAATGAGAATAAGCTCAAATTACATTTTCATATTGTTACAACTAAATTTGATGGGGTGCAGGAAAGAGATTAAATGTACAAAATTCTTTCTTTTAATAGACTTTCGTACCCCACTTTGATAATATGTATTATATTGTAACATTTAGATATTACCAATGAAACTTACATAGTGGGAAAAATGTAATCATCCAGGCACAATCATTTTAATTTAATTATAAAAAGGAGATTTAACTAAGTAAAGGGAAGAAAAATAGCATTTAAAAACAGCCCAGATAATCTGGGATATTTGTGTTGCTTCCTCTCTTTCCTCTTCTATTTAGAACACTAATTTGTTCCATTTATATTAACAAGAAAGAGCTTACCATGCATTTAAGTTAATCAAATTTATGTAGCAAATCATGATTGAATACAATTTAGGTATACACTGCATCCTGAAAGCTATACAATTAAAAACAGATGATTTTCAATTTATTGAATGCTTGAAATTATGGCAAATATTTAAAATCAGTTAAGATTTTTGGTTAATGAGACCATTCAAAAATAATGCAATCCAAACACTAAAAGGAAATTCATACTGTTTTAAATATCATATGTATTTAATTTAAAAAATTTAAACAACAGTAATTTTGAAGCCTAAAACAGTCTTTGTTTGAAAACCCTTTTAAGCTAAACATTGATTATTCTTCTATAGTCATTAATTATCTTCTACCATAATTGTCAGTATTGCAAAGTGAGAATTGATCCCAAATATATATTTTCTATTCTTAAATTAATACCTATCTCACCTGTTGCAAAATGCTGTGAAAAATTATACTTTACAATGTGTGGACATAACATACTCAAGTCAAGGCAGGTTCCCAGTCTATCCTCACATGTCACAACGAACTGGGTTCGTAGGACATGCAACCGATAATTGCTGCAGTCTGTTGTTGTCTTTTGTTTAAAGATGGATAGGTTAACAAGGGCGCATTTTCTGTTTTCATGCCAGCGTACTACCAAACTTATTCACTAAGTGTTTAAAATGCAGTCCTAAGAAAAACAAAAATTATCATTATTTTGCCAAGACTCAAATGGCCCCTCTGTATTGACCACTTTTGATCCCCTTTGATTAAAAATAAAAATCAGATATTTGATTGAAATTGAACTGCATTCCTTTGTTCTTTTGTCTGTTTTGCTTTTTCTGGTTTTATTCTCTCTATACCCCGCCGAAAGTGATGGGCATTGAGCTACAGTAGAATTGCGTGATACTGAGAACAGGGAAGCATCTTGGAAAAAGGCACAGCTAAGCAACACGCAACTTCCCCTCTTAGTCTCACGTAACTGAGCAAACTACCCACTCGCAAAATAATTGGACCTAATATGATTGTCTCAAAACACCTGCCTAACAAAATCATGGTACTTCCTAATGCAATAATATTTAATAACCACCACAGTCCTTGTCTATTCTTAGGTACTCTGTGACTTCTTTTCAACGTTATTTTTATTTCCAGTTATTCAAGGTAGCCAAAGATGTGTGTTTCAAAAACAGACTGCCACAAAAAATGGTGGGGACAATACTAAAAACATTGACTGGAAAAACCTGAAAAGATAAACATTTTGGAAAAGGTTGAAAATGAGTTGAAATGTTCCAAAATAGATAACATAATGATGAAATGCCATGTGACGTTCAGCAAGTCTCAGTTTTTCTATTTCTTATTTTGTTCTGGCCCAATCAGGAAATATAAGGGAATCCAGAACAAATGTGTTGTCACTCATCCTCACTCTATTCCTGGGTCTGATGGTCCTTTGATATGTTTCTTGCTACTTGGAGAAACTCTGTGTGCCCTAAACAGTTTTCAGCTAACCTGTAACATGTTGTGGGGGTGGGGCTGACTCTGACTCTGGCACTGTGGTGCCTGAGTTGCTGAAGCCTGGCCACAGAGAGCGGCCCTTCCCTGCCTGTCCTGTGCAAAAAGGAGAGACCAGGTGGCTGCCTGCACCCACTTCTCCTCTGTGCTTGTTTTCCCCATTCACCTTCTGTTATTGCTACACCTTGTTTTGCTTAGTGGTGCTGTTGAAATTAGGTAGTATAAGCCCTAAGAATAGCTCTTTTTTTTTTTTTTTTAAGCTGGCTGTGCACATTGCAACAAATTGTGATACTTTGCTAGATGAAAAATAAACCCTGGCCCATAGGTATGTTTTACCAATTCTTAAACTAAAGGAATGTATTTTTTTCTTTAAAAAAAATCCCAAAAATAATGTAAGCAGAATTAAGATTATATTTATTCTAAAAGTATAAGTCAGTCAAGATAGTGTTCAAAAGAAAGCCAGATTAAATCTATATTGCACTTGCTCTAAGTCCATAGATACCCCAAAGATAATAATAAATAGACTAGAAGAGCTTTGCAAGAGAAGGTGGGCCTGCAGATTTGCATAAGAAGCTCTCCATTTCCATGCTTCTCATTTGTCCTCATTACACTGAGGCTTGAAATATTATTCGTACCTGGGGAAGGGTCTGCTAGCTCAAAACGGAATTCCCTCACATACCCTTTCCAGCCTCTCCATGCTCAAAGACCGAAACCCATCAAGTCCAGTGGGATGAATCCCTCCTCTCTGACGTTTTCCATGATTTTTGCAATTGAAATTCTCTCTCATCCGGGAACTTGCCAAACCAGCCTATCAGTACTGCTTGTGATACACTTTATAATACAGTAAAACTGCATGAAAAACAGTCATTAACAATCCCTGCATTCCTAATAAGGTCAAGGTTCAAATACTAGAAAGTCCCACCAACAGTCAGCAGTCTTAAAACCAGAGGGATTTTCCCACCACAAAACAGTAATTCTGGAAGTAAGCAGTTGCTGGTACTTCTCCAGGCGTTGCCTTCCCCATCACAAGACTGGTGAGGCAATCCCGTGCATCATCTTCTCAGGGGACAGAGTTCAAAGGCGTGAAGCTCTCAATGGCATGGAAGAAGTATCTTCTTGCTCCTTCCCTCTTTTTAGGGAGGCAAAACTTTCCAGCAGCCCCTACAAGACTTTCCCCTATATCTCATTGCCCAACAAAGGCCATGCCCACCTATAGAACATACCTGTGGAACAGGTGCTGGGCTCACTTAGCCTCAGATCAAAGCACTTGGAGTAAATCAGAGTTCTAGCCGGAAAGGAGAGGACGAGGGGTAGGATCATTTGGGGTAGGCAGTTACTGTATCTAACTTAGGTTAACGTATGCAGTACTCACAACAAACCCACAAGGTCAGGGGGGATTTTAACCTTTAGAAAAAGAAAATATTCAAAACAAAATAAGGTTTGAACATGACGAGTACGTAGCCCTGGAGCACACGACTAGTTAGGAGTGGAGCAAGCTGAAAATTCCAGTTTCTTTCCCTCGAAAGAGTTTCACTCTTAGTATGAAGTTCATGGACTATTTCCCCTTTTGACCATTCAATAATTTTACTGACATGGGTAGGTTTGCTTCACCTTCATATGTGTACAAATTGATTGTACAAAATTTTTAAAACTCCCTCGACTCTATTCAGTAAGATATTAATTTCCATAACGATATTTAAAACTGTAAGTAGAATTTATAGTAGAAAGAATAAAGGAACATTATAAAATCATAGACTTGTATATGATGTAGATAAGGGGCCGTGGGTCTTACTGCATTTTAAAATATAAGGCTACCCACCAGTAATACGGCAAGAAAATTATTACTATTAATAACGCATAACAATCATACATGACAGCAGTTTCCACAATTCCCACATCTTTTTCTTGAGCCTAATGACGTAGGAAACGAGATATTGTTGATTCTAGCTTTGTTACCGACTTCCACACTTCACTAGTGATGTGTCTACCAGGTGTTATGATCACCTATGATTACTGAAGATGCCAACACATCCCTAGAGCTGTGGGTGAGTCGGCGGCGTTTTACGATCAAACGTTTTGAGGCAGATTTGTTTTGCTTACGCTGATGTCAAAATGAGTGTGCTTTCTTAGAGCACATTCCAGCTCATCTAAATACCGGAGAGAGTCCCTAAAGGAAGCCAGTATTATTATTTTTTTTTTTTCAGAAAAACCACAGATGTGATCACCTCCTCATAAAAAATTGACTGTCTTTTGTATAGTTTTAAATTCTCGTGTTGACTGTTCGATTTTGCAGTTTTTCTTTCTGCTTGGCCAAGGCAAGGAATTCTGTGCACTAAATATTACATTCAAAATTGGAACTGCTATTGATAACTGCAAACATTTAGCCAACAATTATTTGTGTAACCGCTTATATTTTTTAAATAAGATCAGTTTCTCTGTTGAATGAGCACTTATGACTCAGACTTCTTCATTAGAATTAATTAAACATCAAGAAAAACCAGCATGCATTCATGAAGAATCAGTGTCTTTTTTTTTTACTTACATCAAGTCTCATGTTCAAAGCCTGGATTTATGTAGAATCTCATTTAGCAATATATCTATAATCACTGTTTTTCTACCTTCAAATTGAGCATAAGTCTGCAGACTGTGCTCTCCTATACCCAAACATCACAGCTGCTGTAGTTCCTCCAACTCTTTTTTATTCTCTTCTTACCTTTAATTAAAATGCATTAAAGGAAGAAAAAAGAAACAAATGGTTGTAGAAAGTACCACTTAAATGGAAACGATTGCTCTAAATGTTGCGGTTTAGGAAATCTACGGCATGGTGTGTAGCTTTGCAAGGCGTCAGAGTACATGCAAGATAACATAAGTATTATTTATTACGATATGGAACGGAGTCAGAAGGACTGCTCCTGTGATCTGACTTCCAGATGGAACTTCTCAGAAGATGAGCTCAAACATCTGAATTTCTCACTTTTTGAAACTATTTGTGTTATAAAATTTTAAAATGCATATACCATGATATTGGTTTTCTATTGCTGCTATAAAAAATTAGCATGAAGTTAGTGGTTTAAACAATGCAGCATCAGAACTCTGAAACAGGTCACACAGGGTGAAAAATCGAGGGGCCAGCAGGCTTTCCTTCTTTCCTGGGGCTCTAGGGCACAGCCCACCTCCTTGCCTTTCTATCCTCTAGGGCTGCTCTGATCCTTGGCTCACCCACTCCTTGCATCTTCAAAGCCAGCAACAGCTGTCAGTCCTTCTCGCACCATCTTCTTCTGATGCTGACTCTTTTGTCTCTCTCTTCCTTGTCTGATGCCTTCCTCTTCTTCGTTTAAAAGATTTGTCATTACAGTTTGCCCACCTAGATAATCCAGGATAATCTGAGTGTTTAAAGTAAGTAGGTTAGCAAATTTAATTTCATCTGCTACTTCAGTTCCCAAGTTGTGGGGATTAGGACATGGACACTTTTGGGAGGCCATTGTTCTGCCAACCACAGACATGCACAGATACACCCCACTAGAAGGCAACTGTGAAACAGAGATTGAGAAGGTAATTATTTTCACCCACAGATGGAATGTATTTAAAGATTAGTGATTGTTGCTGTATTTGAGCGCCTACATCACCTATGGTATGCAAATGAGCATGACTTTTTATAACAGATATAAAGGGATATTGAGCTCTCATAAAACCAGTCAGGTGTCATATACACAACTGCTGCCTCGCTGTCCCAGTTTCTGCCTTACTCCGTGTGAGGGTCTGACCAGCACAGCCTCTTCCAAAGAGCAAAAGCATACCCTCATATCGTGCACACACGAACCCACTGACGGACACACATCTACACACCTCCTCACGTCTCTGGGTCCGTCGTGTCTGAGGGAGAGAACACTTTTTCATCCTGATTTCCAGGGATTTAGCTTTTAGTTGCTGCCACAGAATCCACTTCCCTGTTGTTTCCTGGGCTGAAGCCCTTCTAATCCCAACGATGCCTGATTTTGATAAGAAGGTTATGGCTAGACCTGCATTTCAACTCTGATAAGAAGATTATGGCTACACTCACATTTCAATTCTGATAAGAAGNATTTCAACTCTGATAAGAAGATTATGGCTACACTCACATTTCAATTCTGATAAGAAGGTTATGGCTACACTCGCATTTCAATTCTGATAAGAAGGTTATGGCTACATCCACATTTCAATTCTGATAAGAAGGTTATGGCTATACCCTGATTTCAAAGTCCAGGAACTCTACCTCCCTGCCACATGTGTACACACCACGCCTCCTCATTCATGGTTGGTTCACATTCTGAGACTCTCATGTCCCATCAGCGTCTGCGTACTGGGATCGGATGGGCTCTTATGGTTGAAGTCTTGTCCCCTCTTCTTCCTGGGCACGAGATTCATTTGCTTCTAAAACTAAGCTCCAGAATGAGGATTCTATTCCCCACGAATACAATTCCCTATTGTGAATGCCTGGTTTGAACTATAAAATGTCACCAGCTAAATATCCCGTCACTTCCCCTGACCTTCCTGCTGAGGACTAGTTAGAATTTCTACTTTTGAGAAGCTTGGAAATGACAAGGAGATAGGACAAGGGGCTTAGGGACCTGCTTTGATGCTGCACTGACAAGCACACGGTTGTCATGCAGACAATCTGCAGTGGCTTGGGAAAGAGGCCAGGGCCCTTCAGCAGCCCTCTCCCCTTCACTGTCTCTGCCTCCTTCTACCGTCATAAGTCCCAGGTGCAGACACATAACCTAAACTCTTTTTAGTCTCTTTGGTCTACCGTGATCTTAACTCTCACCAGATCTTAACTCTCAGACTTCAAGACATTCTAATGATAATGAAATCATGATTACAACACCCGTAGCTTAGAATACGCGTGCAGTTCTATGTGCACTAAGAAGCATTCCTATCACTGACCCATGATATCTTGTCCAATCCTCACAAAATTCCATGAGATACATGAGTGTTTGTCTCTATATTAAAGGCAAAGAAATAGAATTAGAGAGATTAATTTGCCCAGCTAAAAAATGATGGAGCTAATATTTGAGGCCTAATCTCAGATTTCAGAACCGAGATTCAATTTTTTATTTTATTTTTTATTTTTTTGAGACAGAGTCTCACGCTGGCGCCCAGGCTGGAGTGCAGTGACGCGAGCTCGGCTCACTGCAAGCTCCGCCTCCTGAGTTCATGCCATTCTCCTGCCTCATCCTCCCGAGTAGATGGGACTACAGGCGCCCTCCACCACACCCGGCTAATTTGTGTGTGTGTGTGTGTGTGTGTGTATTTTTAGTAGAGACAGGGTTTCATTGTGTTAGCCAGGATGGTCTCGATCTCTCAGAATCAAGATTCTGAAACTGCTATGCAACACTGTCTCCAGTGCCATTTAATTATAGTCCCATTGGAAATAACGAGCCAAAGTCCCATGAGTCATAATAGGTAACAGTATCTGGATTATTCAAAGAAGCACAATGTGTTTGGGGAGGAGTTGTTAGAAAGGTGGCATGAGCACCTCCTCCTGTCCTTGCCTCCCAGGACAATTATTTCACCTCTTTGGGTTTCTCTTTGGGGGCAGGAGGATTGACACCCCTAATATTTGAAGTTCCCTTTAGTACTAACATTTTATAATACAATAAACGACGTTGATCAGCAAGTAATGACTATCTAATTTCTGCTTTTCATAAACTTACAATTTATTTTTCGAGACTACAGGGCTTTCAAAGAGACTCTCAGGACTGAGCGCGGTGGCTCACACTGTAATCCCAGCACTTTGGGAGGCCAAGGCGGGCAGATCACCTGAGCTCAGCAATTGGAGACCAGCCTGGACAACATGGTGAAACCCCATCTCTACTAAAAAATACAAAAATTAGCCGAGCGTGGTGGTGGGCGCCTGTAATCCCAGCTACTCGGCAGGCTGAGGCAGGAGAAGTGCTTGAACTCAGGAGATGGAGGTTGCAGTGAGCTGACACGGTGCCACTGCACTCCAGCCTGAGAGACAGAGTGAGACTCCATCTCAAAAAAAAGGAAAAGAAAAAAAGAGACTCTCATGATCCCCCAAAAAGGCTGCAGTGGCTGTGACGGTGAAGTGTGAGCCTCTGGTCCTCCTGGTGTGGTGCTCTCATAGCCACACAGATGCACATGGCAGAACTAAACAGACTCGAGAAACCTGTGTTTATTTATGTGTAGGAGACGAGACCAATTTCTTCTTTGGATCATGGACATTTCTTTGGGGATCTCATAACGGTATCTCATATTTTGATTCTTAGAGAATTCTAGAGCACTTACTGAATTTTTAGTACATTGGTTTTGGGGCTTAATACCTTGCTTACATAAATGAATTTATAGAGTGGCTATGGGGAAGAAAATCGTATTTATTACACAATGAGTTTTGTTCTTTCGGTAATACAAAAGGAGTTACACGGGCAGAATTTACTCCGTCTTAAATAATGTGCTCACCTTAAAACAGCTGAAGAATGTCAAACTCCTTCGGCAGGTAAATCCACTAAAAATGTTATCTTTCTGAGAATTTAAGTCACGGCCATAAATATGTACTAAACACAAATTATGTACCAGGCTTCGCTCTAGGCACCTGGGATGTATGTGAGTGTACAAAAGAGAAGAATGACTCCTGTCTGATAAGTTTCATGTTTCAGGACAGCGCAACACACTCAGGCAGCCTTGGATGAAGAGCTGTGCCCTGCAGATGCTCCATGCAGGAAGGAAGAGGCGGCAGGCTGCCCTTTCGTGGTCTCGCTCTTCCCTGCACCTGTTTCTCCCTTGGCTTCTATTGCACTTCGTAATTGATCTTCTCATGTGTTTGTTCATTATCAATCGCCACACTAGCCTGTAAGTTTTAAAAACACAGGTAATTTATCTATGGTGGCCACTGATGCAAATTCCTGTCCTAAAACAGTGACTGGCACACCACGGATGCCCAAGAGTTATTTGTTGAAGAAATGAGTAAGTGCCTCTTTTCACTCACTCCTGGCTGCTCTTCCACTGGGCTTCAGCCCTCCTCGGTGGTCTGAGTCTTCTTTAGAACGTGATCAATGAAGGGAAGCTATTAGCATTTTGTACCTGTGGGTCACATGGCCTTTATTTCTTCATCCATAAAATAAGTGTAATAATGGTTTTTGTTAGCAATATACTCAATATACTGCCATGTAACAAATGCCTTCAAAATACAGAGGCTTAAATGATTAAAAAAAAAAAAAACTTATTATTTCACATTGTTTCTATGGGTCTGGAGTCTGGGAGTGGCTTAGCTGGATGGTTCCAGGATCTACCTGTCAGGGTCTCTCTTTGACATTGCCTTGAGGAAAGTGGTAAAGCTGAAGTCACATTAAGGCTTGCTGGGGCTGGAGGATTTGCTTCCAGGTGGCTCCCTCACTGCTTGGCACATTAGTGCAAGTGGTGGACAGGAAGCCTTGATTCCTCAATGTATGGTCTTCACGGAACTGCTTGCAGGTCCTAGTGACATGGCAGCTGGCCTCCCTCTGAGAGTTATCCAAGGGAAATCATGGCAAAAGCCAGGATGGCTTTTATGACCTGGCATTGGAGGCCACGTGCCATCATTTCTACAATATCCTACAAGTTACAGAAGTCAGCCGTGTTCACTCTGAGAGGGGACTAATTCAGGGAGCAAATACCAGGGGCAGGAGATCCCCGGGAGCCACCTTTGAGGCTGCCTACCATAGATACTAAGTAGGAGGTTGTCTGTACTTAAACAAATAGTGTACGTGAAGTACCTGGCATGGTGCCGGAGGCAGTTAGGAAATGTCAGCTCCTCTTAGTTGCTCAGGCTTTGTTGAGCTTTTTTCATTTTATTAAAAGATTATCTCCGTGGAATCTGTACAAGTTGGCATTTGTCTATGGAGCTGATAGAACTTTCTCATTCATTCATTCAACAAGTCTGCTGTCCTTAGATGTTGTGGAACAATGACAACCTTATCCACCTAAAATGTAAATTCCTGGCATGAAGTACATGATGAAATAATGACCCCCAAATTTCTGGCCTGTCCTTGTGGTCAGAATGCTCTATTTCTTCACACCTGTGCAATGATACGATCTCCTGGCATCCCAGAGCAAATCTGGGGTGTGTCAGTGGTAAATCACTTGGGAACTTGACAACTTTGACCCTTTCAGCATTAATTAGTCAACATTAGTTGCTGCCATGCCTCCAATCTTTCTACATGCAGCGAGAAATCTATCATGCCCTTAGCCTGGGCGTAGAGAGAGCAATGTGCTGCAGAGCACTCAGTGGCCTGTGGGACTGGGCGTGACTAATACGGATTTGTGCAGAAATAAAAAGGGATGAAGAAGAGGATGTGAACAATTCTGTAACTGGGAACTGAAGACTAAGCTTGGGACATAGTGGGAATAAAACCCTTCTAAAATGAATTTTTCACTGAACCAGAAATAAATTAGTAGGAAAAGAAGAAATTTTGCAAACGTCATTTGTCTTGGTTTCTTCACATTTTGGGCTGCTTAAGAGACTCTTTCCTTTAAGCATTCCTTTGCACATTGAAGAAAATAACCATAAGCTTCCCCCAAGGCCAGTACCTGTTCAGTTCTGTATTGCCAGCAAGTAATGCCACGGGTGTAAAGGTCTCACCCCAGGGAGCTGGCTGATTAGACTTCGGCTGGAATGCTGGGAGAAGCAGGATGCTGAGTCAATACGAAGTACCAAGTTTAATTTGATGTTTTCCACACACAATCAAAATTGTGGCTTTTCCTAACTGTAGAGCTATTGGCTCCTCTGCTTTCTTTTATGGGTTCCCTGTAGAGTGTGTGTTATGCTTTGATATTTGAAATTGATCGTGCAGGTTCCATTTCAAGGGTGATAATAAACCTAGCTCAAAAGTTGGGGTTAGCAAAGGGACTGTTAACCTTTCTTCTAATATTGTCAATTTATTTTGCCTTGTGGCTCAAACTGATTCCCAGTATGATCTGCTGATAACTTTGATTTAAATATAGCTATAGATGAAGAATATAAAAGTGGAAGAAAAATTGTTGTCTGAATTTTTGTGAGGAAATGTCCCACATTATGTCCAAATTATTAATACAACATTTTTTCATTAAATAATGTATACGTAAATGAATATCTTTCATTATCTGTCATTTAGATATGAACACATATAGAATATCCTACTTCTCATTTACTTAGGAGGGCAAACATCAACATACTAAGAAATCTGAAGTAATTTTAAGATCAAAATGATTCTTGCCGTGGTATGGTAATAAGAAGTTAAGCTTTGGAATTAGATAAACCAGATTCCCTGCCTTACCTCGGGCAAGTAACTTAATTCCAGCCTCAATTTCTCTAACTGCCAAAAGAAATGAGAATTCCTGCCATTTAGTTCTGTGAAGGTTAAACTGGTTATACCCATGACACCTATAACAGTGCTAGGTGAACGTTGACTAAAATGAGAATTCTTCTCTCTCTTTTCCTATACAGTTCTTACAAAATAACTGACAGTTTTATTGTTGTTTAGTTCTAATTTTTTCAATCTGGATCTAAAGGAGTCCAGGTATATTCTTATTTGCTACAAAAGATTTCCTTTAAATGATACACTGGCAAGGTGACAGGTGAATGGTCTGGTTGGGAAATATGTATCTGAACATTTTCTTGTCATCTTCAAATGTGGATGCAATTGGATTACAACTGGTTCCGCACTAACAAAATCGTTTACAGCAATTATAGCTGTTCTTTAATATGGCAGCTTTCACTGGATGCCTCATGACTTGTAATTACCTGAACTGGAAGTCCAAGTAAATTTCATTATTATAATTTTAAAAGTCTTTATGTCCAGAATAATTGGTTAGTCATAAAAACCATAAATTATTTAACACAAGATTTTCGAAAGAGTGAGATTTGACAATTCTTATACATTCCCCCACTGCAAACAAAAAGCAACATATATGTGATATAAGACTTGTGTCTTGATAAGTTGCATCCATTCTCAGTCATTATATACCTGGTGTTAAGTTTCCAAAATTAGGATTAAAACTGTACCCAACGGGGACCACATGGGAACATCAGACCCTAGAGCAGCTTGTCATTACTGTTACTTCGAAATCCCTAACTGGGCAGGGCACAATGGCTGAACGCCTGTAATCCTAGCACCTTGGGAGGCCAAGACAGGCGGATTGCCTGAACTCAGGAGTTCGAGACCAGCTTGACCAGCATGGTGAAACCCTGTCTCTACTAAAACACAAAAAATCAGCCGAGCTTAGTGGTGTGTGTTTGTAATCCCAGCTACTCAGGAGGCTGAGCCATGAGAATTGCTTGAACCTGGGAGGCAGAGGTTGCAGTGAGCTGAGATCACGCCACTGCACTCCAGCCTGACTGACAGCAAAATTCTGCAAAAAAAAGGAAGGAAGGAAGGAAGGAAGGAAGGAAGGAAGGAAGGAAGGAAGGAGAGAGAGAGAGAGAGAGAGAGAGAGAGAAAGAAAGAAAGAAAGAAAGAAAGAAAGAAAGAAAGAAAGAAAGAAAAAAGAAAGAAAGAAAGAAAGAGAGAGAGAAAGAGAGAAAGAAAGAGGGAAGGAAGGAAGGAAAAAGAGAAAGAGAAAAAAAGAAAGAAAGAAAGAAAGAAAGAAAGAAAGAAAGAAGGAAGGAAGGAAGGAAGGAAGGAAGGAAGGAAGGAAGGAAGGAAAGAGGAAGGAAGGAAGGAAGGAAGGAAAGAGGAAGGAAGGAAGGAAAGAAAGGAAGGAAGGAAGGAAGGAAGAAAGAGGAAGGAGGGAAGGAAGGAAGGAAGGAAGGAAGGAAGGAAGGAAGGAAGGAAGGAAAGAAAGAGAGAGAGAGAAAGAAAGAAAGAAAGAAAGAAAGAAAGAAAGAAAGAAAGAAAGAAAGAAAGAAAGAAAGAAAGAAAGAAAGAAAGAGAAAGAAAGGGAGGGAGGGAGGAAGGAAGGAAGGAAGGAAGGAATTTCTATCTGAAGGGAACTTTGATTCTCATGGGTGGAGAATAGGTATACACGTAGGTAGGCTGGAGCAACCTTTCAGAAGTGAACAGATGCTATATCAGTCCTTTATTTGTGTCCAAGTATAATATCCAGTCATTCATTTCTTCATATTTTGCTCATTAGAGGGCAGAGGAATGCAATTCATTTAAAGATTTAAGAAAACAATGTTGAAAAAAACTCAAAGCTGCAGGAAACTCAAGATGTGGTAAGAGTGGTCCCTGACAAAGAGAGAACAGAAGCATTATCTTTTCCTCAAAACTACTGAGGTGAATAACAATCCTTATCCACAATCATAAAAGACCTAAGCTTTAGAACACTTAATTAGCTGAAAAACATGAAGGACAGACACAGTGGGGGTTTTTATTGAACAGTCTCTCTGTATGAAAGACAACAATACATATTGGGGGCTATAGCCTATGTGTGATGCTTTTGGAAATATCTTGAAGGGAATGATTTAGAATGATATCTTGATTTGGAATGCAAATTCTTATAGTAACGTATTCAAAGCACTGTATGTATCTTGCCCATGGCACATATTTGGATTGAGCAGTAAAAAAGAAGGCCTGCAACAGAAATGAAGCATATAATTTTAACAATAAATTAATAAGTAGAAACTGCCAATGAACTCAACTCAGTAAAATGTCCTTTGATGTTAACCCTTGGTAGTTGTCTCCTCGAATTTGATGCCTTACGAGTGCTCAGAAGCCAATGGGAAATGGTGGCCTTCTTCATGGCTGTGTCAGAGCTCCCATATGGAGTGCTGACATGGGTTCGACTTCCACCCAATCCTCTTGCTCAGCAGACTCCGTAATATCTCTTTCTCCCTAGATTTTCTGGCTTGTCTGTGAAACACTTTTCTCCAAATATATAAAATTTTTTGCTTAAAAAACTCGAAAGGAAAAAGATAGCATTTTTGTTAAAGGAGTGGCTTAGGGAGTTGCAGGCAGGCTTAGTAAAATGTTGCCATAAACTAAAAAATGAAGTTTTCTTGTTAGAAACTTATTTGACAACTCAAAAGTCTGGGTGTGTGTGGACAGGTTTTGTAAACTCAGGGTTGGGACTGCAAGAGAAAATAATTTTGCTGCCTTGGGCTTGGTTACAGTAAGAACATTCTTAGGTTTTTTATTGCATGAAAATGTCACAATTTTCTATGAGTTATGAATACAGACTCATCGATTTTCTAGGAGTCAGAACGGACAGTGACTCCTGCCACTGCTGCTTAGTGTGTGACCTTGGACACCTTCCCTCTCTACGTCTTAGTTTCTTCCTCTGGAAACGGAAGCCATCATATAGCACCTATGCTTCATGTTGTGAGAACCAGGTTGGATTTTCTTGCCCAGTGCAAAGCACACTGCTTGGTGCATACTACGTGTGCAAAACTTCTTTGTTCTCTTTACTATTTGTCTTAATCCATTCTGGCTGCTATAACAAAATACCTTTGACTAGGTAATTTATATACAACAGAAACGTATTGCTCACAGTTCTGGAGGCTGGGAAGTCCAAGAGCAAGGCGCCAGAAGATTTGGTGTCTCCTGAGAGCTAGTTCTTCATAGATGGCACCTTCTATGCAGTAAAAGGGCATAAGCTCTGTCAGGCCTCTTTCATAAGGACATTAATCCTACCCATGAGGGCTCCCCGCTCAAGACCTACTCAGCTCTCAAATTCCCCACCTCTTCATACCAACACGTTGGAAATGAGATTTCAGCATATGAATTTTGGGGAGACACAAACACTCAGAACATAGCACCGTTATTCTCAGGAGATGTTGGCTCTATTCAGTTCTGTTCTGATGAACTCTGACAGAATATTCTTACCTTCTCATCAGCAGCTGTAATCTGTGCACACTACCCTTCCCGACACTTGTTGAAACTCAACAAATAAGATCTGTGGCTTCCTAGAGCTCCCAATCTAGTGGGAGTTACAAAGGTAACTTCCAAACAATGATGTGGATGAGAATTATTGGAGCAGAGATATGAAATTGTTAATTTTAGGAGTGCTGGAGGCAGGACTGGCTATATAGTTTGTGAGTCCAGTGCAAAATGAAAATGTTGGGCCCCTTCTTCAAATTTCAAGATGACAACAGAAGAGAATTAAACCCTGCACCAGGTGGGCCCTTCTGAGCTCAAGGCCCAGTGTGACATCAGTCACACACCTGAGTGGCTCGTCCTGATTCGATGGGCATATTCATTTCATGCAAAAAAAATTAGAGAAGCTTTACCATTTGAAGATGTAGGTGCTGAGCTAGACTTTGAAAAATGGAAAGAACTTTGAAAAGACGGGTAGAGCAACCCAGGCACATGATAAAACATGTGTCATTTTTAAATTTCCATACAATTAAAAAAATTAAGTGAGATTTATTGGGTCACAGTGGTTTGACAATCAGGAAGGAAAGGGAGATAGAAAGACTGTAGTACTAAACTTCAATTATCTATTAACAAGAAGCCATCCAAAGGATTTTAAGAATAGAAACAAGATTAGATCAATTTAGGGAGATGTCTGTGGTGGCAGAAAGACAGATGGCTTGATTCTTGTGATGGAGTCACAGGCAGCAGGGACCTCTGTGGGTGAAAGCAATGCATTCCTTAACTGGGAAGTGGCAGCAATCTTCTTGTTATCTGTATTTCTCAGTAGTCTATGTATTTTTTTCCCATATGAAACAAAGGTCTGTTTCTGCTTAGAAGACATCTTCAATTATACAATGCAGGCAAAAAAAAAAAAAAAAAAATCTGGAAGAACGGAATTTTAACCATATTTCTTTTTTCTCTGTGGACAGCCTTTCAGGGACATCTCCATTCTGGTTGTAGAAGGAGACCTTGAAGGCACCCAAGTATGCATTCAAAATGTATCGCCTTTCCTTGGCCTTTCAAACAGACTAGTATTCCAGAAAAACCATGTCATTTTGCATTCCAGGCAATGCTTTGAAGACGTCATGAATGAAACACTTGCCCTATTCATCCCTGAAGAGAAGCGCAGGTCTGTGCACGCTCCATCTGTCCGTCTCTCATCCTGACAAACTGTCTTCAACAGTGGGAAATTAAAACCTTCTTCCTTCCTTTTCTGTTTTTCTTATAATAACTCAGCCTTGAGTCAGAGGTACATGTTCAGCCTCCCAAAAGTGCTGCTGTCATGCAAAGGGAGATCCTTTTGTTCCCTCATTTATCATCTCTTAAAGAAAGCTAAAAAGTTCAGGATGGCGAGGATAGGATCAGCCATTCACTTAAACTGGGGCATGCATGCAGGGAACTGGATTTTAATACCCGCAAGATGCAGACATAGAATTTTATCCATGTTGCAGATTCTGAGAAAACAAGAAAAAGTGGTGAATATATTTTAATGTTATAAGAAAGCATAAAAACCCAAAAATTTAAGGAACAATGCCCCATAAAGTAAAAATTCAGAACTTTTTTTTTCCTCCCCAATTAAACTTTTACTGTCTGTGTTAAACTACATAAATGACGTAACCCTTTCCAAGCCTCAGAGACCTTACCTGTGACAAGAACAGATGCTTGCTGAGACCCCTCCTGCGGGAGGGCACAGGGTTAGCACTCTCTGGCTGGGTGCATCTACGTATCAGACGCCTCTATAGTGGGTAGGATAAAAGGATCTACATTCCTGCCCAAATATGTGCCCACACAACACCAGTACCTTTGAGCCCGGCACTTACACCTACAAATGTCTGTTTTTCTCAGATGCCGGGAGTTGTCCTTGTTATTTTCTCCCGGATACTGTGCGGATGGCACAGTATCCTCGGGTAATTAACATTCCTCTAACCCTGTGTAACCAGAGTAGGATGGAGTCAGCAGCTGCCAGGTCAAGCACAATGAGAGAGTGAGAGTGAGAGAGGCATCCCCAGAGCCATCAAGAAATGCGTGCATTTCCAGGACTCCAAGAACGGGCCTGCACGGCTCTGTAGGAATTTCCTCTGTAAATCTAATTAATAAGTCTAACCAGATCTTAATATACTCTCTTCATTTTTGTTGCTTTTTTTTTTTTTTTTTTTTTTTGAGACAGTGTCTTGCTCTGTCGCCCAGGCTGCAGTGCAGTGGTGTGATCTCGGCTCACTGCAACCTCCAACTCCCTGGTTCAAGTTGGTTCAAGTGATTCTCCTGCCTCAGCCCTCAGCCTCCTGAGAAGCAGGGTTACAGGGGCACGCTACCATCCCCAGCTAATTTTTGTATTTTTAGTAGAGACGGAGTTTCACTATATTGGCCAGGACGTTGTTGATCTCCTGACCTCATGATCCGTCCACCTCGGCCTCCCAAAGTGCTAGGACCCGGCCCATTTTCGTTGCTTTTTAAAAATATGACCATTCACTTTTTACATTTCTTATGTCTCATACACACACACACACACCCCAAAAAGTGTCTCATATTTGCACTGAAATGATGTTTCTTTAGGAATACACATGACAAGGGAACCAAGTAGGATGGGCTCTGCGAAATGCCTGCTATCTAGAGTCTGGATTGTGGAAAAGGATCTGCACCAAGTCTCAGATTGTGCCAGACAGGGCAGTTAGTGAGTCATGTAGCAGGGACCCTCCGACGGCCTGGGAGCAAAGCCCTCTTGGGTGACCACAGGCCCAGCAGGGGTAGGTCGTGAGAGTGAGTGCAAGTGTAGAAAGTTGTTAGCATTTGCTGCTTCCTGGTGAAGGGTTATCGGGTGAGGACGAGCGGGTCCCTTAGAGCACCAGTGACTTTTGGGAATTACCTGCAAGAAGGTACCAAGAATTACCCCCAACTTCTGTCACTAAACTACAGGAGAAGTTGCCCCAGTAAGGGGCAAGAATGCTATAACCAGATGTTTAAACATGTTGACCACCATTGGCTCCAGGGATGCCTTTTCCAAAGATTTTCCGGTTACTGAAACCTAAGAGTTCAGATTTCTAATACCAGTAATAATAGAACCGCACATAAGCAATGTGCCCCACCGCGGACACCCACGCTTGTATCACTTACCTCCTTTTCCATGAATACTGAAAACAAGGTTCTCAAGGAGGCTTAGGGACCTGCCCTGAGTCACTGAGATACAAGGATGCAGAGCTAACAGACCCCATAGCTTAGAAGGTAAGAGTCTCACTGTTTCCATTTACCACTCACGTAACTGTGGTTTTCTTAGAAGACACATCTTTCCACTTTCTTCAAACCACTCACTTTGTTTGTAAAAATAACATAGATCACTGGTAACACACTTTAGTTGGAATATTGTGCGTGTATAGAAACACGATGGAGGGAAATCCCTCTTGTTTCGTCTCTGTAATTTCCTTTGAAGATAATAAATTTGGGCCTGTAATTATTTTTGTTTTTATTTCTTTTACCTCTTACTATTTATAGCATGACTAAGTGTATAAAAAGGGAGAAAGAGAGAGAGAGAGATGAAAGAAAGAAGAAAAAAAGAAAGAGAGAAAGAGAGAAGGAAAGAAAGAAAGAGAAAGAAAGAAAGAAAGAAAGAAAGAGAGAGAAAGAAAGAAACAAAGAAAGAAAGAGAAAGAAAGAAGTAGGGAGGGAGGGGGAAGGAAGAAGGAAAGAAGGAAATAAAGGGATTTGTATAATTTAGGAATTTGTAGTAGAAGGGATACAACAGCTCAATTCAGTCGCTTGTATTTGGTGATTTAAGCAAAATGCATAAAACAGTAGTCACGAGTTTCAATTTCAACTCAGGACTAATTCAATATGGCAATCATTTGTATTAGGGCCATTGTGTAGGTTTTAATTGAAGAGCCAGCAATGCTTCTTAAGTTTTGTTTTGTGCTGTTTCTCCTGTTGTTGCATACCTATACACTCCCGTTTTAAAAAAAACTAATACTCTTTTTTTCTCATTTAATATTCGCATTTCTTTAAAACACACGCGCTATCTAGCATCTTCCCTCCTTTGCACCTTTGCTGTCTTGCTGTAGAAGGTCATACTCCTTACAGCGTTTGTCTCTCTCTTGAGATTTGATTCCAACTGGGCAGCAGGACTGAGCCAAGCCCGGGGTGTCTAACAACCTCTGCAAGCAGGAGAGGCAGAGGATGCTGGCAGGCTCAGAAAAGCGTGGACTCGTGCGTCTTGGCATGCTGCCACTAATGGATACTCCTTGGGTTTCTCCTCCTTTTCTGATACAGAACTTTATAATCATTTCAATTTCGTGACCTGCTTGGACGCATTCAGACTTAGTGTGGAGCCAGCTGGGAAACATTCAGACATACCCATGGTCAAGTCCGAGGGGAGAGCTTTAGAAGAAACTCTTCTAAATCAGTTTCTTTTGGGGTCACTATGGCTCCACTTCATCAAAGAGGAAGAAAAATTTTAGTGATCAATACATTTCAAACATACAAAAGATTTCAGGGATATAAAAAGAGCTCCCTCAGTCCTGGGTCTACTATTTATTCATACTGTGAAGAAGACCAAATGCCCACTCCTCTCCGAGTCGGTTTTCTCTTCCGTAATGGTGAGTGACAAGAATACCCCAGCAAGATTATATAGTAATTTTATAAAATGACATATTACATTTGGGGTACAGATCAAAGTATTGGGATATTATTGAAGTATTGGGATACTAGACATTTTTAAGTATCCACATTAAGATTTTTTAAATGTAAACAATGGCAGCTTTGATATCATTTGAACACTTTTAAAATAATACCCTAAGAAAAGCCAGGTTCTACAAAAATAGAGTTAATGCCAAGTGGTTCTTATAAATGCCGTTTCTCTTCTTTTTAGATGACCTCTCTTCTCTCTTGCTTAAATTATGTTGTTTACACTTCTGTTGACATATGTGAAACTGTTAAATCAAGATTAGCGCTAAGCTGCCTCCTTACACATTTGAGTTCGGCCTAAAGGTATTTCTGCACATGGTGAACTTTAACAGGTGGAGGCTTAATGGACTGTAGCCTACGCCTGTGCCAGTCACCTAGTTTTGGCCAATCAAACGTAGCCAGCCGTTCAAACCGTGTTCACATAAGGCAAAGCCGAGCTGCCACCCATCCAGCTGTGTCTGGACCTCACTTCTGTTTTCTGTTCCTCACGCTCCTTTCTCCATAAATCTTCTTCCCCCGCAGGGCTGCGCTGGGGTCTCTGAGCCTACTCTGGCTGGGAAGGCCGCCCGATTTGTTTATTACTCAATTGAACGCCTTTACATTTAATGCAGCCGAAGTTTTTCTTTTATCAAAACCAAGGCTAACTTTTTGTCTAATTTAAAATATACAGAGCCAAAAATATGCAAAATCAAGTTAATGCTAATTAGCTTGATTGTGGTGATTATTTTACAATGTACACATTGCATACCTTAAGTAGATACAATTTTTATTTGTCAATTAGACCTCAATAACGCTTAAAAAGGAATTCAAAAAGGAAACATAATGAGAATAATAAAATAGACAACACCAGTGCAGAATACTTACTTAGGCATATTTTTGATCAGTCAGGTGTGTTTAAAAGATCTTAGTTTTTGATCCCGGCTGTTACCAGAAACTGGTAACAGAAATATAGCCCCAGGGGGTAGATATTCAAATGGATCTGTTTGTGTCGCTCTCATTAGTGATCTGAAGTATATAAAATATGTATTGTAAGGTTTCCCTATGCTCACTCACCCCTCGGTGACCTCTGCACAAGCAGTGTGCAACAGCTGGCTGCCCTGAGGGCCACGTAGTGAAGCTACAGAAAGAAAGCGTTTTTTTCTGAAGGCTAAAACAAGCTGCGGAACTCAGGCTCTCCGGACCGCTACGTCCAGCTGAGACTGCTGCGTGCAGGAGGTGGACGGCGCTGTCCTCCCTGTTGTCAAGACTCTGCAGGCACCAGTGAGAATAACCTAACAAGAATCGCTTTTCTATCGCCAGCAAATGCTACTGTGGGTGCCAAGAAGCCAGAAGTCACAGGGAAACCTCCGTGCCGGAAAGGCCCTCAGGTTACAGGAATGACTCTCTCTGTTTCCACCAGCACTGGCCGGGCCTCCTTCCCCATACTGATGGGATCTGAGAGGGGACAATGGGGCAAAGAGTCAGATGAGGCAGACAAAAGGTTGATTCTCCTACTGTGGCCTGTTACTAATTGGTGCAAAAGAGCTATTGAAACCATCACCCTGATGTGCAAAAAAAAAAAAAAAAAAAAAAAAAAAAAAAAAAAAAAAAAAAAAAAACAAGCAGAAAAACCCAGCAAACAGGCTTAGATGGGATGCTAAAATGATGTTTAACACACACACATCTGAATAGAATTGATTGCTGCATTTTATTTTCAGACATTTTAAATGTTCAAACTGACCTTCGTTTAACCCTCAGAAATTCGATTTATTTCCCACGCGCAACATTTGGACATTTGCATTCCACGTGCGGCTAGGAGAACTTGTTTCCTGCTCCTGTGAATACTGGCTCCTGTGAATATTAAAATAAAGACACAGAAAAGGACGATGAGAAAAAGAGAAACAGAGGGAGCCACAAGGGAAGAAAGAAGGAAAAAAGAGAAGCATTCTTGAAACCAAATAAAATCCTTAATGTCAAGTGGAGTAATTCTACTGTGGGAAGGTCTCCAGGCTGGGGGAGACTAGGAGGTAGAGGGAAATGAGGAAAGGCAGGGACCACAGGATGTTAGGCTGAGATTTTTCCACCTAAGTAAAACAGTATCTGACAGTTGATATATGTTATTAAATGCTACCACAGTCAGAATCTTCGTAGCGCTCTCCATAGTTCTTTAGCCCCAAACCCACTAAACTTCCATGTACATTGACCCTTGAACAATGGTGGGGAGGCGCCAGGGGTGGCAGCACCAGCCCCTGTGCGGTAAAAGTCCACATATGACTTTTAACTCCTTAAAACCTTAGTTACTCATAGCCGACTGTGGACTGGAAGCCTTGTCAACGATATAAACAATCGATTAACACATATATTTATGTTGTATGTGTTATATACAGTACTATTATAATAAAGCAAGTTAGAGAAATGAAAATGTTATTTGAAAAATCATAAGGAAGAGAAAATATATTCACTGTTCAGTAAGTGGAAGTGGACCCTCACAAAGGTTTTCATCCTTGTCATCTTCACGTTGAGCAGGCTGAGGAGAAAGAGGAAGGGGAAGGGTCAGTCTTGCTGTCTCAGGGGTGGGAGAGGAAGAAGGAAATTTGCATAGAAGAGCATCTGTGCTGTTCAAACCTGCGTTGTTCAAGGGTCAGCTGTACGGAGAACAGTCATGGAGAAAAAGGGGGGTGCTGTCTAAAACCTCTCTTCCTTATTAAAACCTCACTTTTGGAGAAGCCTACATGACAGCAGATATGCGAACATCTGGAACAGGTGATTAAATGAATATCTCTTGTTTTAATCCAAAGGCGCAGCCTCATGTAGTCATCCAGAGGTGTCTATTGGCAGCAACTCTGTAGCACAGAAAGCAAATTTTCTCTTTGGAAGGTATGTCATCTTGTTCTTTGATTTCTGGAGACCCCAGCTTTAAAGTTTGTTTATGATCATGACTTTGAAAAGCTCCTCAAGACACTAACAGCCTTGTTACTACCCCAGGTCTGGCACAAAGCTCAATGCCAGTAAGATGAGTAAGATTCGCTCAGCACTGCAGGAGTAACACTGGAGAGACCATGGGTATGGCCTGAGGCCTCCATGCGGACAGCTCTTCAGGTGGGGTCTCGGGTGTCTGGTAAGGATCTGGAGCAGAGCTGAGCAGAATCTTGCAGAGTTGGCTTGGAGCCCACCATGTAAAACACCCCCCCCATACACACAATTGGCATGGGATTCTTCCAGGATTTAAAACAAAATTTGTATATTCCTCAGTGTTTAATTTACTACCGAAGGGTGATTTGGCTTCTGGTAGGAATTTAGTTCCATAACCAGGGAATGATGATCAAGACAAAGACAGTGTGTAGTTTGAGGTTAAACTCCACGACCCAACATAGCAATATCTCTTTATCATTTTTATTTCCGATCTTGAAGTGGATAGAGTACAAGTGTAAGCAAACAAATGACCTTTTGTTTCCTTCCAACATTCTAAATGCTTCATCTGGGTTTGGGTAAATGTTTACATTTTCATTGTGTTAGGAAAGAAGTTATTATCTTAAATCACTTCTCTGTCTCTATGCCTGATCATCAGACCCACAGTCTCCACATTCTCATATCATTTTATAAATGTATCATGTTCATGCATAAATATATGAACTACTCGTATTTATTTAGCCCTCATATTGACTACTGAAATACACTGGAAGGCTTAAAACTTCATATGTGGGCAGTATCACATTAAGTATGAGATTGATATCTAGCACATATGACAACAGACATACAGACATCTGGAGTGGGCGAGTAAATGAAGGTCCTGGATTAAATGAATATCCAGCACCCTCCTTGTTCTCCACGACTTTCCTCTATAAGGTTGACCCTTGAACAATGCAGGTTTGAACTGCACAGATGCCCTTATAAACAAATTTTCTTCTGCCTCTGCCACCCTGAGACAGCAAGACCAACCCCTCCCCTTCCTCCTTCTACTTAGTCTACTCAACATGAAGACGAGGATAAAGACCTTATGATGGTCCACTGGCACTTACTGAACAGTGAATATATTTCTCCTCCTTATGATTTTTTAAGTAACGTTTTCTTTTCTCTAGCTTACTTTATTGTGATAATGCCACAAATAACAAATACAACATACAAAATATGTGTTAATTGACTGTTTATATCATTGATAAGGCTTCCAGTCAACAGTGGACTATGAGTAGTTAAGGTTTCAACAAGTTAAAACTCATGTGCCGACTTCCTTTTTTTTTTTTTTTTTGTGAGATGGAGTCTTGCTCTGTAGCCCAGACTAGAGTGCAGTGGCATGATCTTGGCTCACTGAAACCTCCACCTTCTGGGTTCAAGTGATTCTTCTGCCCCAGCCTCCTAGGTAGCTGGGATTACAGGCTCACACCACCATGCCCTGCTAATTTTCGTAGTTTTGGTAGAGACAGGGTTTTGCCATGTTGGCCAGGCTAGTCTCGAACTCCTGACCTCAGGTGATCAGCCTGCACTGGCCTCTCAAAGTGCTGGGATTATAGGCATGAGCCACGGGGCCTGGTCCATAGGTTGACTTTCTACTGCACAGCAGGCTACTGCTCCTACCTGCCACAGTGAATACCGCTTCATTTTTGCAAAGAGAAAATGGAAAAAGTCAAGTGAGTCTTTGATAGGGACAACAGTGTTTTGTTTATGAACATAGAAGGACTTCATAAAATCAACTGAGGGTCAGAGGCCAAAAGGTTGTGTTATTGCTATTTGTATTCTTTTTTTTTAATTTTTTAATTTTTTTATTTTTTTTTGAGACGGAGTCTCGCTCTGTCGCCCAGGCTGGAGTGCAGTGGCAGGATCTCAGCTCACTGCAAGCTCCGCCTCCCGGGTTTACGCCGTTCTCCTGCCTCAGCCTCCCGAGTAGCTGGGACTACAGGCACCCGCCACCTCGCCCGGCTAGTTTTTTGTATTTTTTTTAGTAGAGACGGGGTTTCACCGTGTTAGCCAGGATGGTCTCGATCTCCTGACCTCGTGATCCGCTATTTGTATTCTTATCTAACATACTGAGAACTTTTTATCACTGTATTAAGTATCCATACAGTTGTAAAACAGCAAGTCTTTAGAAAATGTTAAATTGCAGAATAATCATCATCCAATAAATTATATATTATTTTAGGTTGAGAATTGAAATAAAATATACAATTTGTAACAGCTACCTGCAAATTTGCCAACCAACATACAATCATAAAATGTGATTAACTATTTGAAAAGAAGCACCTCAAAGATTAAAGAAATAACTAAAGTAAGTTATTCTCCAAGAAAATAAAGATAGTTTTATGTATTTGTATTGTATAGAATCATATTGACATCTTATTTTCTATATGGTATGAGTGACTTATGGAAGTTAATGACCCTTATCCTTTAGCTCCTCAAACACACACACACAAACATGCACACAGACACACACACACATGCACACACATAATTTTTCCTGGAGACATGCATGGGGCTCTAAGGATTTTTCTTGATTGATATGGAAAGATTAAAATATCTAGAGTCACATTTTCTCTCCTCTCACCTAGAAACCTTTGCATTTTGTGAAGTTAGCAGTTTTATTGATCAAGTTGTTTGTCAGCAATAATGAAACAGTTGGTTTATTGAGTTCTTTGGGTAATGAAACCATCATTAACTGTACCAGGGAAGGAAAACTAGATTACAAACTTTCATGACTCCATATATTTGAGAAAAAAGATTTCTTGAAGTATATTTTTTCATAGTAAAGATGGTACCAAATGCAGTTATAGAAATATTAATTTGGCATAGTATTACGGTATTGGAAAAAAACACAAAATTTATAAAAGTTATTCTCTTTATTTCAGGAAAAACTCTGTCTAACCAAGAGAGTTTTTACAAGTCTTTAATGAAAGAAGCTTAGCATTTTCCTTGATAATTACCCCTAAAGTCTAACAATAGCTCTACTCAAGAGCTCCTATTGTATGTAATTTTTTTAAAGTCCAATTTTTACCAGTTTCTCCCAGAAGAGAAATAATTGATTTCCATTCTCTGAATGACTTAAAAGTCTTTTAATTAAATGTTTCTTCTTATAAGTGTGAGGATAGTCTGAAATCATGGCCTGGTCTCCAAGCAGAGACTCCATTCAACTGGGTCGTGCTTGTTAGTCTCTTGCAATGGGGTAGAAGATACTAATTACTTCCAATCATCACTAAATCAGTCACATGTAACATGAAATAATTTGACAGACGAAAAATTTAATAAACTGTATGTCAGCCTAGTTTTTTTGATTCTATAATTATATCAATTATACATCAATTATAATTACATCAATGTATATAAAAATATAACCAATATATATTTTTATTGTTGGCCCCATTGATAGGAAAGCATTTAAGGCTTTAAAGAGTGGCTTCAAAAGCAGTAAGATGTTGTTTTCTGCAGAGTTCTAAGGGACACCCGAATCTTGCCTTGGCACAGCCACCCTTCTCTGACGGAATGCCTAAGGGATACAGATGAAAGGTAAATCCAAATGCCAGTTCATTATTAATTGAGCTAGACCCCAAATCCTAGCTATTTGTAAATCAAACCGGAACAGATTGCTTAGACTAGACCTAATAATCTAATCCTTTTCCCAAGAAAGAATCTTACCACCAGGTGACCACCAAATGAAAGCAGCCAGCATTCACATGTAAAAAAAAGAAGGGCGTAAAGACAGATATCTGCTGGCTTTCTTTTCAAGTCAGCCCGGTGAAGTAGGAAGCCAATGATACTTATTTAGTAAGTAAATGTAGCCAGTCTTCTACTGCAGTCTTCTTCTTCTGAGTCAATTAGGTTAGTATTCCATTCACTCAGAGAAAAACAAGGAAAGTAATAGGTACAGGAGCAGGAACCTTACCTCGTCCCTTGCAGGATTGTTGAGTGCTGGAAAAAGCAGGCCCATTCTCTCACCCTGCTCCTAGAATACTCTGTGGAAGCAGAGGAAGGCATTAGCTGCCACCAAGGATAGTTCACCTAAGACTATCTCACATGCCTTGTACACAACCACCAAAGGCAGAATCAGGAAACCTTCAGACAGAGTCCCAACCATCTGGGGATGATCTCCAACAAAGAAATTCCAGGGCAATGATCTAGAGTTGTAATTCTTTGCTCTGTAGATAAAAATTCTGCTAAAAGAAAACAATTTTGTCATTATTTCCCACTGCTGTCTATTAGACTGTGCATTCCTTGGAAGGAAGATCTATTCTTATTGTTATCTGTGTGCCTGGCAATAAATGTTTGATGAATGAATGGAGCAGTCAGAGGAGATACCCAATTAATTTTCACAGTAAGGGTCATGGAGAGGAGAGGCATTTGAAGAAAGCTGCACAACCAGACACACTAAATATAACAATTTTTCATTCTGATTTGTAAGCTGAAGGTAATGATACAAAATATTTGCATATTTTATTAATTACACATACATGGCTGTTATTCAGCTTCATGTTATGAGATAATAGGAAGATGCAAAAGAGGAGAGCATCCATCAAGTAGAGTTACAAGGGGTTCTGCATATTACTAAGCATGCTTTTTAAGTTTCTGAGCTAGAGAAGGTATGTAAGTTATTAGACGAATAATTTTAAGGGGAGACATCAAGGCTTCCATCTTTAACATGAAGACTGTAGATATGCATCCTGTCCTTCAACACAATGTGGGGCATGTGCCAGGCATTGCACCAGACACCAAAGGTTGAGAGATAAATAGAGCATGACTCCTGGCCTCACAGAAGTCCCATTCTAGCTCGGTTTCAAACACATCCAAGGGAATGTGGGAAAGGAAGTACTGTTTATTTATGTGCATCTAGATGACTAGTAGGAGAAAACATTTTTATAAGATCTGAAGTATAATGAAAATATTTCCCCATGTTAACTTTGGGTGAAGGGATGAGTGTTAGGCCAAAGTTAGGTGGTATGGACGGAACGCTAGTGGCCCCTAAAGTCCATATGTTGTAACCTAATACCTGATATGATGGTATTAAGAAGTGTGCCATTTGGAAGAGATTAAGTCATGAAGGTCCCACCCTCACAAATGAGATTAGTTCCCTCCCAGCGGGCATCCTTGCTTCTTCCTCCCTGGAAGGACACTGCGAGGAGATGCCATTCCTGAGGAACAGGCCCATATCAGACACTGTATCTGTTGGCGCTTTGATCTTGGATTTCTCAGCCACCAGAGCTGTAGACAATAAATCTGTGTTCTTCATCAATCACCCAGTCTCAGATGTCTTGTTATTGCAGCCCAAAGGGACTAAGACACAGGGCAAGAAAGTCGATTTGGGGAGGGGAGTTAAAAGGGAAGGCGATGGAGACCATGGAATAACACAAGGATGAAAGTGTATGGTGTTCCTTGGAGACTTGGTTCTCTGGTGGCTAAAGCAGAACTTGTAGGTGTGGAAAGGACTGAGAATCTGTGGAGAAGAGAGTGGTGCAAAGAGGCTTTAAGACAGACTAGGGCAGAGGGTGAGTACTCCTGGCTCTGTGCTGAAGAGCTGACCTGTCAGTCCCTCAAGGTTCCTCTGTGATTGACCCTACTTCCAGATTGGTGTTCTCTGCTACTCTCCTCAGGGACTCTGATTCCAAGCTCTTTGCTTGTTCTCTGGGATCATACTTAATGAATTATCTCCTTTTTCATTAATCTCTCCTTTTTTCTCGTGTTTTCCGTTTAGTCTATAAAAAGCTTGAAATGTCTTGCATAATTAAAAGAACTAAACAAATGGGTACCCCTCACCAGACACCATGCTCTTTCTTTTCTACCCTTCCCTTCATGAAGACTGATCCATGTTCTTAGAATTACTTCATCTCCCCTCCTCCTGCCTAATCCCACTGCAGTCCTAATTCTGCCACACCATTGCGTTCTCCCTGCTCTGACCAACATCACTGACCCTGTTACTGCCAATTCTCTGGGACGCTTTTGCATCCTTATCTCAGTGGGTCTCCTGTTGCGTTTGCGTGTCATGTGTGTTCTCCTTCTGAGTCCTTTCCACTTCCCTGGCTTCACACGTGTTCACTTCCCTTGTTTACCACTCATTCTCATCTCAGAACGAGGGCCCTCCTCTACCTGCCATTTAATGTTGATGTCATTCAAAATTCAGCTCTTGTTCTACTTTTCTTCTCATTCTATGTTCTTTTCATATTCACTCATAGTTTGAACTGCCAAATATATATATGATGATGTCTTTGACATCTGTCTCTCTAGCTTGCTCTTCTCTGAATTTTCGATTTCTATATCCAACTTCCACCTATCGATAACCACTTAGCTATTCCACAATATCTCAAACTCTCAAAATTCAAGGGATACTGTAATGATCTCCTCCAAATGTGCCCTTTTCTTGTATTATCTAATACCAGCTCATGGCATTATTATTCACCATGTCATAAAATCAACTCTTATTCTAAACTACTTTCTCTCTTTTATTACACTCACTCTTTCGGATAGCTCATTACAACATTTGATGATTTTACCTCTAAATTTTTTTTTTTTGCTTATTTTTTGTTTTTGTTTTTGTTTTTGTTTTTGTTTTGAGATGGAGTTTCACTCTTTTTGCCTAGGCTGGAGTGCAATGGTGCGATCTCAGCTCACTGAAACCTCCACCTCCCAGGTTCAAGTGATTCTCCTGCCTCAGTCTCCTGAGTAGCTGGAATTACAGGCAGGCGCCACCACGCCCAGCCAATTTTGTATTTTCTTAGTAGAAACAGGTTTCTCCATGTTGGTCAGGCTGGTCTCGAACTCCTGATCTCAGGTGATCTGCCCACCTCGGCCTCCCAAAGTGCTGGGATTACAGGCATGAGCCACCGCACCTAGCCTAAAATATTTTTCAGTTGTGTCCTTCTCTCTATACAAATACCAGCCTCAAGATCTGTTGCCTGCATAACTACAATGTCCTCCCAATCAACACATTTTACCCTAGTCTTATTTCATGTTTATAACACTCCTCATCCAACCTCTGGAGTGAATCATCTTAGATGTAGGTATGAACTTCCGTGATTAAAACCGATTATTGATTCCCCATTACTCAAGATATGCAAACTCCATACCATGGTGTATGCTTGCTTATTTAAGATCATCAAAAGGTTTCTCACTGAACTTGAAGTGAAATCCATATAATTTACCATGCTCTCCAGGGCCTTGAGAAGAAGGTGCTTCATTAGCTCATCAATCTCATTTCTGGCCGCTTCCCCAATCTCCACTTGCTTTTGTAGGCACAGTGGTCTTCCTTTGGTTCTGCAAGAAGTCAAGCTCTTTCTTAGCATAGGGTCCTTGCAATAGAACCCTCTCCAATTTTGCATGTACTAGTTTCTTCTTGTTTTCAAATGAGACCTGCCCAGAGAGCCCATCCCTGGCCATCACATTTGAAGTACATCTATCCTCTCACTTTTTATATCAATAACTTACATTTTCCTTCATAGTATTCATCAGAACTTGCACTACTTTTATGTATTTGGCTCTAAAGCTATAGGTTGCTAACTCCAGACAAGCTGGGCGAGCTTCCTTTCTGGTTTATTCTGTATCCTCAGCAGAGTATGCGATCAGTAGAGGTTAAAGGGCTATGTGATGTATGTGATCTTCATGAATCTTTCACTCCTACTTCCTTCTCCATCCCTCTGAGCCTCAGCTTCCTACATCATTGTTTATGTTTTCATAATACTGAACTGTTTGCCATTTTGAAAAACTCTTCGTACCTTTTCTCCTGCTCTTATAACTGCCTGGATAATAATCTATGCTTCTTTTTCTTGTGAGCCTGGATGACTTTTTGAGCCTCAACTTGTCATCTTTCCTCCAGGAAGCCTTTCTGAAAACAGAGGCGATGCTAAGTCCTGTCCCTTTGAGCTTCACTGGGCTCTGGTCCCTATCTGTAACAAGCTTTCCGTGTTCTATGAAGATGGCTGCTTTTGGATATCACCCCACCCTCCCGATCACACAACCTTACACCAATACCTTACAGGAAGGCCCATATCTCATCTCTCCTGGTACCCTCATCTCCAACTACGCTCCTAACAAATAAGCACTTCTCTAAGGAGTCTATTTTTGAACTTTATTCTTCAGGTAACAGAGATTTCAAAAGTTAAGCACAAACGTGGTGCAGTTCAGCTTGTTCTTTTAAATAAATCTTCGCGACTCTGTGGAGGCTGCTCTACGGAGGCTGGACTGTCACAGGCAGAGCCTGATGCACGAAGATGAGACCCTGAGATTGGGCAAGCAGGAGATGCTGCGCCAGGGCAGCGTGCAGCCAAGGTTGCTTTCGAGACACACACTCTAAGACAAGAGAGCCCATTTGAAACGGTAATGACAGGGAAGGTGGACAAAAGGGGTGGGGAATCTAAGGTGACCAAGTTTTCTGATTTGATTAAGTGAGTGAAGGGTATAACCATCTAAAAAGCAAAATGGTATTTGACGAGGCTGCCAATGTGGTGCGATTAGTATTCCAATAATCTGTGAATTCTATCAGCCTCTCCCATCAGTCACAGAACAGTTCAGTTTGCGCATTCTCCTTTCTGAATTAACTGATGTTCCTTTTGCTTATTGGCACACTCGAATATTTACCAATAGTGTAAAATAAGAACGGGAGTACCTTTCTTGTCTCTTAACCCAGAAGTCCATTTGTCTTTCATGTTCAGTCTATGTAATTTAGAATGTAGCCAGTATACAGGAGACACATTTTTTGTTTTACTTTCCTGAAAGATGGTACTGTCTTGAGGTAAAGTAATCAATTTTGCACATTTACTTTAATTGTGAGTATCAACTACCAAATTTCATTAATCCTTCTCTTGACTCCTATATCATTTTACATAATTTCCAATTGCTGTCAATTCTTTAATGAACTTCACTCTAGTGACTAAACAATGGGCTTTGAGAAAAAAAAAATATACATATATATATGTAAAAAATCCAAAGAATTACCTTAATGTAAAATGGTTTTTTCCTGAGTGAATTTTGTATATACACTAAGAAAAAAAACCTAATAAAATGTTTTTAAAGTGGAAAAAATTAAATATCATCAAAATAATTAAAATGCTTGTCCATATTAGACCTATCCTATTTACTAAAGAAAGATTTGCTCAAGTATTTCCTTCCTGGCAAGTATCTTAACTTTAAGTTTCATTTTCCCCAGTTAAAAAATAAGACTAATAATTGAATTAGTCAAGGGTTTGTGGAATGCAACTCAAATTAGCTGAGGTACAAAAAGACTTTTTACCACAGCTTTGTGAAAAGCGTGGAAGATAGCAAGCACGGGTTCACTCAGGCAGTGTCTGTGAGCTCAGACGAGTGCGCTCTCCATCACTCATGCCTGCTTTTTCTGGGATGGGCTTCATTTCCAGACAGAGGCCATAATATGTCAGGTCCTATGTAATTCTGAACCTGTCAGAAAAAAAGATTGCAACTTTCCTACTCTTTCCAACCAGCTTTCCAAAGAGGAACAATTAGTCATATTTGGATCATGTGACCATCCCTGTACCAATTAATGTTTCCAGGGAGAAGGCGAACCCTGACTCTCCAGCTCATGGGTCCAGCATTTGGTCCAGGGAAGCAAGATCGATTCCACCAGACCTGAAGGTGCCGGAGAGCTGCACAGAATCAGGAACGGGTGGCCCCCTTAGGAAGGGGAAAACATACAGCAAAAACTAGATTTCCAATAATACACATTGCCAGGTGATTGACAGGGTAAATTAAAGAATGGATAAAAGCACATGAGAAATCTCTGTAAATGATGGCTTTATTAATTACTAGAGTAAAATATTAATACAGTCGTGGCCCTCTTCTACCTTCTGTGTGCAGAGGAGAAGGCTGTCTTTGCCTGACCAGTTCTTGGGCCTTTAATGTGAAGGTTGAATGTAAAGGTAAGAGATGCAGAGTTGGCGAATCTAGGAAAGTAAAAGGCATCATACATTGATCTAACATTTACTGAGTCTCTATCCTGCTCTAGACATAGTTCTAGGTGCTGGAATACCACAGAGGACCTAAACAAATGAGGCTTCCACTCTTGTGTACTCATGTCAACAAAATAATTTCAGATATGACTGAAGACTAGAGTCTATAATACAGACTAGAAGTCTATAATACAGAATAATAATATTAAGGTAACACAGAATAGTCTTATTAATATTAAAATAATTCAGATTAATAATATTAAAACTTGACTAGGATTGAATTACTTTAAATTGAGTGGTCTGTGGATGCCTTGGCAGGAAGGTGATACGCAAATGATGCAAGTCAGTCAGTACCTACTAGTTGGACTGCAGTGACCGAGACGGACAATAGTAGAGACAAAGATGGAGAGAAAACAGGGTCCTGTATGCTCTGATGAAGGATTTCCATTTGATTCCTTTGAAGCAAAAGGCATTAGAAGCCGTTGAAAGATTTTGAGCAGAGACATAACATAACGTGATCCGCTTCAGGCTATTCGAAGAATTATGCTAGCTTGTAAAAACGAAATAGAAGATGAAACGATTAATGGGAGCCAGAGTGGAAACAAGGCACTGATTAGGAAGCTTCTGTATTCCATGTGGTGATGACGATGACACGGAGTATGGAGGTTCCCACAGAGATGACACGTAGACCAATACCAGATACATCTTGGTGATAGAATTAGCAAGACTCATTATTGGGTCAGATATGGAGTCTGAGGGTAAAAAAGATCAAGGGTGGTTTCTAGATTTTAGTCTTTAATAACTGGGTGGATAAAAAGGTGGGAGGAGTAATCAATTTAGGGATTTTAAAAAATCGACAAGCGTTTCCTTTTGCACAGGTTAACTGAGCTGTCGATTAGACATCCAAGCAACAGTGTCAAATAGGAAGGCAGCCACACGAGTTTGAATGGGTTAGGCTGAGGGTATAAATATTAGCATCATTAGCATATACATAGTATTAAGAGCTCCATATTGGATGAGCTATCCTAGGGAAAGTTTGGATACTGAAGACTACAGGACCTAAAACTAAACTCTGAGGCCCAAATATTTAGGTGCTCAGCACAAAAAGAGGAGACAACAGTTTGAGTTAGAAGAATGCAGTGATCGGTGAAGTACAAAAAAGAAAAGCATAGAATTGCAATGTGGTGGAAAAAGATCTTCGGAAGAGAATGGATGTCAAATGCGTCTGAGAGGCAAAGTACGACCAGGAGAGAGAAGTGACCCTTGGACTGGCCAACACCACAGGTGCCTTCGGCATCTTTGGTACCACTGGTGACCTGGACAGGAACAGTTTCAGTGGAATGGTGCTAATGGAAGCCCAGATGCCTTGGGTTGTAAAGAAAATGTGAAGTAAAGAATTAGAGAAATGGGCCAGTAGCTATAGGAAGACGTGGGTCAGTGTGCTCGAGGGAGAGTTTTCTTAAGCCGTGAATTTATGGAGCAAGCTGATGATCATAATTCAGAAGAAGATGGGAAACTGAGATGCACAAAAAGGAGGATTCTTTGCTGGGTAAAAGTCCCTAGAAGTGGAGAAGGGCAAGATACAGAGCACCAGTGAGGAACTGCCTTTGATCGGAGCCAGGGATCTTCATCCACCACCACAGGAGAGAAGACAAAGTGAGTGCGTAGAGACAGAAGAATTTAGACAGAGTTGACAGTGAACAAAGAGAAAGTTTCATTCTGAGGACTTCTGTGCTCTCAATTACATATGTGACAAGATAATTCGCTGAAATTTTAAACCATTGGAAATATCTGGGAAAAAAAGGGCGAAAAATTGTTTCAAAAAGTGAACAAGTTAAACTGGATAGGCAAAGATGCCTGGATTGTAGGGTCATGTAAACTGCCACTGGAGATTTACGGATGGTTTTAGACAGAATGCAGCCAACCAGGGTGTGTGTTGTTCTCCAGCCACGTTTAATACACAGACAGTTGGGTTTAACCAAGTTAGGGATTTTGCTGGTGAAAATGACATTGAGAAAGTGGCAAGGGAGGTTGGGGTGTTTGAAAGCAATTAATTGCATGTACAGTTCATGTAAACTGAAATAGGGAAGGAGAAAAAGGAGACATTGAGGACTATGTATCATTTAAAAAGCAGTGGACTCAGTGAACCCTGAAAACTCCTGGTATAAAGGGAAACGATAGATTCCAAAGACTTAATGGGTACAATAATTACAGTCCACCTGGGCTGGATTTGGTGAGTGTGGTGAAGTTTGGAGAGAGGAAGCAAGAGCTAGATGACATGCAGCACTATTCACAGCAGCCAAGAAATGGAATCTGCCTCAGTATCCATCAACAGGCGAATGGACAAAGAAAATGTGATACATATACACAATGGAGTACTATTCAGCCATAAAAAAGAATGAAGTCTTATAATGCACAGCAGCATGGATGGAACTAGAGGTCATTATGTGAAGTGAAATAAGCCAAGTGCAGAAAAACAAATATCACATGCTCTTACTCACAGAGGAGCCAAAAAAAATAATTATCTCATGGAACTAGAGAGTAGAATGATGGCTGCCAGGGACCAGAAAGGGTGTGGAGTGGGGCAGATAGAGATTTGATTAATGGGCACACAAGCACGATGAGACAGAAGAAAATCAGTTCTAATATTCAATAGTGCAGGAGGGAAATTATGGTAATTTTTTGTATATTTTTAAATAGTTAGAAAGAAGGATTTTAAATGTTACCAACACAAGGGAAAGATCAATGTTTGAGGTGACAGAGATCCTAATTACCCTGATTTGATCATTATACATTGTATTGTGTATGATTATACATATTTTTGGAGTACATGTGATATTTTAGTATACAACATATTGTATATTATACATAAATATATATACAATATATTTTAATATGCAATATATTGTATTAAAATATCACATGTACTCCAAAAATATGTATAATTATACACAATACAATGTTATTGATATGTGGTATCAATCAATATCACATACCAATAACAGATAAGTTAAAACTGAAGAAAAGATCTAGGCAACAGCTCTGTCGGTATGTGAAATAAGTGAAAAAACATAATAAACAAGTATTTCAGGAAGGCTTGCTTATTATGAATGGGAACCTTTCTTGGTATTTTTTTGAGGTACCGCCATACAGATTCACAACCGCTTTACAAGGACGTTGTGGTGTGGGGCTGGCGTTTCTTTGAACCTGACCCCGCGCTCAGAGCCCTGCCCGAACTGCACAGGGGATTTGGACTCTTCTTGGTTATCATATCATCGTCGTATTTCCATAAAGGCCGGGTTATCTTTTAAAGAGGTTTAATAATAAAATTCCCAGTTTATTGTTCCAATAAATAAAGCTGTGTCGGCAGACACCATGCCCGTTCATTTCCACGTCGCCCGTGGCTGCTTTTGCGTCACAGCTGCAGAAGTGAGTAGTCACCATGGCGACCACACAGTCCACCAAGTCCAAAACACCTACTCCCTGGCTCTTGGAGGGAAAGTGTGTCCACCTCTGATTTAGGACATAAACCACGTGGCCCCTTTCCAAAACTCTCCTACCGTTCCATTCCCAATCTTCCCACTCTTCTTCAACCTCCCTCGCGGTTCCACGACCCCATGGACGTCCTTTCTGCTTCTTAAATGGAGCAAGTGCTTTTCAACCACAGTGCTTTTGTCCCAACCGCTCCTGGGACCCAGAACACTCTTGCCCAGTTCTTCATAAGGCCAGCTTGTCTCACCATTCAAGCTTCAGCCTCCACATCTCCTCCCCAAGGACGGGTCTGGGGCAGTGCATGCCACACTTTCCGTCGGAGCACTAATTACTGTTGCAGACTGACTGGCTTGCTTGCTGGTGTGCTTATGGGCTGCTTCCCTCCCTGAGAATGTAAGCTCTGTTGGGATGGGGCCCATGTCCACTTCTTGCTCACTGCTTGTATCTCCAGAGCCTCAGGCCTGGCACCAAGGAGGTGGTCAGTGAAAACTTGTTGAATGAATAAAAACGAAAGGAGAGTTATAAAGGGCTAAGCACTTTGCAATATTACATATTTTCTTTCATGATACTCCTTTGAGGTCCATCCTTTAAAGAGCTTGCTCTCTAGTTGAACACACGGAGAAATGGCCTTGAAAATAATCCAATAGCACTTACAAAGCAGCATGCAGGATTAATGGTACATGCGGGCTGCAGCTTATTGAAATGCTTGGCCTGTGCTTTGGAAGTACATTTTGGAGACTGATTTCTACGGTTATGATTGCTCTTCACGAATCACTGGGGTTTAGCTAGACCATGTAGAACACTAATAATAAATGCGCATGTGAAGAGAATTGGATCAATTATCCAAACACTACAATTCAGTCAAAACAGGATTTATTGCTGAAGGATAAAAAGAATGTTCCCATAGTTTAAGCTTGAGCTTAAGTGTGACTGCTCATTACGTTCACTGGGTACATGTTTTGCTGTTTACTTTGCCTTTTAGGATGAGACTAATTTGTATTTACATGACACTTTTCTAGTGGCTTATAAGAAAGCACATGTGACTGAGAGTTAAAAGCCTAGCTTGAACTTCCAGAACGTTATTTCAGTGAAACCCATATCCAATTTATTTACTAATTATTTCAAGTTTTAATTGTTTCTAAATTATCATTTTTTATCCATAAAAATATTCTTACATAATTTGAGGAAAATAAATCAGAATATTTTTTCTAATTTCTTAAAGTGCACTGCACTTTATAAAAATAATAATCGTCATTATTATTAATGAATATAAAAATATATGTGATCACTATTGATATTAAAGTATTTACTATGGTAATGCCAACAGCTAATTGTCACTCCTAGATCTTGTCAGCTCCATAGAGGAGATATAAACACTGTCTCTGATAGTATTTTTGAATCACTTGGGAATGATTTTGTTTTCACTGTTAATGGAGAGTCTCCGTCCTAGGTCATGTGGGGAATATGGGGCATGGAGCTAAGAACCAAGTTCCGAGTCAAACAGACCTGGGTTCTAGTTTGACTACATCAGGTAGTCACAGTATTAACCATAATACCTTTGGGTAAGTTACTTCCCTATGCCCCTGTTTTCTCCTTTATAAAATGGGAATTGAAACTAGAACCTATTGCGTTAGATTATCTTAAGGATTAAGTGGTATAAATAAAATAAAAAGCACTTATAACCATGCCTAACTCATAGTAAGAGCTAAGTAGGGATTTGCTCTCATCAATAATTTTTTAAATTAAGCAATCTCCTTTGATTTACATATGAAAAAGAAAAGGAAAGGGAGAAAAATGTAATTGACTAAAAGCTTTGCAGGGAACAGCAGGTATACAGCCAAGTGCTCCTCCCACGACACTCCTGCCTTCTCCAATCTCTACTCTCCACATGTGTTAGCTTCCATCTCTCGGACGAGCTTCCTCAGCCTGGCAGGAAATATGACCTGACAGAACTGTGGCTGACACCTCTCACCCTGCCCGTCAGAAACATCCTTCACCTTATTCTCTAGATTCTGTTTGAAAAATTCCAGGAAATAGCTCCTGTTGGCCTGGTTTATGTCCTGGGCCCAACTTTGGGCCAATAACTGTCCTCAGATTGTCCTAATCCTATCCCTGCTATGTAGTACACAGATTCGAGAGCCACGCTGCACTGCAGCCCTGCCACTACCAGATGTGTGGTCTTCAGTAAAGCACTTCCATTTCAGGATCTTCATTTGGAAAATGGAGATAATAGTGGTATCTATTCCAAAGCGTATCATCGTCAGGGTTAAACAAACTCACACATATTAAGGGCTTCAAAGACGATGGCTTATGGGAAGCTCTCAACAGTGTTGGCTGTCATGATCTCGCTGGAATTACGGAGCCATCAATATCCCTGGTCAATCTACTACCGCCAGAGAGGCAAGGTGCTGTCGGAACACGGAAGTTTCTGCCAAACTCCAAGTCTTAAGTAAGGTCGGAGTGGGATTTGCCCTGAGGAGGCAGGGTGCATAATCTTGATTCTCAATCTTCCCAGAAAGCAGAAAACGGATCCATTCAGCAGGAAGACAACTTGCCGGAGCTGTGCAGATTTGGGCACACCATTTTACGTGTTTTGATTTTAATTGCCTCATTTGTCCAATAGATTATTTCTAAGATCTTTCCAGTTCTAAAAGTTTATAAAACAAGCTACAAATTAATTTGCTACTTAATTTTCCACAAATTCCAACTTTTGAAGGTCTAAGACACAAGCCAGAGTTTCTATTTTCATCCTAATACATATTATCAATATTTCTGGGTCTCACAAAATGCTTGTGCTATAAATTAAATAATATGGCACCCTACTTCATGAATAGGGGAAAGAATGTGAAGCGATTATTTTCAAGTGGTTCTAAAGACTGTTTTAGGAAAATCTGGGATTAAAGTAAAATCCCACAGGTATTGTATGTTTCACTGTGAGCCTTCCTGCTCTCCCTGGCACTTGTGGAGCAGCGAACTTGGTAACATTCTCCTTTGAAGAAGTGCGATCCTGGATGAAGTAACCATATGCCTCCCCAGAGAGTCTCACAGTATCAAGAACATTTCCTGGATTATAAACTCCTAGGAGAATTTATTTTATGTAAACCATAAAGTAAATTCAAATTAGCTAATAAGGAGCCAAACAATATTTTCACACTAGGAATTAGACAGGTGTCAAAGGGGAATTCTAAAACATAAACACAAAGCAGCCTCTTGCTCCGCATTCAATGGCTGCTGCTCCTGGCAATTCCTCATGTAAATAACGGCTTAAGAGGCTGGAGACACTTTTCTTGAGATAACTGTTCTAGGGTTTTTACATTTAAACTCTCCTCTAAACCTCAACTAGCATCAAGAAAAAAGACATTTAAAAACAGCTAACAAGAGATTATTTTCATATGCCAGAAATCACATATATAAAAGTAACATTTATCAAATATTGTATTTGTGCTGCATTAAAAACAGTAAATTTTGGCCAGGTGCGGTGGCTCACGCCTGGAATCCCAGCACTTTGGGAGGCTGAGGCGGGCGGATCACGAGGTCAGGAGATCGAGACCATCTGACTAACACGGTGAAACCCCGTCTCTACTAAAAATACACAAAACCAGTCGGGCTTGGTGGGCGCCTGTGGTCCCAGCTACTCGGGAGGCTGAGGCAGGAGAATGGTGTGAACCCGGGAGGCAGAGCTTGCAGTGAGCCAAGATGGGGCCACTCACTCCAGCCTGGGCGGCAGAGCGAGACTCCGTCTCAAAACAACAACAACAAAAAAGCTTAACAGTACATTTAAAAAGGTAGAAAAAAACTAACTTTTGATTTTTTTTTTCAACCACTTAAAAAAAAAAAGGCTAAGACAAAGATACATCCTTTCAGTGATCAGGTAAGTAAGTTCTGGAGAGCTGCTGCATAGCAGGGTCACTATAGTTAGTAATAATCCATTTTACACTTAGATCGCTGAGAAAGTGGATCTCAAGTGTTCTCACTCCACCAAAAAAAGGCAACTAGGTCAGGTGATGGATATGTTGGTTGGCTTGATTGTGTAATTATTTCACAATCTATACATATATCAAAATACGTTGTATGCCTTAAATTCATACAATGTTTGGCAATTATGCCTCAATAAAGCTGAAAAACTATATGTACATATATATAGTATGAGCTCTTTTTAAAAGACTAAAAATAACTGCTTTACATATATATATGAATATCTTTTTAATTAGCATACTTTTTAATTTGTGATGAGGAAGATGATGAATAGCATCAATATGTGGATTATTTTCATGAGCTTTATTGTCCTTTAATGAAAATGAGAATAACATTGGTTTTTAAAGCATGGTGAAGTTTATTGTTACTATTTCCTGGCTCCCGGTTATTTTCTCCTTCTGAAACTGGATAGGAAAATAAAGAATAAATCCTTTTTGGGTTGTATGTATCACTCATGTATCATACACGGCAATAGTTCAAGGCCCAGATAATTTATGGAACATTACACTTGCCTAAACAACCACCCATCCCCAGTAGAATTCACCGATTATCTCTCCTTTGGAAAAACCAAATCAAATCAAAACAAAACAAAACCCATATTTTCCAATTCTTCAGCCAAATGTATCAAAGGAACATTTTCTTAGAAGGAAAAAAAGATCAATAGGTATATATTCTGCAGTATGTGAATCACAGAACTCTAAATGTTCTACCATCTCTCAATGTCCTGCAAGGGATGTTTGTCAACGTCACAGTTACGAGGCTCTTCAGACAGAGACACACTCCAGAGTCCTCCAAGAGACAGATTTCAATAGCACTTTGGGCGGTTCAGGAAACCTGCCTGGCTGGGGAAAAGCCATAAGCTCATGCGGGTTTGCTAAAAAAGAAAAGGGGGTGCTCTGGGTCTCCTCATAGCCTAATGAGCTTCTACTTCACCTTAGCCGAGAGTGGATAATAAACGTCCTGTTTCTGTTTCCATTCCACTCTCCTCTCTTCTCCCTTCTTTTCCTCCCTATTTTCACAGTTTCCTTTCTTCCTACATTTATTTGCTCCCCTTTCATTCTTCCAGTGGAAAATAAGAGTATATGGTTTAGAGGCAGTGAATATGAATTGGCAAAGAAATACCAGTCAAATGCCTTTCTTTTTTCTGACTTCTGACCGGATCATCTCTCCGACAAGAGCCTCACGCACATTCCACGGAAGTTATATGGGGAATCCATTGCATTGACAGGGAAGTGTTTGCTCCAATCAAGTTTGTATCACACCTTGAGGAATTTGTAAAATAAGAGGCTTATCTCTCATTTGTAACTTTTCTAGAGAAACCCCAGTTTCCCCAGCCTGCTAAGATTAGAACTAAAACAACAACAACAACAACAACAAAAAACAAATTATGTTTTTAGATTTAAGCCATATGGGCTAATTTATGAAAGTAAAAGTTTGGATTAACCAATGGACTCTGTGATGGAATGTGAAAATCCAAGAAGGAGGTATCACAAAAGAATTCATTAGGAATGCTGGAAGAATAGATTTCACTTTACAGTTTTTACTTTCTGCATTTGTATAATGCATGAATGAAATGTATAAATTTAAATTTGTACTTGAAGTTCTTGAAAACTACTGGATAAGAGCACCTTCTGTACCAAAAACATTCTTTTTAGCCATATTAAATTAGCTCTTCTATAAAGTTCACTTTTCAAAATTTTGGAACTGTAATTGGCAATTTGGATTAAGCTTTAGCTATTTAGGGGCTTGTCATTGTTTAATACTTGGGTTGATCAGGGTTATCCTTCCAAAGTCAAACAGATTACTATAGATGATCTACCACTATAGTGAGATTAATAGTCTAACCACAGAACAGATGGTATTTTCATTTGTTTTCATCTAACTTCATATCATTGCCCTCAGAGTTGGTTATCCACGTGAATGGTACCTACAACCTGCTAGTCTATGGGATTTCTGGAGGACAAAGTTCTGCCTGAAAAGCTTTTTCTGGACAATGCTTATGTGGAAATCCAGAGAAGATCCCCTCAAGATGTGCAGTGGGAATCACATTGGGAAAGATAGATTTTAAAGCATAAGGGGGTGTGGGGGGGCAAGATTTAGATCTTCTTAACTTATTGGTGAGATGTTTGACAAAAGATATTGGATCTTCAAAATCCTCTTTTTACAAAGAATAACTACTAATTTCAAAATCATTTCGGTAGTCATCATTACAACTTTTAATAGACCAAATACAATCTTAAGACAATAATTGCAACACCAAAGACCAACATTAGAACAGAATACTACAGATTAAGCGTTTCTAATCGGAAAGTCTAAAATTCAGAATGTTCCAAAATGCATGCCAACATTACACCACAAGCGGGAATTTCACACCTGACGTCAGGTGATGGGTAGCAGTCAAAACACAGGTGCACAACACACAGTGTAGTCACAGTTCCCAAGGGGGTTACTGTACGGTGTGCAGTCACCTTAATCAAGCACAGCATGGCAGCTGAAGAACAGACACCTGCATTGTTTGTTGTCGCTGTTGCTTAGCAGCTGATACAGGTATCTGGTGACGCTCCTGTGCTGCTTAGCCAGCCTGCACACATTGTTTTTTCACTCTGTTAATGTTATGTCATATTTGTGATCATTAAGTACTTACGTGTGAATAAGCATACACAAGATTGCTTATCGGTAGCATATAAATTCAGTCATGAATGATGGTGATGCCAAAAAAACACAGATTATCACATGGGTGGCTCAGGTGGTGGCATTTTTGCTTTCTGATGGCTCAATGTACACCGAATTTGTTTCATGCACATTATTTAAAATATTGTTTAAAATTACTTTCAGTCTGTGTTTTCAAGGTGTATTTACAACTTAAATCAATATCGTGTTTGGATGTGGATCCCATCCCCTAGATATCTTATTATGTATAGGCAAAATATTCCAAAATAAAAAAATCCAAAACACTTCTGATTCCCAATACTTTAAAGGATACTCAATCTGTACATATAACTAATACCGAGAAAACTGAAAAATGTTAACCAATTATGGGTAAAATTTAAAATATTGGTTTAACACTGCCACTTACTAGCTGTAAGACCCTGAGTAAATTTCTTAACTGTGCTATACCATATTTTTCTCATTTGAAAAACTTGAATAATCATTAACTACCCAGCCTAGAATGTATTTCACAATGAGTAGTGCTGTTGCTCTTGTTACTGTCATCATCATTATCATGCTGACAATGTAGATATCTAACTATGACAAGTCATCATCTAGATTGTTAGAATGAAGTGAATGTAGACACAAATGGTAGCTACAGTTTTAACTTAAATTTCAGGTGTTCTACTTGTTCTGAAAAATGCGAATCGACTTTGATATTAAAAAAGTTTGTTTTCCATAGAATCGGCAAAGTCTAGAGGAAATAAAGGCATGCAAGTTTGCATACCTGCAATCTTCCATGCCAAGATAAAAATCAGAAAACCATTAGGCATCATATGACAAGCAGTAACTGAGAAGCAGCACTGACGATATGCCAAAGCTAAACCAATTCAGGATAAGTACAGTAATGTTACCTTCTCACAGTGACTGTGGGCTCTAGAGCCAGACCAACCAGACTGTGGGCTTCAGAACCAAACTAAGTTTGAATCTCAGGTTATCCACCTAGATAACAGGATGTTGTGGAAGAAGTTTCAACAAGCCAGTTTTCTTCTTGCAAACCACATCCCTTCATTGCCACCCTTGAAGGGTTACCCAGAGGAACAAATGAAATGACATCAGTGAAGCGGCCGGCAGAAGGCTCAAGATACTCTGGAGCTGTTTAATGTGGGTTAGTGTTTAACTGTTTCCCATAGAAATGTTTGTGAACGGCTTGCAAGTTCATAATCATACATTTCCAAAAAGTGAGGGGAAAATCTAGAGAGTGAAAGTAAGCAATTGGGCCTCGGGGACATGCCCACTGAGCGAAAAACTCTTCGATAATTAGGGAGGAAATTAAAATTCCATATTTAGCTAACAGACAGTAAAGGAAGATAAAGGTATTGAGCAGCCCTCAGAATGCGTTGTATCTTCCTCATTTCCTACTACATTAATTACTAAGGACAACAGAACCATTTTGTTAACTCACACTAATGATGAAGGGCCCTGCTGCAAATTACTGAATATCCCAAATTAGTGACTACATAAATAAGCACCATAAAAACAAAACAACTGTGCTGAGATATAGGAGGCAACGTGTTTGTTCTGTAATTGCAGCTGCATTTTTGTTATTTGGGGAAATTCTTTATTCCATATGCGTGGATGCTTTTCCCCATTGGAGGTAGCGTCAGAAGCCTCAACATTTCCATATCTGACTGGTGTCACTACCTAAGTACGGAACAAGTCAACTGAGGAATTTGAATAGCACCTGATTTATATTAGAATTTGCCAATTCATATTTTAACTATTATCTTTTCATTTTTCTTTTAAGTTTTGATGATTTCTCAAGCACCATCGTGCCACAGTTACCACTAAGGTCAAGTGAGTTCACCAAGCAATCTAGTAGCCGTGACATCGTTAATCAGTTCTCATAGACTGTACGTTCAATCAGCAATAATCACAATAGCTGAGGCAACCATGTGAAAACCTGCCGTGTCGGTTAAATGGCTGTAATACGGAGTTCCACTGTCTTCAGTCTGTTCCACTTTATGTGGAAAGACATTCACTCACTCTCCAGCAGACCGAGGGTGTTCAAATGAGATAGAAACAAAAGCCAAGTGGACACAGAAAAGCAAACCATTATTCTAGAACTCAGAGCACCCTCCACACCTACCGAGGTTATAAGAGAAACAACTGATCCATGTCCGATCTGCTAATGTTATCTTATTTGATAACAAATAACTTATTCTTGAAGAGAGAGCCCCAGATTCAATTTATATCTCACAGTCCAAGTAAATAAGAAAAGGCTGACAAATCGCTCTCCACAAATCCCCACAATTTCATGTTCCCTTTGGTCATATCAGGGAAAAGTCAGGGCAGGAAATGAGGTTTTGTGCTGCTGATAGTCTGTGTAAACAGAAAGTTTCTTTCTGAACTACTCCAGGAGATCAGCTCTGTCAATGAGACAGGTATGTCAGAAAAAACAAAACAAAACAAAACAAAAAAATCACATTTGCAGAAAATTAGAGGGATTCAAAAGGAAAAGAGAGATCTCATAACACTATTTTTAAATGAACAGTTACTACTTTGTCATTAGTAGCACGTGAAATAAATGTTCCTGTTTCAAGGGCATTTGGGTTGGAAGAGGTAAAAATTGTCCTGAGGGCACATATGCTTCAGGTAGGTAAAAAAAATAACCTAGTACTATTCATTTGTGAACATCTTATAGTCATTCCCCAGTTTGGGATGCAATGAGCAGTTGCAAGGAGAAAACTCACTACAGCTGAAGCCACCGACTCCACACCTTCACTGGGGGTCTGTGGGCCCGCCTGTAGTTCAGTGACAGACAGGACGTCACTAGTTGTTGACGCTGGCTGGAGCTCTGGGCTGGAGAATGGGGATGCTAACCTCTTCCCCACTTTCTAGAACTACTTCCTGATGTGGCGTCTCGCCTAGATCAGTGTGCGAGCTGAGCATCGAATATTGTACTTAATTTAATAAAATGATTTTGATTTTAAAATGTATGGAGCTCTTTTCAAATTGCAACACGAAATATCTTTACTCTGAGTCTTGCCTTCTGTTATAGCCTTGAAGTTTCTACTCCCCAATTCTTATTAAGAATAGAGTTAGAATTCATCCGTTCATCCAAATACCTGTCTGCATAGTCTAAATTTTACCTTAAAGTCAAGCTTGACCATTAGAATGATGTATGTTTATAGTTTTTGTAGCCTATTGTAAAAACACTCAAGCTTTATTCTGGCAATGACTAATACTGAGAGATGTTATCCATTGAGAGTGAGCCCTGGATGTGCATTTATTCATTCCAGTGATGGTGTTAAAGACATCACCTAGTCCATCGCCCGGTATCACTTTAAGAAAACTAATGGGAAACATCTCTCCCAGCTCCAAAATGAAGAAAAGCCCTGATTCTCCTGGACAGTTCAGTCGCACCTAGCTTATGGACGCTGTTTCTTGGGCATGGCAGTGTCTCTCTTTGCTTTAGCTCTTCAGAGAAAGCCAGACTTAGAGGTAAGATTTGGACTTGCTTCTAGCAATTGTGTACCCACCACACAATACCAATATAAGTTTTGATGTGCTAATTTTATTCCTGACAGTTTTCTTTGTCTATTGCAACATAACAAATTACTCCAAACATGAGGGCTTCAGAGTAACCACCATTTATTATCTCACAGTTTCTGTGGGTGCAGCTTAGCCCCGGGCCTCTACCCAAGGTATCTCACAAGGTCACAGTCACATTTCGGTCAGGTCCGTGTTCTCATCTGAAGCCTTGACAAAGCGAGAATTCGTTTCCAAGCTCATTCATGGGGTCATTGACAGGATTCAGTGTTTCTCAAGCTATTGGGCTGGGGTCCCGAGTTTCTGATTTTTGGACAGGGGTTTCCCTCAGGTCCTTGCCTAACGGGCCTTTCCCTGGGGCAGCTCTCAACACGGCAGACTGAGCAGGCAAGTGAAAAGCACTGCAGAGTGGGCTGGGTGCAAATCGCCGCCTTTCTGTAGCCTGATCTTGGTGTGACATTCCAAGATCCCATCCCATCACTACAAAGGAGTCTTCCTTTTTTTCAGATTCAGGGGGTACATGTGTAGGGTTTTTTTGTTTGGTTGTTTGTTGTTTTTTTGAGACGATTCTTGCTCTGTCTCCCAGGCTGGAGTGAGTGGCGTGATCTCTGCTCCCTGCAAGCTCCGCCCCCCGGGTTCCCGCCATTCTCCTGCCTCAGCCTCCCGAGTAGCTGGGACTGCAGGTGCCGCCACCACGCCCGGCTAGTTTTTTGTGTTTTTTAGTAGAGACGGGGTTTCACCGTGTTAGCCAGGACGGTCTCGATCTCCTGACCTCGTGATCCGCCTGCCTCGGCCTCCCAAAGTGCTGGGATTACAGGCGTGAGCCACCGCGCCCGGCCCATGTGTAGGTTTTTAATGTGGATATAGTGCTTGATACTGAGGTTCGGGCTTCACCTGAGCCTGTCACCCAAATAGTGAACACAGGACCCAAGGGGTAGATTTTCCACCCTTGCCCCTCTGTCTCTCTGCTGCTTTGTGGAATCTCCAGCGTTTATTGTTCCTGTCTTGAGTCTGTGTGTACCCAGTGCCTGTAGTTCCCATTTATAAATGAGAACATGCGGTATTGGGCTTTCTGTTTCTGCGTTAATTAACACAGCATAATGGCCTCCAGCTGCATCCATATTGTTGCAAAGGACATAATTTTGTCCTTTTTTATGTCTCTGTAGTATTCCATTGTGTATATGTACTGCATTTATTTATCCAATTTATTTTATTTTATTTTATTTTATTTTTGAGACAGAGTCTTTCTCTGTCACCCAGACTGGAGTGTGATCTCAGCTCACTGCAACCTCTGCTTCCTGGGTTCAAGTGATTCTCCTGTCTCAGCCTCCCAAGTAGCTGGGATTACAGACATGTGCCACCACACTCAGCTAATTTTTGTGTTTTTAGTGGAGACGAGGTTTCACCATGTTGGCCAGGCTGGTCTCAAACTCCTGACCTAGAGTGATCCGCCTGCCTCACCCTTGCAAGGTGCTGGGATTACAGGTGTGAGCCACCACAAACAGTCCCCAGTTTACTTTTGACAGTCATCTAGGTTGATTTTATCTCTTTGCTATTGTGAATAGTACCGAGATAAACATAAGAGCACAGGTGTCTCTTTGCTTGAATGATTTATTTTGGAGTGGGGGTAAATACCCAGTAATAGGATTGCTGGGTCAAATGGTAATTCTATATTCCGTCTTTGAGAAATCTTCAAACTGCTTTCCACAGAGGCTGAACTAGTTTACGTTCCCACCAACAATGTATAAGCCTTTCCTTTTTCTTTGCAAGCTCACCAACATCTGTTATTTTTTGACTTATTAGTAATAGCCATTCTGACTGGCGTGAGATACCTCATTGTGTTTTGGTTTGCATTTCTTTGATGATTAGTGATGTTGAGCATTTTTTCAAATATATGTTGGCCACTTTTATATCTTCTTTTGAGAAATTTCTGTTCATGTCCTTTGCCCACTTTTTTAATAAGGTTGTTTTTTCTTGTTGATTTGTTAACAAATCTGTAAGTTCCTTATGGATTATGCATACTAGTCATTTGTCAGATGCATAGTTTACAAATGTTTTCTCACGCTCTGTAGATTGTATATTTACTCTGTGTGTGGATTCTTTAGTGATGCAGAATCTCTTTAGTTTAATTAGGTCTCACTTGTAAATTATTTTTTATGTTGTGTTTGCTTTTGAGGGTTTAGTCATAAATTCTTTGCCTAGGTCAGTGTCCAGAAGAATATTTACTAGGTTTCCTCCAAGGATTTTTATAGTTCGAGGTCTTACATTTAAGTCTTCATTTCATTTTTAGTTAATTTTTGTACATGATGGGAGGTGGGAGTACAGTTTCCTTCTTCAGCATATGGCTGGCCAGTTTTCCCAGCACCATTTATCGAATAGGGTGTACTTTTTCCATTGTTCATTTTTGTCTACTTTGTCAAAGATCAGTTAGTTGTAGGTGTGTGACTTTATATCTAGGTTCTCTATTCTGTTGCATTGATTTATGTATCTATTTCTGTACCAGTACCATGCTGTTTGGGTTAGAATAGCCTTGTAGTATAGTTTGAAGTCCAGCAATGTGATGCCTCTGGCTTTGTTCTTTTCATTTAAAATTCCTTTGGTTATTTGGGCTCTTTTTTAGTTCCACATACATTTTAGAATCATTTTTTTTCTAATTCTGCAAAAAAATGATGTTGGTATTTGATAAGAATTTCATTGAGTCTGTAGATTGCTTTAGGCAGTTTGGATGTTTTTAACATTGATTCTTCCAATCCATGAGCACAGAATATTTTTGCCTTTGTTTGTGTCATCTGCAATATCTTTCAGCAATGCTTTGTAGTTGTAGAGATCTTCCACCTCCTTGGTTAGATGTGTGTGTGTGTGTGTGTGTGTGTGTGTGTTTTGTGAATGGGATTGCATTCTTGATTTGGTTCTCAGCTTGAACATTTTTGGTGTATGGAAATGCTACTTGTGCCAGTCAGAATGGAGATTATTAAAAAGTCAAGAAACAACAGATGCGGTAAGGTTGCAGAGAAATAGGGATGCTTTTACACTGTTGGTTGAAATGCAAATTAGTTCAACCATTGTGGAAGACAGTGTGGCAATTCCTCAAGGATCTAGAACTAGAAATACCATTTGACCCAGCAATCTCATTACTGGGTATATACCCAAAGGAATATAAATCATCCTATTATAAAGATACATACACATGCATTTTCGTTGCAGCACTATTCACAGTAGCAAAGACAAGGAATCAACCCAGATGACCTTCAGTGATACACTAAATAAAGAAAATGTGGTACATATATACCATGGAATACTATGCAGTCATAAAAAGGAATGACATCATGTCATTTGCAGAGACATGGATGGAATTAGGAGCCATTATCCTCAGCAACCTATCACAGGAACAGAAAACCAAATGCCACATGTTCTGTCTCATAAGTGGGAGCTGAACAATGAGAACACATGGACACATGGGGGGAACATGTGTCCACACACTGGGGTCTGTTGGTACATGCAGGGAGGGAGAGCATCAGGAAGAATAGCTAATGGATACTCGGCTTAATACCTAGGTGATGGATTGATCTGTCTAGCAAAACACTGTGGCACACATTTAGCTAGGTAACAAACCTGAACATCCTGCATATGTGCTCTGGAACTTAAAATAAAAGTTGAAGATTAAAATACATTAAAAAAAAGAAATGCTACTATTTTTGTGCATTGATTTTGTGTCCTGAAACTTTACTGTAGTCATTTATCAGGTCAAGGCATCTTTGGGTAGAATCTTTAGGGTTTTCTAAATATAGAATCATATCATCAGCAAAAAGAGATAATTTGACTTTCTTTTTACCTGTTTGGATGCCTCTTATTTCTTTATCTTGCCTGAGTGCTCTGGCTAGCTCTTCTAGTACTGTGTTGAATAGAAGTGGTGGGAGGGTGCATCCTTATCTTGTTCTGGTTCTTCAGGAGAATGCTTCCAGCTTTTGTCCATTCAGTATGATGTTGGCTGTGGGTTTGTCTTAGATGGTCTTTATTATTTTGAGTTATGTTTCTTTAATACTTAGTTTAAGGCTTTTTATCATGAAACGGTGTTGTATTTTATCAAGTGCTTTTTCTACATCTATTGAGATGATCATATGGCTTTTGTTTTTAATTCTGTTTATGTGGTGAATCACATTTATTGATTTACTTATTCTGTTATTTAGAAGAAAGTCCGTTGGTCCAGTTTACATACAAGGGGAGGAAATTTCACAATGGCATGAATATCAAGAGGTAAGATCATTGAAGCCACTTTAGAAGCTGTATGTTTTATTTCCTTACAAACACTTCCTATTTTCCTATGTCCTCAATTATTTTTATCCTTTGCATTATACCTATGTTCATGATTTTATCTAAAATGCATATATACATCATATGATGATACATGGTATGTGTTTAATAAATGTCCCTTGTGGTAGATTGAACTGCCTTTGTTATTCACTTATTGACTGCACTAATACTTTATTCGTTCATTCACTATGGATGTAGATCTATTTTGAGTCCTAGGTACACCACAATTTAAGAAATCAGAAAAAGAGTTCTTTCCTCAAAAGTGAGTGTGGGAAGTCAGTATAGAATGTAAAATTTTAATGATCATCTGCTCAATCCTTTAAGAATCACTTATTCAGTGTCCACTATTTGTTAGGAACTTTTCTAGCTATAAGGCATTTTGGTCCTGAGGGATAGAGCATGGCTCAGCAGAGTGTAGAGCTCAGGATGCAGGTGAATATCAGAGATCCAAGGAGGCTGTATGTTACACACAGAAATTGGTGATACTTTTGAATGAAAGGGCTGATGGTGAGTTGTTTTATCATAAAATTAGTGTGCATTTCAAAATGTGTACTGCATCAAAAAAGCACTGTCCTAATGACCTAGTGTCAAACCTGCATGTGAAGGTAGACACAGCAGAATGACCTTTGCCAGAGTGTCGCATGCTCAGAATGGACTGCCTTCCAGTTCCTCTTGGACTCTGGATCATGGTTGGTAGAGACTTAAAAGTGTCGAAACTATATTTTGTTAGACAACTGATGCCACACAAATTTATCAAAATGGTAGAAGATCTCTTGACAGATTTATTAAAGTACAAAAAACACAAAACCATGCATAAATTGTAAGCGTAAAAAATTATATTTCTCTAACCTAGGAAAACTCAAAACTCTGAGAAGGGAAAAGCAATTATACAGATTGTATGACCCCACTTCTTCATTTTGAATTTTAGAAAGCTAGAATACAGATAAGTAGAAAGGTCACTTAGCTTATTAGTGGCAGCACGAAGGCTACAAATCATAGCTCATGGACCCTGTCTCAGGGTGACTTCCAGTGTACCGCAGCACACTATTCTAAAAGAGAAATTAAATATGTACAATCAATCTTGAGAGACTCATACATTGTTTGTTGCCCTTTTTAAAGGCTTAACAGCAAATATGTTTTTAAGTTATTCTTAAGGTAAGTTTTGATGAGTTCAGTATTCAAGGAAGTCTTGGAAAAATCCAAGATGAGCAGGTTTAAATAGGTTTTGTATTGCAAGTTTTCTCTGAGCTTCTACTATGCTATTTTCAGTGTGAGTTGCATTCACTGTCTAAATATTTATTAGTATGAACTACATTTTATTTTTTAATATCAAATCATCTTTGCATACCTAAGATAAATCCAACTTTGTCTTGATGTATTCTCTTATTTTAACACACATTGCATTTGATTTTCTTTTTGTTCTTCTTCAAGGATTTTTGCATGAGTGAAATTGACCTGCAGTTTTTTTTCTTGTATGTGTCTTCTCTGGCTTTTTATATCAGGGTTTCTGCTTCTCTTGTAGAACAGGCCAGATACTCTCTCTGCTCTAACCATTAAAAGAGTTTTTAAAAAGCAAAAAAAGAACACTGTATTTTGAACATTTGGGAGAACTCATCTATATAGCCATCTGGTTCTCCTGTTTTACTTGACGGAAGATTTGAACCATTAATTTAATTTCTTTAATAGTTATAGAACAATTCGAGCTTTTGATTTCTCTTTAAATCATTTCTACAAGCAATATTTTCCCTACAATCTGTTTATTTCAATAACATAGTTCTTGGTAGAGTTTTCACCATCTTTTTTTATTTCTGGGTATAGTGTGGGCCCCTTTTCATACACAATATTATATATTCGTGTCTTCCTTCTTCTTTTGACCACAATTCTCAGGATTCATCTATTTTCTGAGATTTGTATTTTTATGTATTCCAGCTCTGGATCCTCAGACCCCTCATCTGACCTCTGAGTCTCTATAACACGTTCCTTTTGTTTGGTGAGTCCCAGCCTCTCTCTGGCTTGGGAACCTGGCATCCTGCGCAGCCCCCAGCCTCACTTTCTCCTTGAGTTTTGATTTCCCTTATTAGTCTTTAAAGCATTGCTTCCCACTACTGTAGTATCGTGCCCCACATATCCTCCTAACGTCCTCTTGTACTGAGGAGAAGAGTTGGATGGTGTGTGATTAAACATAGCAAAACGTTCAGTCCACCCTAGTTCTGCCCCTTTAAGCCAATCTTATCTCAATCAGAAAACATATACTCAGGGTGGGAAAAAAAAAAAAAAAAACCAAGTTCCTGAGTCCCAGATGCTGTGTCCTGTGTCTTCCTGGCTCCTCTGCACCTCAGCCCCTAGCCCTGCCTCTGAGCCCGGATTCTGTGCGACGCCATCACCGCCCTGACCAGGGTTCAGCCCCTTCCCTGTCCTCCCTGAGCTCACATTCCGGCCTGGCAGCCCCGGCTCCATCCGCCTTGAAACTAACCGTTATGTTTGCTGCTTCTGTTTTGCTCTCCGAACCAGTTGTCTCTTCACGGGGTATGAGCCGCTGAGAGAGGGAGAAGCCAGGTCCAGGGAGAATGTGGAAAATGGATAGACACTGAAAACGGAGGCCTGGCAAGAGTTCCAAATGGAGACGGGAAGTCTGGAGCTTGGGGACTGACTGCGTTTTATCCTGACTGTCAATTACCCTTTGGAAAATCTAACAGCGCTCAGATCTGCACCTAAAATTAGATTGAATAATTTCAGGACAAAAATATATATCACTTAAATGAAACATCTTTCTCATTTGTATTAAATATATTTTAAGCTGTCGTATTTTTCTGCATCATGCACATTCTACGTCATCTATGACATGGTTCTCAGTTAACACCTCAGAATATGTGAAACTGCACAGCCCCGGGAGTGGATAAACGGCTCTGTGGCTCTGTTTGCCTGACATTCCCTTACGGTTTTCTACAGCCTGCACTTCCTCTCAATATGGCTTAGTACCCGTGTGACAGCAAAAGTCAGGCTGTTGGTTTTCTTTCCCTTGACAATATTTTGTCAAGTCCTGATAGCCAACCCAAATAGGAAAATCCCATAACTAAAGTGACTGTGAGAGCTTATTCTGTAATTTTTCCACTTTTCCTCTTTTATTAATTGGCAAAGAATCTCTTCAGTCAAAGCCTAGGAAAGAAAATTACCTGATTCTTTTAAACTGTTTAACAAAGGTTCTGTCATTTTTAATCTCTTATGTGGGGAGCCGTGCTAAAAGGAATAAACAGATACTCTCCCTAAAGGAAATTGATATCAAATGAACCTAAAATGTCATCTTTGATTTGGTATCAATCATTTGCTTAATTATCCCCATCTTCAGCCTCTTTGAATTTTCCTGAGACAAGATAACAATGGCAAAGAGTACAGAAGGCGTTCTTTGTTCCTTGAATGAAGGACTCCTCCACTGCCTCTGCCTCTCCCTCTCATTTGTTCTAACAATCTGAAAGTGAATATGCTTAATAGGCTTTGTCTGCAAAGAGCTTCATTTCTTTTTTGTGAGAGAAGTTATAGCCTTGGAATTGTCTCTTCATGCACTCCACCGTTTGACAGCAGTGAGCCTTTATTTATGAAAGAAGTTTAATTAATGCCCTTGGATCAACTGTTAACCTTTGAAATGGTTTCCTGATGCATGGAGGCTCTTTCTCTTCTGCCAGGAATTGATTTTGGAAATGGTCCTGCCTCCTCGTAACTTATGATTCAGAGAGAAGAAGACACCATGCAAACTGGAGTATGGACAAGAGCACTGTGAAGTGTATTGATGAAGGGTTTGCATCAGGACCTGGGAAATACAGATCAATGAAAATGTGTGGAATCAACTTGAAAGAGAAGATGATGATTGTGCAAAGAGATTATGGTCTCTTATCATTGAAACTGAACCAGAACACTGCAAACATAAGGCCGTTTTCAAATAAACTAAAGCAAGGCTCTCAAATTTCTAGTAAGAAAATAAAAGTGAAAAAGAAGCATAGCACAGACAATGGATACACAGAGAAGGGAAGAAAGGACACAACTTTTGGGCTAGTAAATTTTATTATATTTTCCTGGCATGGTTCCCAGAGACCTTGTCAAAGAAAAGAATGCCAAAGAGTTGTTCTTCAGAGCCTTAACTTATTAATGCAGATATTGTTCAATGTAAAGTTGTTTACTAGGACAGATTTTTTAAATTAAATGTTATTTTGGAAAAGTGATTTTTCCAAAGTAGAAGCAACGTCTTGGGGCCAAGTGTGTGTGGGATGTGTAGCAGAGGTTTCACGTCGTGTTGACCTGTTCCAACAGTAACCCCTGGTGATGTTAACTCATCATGGTCCCAATCTGTTACTATGGCAGGGCCGTTAATGGAGACCCTGTGATTCTGTCATTTCAAGTATGTCCCTCAGAGCAAGAACATATTGGTTTGTTTGCACAGAAAACAGAATCTGACATGGAGAAAAATAAACAAAACTGTATTTTTAGTTCTGTTATTAACACTTCAGATTTTAGATCTTCACTTACAGAATCTACTTGTCTTCAGTAAGAGAGATATAGATTGCTTATTAAATTAAGAAAGGCCAAGCAATAAAGATCTGAGTAGAATAACAATTTGGAGCCTATTGAACTATAAAATAGCTCCATTTTTCTCATTCAAATTGTGAATGTTAAGCTGCCTGTCACCTAATGGGAAATATCACAGCATTTCCCCTAGACAACCCTGGGGTTTTCACATTAGTGCCAGGTGGTTGTGCTTGAGGCTGCGTTGTCTGCCCCCTATACTTTTGGCCATCATGGCACAGCTGGGTGACCAGCTTGCCCTGCAGAGGATGCTGAGCGTTGGCTGGAAGAGAGAGACTTTTGTTTTGTCCAGACCAGTGCTTCCAGACACATCTCTTCTTCCTAATAGGGCACCGCCACACAGCCGTCCTAGGGATCAGGTCACTCCTCCATCAGAGAAGCTCCGCCCAGTAGGACGGCTTCCCTGGCCTCCATTTTCTTGGCAAGGTCTGATGAACTGCAGCCCAGGAGCAGTGAGCGACCAGAGACGGTAGAACAGGGAGGAAAAGACAGGACGAGTCTTTGTTGCCTTGAGGTCATCCAAAGGAAAACGGGAGGAAGAACGTTGCAGGCTCTGGCATTTCTATCACTTGGTAGAACCAATTTCTGGAGGCATCATTGTATTCTAAGCTTGTTTCTGCATTTTATTACTCGCGTTCAGAAGCCTAGGAGGCCAGCTGATCACACTGTCTAATTCGTTTTACTGATAAGAAAATTGAGGACCAGAGAGCACAAGTTATTTTCTCAGTGGCACACAGCTTAAGAAATAGCCCCACCTCTTTAGTAGAGATGGGATTTCACCATGGTGGCCAGGCTGGTCTTGAACTCCTGACCTCAAGTGACCCGCCCTCCTCAGCCTCCCAAAGTGCTGGGATAACAAGCATGATCCACCACACCCAGCCAAAAGTGCATCAGATTTCTGGTCCCCTGTCCCAGAGTTTCTGATTCAGTAGTAGATCATGGGTAGAGTCCAAGAATTTATTTCTAACAACTTCCCATATAATGCTGAGCCTGCCCACCAGGGCACTACAATTGGCAACCATCCCACTCGAGAAACATGAATCACAATTTATTACAAAAATATTAGGAATCAAATTTGTTACATATAGTCTATAAATCATTGAAGTAAACATTAAATTAGTCATATTTTATTATTAAAAAGAGGGAAAGTGGATTTGATTTTAGTAGAAAAGAGCTTTTATTTATAGTGTTTGAATTTGGTCAGAATTGAATATATTTATTCTATTATTCTAATTTATGTTTTCATGAAAATCATCCATTTTATCCACTTTTACATTTGCATTAGTTCACCCAAAGACACTCCAATAATTATTTTATTTTCTCTATGCTTCTTACTATTCCTTTCATTGTCATTCATACAAATAATAATAATTTAGGTAATTTTTTTCTTTTGGTTATAGACTGTATTTGTTTTCATCTTGTTTAGAGGAGCAGTGTATGCTATTTCTGTTTTGGAGTAAATTATTGAAGTTTTCTTTGTGTTCCAGGGTATGGAAACATTACATAAATATCTTATGGTTACTTGAAAGGCCATGCAATTTATAGGGCTTTATGTTATGCATTTGAATTGTTGAGTGAATAGAGCATAAAAATTCCCTATAAGTCCCACAAAGCTTTTTAAATCCTAAGTGATGACCTGTAATGAGTTAAAACGTGTATTAAAGTCTCCTAGCCAAATAAATAATAAATAAATAAATAAATAAATAAATAAATAAATAAAGGATAAATTTGCTTCTTGTTAAAAAAAACAAAGTCTACTCTCTCACACGAATCTCTTCTCTCATCTTCAAACATTTTTAAATGAAAGTAATAAAACGTAAACGTTGTTAACACCTAGAGCAAAGACCACGAGAAAAGAGAAAAGTGCAGATGGAAAACCCAAACATTCGGAGGACAAAGAACAGCCGAAGCAGGGCAGGGTCAGTCACACCCCATGACCTGAACTGGCAAATCCAGTGAAGCAGGAGCTGGGTGCCCCTAGAACCCCAAGACGCTCAGGAGCTGGAGGTGCTGGATATGGCAGGAGGCAGGCTTGAGGTGAGGGACTTTATCCACAGGACTCACTTGAAGCCTGTGATCAGAGTGGTCAGCTCCTGGGCCCCTCACCAGCAAAACCAATGACCTTCTTCTCAACCACACCCCCCACCACCTCAGGATGCTGGCGGCTGTTTTGTGGACCAACAGATGCTGAAGACTTGAGGACACAGTGCATAGTGGAGAGCTGGGATGAGCCATAGGTAGAAAGTGGGGGATTCGGTGAAATACAGAAGAGGACTGTGAAATCCTCAACTGCCTCTTGTTGAGACCTCTAGACGCTGATGTTTGGAGGTGCCCAGTGGGAAAGCTAAATTAAAGCCAATTGTGCTGTCGCAACTCCACCAAATAACAAGGGTGCTCCTCACAAATCGAGCTCCTCCACAGTGTCTCATGCCTTGCTCTTGAAAGGAAGTTTATAGTGAGAGTGTGAGTCATTGAAAGAAAATCTGGAATGCAGAAAGAGACACAAAAGCGAAACAACACAGTAAGCATACAATAAGAGACACAGGTCTCGCCCAGATGCAGTGGCTCACGCTTGTAATCCCAGCACTTTTGGAGGCAGAAGTGGGTGGATCACTTAAGGTCAAGAGTTCAAGACCAGCCTGGCCAACCTGGTGAAACCCTGTCTCTACTAAAAATAAAAAATTTAGCTGGGTGTTGTGGTGGGCAGCTGTAATCCCAGCTACTCCGGAGGCTGAGGCAGGAGAATCATTTGAACCCGGGAGGCAGAGGTTGTAGTGAGCCGAGATCATGCCACTGCACTCCAGCCTGGTTGACAGAGTGAGACTCTATCTCAAAAAAAAAAAAAAAAAGACACAGGTCTCCACACTGAGTGAGAACAAACCTGACCACTAGAGAAATTAGAGATAGGACTTGCAGAGACAGAAAAGAGAGAAGAAATTTACATATTTAAAAAATGCAAGAGTATGTGCCTAACTTTCTAGCACACTATGAACTATATTGTATTATGTTGACATCGTCGAAATTGTGACATAATTATATTCATATTATACTTTAAAATAAAGATAAAAATAATGTCAGCAATTAAAAAGTCAAACAATAGACTAACGAGCATATTATTTAGCAATATGGAGGCTTACTACCAGTGGAATGAGCTAAAGGAACTGAATGTGTTTGACTTTGGACAGAAAACCAGAGAGTGGGGGGAAGGCAGACATTTTCCATTTTACGTCCTTTGTTTTTATCGTTGACATATTTACTATATGTATGCATTACTTAAATGAAAATAAAAAATTTATTTAAAAAATAATAAAACTTAGATGACACTTTTGAGAAACGCAAATAATATCTGACTAATATTTGGGTATTCAAAGTTAATAAGGGACTATGTTGACCGGCTGCATCTCTCATGTCCATCCTTTCCCACAGAATCGATGACTGTGTTGCGTGCAGCCCTTCTTCCCACACTTAGGCAATAAAATTTACAGAATACCTTGATCGTCTTTATTATATCAAAAATCCATTTTACAGAATGATTTAAATCCTAAACCTGCAGTCATTCATATGGAAAGTGTTTAACCAATTCTGTATCATGTTACTTAGCAGACAGGGTTACAAATGAGAGAGATCACAGTTTTGAAGTTGGACAAACCTGGTTTTAAATCCTGTTGCTACCAATGACCAGCGATGAGATCTTGGAAGTGTTGTTGTTGTTTTTTTTTTTTTGAATTATACTTTAAGTTCTAGGGTACATGTGCACAATGTGCAGCTTTGTTACATCTGTATACATGTGCCATGTTGGTGTGCTGTACCCATTAACTCGTCATTTACATTAGGTATATCTCCTAATGCTATCCCTCCCCCCTGCCCACATCCCACAACAGGCCCTGGTGTGTGATGTTCCCCTTCCTGTGTCCAAGTGTTCCATTGTTCAATTCCCAACTATGAGTGACAACACGCAGTGTTTGGTTTTCTGTTCTTGTGATAGTTTGCTGAGAATGATGGTTTCCACCTTCATCCATGTCCCTACAAAGGACATGAAATCATCCTTTTTTATGGCTGCATAGTATTCCATGGTATGTATGTGCCACATTTTCTTAATCCAGTCTGTCATTGATGGACATTTGGGTTGGTTCCAAGTCTTTGCTATTGTGAATGGTGCTGCAATAAACATAGGTGTGCATGTGTCTTTATAGCAGCATAATTTATAATCCTTTGGGTATATACCTAGTAATGGGATGGCTGGGTCAGATGGTATTTCTAGTTCTAGATCCTTGAGGAATCACCACACTGTCTTCCACAATGGTTGAACTAGTGTTGCGGGAAGTCAGGGACCCTGAACAGAGGGACCGGCTGAAGCCACGGCAGAAGAACATAAATTGTGAAGATTTCATGAACATGTATTAGTTCTCCAAATTAATACTTTTATAATTTCTTATGCCTGTCTTTACTGCAGTCTCTAAACATAAATTGTGAAGATTTCATGGACACTTATCACTTCCCCAATCAATACTCTTGTGATTTCCTATGCCTGTCTTTAATCTCTTAATCCCATCATCTTCTTTGTAAGCTAAGGAGGATATATGTTGCCTCAGGACCCTGTGATGATTGCGTTAACTGCACAAATTGTTTGTAGAGCATGTGTGTTTGAACGATATAAAATCTGGCACCTTGAAAAAAGAACAGGTTAACAGCAATATTCAGGGAACAAGGGAGGTAACCTTAAACTGACTGCCAGTGAACCAGGCGGAACAGAGCCATATTTCTCTTCTTTCAAGTGCAAATAGGAGAAATATCACTGAATTATTTTTCTCAGCAAGGTACATCCCTGAGAAAGCAAATGCGCCCTGATGGTAGGTCTATAGATGGCCCCCTTAAGGCGACTACCTTTTATGGTTGAAGCTGAAGGGAAGAAATAAGCCCTGGTCCCCTGTAGTGCTCCCAGGCTTATTGAGATGAGGAAATTCCCACCTAATAAATTTTGGTCAGACAGGTTGTCTGCTCTCAAACCCTGTCTCCTGATAAGATGTTATCAATGGCAATGCGTGCCCGAAACTACATTAGCAATTTTAATTTCACCCTATCCTTGGTCCTGTGATCTTGCCCTGCCTCCACTTGCTTTGTGATATTTTATTACCTTGTGAAGCATATGATCTCTGTGACCCACACCCTATTCATGCACTCCCTCCCCTTTTGAAAATCGCTAATAAAAACTTGCTGGTTTTACAGCTCAGGGAGCATCACAGAACCTGCTGATGTGTGATGTATCCCCCAGACACCCAGCTTTAAATTTCTCTCTCTTGTGCTCTTTCCCTTTATTTTTCAAACCAGTTGAGATGCCTAGGAAATAGAAAAGAACCCACGATAAATATCGGGGGTTGGGGTTTCCCCCCAGTGAACTAGTTTACAGTCCCACCAGCAGTGTAAAACCGTTCCTATTTCTCCACATCCTCTCCAGCACCTGTTGTGTCCTGACTTTTTAATGATCACCATTCTAACTGGTGTGAGGTGGTATCTCATTGTGGTTTTGATTTGCATTTCTCTGATGGCCAGTGATGATGAACATTTTTTCATGTGTCTGTTGGCTGCATAAATGTCTTCTTTTGAGAAGTGCCTGTTCATATCCTTTGCCCACTTTTTGATGGGGTTGTTTGAAATTTGTTTGAGTGCTTTATAGGTTCTGGATATTAGCCCTTTGTCAGACGAGTAGATTGCAACATTTTTCTCCCATTCTGTAGGTTGCCTGTTCTTTAACTCCTCACCTATAAAATGAGGATGATGACAATCGCCCGTTGATATCATTGTTGAGTGCCTTCCATGAGATAATGCCTGTGAAATACTTAGCTCAGTGCTTGGGTCTGTATGGGAAGTGATAAGTAAATTGTAAGCCACAGAATTAACAGCAATGGTCATAGTAATAACTATTACTGAAGAAAGAAGGCTAGTAATCATGTGAACAAAACATATAAGTGAAATAGTCCCCAAATCAAATTTTAGTTCTCATTACAGTTTTTCCTCCCTAAAAAGTGTTTGATCTGTGAGTGATAATCAGGATAGACTGATGTGGTGTTAACATCTGTATTTTTAGCACTGCCATTCCCTGATTAGAGTGGCAACACTAGATGGAAACAAGAGGAAGAACAAAATGACCAGACATTTTCAAAAATTCAATACTCTAATTAAGCAGGAGGCTTGTGTCTCATCTTGTTCTGTATGAAGAAACAGCAACAGAAGAAAGACTCTTTTCTTGAGTTGTTCGCAGGCAGTGAAGACTATGGCTGTGAGAACATCTGGGAGCCAGTGAGTGACTTCCAATCTCCTGTGACTCTGGATGGCTTACTGAATAATAAGACAGGTATTGTGGAAGAAAATTCTGGCTCTCAGCAAAATTAAGATTCTATTTTTCCCTAAATGCTCCCAGGTTTTATTTCTACTAAGGACTAGAGTAATGGGTCTTTCAAATCGGTAGGTTGAAACTCTGGGACTTTGTCCTTTCAGACTGAGTCGGCAAACCCTCCACATGCTGACCTTTAGGGGACAGTGTAAGTAAGGCTTATCCAGTAAAGAAAGGGGAGTGCTGGTGACAGGGGACAGAACTGTCCCTCGGCTCTCTGCAGAGCCAGGGGAGTGTTTCATTGTGACAGGATCATTTATTAATAATACAGGTTTGCTTCAACATGAACAAAGAGTTCATTATAAAAATTGAAAAATAAATGACTTACAAGACACTGGGGATAAAAATATTATGCCCTTTCCACTGAGAGTGAAATGAGGCACAGAAAGATGAAGCTCAGCCCCGCAGGCCCCACGGCGAGCAGCAGAAACAGACTTTAGAAGCTGCAGTCCCCAAGCTCTTGTCGGCATTCACCCTCCACACAGGGCCCCAGGCTTCTGGGGTATGGCTTCAGTGCTGAGCAAATGTGCCTCTTCTGAGGAGGAATTTCTGAGGAGGTGGGAGAATTAGTGTGTCCTCAGAGGACGTTCTCTTTCAGAAGTAATTTCATTCAAAAATAAGAGAAGCTGCTATGAGAGCCCAAAAGAAAATGAAGCATGATTAATTAAGCTTGTAAACTAACCAAAGAGATGCATAGCGATGTTAATACTGCAATAACCATCATTGTCAATTTGTGAAACTTCAGCATTTACATCACAGAATTACAAATGAGACAAGAAGTACCTCTTCTGAAGTGGTTATGGTGTTTTAAAGGCAAGTAAATTCCAAATACCCTAGAACATAATTTAAATTTTTAGCTAACATCTTACATATTCAGAAGGCCTAAAATTTTTTTTAAAAAAGAAATAAATAGACGTGGAAAATGAACATTTTCTCTAGAAGGAATTAATGTTTATATGTTCCAAAGATATTTCCAGTCTCACTATTAGAACAGTGTTCCAATAGCAAGCTTATTTGTGTATATACACTACAGATTCTCTTTCTAAATTTACTGAAATTAGAGATGGAACTGGAGCTCCACATAAATTAGCCACTTTTCTATATAAAGCTGGTATATCTCTAGGGGTAGTGTTTTATTTGTGGCATATTTGATGCCATCTAACAGAATTCTACCTGTAGAATTATCCTGAAATACCCAAACTCCCAACTCATTATGACCTACAGTAAAAGTCTTTACCTCTACAGTGAATTCCACATTTCATTCTTATAGATTTTTTACTCAAATATTATCTAGAATAAGAAACTGCTGACAAGAGGCTTAAAGAAAATATTTTAAGTTCAGATAAGAAAAGGTTTGGAATTGATAAGAAACACTTCGGCTAAAACTATTAGGAACTGTTCCATAGAGTGTGTTCAACTTTAATAAACTGTATTAGGAAATTAATAAATTATATTAGGAAATATCTTATAAAGAAAGGATGAAGGAAGGTCAGAACAACGGGCTGTCACATAGCATCATATTTTCCCATCACTGGGAAAGTGACAACAATGACTGAGAGATGCACAGATAGCCAACCACCTGGTGATTGTAGAAATCTCTGCACAAGAATGAAAATTCACAAAAAAAGCTACACATAGAACATCCCTCAAAATATTTGCCTTAATGGTTCCAAGAAGCAAATTATAGTCATATACAAAAAAATGCCATGGAGCTCCTAAAAATTAGAACTCGAAAACGAGTCTGAAATGTGATGTCTAAAAGGAATGTAATTCCACCTTCCCATCATCTCTATCAGTTCCATGGAGTCTCATCGGGACTCTTACACCCAGTCTGACACTCCGCTGCCTTCTCTGCCTGTGCCCTCACCTCCATGCAGACACACACTTCTCTTAAGATTCCCTGATTCTATTTTGTTTACCTGGAGGGAAGAAAGAAATAGAAAACAGAAGGTGAGACAAAGACATGGCAGTATGTAGTAGAGCAGCCGTGCCTAATTTTATTTATATTGAAATGCTAACTCACATACACAACTGCAAATTTCTGATTTACTTATGCTCTGTGGATAGGAAATCATATTGGCCTTCAAAAGCCTATGGGTCAGGTTAATTTCCATTGCTGTGGGCTCATCCAATCAAAACTCTCTTAATTTTACTCCTGAAACTGACGGCATGTGTTGTGGGAAGTCAGGGACCCCGAACGGAGGGACCAGCTGGAGCTGCGGCAGAGGAACGTAAATTGTGAAGATTTCATTTTAATATGGACATTTATCCGTTCCCAAATAATACTTTTATAATTTCTTATGCCTGTCTTTACTTTAATCTCTTAATCCTGTTATCTTTGTAAGCTGGGGATGTACATCACCTCAGAACCACTGTGACAATTGTGTTAACACTACAAATTGATTGTAAAACATGTCTGTTTGAACCATATGAAATCAATGCACCTTGAAAAAGAACAGAATAACAGCGATTTTTATGGACCAAGGGAAGACAACCATAAGGTCTGACTGCCTGTGGGGTCGGACAAAAATGGCCTTATTTTTCTTCTTGCAGAGAGCCTATAAACGGACTTGCAAGTAGGAGAGATATCACTAAATTCTTTTCCTAGCAAGGAATATTAATACCCTGGGAAAGGAATGCGTTCCTGGGGGGAGGTCTATGAATGGCCACTCTGGGAATGTCTTGTCCTGTGCAGTTGAGATAAGGACTGAGATACACCCTGGTCTCCTGCAGTACCCTCAGGCTTGTTAGTGTGGGGAAAAACTCCACCCTGGTAAATGTGTGGTCAGACCAGTTCTCTGCTCTCGAACCCTGTTTTCTGTTGTTTAAGATGTTTATCAAGACAATACGTGCACAGCTGAACATAGACCGTAATCAGTAGTTCTGCTTTTGCCCTTTGCCTGTGATCTTTGTTGGACCCTTATCAGTGGTTCTGCTTTTGCCTTTTGTCCTGTTCCCTCAGAAGCATGTGATCTTTGTTAGACCCTTATTAGTGGTTCCGCTTTTTGCCCTCAGAAGCATGTGATCTTTGTTAGACCCTTATTAGTGGTTCCTCTTTTTGCCCTCAGAAGCATGTGGTCTTTCTACCTACTCCCTGTTCTTACACCCCCTCCCCTTTTGAGACCCTTAATAAAAACTTACTGGTCTGAGACTCAGATGGGCATCACAGTCCTACCCATATGTGATGTCACCCCTGGCAGCCTAGCTGTAAAATTCCTCTGTTTATACTGTCTCTATTTCTCAGCTGGCTGACAATTATGGAAAATAGAAAGAACCTATGTTGATATACTGGGGGCGGGTTCCCCTGATAGACATGTATTATTGTCTTTTATGTAATGTTGATGCTTACATGAAGTCAAGTTCTGTGGAGATTTTATGTTCTTAAATTTCCTGGCCCAGTAACAGGTAAGTTTTTATTTTCCTGAGTGCTTTGGCTTTCAGAGTGTGGACTCCCTTCACTACATAAGTATCTTCTATCGTGGCAGGCTGACATACTCTCTTTTCCTGAAATATGTGTTTGATGTGTGTGATTCTCAGAATCCTAGCTCCAAGTGGTGAGCAAAGGGAATTTTGTCTGAATATGCACTTTGAAACCAGGCACTGTACTATTGCAGCCTCTCCTGAGAATTCCTTCTGCATCACCATCAACAATCAAGTAAGGTCAGGAAGACAGGACAGATTGTTGGAAGAAGAAAAGATTTATTATTTTATTAGTTTGGCTTTAGCTGTCTCTCTCTCTCTCTCTCTCTCTCTCTCTCTCTCTCTCTATATATATATATATATGCAAATAACATTACTCTTGTGATTTTAAAAACTAACAAGTAGTAAACAATATCTTAGAAGTATTTGAGAAATTAACAAGATTCAAGTAGATAATAATTCTTTGAGAGTTTCAAGTTAATGCCTCTAGAGCATTTACTGTTGGATTAATCAGATGGTTTTAATCAGTATTTTAATACACGTTGTTTTTTAATGCATATTTCCTGAAGATTCACATCTTCCCTTCACAGTCCACACATGTACCATCAGCATTTACAATCCTTCTAATACCCCACCATCATTTTTATGCATACCCTTTATCATAGCCTCTTGTCTCATGTGCAAGTTCTCTCTCTGTTATTAATAGAAATCAGATATAGATTAGAAACTAGGAAGAGATAAGTAACAATCTGTCCGTGTTTGCCACAGACCTTACACATTTTACTGAACTTATAAATGTATATACTATGCATTATAAAAGTATAAATTAAAAATGTACATCTCTCTTTCCTCACAACATGTTGGATGACACGCTCTTCAGAGGCAGTACTATTTTTTAGCTAACACAAAAACTAGTACTGTATCTGGCCTGTCATAAAAAAGCAATAGTATTTTTGCTGAACTGACTTAAATTGATAGCCAGAAGTTAGCTATCAATATTCTGAAGTAAAAGTGGTTGAATATGTAATAAACACTGTTCAACCAAATTGTTTTTTAATAATGGCTGAATTGCATAAACTAAACCATTGAAGGACTCTTATCTTACATATAAGAACTGAAACAACATACATTTCAAATATCAGTGTAAAGAACATCATTAGACTGAAGCTTATGGAATTCGAACTGAGTGACAGCAGCAATGTTATGAGTATAAAACAGACATGATCCTCATAAAGTTTTTAATAAGCAAATATCTAGCAGCAGAATTTTAAGTTTTCTATAATTTATAAATGTATCATTTTAACTGTCAATCAGTCATTATTTCAATGTTTAAACAAAAAATGCTTTCACTTTCCTTCTACTAAATGATCACATTTTCCTGCTTTAAAATTTGGATTCCATTAGTTGTGCATTTGTTCTGCCACACATAAATGAAGATAAAGTAATTTTATGGCAAATTTTTCAGACAGACGGTTATACACTAGAGTTCAGAGCTTTCATGTGGTCATAGAGGATTCCACATGAACATTTTCCCACAAGTCAGAGCTCTTTTTTTTTCCATTTCTGTATTAATAGGACCTGCAAGGTAGGTTATGTATGAGTATTTGTGGGGAGCAGGAGAGGCGGGGGAAAGAAAGTGATCAAAGCAAATTACCCACCCAGAACCTGCTTATAGTACATGTAACACAAATTGTGCTAATTCATCCCTGCTGAGGAACCCATCAAAAAAGACTGCCACCAGAGTCCAAACATCTTCTCCACAGTCTTGCCTATGAAAGAGCAAGAAAATGGCACGTGTTTATGTAACAGACCCTGTAGAAACAATTTTAAGCAGAAACTTGTAGCAAAACATATTCAAGTCAGTTGGAAAAACTACAGTTTGATTATACACATAATTGAAGAAAAGCAGTATTTTATTTTATTTTGTAAATTACATTTTTATTTAAGAAGTATGTATCTATAGAAAATTGATGAAACTAACTTTCAGAGTTTGACCTAGTGTTTGGATAGGGAGTGCCAATTACTATGCCAATTAGTGCATAGTAAAGAGAAAGGATTTTGAAACATTTTAGGGCATTCTTCTGTTTTTAGAAGTTTTATTTCAATAGTGTTTGGAGAAGAGGTGGTGTTTGGTTACATGGAAAAATCTCTTTAGTGGTGATTTCTGAGATTTTGGTGCACCCGTCACCTAAGCAGTGTATACCTTGCACAATGTGTAGTCTCTTATTTCTAGCCCAGTCTCACCCTTCCCTCCAAGTCCCTGAAGCCCATTACATCATTCTTATGCCTTTGCATCCTCATAGCTTAGCTCCTACTTGTAAGTGAGAACACATTATATTTGGTTTTCTATTCCTGAGTTACTTCACTTAGAATAATGGCCTCCAGCTCCATCCAAGTTGCTGCAAATGCCATTATTTCATTTCTTTTTATGGCTAAGTAGTATTTCATGATGTATATATGCCACATTTCCTTCCTTCCTTCCCTCCTTCCTTCCTTCCTTCCTTCCTTCCTTCCTTCCTTCCTTCCTTCCTTCTTTCTTTCTTTCTCTCTCTCTCTTTCTTTCTCTCTCTCTCTTTCTTTCTCTCTCTTTCTTTCTTTCTTTCTTTCTTGCTTGCTTGCTTGCTTGCTTCCCTTCTTCCCTTCTTTCTTCCTTTCCTTTCCTTTCCTTTCTTTTCCTTTCTTTTCCTTTCCTTTCTTTCAGATGGAGTCTCACTCTGTCACCCAGGCTGGAGTGCAGTGGTGCTATCTCAGCTCACTGCAAGCTCTGCCTCCCAGGTTCATGCCATTCTCCTGCCTCAGCCTCCCAAGTAGCTGGGACTACAGGCGCTTGCCACTGCGCCCAGCTAGTTTTTTTGTATTTTTAGTAGAGATGGGATTTCACTGTGTTAGCCAGGATGGTCTCGATCTCCTGACCTTAGGATTCGCCCGCCTCAGTCTCCCAAAGTGCTGGGATTGCAGGTGTGAGCCACCACGCCTGGTGCCACATTTTCTCTATCCACTTGTTGGTTGGTGGTCATTTCGGTTGGCTCCATGTTTTTGCAATTGCGGATTGTGCTGGAAGAGCAGTATTTTTAAAGTGGAACTTTGCAAAAGTTCTGCAATTTACTAAGAAATCACGATACAAGAATCTGACATTTTAAGTGAAGACCAGCATGGGACATAGATAAGAGGACAACCTCACCTATAATCTATAGAGAGAACCAGAATCGCATTTTCCATAGTTCTGCCAGCTTAGGCTTCCATCCAAACTTTAGAGAGGTGATAGAGAAATGAACAGAGTGTGTGAGTTACTCACTCTGTCCTCTACCATCTATCCATCTGTGTGTGGACATTATCTGCAGGCCTCCTGCTCTAACACTTTGTTATCCTGGGGCTGTTTCTGCCTATTCTTTTCCCCATAGGCAAACATCCAGTACCTGGAACAGTGCCCGGCACACAGTGAGTGTTCAGTAAGTGCACGCTAATATGAATGGATGAATGATATAAGCACTTCTATTTCTGCTCCCCACTGCCCCGTGAAACCCGTTCGATACTTGCAGTCCAGTGCCTGCCCTTGAGTGCCAATGCAGACAATTTCCACTACTTTTGGATCACTCTTAGTTAATAGAAAGGCCCATGAAAACTTCAAGTAGCAAATATGAGCTCAAGTAATGTAAAGTTTCCTTTTCCAGATTGATATCAGAAAGCGCTAACTTGATTTGAAGTTAAATCTTAGTCCCTGCCCTCAGCCTATGCTTAGGAGACGCAGGGAGAAGTGACCTATCTGCTTCCACCAGCTGGGGTTGGGAAGGTTGGATCCAAAGTGGCTGGAGTGTTTGTGCTTCTTACATGATCGTGACTGTCACGAGCAGATGCGCTGCTTTCTAGACCCTGCAGAGGTTTACGCGCTGACTTTCTTACACAGATGCTTTGAGTTATTTAAAGGCGCCTCTACTAAGCCTCACAATTGCAACGTGCCACGGGCAGTGCCTCTCCTTGAGCCTGAAGCTTCCAATCCTGATCCAGCTTCTGTTCATGGTGATCCCGCCAGCCTGTGACCACAGGGGTTCCCTTACCCTGGAAGCAAAACCCCTTAGGCAAGATTCATTTTTATTGGTTTGATTTAGTTAGTTTTTATAGACACAGTCTCACTCTGTCATCCAGGCTGGAGTGCAGAGGCATGAACATGGCTCACTTGTAGCCTTGCTCTCCTGGGCTCTAGTGATCTTCCTGCCTTGGCCTCCTAAGTAGCTGAGACTACAGGTGCCTGCCACCATGCTGGGCTTATTTTTATATTGTTTTTTAAGAAATGGAGTCTTACTATGTTGCCCAGGCTGGTCTTAAACTCCTGGCCTCAAGCAGTCATCCCACTTGTGCCTCCCAGAGTGTTGGGATTAGAGGCATGGGCCACTGCACCCAGCCACAATTCATTTTTAAGTGGAACCAGTATGATTATCTCTGAGCTGAGTAGTCATGCTCCTATTAACTTGCACGCGTGCAGAGCTCTCTTCCACATAAGCCCCTGCAGCTTTCTCAGGCATGATTGTGGCATCAGTGCCCTGTGGTCCTTTACCTGCAAATTTGCCAAGGCATCCTTGAAAGCACCCCTCAGTGGCCTCGGGGGGAGGCACTATGATCCTTAAGGGAAACATCACCCTTCATTCCTCTCCACATCCGCTCTGCATTCCCCACAACTTCCTTTCCAGTCTTCCTCCACCTCTTGTATTTGGTCTTTGGTGAAGGACTCCTGCAAAGAGACCCAAAAGTCCTGCAACCAGTTTGGAAGTTAGAAGTTCCGATTTGTAATAACCTTCTCTTTGTGGTCTGTGTCAAACTTCATTTGATTATTGTTATTGATTGTGCCTGGGTGTCTAGGGTGAAACACCTAATTTATTAGCCACTACATACACATATAAATATACAGCCAGGGATGGCAAATTATTTTAACTCCCAGGCCAGTTTTGATTCATTCTCGGACCCGTCAAAGAGCACAAAAGTTGCGGACACCAAAGCTCTGGGGCAAGAATATCTCCACTGATAAATGATGCCTGCCAAGGGAGCAGGAACTGAAGTCAGCAACAACCCTCTCCCTGAACAGGACCTTTGAGGGCAGACGTCTCATTCATATCATATTTCCTGTCCCAGCAGTGTGCCTGGAGTCAAGTAGGTGCTCAGGAAATATGTATTGGATATGTGAACAAGAGCTAGAGTATGTAGATTAGTGGCTACAGACACAGACAGTTGAGTTAACCTCATATATAATTCTATATTCGTTTTATATGTACAAATTAACTATCCGATAAGCTAGATATTGTTCACTATGCCATAGTATAAGCTCAATTATTTTCAACTAATTTTTTCTTATCTTTATAAGAGTAATTTATAAAACCCTAAGGCAATATAATTCCTTGAGGCATTATTAAAGACGTAAACTTGAATTAATTCAATTCACAGGACAATTATGATCATTTTAACCTTTCAAAGGGATGCCTGAACAGGATCAATTGCTGGCTGTGTTGTCACACAAAATGTGGTTTTAAACAAAGGTAACCTGAGTTTTCAGAATATTTGAGTATGTTAATATAATGTCTCCAAAGGAAAATGACAGATAAACAGAGATCTATAAATTGATGACTCTGTGGCCCTGGGTACATACTAATTGATAATGCTTGATAATTATATCTCTTCTATTTGCTGGTATAAAACTAATAGTGAGCTTAATGGTCAGTAAGTAATTGATGACATAGATCTGAAGAACGCTATGCCTCTATACATGTTAATGCAGTTGCCTTGTAAGAGATGAGGTCATGAGAAAGAAGACCAGTTTTAGTCAATTTTATTTAATAAAAACGTTGATTAAATCAGTATTTCTGGAGTAGTGGCATTAATCTTTCAGTTTCTCATAGGGACTAATACGGGAAGTGTCTTCGTCAAAGTTACCTTCATGTGAGGACTGAACATTGTAAACATTTATCTGGAGAATTTCTCCACAGAATGCCACAAATGCGGAAATTTAGAAGACATTTGGCTATTTGGCTACTTTTTAAAGGTATTTCATTTCAGTATTGAATTTCATTGAGACTTCTCTTGTTGCAGAGTATTTCAGATAGATTGCTGTTGTATAAATTGACAGTGGACTTAGATAACTAAACAGCCAAAAAGGGGAGAAGCACACAGTAGGGGTCATGCAGATCTGTTATAGATAATGCATCTTATCTAGAATACATTTTACAGAAAAATATATCATATTTTGTCAAATATATATAGTTTTCCTTTGGAGATATTATATTAGCATACTCAAATATTCTGAAAACTCAGGTTACCTTTGTTTCAAACCACATTTTGTGTGACAACACAGCCAGCAATTGATCCTGTTCAGGCATCTCTTCGAAAGGTATGTTAAAATGATCATAATTGTCATGTGAATTGAATTCAAGTTTATATCATTAATAATGCCTCAAGGAATCATATTGCCTTAGGGTTTTATAAATTACATCTGTAGAGTAATATTTATTTTATATATTTATAATATAATATAAATTATATTACCCTTATTAAGTTATTATACTTATCTTAAATTATGCCTATAAAGAGTAATTTATATGTTGTCAAAAAATATTTTGTCCATGATTTTCAAATCAGAGGTAGATGATATAAAAGAGGAAAAAAACTAGTTGAAAAACAGAATCTCAGGAATAGCAACTCTTCGACCTCAGGCAAAGTCACCCCAGCAATCTGAGTTTTGGTTTTCAAATATGCAATAAGATTGGGTTAAACTTGGTAATCACTAAGAAATTTTTAGAAAGTGCAAATTTTACAAATGAAATCCTAGTTAACAGAGCCCTTATGCAAGAAAAGACATGGGATGCCACGAAAGATACATATTCTTGGTTATAATGAATTGTGAATTGTTGTGTGTGGGCAAGTGGAAAGAAACACACTATCCCTTAATGACATAATTCGTCACTACCTGGAAGCACAGGCAACATTCACAAGGCAGAGGAGTTGAGCGGACTTGAGTTCCGTGGGACAAATCTTCCTATTAATGTTCAAGGAGCACGTCTTCCAATCGTTTTCAGTAACATCATTTGTATACATGAAAAAATCTCATTTCAGTAATAAGAGCAGTGTCTAACTTTGAACGTGGTGGATATTGTTCCTGTAATGCTAATATTTCAGTGTGGCAAACTTCACCACAATTTTATTCTTGATAAACAATCTACAGGTGTAGAGAAATGCGTATGGGGTTTAATTCAATTTTAAAGTAAACTAATGTTATTATTTGAGTGCATTCAATGGAACACTAAAAGAAAATATTTTCAAAGACCACTCTCAAAACTAGGAGAAGAAATGAGGTCTTTAGTTGGGGTCTATCCTATAACCATCCTAAACAGGCAATATGGACATTCTAGACGTGGATGCGCACTATTTACTTGGGTATACTTAGGGAAACATGCTGTACGAGTCACTGATGTCAACTCAGCGCCCATTTGGAGCATCCACTTTGTGCTGATGCTGTGGGAGGCTCTGGGGGCTGAGACAGAAATAGGTAGTTCATTGACCCTTGAAATCTTACCGCGTATCAGTTCCTGCCTGCTGCTGCTCTGCCCAGTGCCCAGCATCCTCGACCTGAAAATCTAGTCTAACCAGACCCCTCAACGAGTCCCAGCTGACAGTGCCTCCCAGAACTACCGCGGAGGAGAAGCGGATTTATTTTCCTATCTTGAATCCAGTATCTATAATCCAGTGTCCACTTATGCTTAAAACAAAGCCTGTCACACCCTTTCTGTCCCGAGGACTGGCCTTTTCCTTGTATTCCCAAGAGAACCTATTTCTGCCACTGGGACTGGAATTTTACCTTGAAATGTAGCCTGTTTGTCTTGACCGCAAATCCAGTAAGTATTACAAACCCTCCAGCCTCCAGGGCGGGATATATTCCCTCCACCCTCCCACAGCCAGCTGGGGCCTCACTTCATGGCAGAACTCCCCGAAATTAAGAAGATAACATTCTCGAACCACATCTTTACGCCTGTCTAGTGACTTTCTGCTTCCATGTCCTACTCAGCAGGTTAACGTCTGGGACAGCAACACTACCGTAGTTGTCTCCGGGTTTCCACCGCTTCCGGACACTGTTACACACATCAGCCTTCCCCAGGTGGAGACGGCGCTCCACAAGGAGAATCCTATAGCCCCAATTCCATCTGTGCCCGTTTTTCTCTACCTCTCGGTGGAGGCCCTAACATGCCTCACAACTGAGAAGTAACACTTAGAAAGTGAGGCCAGGCGCAGTGGCTCACGCCTGTAATTCCAGCACTTTGGGAGGCTGAGGCATGTAGATACCTGAGGTCAGGAGTTTAAGACTAGCCTGGGCAACATGGTGAAACCCCATCTCTACTAAAAATACAAAAAAATTAGCCAGGCGGACGCCTGTAATCCCAGCTGCTAGGGAGGCTGAGGCAGGAGAATCGCTTGAACCCAGGAGGTGGAGGTTGCAGTGAGCCCAGACTGCATCATTGTACTCCAGCCTGGGCAACAAGAATAAAAACTCCATCTCAAAAAAACAAAAACAAACAAACAAAACACACACACACACACACACACACACACACACACACACAGAAAGTGAAGCAAACATTATAAATATCAAAATGAATATATCAAATAGAAATAGTTAATTGCACAACTTTTCTCTACACTAATCCCTTCAAGATTTTGGACTGGGACGACGCACAGTGGCCCTCTGACAGGGCATGTGTAAAATAATATTGCTTCTGAGAAGGAGCTTCTTTGGATTACCATTTAAATAACTGAGATGCAGAACTGGACATTTTTCACATTATAATTTTTCCTCTCAAATGCAAAAGACTTTTTTAAAGCTTCATGATGAACATAATAAAACTTTTTAAAAAGTAGCATTATTCAAGTCTCTGAGTGTAAGTTATTTGTGAAATGTTCTGAATGGCTCATGTGTGTTCTCTGCTGCCACTTGCCTGAGATGAACGAGAGCAGAGGGCAGCCTGAGCTCACAGACTCGTTGCTATTATTCAACGGCAGACAGTGTCCCAGAAGGCCAGATTAGCAGAGCACAACCTGTCAGGCTCTGCTTTGAAGGCTGGATCTTCACAGTGAAAAGAAGCAAACATCACAGGAAAAACCCAAGGCTGGTTTACCTGAAATTGCAGAATCCGGAGGAGCACCATTACTTCCCGCTGCGAGCCCAGCTTCTCTCCACCTATGCCGTTTCCTCTTTCTTCCAGTAACAAAACACTCACATTTTACAGAATTTTTACAAAGATACTTCAGTTTTCACAGTTTTCTTCCCAAAATATTTTTGTCTAACTCAGTGACTCTCCCTTATCCTTCTTGGAAAGATACTATTTATGATTCTATTTTTGAATATCTTCTAAAACACGTATATTGACCTAAACTCAAAAGGAACCGTCTCATCACGCCTCAGGTGGGTCTGCTGTCTTTCTTGTGATGTTGTTCCCATGAGAAAAGCCACTTGGAGGAGGACTTGGAGAAGGTTTGCTCAACATCTTATTTTTTTTTCATTTTTAAAGCTCAGTCCTACTAATCATGGATGAATGGGTTTTGTTTCTTTTAAGATGTATGTTTTATGTGTTCTAAAACGTAAAATTTGTTTAACCATCCACGTTGCAGCATAATAGATCTGATCGCTCTGAGAGTCTTCAAATTATTGAGCAGACAAAGCATTTATAATCATTACGAATTATGGCACAGATCACAACGATTATGGCAGCAGAAGTAATCAGATCCGCAAAGTTTCCATCTGGCTATTTCACTACTAATTATTCAAATATATTTGGGTTTCTTTGCACATTTGTATTCCAAATAAAACTTCAAAATAGAAAAAAAATCAAAACAGTCTAACATGAAACATTCAAACCAAGTTCAACACACCATTGTTCAGGATGCATAGAGGAGCAGTTAAACAGAGAAAGTGCACCGGGCAAAGTGAGATTTTCCACTCCTTGGCTCTGCTACTGGCTGTGTGACTCTGGACAAGTTACCTAACCACTCTGTGCCTCAGAATAATCTTCCCTCTTGTCTCCCATGGGTTGCAAGGGGCTAATGAACTGAATCTGGTCTGGGCCACCTCTTATCTCTCCTGTGGAGGCGTGTGGCTAGTGCTGCTTTGCCGAATCTGTGGGCGCCTGACACTAACATAGCTTATATGTGGGGCCTCAGACATATAAAATTAGATAAATTATCTTGAATATAATTACCTTGCATTCTTTTGCACTGTATATACGCTACTGTCCCACTTTCTATGTTTTCTAACTATTTTAATTTGAAAAGTTTCAAACCTTCAGAAAAACTGTAAAAATCATAAAAGAATACTGATATGCTACTTCCACTAATTGTTAACATTTGCTATATATATATATAGCAAATGTTATGTGTGTATATATATATATAGGCTGAGTCATTTGAGAGTAAGCTGCAGATACCATGACTCCAAATATTTTAGCATATTTTCCAAGAGAAGGATATTCTCCTAAAGAAGCACAATACAATGATCACATTTGGTGAATTTGGTATGAATACAATACAGCTTTTCCAATCATGTTCTTTTTTTTTTTTTTCTGAGACAGCGTTTTGCTCTTGTTGCCCAGGCTGGAGTGCAATAGCCAGATCTTGGCTCACTGCAAACTTCGCTTCCCAGGTTCAAGCAATTCTCCTTCCTCAGCCTCCCAAGTAGGTGGGATTACAGGCATGCACCACCATGCCCAGCCAATTTTGTTTTAGTAGAGTTGGGCTTTCATCATGTTGTTCAGGTCCGTCTTGAACTTTGGGCCTCAGGTGATCCACCTGCCTCAGCCTCCCACAGTGCTGGATTCCAGGTGTGAGCCCTCATACCCAGCCCCAACCACGTTCTTTATAGCAATATCTTCTCTGATTCAGCATCAAATCTAGGATCTTGCATTACATTAAGTTGTGTTATGGCACTTATGTTAACCTTGCTTTGGTATTTTAGTTTCCCAGGATTAGGCTAGATTATAAGCTCGTGATGACACAGGTGGCATTAATTCATTAACTAACCTCCATACTCTTGGTGTAGGCGCAGTTCTTGACACATTAAAGGGTCTTGGTAACCATTGGATGTAAGACTGATTGGAGGTTATTGGTCAGTTTTCCCCATTCTTAAGTACCAACTGTGAAATTCAACATAGTGGTATTTCATATTCTTAATAGATAGAAGACACTGAGGAGCTTTTTTGTTTTGTCCAAATCCTTCCTTCTTAGATGACATCCCAGAGAGTAACTTGCCAATATCATGAAGCCAGGGAGCACCAGAGCAGGAGCAGAACCCACCACCCAATGCCCGGTGCATCATCCCCTTCCACACACTGCACGGGCTTTCCCAGCCCCTCAGAACCCACAACACACGGGTAAAGAGTAGTTTCCTCCCTTAGCATCTACTAATTTGGGCAACTTCACTAAAGAAAAGAATAAGCTTAATTTAAAATCTTGCAAGGTCCTTCTCTGGTCTGAGCTATTCACATCTAGAAAAACACATCAAGGTCCTTCTCTGGTCTGAGCTATTCTCATGGCACTGAAACAGCCTTTCGTAATTGAGATAGATGGGGATCGGCTATCACAGTGCATCAAACAACAAGCTATTTTCCCTCATCACATGGCACATTGTGCAGTGTTTAACTGGAGTGCTGGAACATGAATATCACAATCAATTTAACAATTAGCATTTTCCAAGACAATAGACACATTATTAGTTGGAACAGTAGCACACACTTTAAACAGAGACCCATTGAACCACTACTTAATGGCTGCTTTAGTCCTCTTCATGTAGGCTTAATGAACGAGGATGGACATTAGGGGAAATTTATTTGGAAATTCATTTAAAAACATATTTTATCCAAGCAATATAATTTTCCATGTGTCTTCCAAAACTACGCATAAAGAAAATAATTTGGATTTTAAAGATTAACTTCCTTGGTGATATTCTCTGGCACACATAAATTCCTCAGCATTAGTATAACAATATTGTATCAATCACTACATGTGATCATTTCACCAACTTAAAAATAGTTTACATCCTTAAGAATAACTCAATTCATATTATAATTCATGACTTTACCCTAGTAAAATTATCCATCCTATAAAAAAAATTGTCAAACTGCAATTTTCTCTGTGACAGGAGAAGAAGAGTGGGGTTACTCTGGGAATGAAAAATCAAACAGATAAAGTCCATTTTGTTTCTAGAGTCATCAGGCAGATAGAGCCTCTAGAGGACTGCCCGCTCTACTAAAACATTTTCTTCCCTTGATAAAATGTATAGCTATCAGCGGAAAAAAAAGAACGTTGTCATGTAGTCTATAAAATAATCAGATGAGGGGAAGGAATGTGTTGGGGGTGTGTGGACCAAGAGGTTAATCAAAGTGGCGATGAGAACGACAGATGTAGCTACCAAACTGTTGCAGCCACTATTGTTGAAGCATTTGTTGTTGTTGTCTATGTGCCTTTCTCCTTTTATTAGAATGGTGGCAATTTGAGGGTAGAAAATAGAGGGTTTTTTGTTTGTTGTTTGTTTTTACCTGTACTCCCCAGGGTTTCACCAAGTGCCTTGAATGTGGAAATGCTCGAGGAACATTTGCTAAATAAAGGTAAGAAGGAAATGAGGGAGTAAGAGAAAAAGGGTGCATGGTAGGAAAGGAGGAAGGAGGGAGGGAAAGAGGGAAGGAGAAAGAGAGAGAAAAGGAAGGGACCAAAGAAGGAAGAAAGGGAGGACCATCGGAAACAGAAAAGGAAGAAGGAGGGAGGGAAAAGAGGAAGGAGAAAGAAAGAGAAAAAAGGGATGGAAGGAAAGTAAGAAGGAGAAGGAGAAGGGAGGGAGGGAGAGAAAAATAAAGAGAAAAAAGGAGAATGGTAGGAAAGGATGAAAGAGGGAGGGAAAGAAGGAAGGAGAAAGAAAGAGAAAAAAGAAAAGGAGAAAGGGAAGGAGAGAGGAAGGGAAGAAGGGAGAGACGGAGGGAGAGAGAAAGAAAGTAAAAGGGAAGAAGAAAGGAAGGGAGGGAGGGAGGGAGGAGGATGGTAGGAAAGGAGGAAGAAGAGAGGGAAAGAGGGAAGGAGAAAGAAAGAGAGAAAAGAAGGCTGGAAAGAAAAGAGGAAGGAGAAGACAGGGAGGGAGAGGGAAAGGAAAGAAGAAAAGGAGGAAAGGAAGATGGTAGGAAAGGAGAAAGGAAGAGAAAAAGGAAGGACAGAAGAAAGGGAGTGAGGGAGGAAAGGAGTGGACTGATGAACCAAGAACTCTTCCAATGGAATCCAACCCTTTGGTCTCCTCCCACTGTATTGCTTCCCCCAGATTCTTTGGTTGGAGTATTTTTGTTCCCTGTACTTTCTTATCCTCTGCCTGGCACCACAAGGAATCTCAGTTCTCATAAAACGCAACCACAAGATTTCATCTTCCAGAAAGCTTTTTTACTACTTATCCTATTCCTGTCCAGTGTTTTGATTGATATCTGAAAAACAGTGGTATTGGATCTACAGAGGGATTTAAGGAAATTTAGTCCAAATCTCTCATTAAAAGATGAAGAAATGGAGACATAAAGAGATGGAGTGATTTGTCCTCCTTCAAACAGCCAGTTCACAGCACAGCCAGCTCTAGAAAACAGATTTTTTTGATTCCTGATGTTTTTTCTATCCTCTCTTGAAATGGTTTCAAACTTTCACTAACGGTTTTGCTGTTCCACTGCATCATTACCCACAAGTACTTTAGAATGCATCTCCTAGAAAAAAAAAGTTTTTTCCTCCAAAGCCCCAGTACAATAATCAAACTAGAGAACTTAGTATTAATGTATTACTACCCTCTGAGTCACTTACACCACTCACGTTTCACCAATGGGTCAAGAATATGCATTTCAGCAAAGGGGGCAATCCAGCACTCTACTAAGTAACTGTCTCTTTAATCTTCCGTCTCCAGCAATGCCTCCCTGGGATTGCTGGTTTCCTTGGCTTTCATGACATTGACACTTTGGAGAATTACAGGCCAGTTACTCTAAAGAATGTCCTTCACTCTGGCTTGTCTGATATTTCCTCATGATTGCATTCAGGTTATGCATTTGGGGCAGAAATATTACAAATATGATGCTGTGTTTTCATGGTACCCCAACAGCTGTTATATAATTTTGATTTGTCCCATTTGGTAATTTTCACCTTGATCACTTGATTAAGTTAATGTCTGTCAGTTTTCTTAGATGTAAAGTTACTCTTTATTTCTTTGTGGAGATATTTTCAGACAGTATCCCATTCCTCATCAAGCTTCCTACCCCTAGTTTTAGCATTCATTGATGTTTCTTGCCGGAATTATTATTGTGATGGCTGACAAATGACTTTCTTCTTCCTTATACATTAATCAGCGAGTCTTCTACAGTAAGGTAAAGGTTTCTTCTCATTTGTTTTGATCTAAAATTGTCCCCAATTTGGCTACCTAGTTTCTACATCCTTTTGAAATGTCCTCATCATTCTTTGAGTACTTCCTTATTTTTAGCACAATGAGATGCCTTGTGTTTCTTCTGTAAGGCCCCTGATCCATCCCTAGAATGACCATTTCTCCTAGGGGTCTTGGTTCTTAGACTGGTGCCTGGATTTTGGATACCAATATGTGGATGCTAAATGGATTAAGTGTGAGTGCCTGTGTCACCGCTCTCAGACCCTCTCATTGGACTGAGCTGGTGAATCTCTGCATGTAAATGCACACACACACTCCACATATATATGTATCCACACATGCATCTTCAGCAACATTTATTTCCATAGGCATCTATCTGTAGTTCTATACTGAAAACCATGAGTTTAAACCAATACCTGCAATTCCCATCTAACACCACAGGGCTCACTCCAGTTTTCTCCCTTTTCCTATTTCCAACAGCGAGAAACCTGGCTCTCTTTATCGTCACTGTCCCAGTGTGTAATGCATCCTCACCCCCAGTCTTCACTGGGATGTTCTCTTCACCCTTTCTGACCTCTCTCCTGTGCTCCCAGCATGGGTGCCTCATCCCATTGCTTGCACTCCAATCTCCATGCAAGGCTGCCATGCCATCATCTTTGTTCCACCCAAGATGCCCTCCTCACCCCATTCATACCCCATGGAGGGTCACTCCAGCAGCACCCTCACTCAAACAACCTTGTCCTCTCTTAGGTTCCAGTACCCCTTTCCACGCCAGGTCACAGTCATCCCTCCCCAGCCTACGGATTCCCTCTCCCTCAGTCAGCCTTCCACGTCCATCACTGTACCCCAAGTCCTTGCCTCCTGCAAGGAGGGCCCTTCACCTGCTCCGACTCAACACCCATCCATGGAACATCTATAAGCATCCCGCCGGCCTCCCTCTGTGCAGAAACCCTGCCTGCCTCCAGGGCTTCAATAGCCTCGCAGCCTGCACAGAGGCCATCTGGGTCTGCTCAGGCAGCTGCACCCGCACTGTGCCACTGGTCCCCCCTCGCAGATGCCTGGCTCAGCCCACCTGCTGGCTTTCAGTGGCTTTCAGGTTGAGGACAGAGGGAGGAAGAGAGTCTGAACTTAAAGAAAGACTTCATGTTCTACCTAGTTGGTGTCTATATCTTTAAGTGGCATTATCAATATGTCTCTTAACAATCTAAGACAGACAAATGGTTTATCTATTTACAGGATCATATATATTCCTGTAACAAACAAACACACAGGACAAATAATGCATCTTCTGGGCTACTCAACAACTACTCATTGGCTGAAAAAAGTCTATTTCTGTTACCACATATGTGGCACTTCCACTGAAATTGAACTTCACATAGTATTTTGTGAGAGGCATAAACTGTATTGTGATTTATAATTAATGTATTAGATCCATATAAACAACTGAATGAATACATTCTATCCAGGTGTATTTTGGCAATCGTTCACATTTTTTATATTCTTGCAATGAGGGCCAAAAAATTCTTTTCTCTTAGTAGATCTTTATAATAAAAAATCTATAGTAAGTAATGCCTTATTTTGAACTAAATCATTTCAATAGGCAAGGTGACAGAATTGTGGCTGAAATCTATACCATCAAATTGACAATAAAATGTCTATTTTCTGACTAATTTGATTTGAAACAGCCATAACCTTCTGTCACAATACTGGCCCCAAAGTGAATGTCTCCTTACATCTCATCATTTGCAAAACTGAAGGAAAATCTATTCCTACAATAAACCCATACTGAAGAAATAAAAATTTAAAATAGTCAATGCCAAATGCTAGAAACTTAAGTCAATATAAGCTACTGTTTTTATTTAATTCAGAATTCATGTCTTCTGAAAACTTTGGTTTTTCTTTGTTTTAATAGCAAATTTTATTATGTTTCTATTGGTTTATGAATATCTAAATATTATAACAGTCTCATAAACAATGCACTGTATATACACACAGAAAATGACAAAGACAGACTACCTGTTTTAACATTCAGACTTTGGGGCAAATGGAAATTTTACAAACCAGGAAATGAGAGGCTGGGAACTGGTGGAAGTAAAATAGACAGTTTCCATCTAACTACACTCAGAAGCTAAAATTAGTTCTATGCTAACTTAGACCAAGGAGCTGAGCATTGGAAAGGATTTATGCAATAATTTAAAGATGTGATTTGTACTGCATTGAATTTAATGAGACAGCATTTCTCTCCTACAGCAGACACTTGAATATTCTCTGTCTCACTGTCTTAAATGAACACTGCTTTCATTGTACGGGTCAGGATAGAGAAAGTACAAATATCTTAGAATCTTTCTACTCTGTCAATTTTCCATATGTTTGAAATTCTGAGAGGCTGAAACTCGGCTGGTAAATCTTGCTGTGCTGGGGAAAGCACTGAAGTTGGATTCAGCTCCTTTCACTGTGAATGCTCAGAAAACCCTTCCTTCTACGAACAGGACTCTTTCAACAATGCCCCGTGATTTTCATGGCGTTTATCACACATAATCCCCCCCAAGCAATTTGGCAATCCTGCAGCAGCTCCAAGTTTGTGTGCCATCGGCAACCATCCTCTTCTTTAAAACAGGACTCTGGCTCTTCCTGGCCTTAGTCGATGATTCTCTAATATCAAGTAGCCTATAACTCTGCACACTGCGATTCTAATCAGATTAGCATGCTTTAATCACTATCTTTATTTCTGTGGCTTATTTTACACTAATTAAAGCCAGTAAAGTTTCCACTGCTAATTTAATTAACGAAGCAACTCATCCTTGTCAGGCAGCAGCTTTCTTGCTTCATCCACAAACTGAAACAGAACCTGAAGTCGGCAGGTGCCTCACTTAAAACACCGTATTCCTGAAGGCAGCAGCTACGCCTGTCTCTGACCAACAAGACCACCACATTTCTCAGAAGCTCCTTTATATAATGGCAGCTGCAAAGACCAGGTGCAGTGGCTCACGCCTGTAATCTCAACACTTTGGAAGGCTGATGTGGGAGGATCACCAGATCCCAGGAGTTCAAGATTAGCCTGGGGCAATATAGAGAGACCCAGCCTCCACCAAAAAAAAAAAAGAAAAAAAAAAATTAGCCAGGTGTAGTAGCACACACCTACAGTCCTAGCTATTCAGAAGCCTGAGGTCGGAGGGTCGCTTGAGCTCAGGAGTTCAAAGCTGCAGTGAGCTATGATAATACCATTGCGCTCCAGCCTGGGAAGTGGAGGGAGACCTTGTGCCCTGCCCCAAAAAAGATGAGAAATCACTTAGTGGGTATAATGTCTACTATTCAGGTGATGGTGACATTAAAAGCCAAGACTTTACCAGTATGTAATATATCCATGGAACAAAACTGCACATGTATACCTTAAATTTATATAAGAGGAAGGAAGGAAGGAAGGAAGGAAGGAAGGAAGGAAGGAAGGAAGGAAGGAAGGAAGGAAGGAAGGAAGGAAGGAGGAAGGAAGGAAGGAAGGAAGGAAGGAAGGAAGGAAGGAAGGGAAGGAGAAAGAAAGAAAGAAAGAAAGAAAGAGAGAGAGAGAAAGGAAGGAAGGAAGGAGGAGAGGAGGAGAGGAGAAGAGGAAGGAAGGAAGGAAAGGAGGAGGACGGAAGGGAGAAAGAGAGAAAGGAAGGAAGAAGGGAAGGAAGGAAGGAAGGGAAAAGAGAAAAGGAAAGAAAGAAAGAAAGAAAGAGAAAGGAAGGAAGAAAGAAAAAAGAGGAAGAAAAGGAAGGAGGGAGGGAAGGAAGGAAGGAAGGAGAAGAGAAAGAAAGAAAAGAAAGAAAGAGAAAGAAAGGAAGGAAGAAAGAAAAAAGGAAGAAAAGAAGGAAGGAGGGAGGGAGGGAAGGAAGGAAAAGAGAAAGAAAGAAAAGAAAGAAAGAAAGAAACAAAGAAAGAAAGAAAGAGAGAGAGAGAAAGAAAGAAAGAGAAAGAAAGAAAGAAGCTAGTCTCTGGCTTGGTGCCTGAAGTAATCTGGACTTGCAATAACTTAAATTCTTCTGGTCCAATTCCTTATTCATGATCCCAACATAATGCAGCAAAATAATCATCTCAACTATCACACTTGTCAGATCAAAGAAAAAACCAAGAAGCCTATTGTACTCTCTGCATGGAATTGAATTGCTTAGTTTAGCTAAAAAGTCTGTCAGTTTTCATAGAAATCCAGCTCTTATCTATATATTCTGAAATAAACATGTCAGATTAACCCCAATTTACAAATGAATTTTATTTGTAAAACTAATTTTCCCAATTTATATGTAAATGGTGGTTGGTGTTCCTGGCTGGCCCAAGGAGTCTTTTTAACCCCTAAGTTCTGGGCTAAGAAACTACGACTGCTCAACAAAGCACTGCCCTCCAGACCAGGTCAACTGTACTTACAGGGCAGTGCCCAGGCAGCTCTGCTTCCTTCCTCTCTTCTGCGTCCATACCCACTCATCTGCTTAAATAGTCCAGGTATTCTCATTACAGCAGCAGCAGCACATCATACAATGACGTGAGACAAAGCTCATGACAAACTGCAAATAGACATTTTATTGTCAATTTGACGGTACAGATTTCAGCCACAATTCTGTCACCTTGCCTACTGAAATGATTTAGTTCAAAATAAAGCATTCCTTCTATAGATTTTTTATTAAAAAGATCTACTAAGAGAAAGGAATATTTTTGGCACTCATTGCTAGAATATAAAAAAGTATGAACCGTTGCCAGTTGTTCATTGTGTGTGACCCACATCACATGGTGAAAAGGCAATAATGAAGTAAGTATGAAGATTGTGAATTTGGAAGTAAAGCTTTGTCTCTCATTAAAAACCTAGCACCTGCTTGTATTTTTTTTTTTTCAGGAAAAAACTAGTTTGTGTGGTTCAGCTATTTACAGATGAGCAGTGCTTCTTAATGCCAGGGATGCCCTGCTGCCTAGACATAGTAATGGTGAGGGCACCGCCCCTTCCATGTAGCTCTAAGGTACAGCAGCCATATTGAGCCTCCATGAACTCCTAAAATCCCTAAAATCATCTCATTCTAAAGGTGAATCATGTTAGTTAGGAAGGGATGGAGATGGGGGTCCCAGACTGGTTTTATTGAGGATATATTTTTGGGTCTTCTGGTTTCCTCAAAGTTTTGTGATCCTCAGGAAAATGGTAAGAAACCATTTTATCTTCCCATGTCCTTGATGACTAGGGCTAGCCATCAGTAGAGACACAGGGATCTATGTCTGGGCAATCTGTGCCTAACTAAGTACCAACCACCAAAACTGAGTACCGCTTTGAAGTAGTGGGTTTGTTAAACTTTGGTTTAAACTTTGGCTTGGCTCATGCCCAGAAACCTGGTTCTCTCAAAGCAGCTCCTGCAAGCTGCTAAAAGCAGTGGTAGATGGATCCCAGCAACGCCTTCAGTGAGTTCATATGGCCCTGTATTTGCCTTTGGAAGGCCCTCCCAAGTTGACCCTGGTCTTGGCCTCATCACTAGCTTTCACCAATAGGCCCTTAGCAGAAGAGACAGAAAGACTGGGAAAGTCTTCCCTTTTGCTGTTCTTGGCACCCCGCTGTCACGGAAACAAGCTCAGGCTCGTCAGACGGCAATGTGAAACACATGGCCCAGCGACCCCATGGCCCGGCTGACATCCCGTCAACCCCAGGAGCAGGGCTGCCAGGGTGGCTGGGCGCTGACCTCAGCCACATGACTGAGGTGGAGGGAAGAATTGCTTGGCTAAGCACATCCCACATTGCTGACCCAGGGAGTTGGGATCTAAATCAATGGTTGTTCTTTTAAACCACTAGTTTTGAGGCGGTTTATTATATAGCAACAGCTAACTCATACAGGGGGCAATAAAAAGACCCAAACGCTTTTGCAGATGATCCCCTTTCTCATACTTTTTTTTTTTCAGGAGTGGAAAGTAAACCATTGCTTATAGTGAGAGGAGTAGTACTAACACAATGATTTGGCTTCACTCACAAAAGAACAACAAACTAGGAGAACTTCCACCTCTCACAAAAGAACAACAAACTAGGAGAACTTCCACCTCTCAGTCTCAAAACTTGATACAAAGCTACAGTAATCAAGGCAAAATGACTGGCATAAAGACAGACACATAGATGGGTACAGCTAAATAGAAAGTCCAGAATCAAACCCTTATAGTTATGTTCAATTGATTTTTGACACAGAGACAAAATAATTCTGTGGCGAAATGATAATTTTTTCAACAAATAGTTCTAGAACCATTGGATATTCATATGCAAAAATAGTAATAATCCTACATCTTTATCTGATATCATCTCACACTAGAAATCAACTCAAAATGGATCCTTGACCTAAATATGAGAGCTAAAACTATAAAAATTCTTGTGTGAGATGAGAGAAAATATCCGTGACATTGGGTCAGCCGAAGATTTCTTAGATGTGACCCTAAAATCATGATCTATAAAGGAAAACCTGATAAATTGGGCTTCATGAAAATTTTAAAACTTTTACTTTTCAAGAGACATCATTAAAATTAAAAGATAAGCCACAGACTAATGGAAAATATTTTAAAATACGTATCTCATAAAAAATTTGTATCCAGGATATATTAAGAACTTCTACAACTCAATAATGTTTTAAAAAATTAAAAATAGGTGAAGAACCCTGACTTGATCTTTATATGTTTTATGGCTTGATCTTTCTATGTTATATTTAGATGTATCAAAATATTATATATATCCCCAAAAATATCTACATCTATTATGTATCCATTTTAAAATTAAAAAAGAATAAAAGTTAAAATAGGCAATAATTTGAATAGACATTTATCCAAAGATGACGCCCAAATGCACAATTACCACATGAAAAGATGTTCAATGGCCAGGGGGTGGAGCACGCCTGTAACCCCAGCGCTTAAGGAGGCCGAGGCGGGCATATCACTTGAGGTCAGGCGTTCGAGACCAGTCTGACCAATGAGGCGAAACCCCATCTCTACTAAAAACACAAAAATTAGCCTGGCATGGTGGTGCACTCCTGTAGACCCAGTTACTTAGGAGGCTGAGGCAGAAGAATCGCTTGAACCCAGGAGGCAGAGGTTGCAGTGAGCCAAGATCGAGCCATGGCACTCCAAGCCTGAGTGACAGAGTGAGACTCCATCTCAAAAAAAAAAAAAAAAAAAAAAGTAACAAAAGATGCTCAACATGAAAAATCATTGTAATTGTAAATCCAAAGCACAATTACATCCACTTCATTCCCTCTAAGATGATGATAATAAAAATTCAGACAATGGGTCAGGTGCTGTGGCTTACACCTGTAACCTCAGCACTTTGAGAGCCCGAGGTGGGCAGATCACTTGAGGTCAGGAGTTTGAGACCACTCTGGCCAACATGGTGAAACCCCATCTCTACTAAAAATACAAAAATTAGCCGGGCATGGTAGCATGCACCTGTAATCCCAGCTACTCAGGAGGCTGAGGCAGGAGAATCTTTTGAACCCGGGAGGCAGAAGTTGCAGTGAGCCGAGACTGAGCCACTGCACTCCAGCCTGGGCGAGAGTGAAACTGTGTCTCAAAAAAAAAAAAAAAAAAAAAAAAAAATTCAGACAATAACAAGTGTTACCAAGGATGTGGATAAACTGAAACTCTCATACATTGCTGAAGAGATGTCAAGTGATACAGTTGTTTTGGAAAACAATATCTGTTTCTTAAAAAGAAGTTAAACACAAACAGCATATGACGCAGGAATTCCATTCTTGAGTATCTGCCTACCCAAGAGAAATGAGAACCTATGTTTACTCAAAGACCTGTACGTGAATATTCACAAATAGCATATACATAATAGCCGAAAGTAGAAAGGAGCCAAATGTCTATCAACTAGAAAATTATTTTGGGGAAAAAAAGTATATACTCATATATTGAAATACTACTAGGCAATAAAAAGGCACAAACCACTGACACATGCTTCAACACAGATGAACCTCAAACCATTATGCTAAGGAAACAACGTATCCACAAAGACCTTCTAGTGTATGATTTGATTTTTATGTAAAATGTTTAAAAAAGTATAGAGCAGAAAGCAGTTAGTGCTTGCCTGGGACTGAGGATAGGAGAGGAAATTGACCGCAAATGGGCCCAGGGAACTTCCTGGAGTGATGGAAACATTCTACAATTGGATGGTAGTGATGGTTGTATAATTCTATAAATTAACTAAAAAGCATTGATTTAGATGCTTACAACGAGTGTATTTTCAGGTAAATGAACAATATCAATAAAGCTTAACTGTTAAAAAGAAACTTTGGAGTTTCTCTCAAGAGAAAAAAGAATTGAGTACCTGAAAATATTATTTTGAATTTAACTGTATGTGAAATCTAGTCATAAAAACCTCCCATTGTTACGCTTTCTCTCTGTGTGTGCGTGGGTGTGTGCGTGCTAGTGATTGGTGTGCTGGAATGATAACCTTATGCTTTTCTTTGGGGCTTCTTAGGAAAGTGAAGACTTTCGTGACACATCACTCCAGGCACGGGAACTGGACAGCACATCTGGGAAGAGAATAGAATGACGCATGCACAATGGGGGCCGGACTGACATGGGGGTAAGCACACCTGTGAAACCACTTCTCCAATCCATCCCACTGGCTCTCCCGCCAGCGCCCACCAGCACACCTCCGCATGGTCAGTCTCCTCCCTCTGTCCAGATGCCCGGCCTCAGATGCACAGGCACAACGTGAAGGTGGCCCTGATGGAACCCATGGTTCTGTTTTGCTGATTTGGTCCACTTGTCTGGAAAGGTACTGTCTTAAATGGCGTGCTATTTATCACATTTCACTGTCCTTCAGGAGACATCTGAGGAAGGAAAACACATCATACCTGTTCCTGATTTAATTTTACTTTCTCCAATTTGAGAAATAAACTGTTGTATTACTTTACAATGAAAAAGAAGATTGCACCCGACTTTTGTTTTACTACATCTATAAAACAAGTATTGTTGTGATAAATTAAATCTGGCAAGGATTAAGGGAAAATTCATCTAAGTGATCATGCAGCTTAAAGCAGCACCAGCAGGTCAGTTAAACAATCCTTCTGCCAACCACGGCCTGTGCTTAAACCACACCCAGACAAAGGAAAGTTTATTCTATTTTTAAAGATTTCCAGAGAACAGGATCATAGGAATTTTTACCCCTTAAGGCATTTAGTCTGTCTGAGAAATCTATTTTACATAGAAACATGATAGAAACAAAGAGAACATGATTGTCCTGCCAAACCCAAGATTTTTTTTATTATGATTATCATTCTGAAATACAAAGGACAAAGTGGAAGACAAAATTTATGCAGTGTGTCTGCTTGTGTTTCTGATTAATGAAACAGACCCTTATATTTTATTAAGGTTAAGTAAGCAGCCCAGCCAAGAAGCTGAGCTTTTGCATTTTAATTTGGAGAATTTCAATGATAATAAAGCTGCAGAACATAAAGAAATTAAAACCAAGAACTCTTTTCCCTAGAATCTTACTCTTTTCCCCAGCTATTGCACTAAAGGAATTGTAGGTTAGCTAGTGAGAGACACCCTCCTAAATTTAAAGTATTTATATGGCATTCTCAATTATTGTTCTGGGCTATAGAACATCTTCCAGTATAAACAGAAAAGTCAGCTCACAAGTGGTTTAAAATAAAGAAGACTGAATAACCAAAAAGTTATTTGAATATATATAAAATACAAATAAGCTTCTGGGCATATTTTAATTTAAAAGAAATCAATACTTTTCTGAAATAATTTTAATTATTGGAATTGCCCATCATCATTATGACATTATGTCTTTTGTTTTCTTTCTTTTTCTTTTCTTTTCTTTGTTTTTTTTTTTTGTGCAGCAGAGCTATCTCGGCTCACTGCGACCTCCTCTCCAGGGTTCAAGTGACTGTCCTGCCTCAGCCTCCCGAGTAACTGGGATTACAGGCTCGCACCACCACACCCGGCTAATTTTTCATTTTTAGTAGAGACGGGGTTTCACCGTGCTGGCCAGGATGGTCTCGATCTCCTGACCTCGTGATGCCCCGCCTCGGCCTCCCAAAGTGCTGGGATTACAGGCGTGAGCCACCGCCGCGCCTGGCCAGGCCTTTCGGTTTCTCAGTCAATGTGACCACGTGCTCAGACTGTCACTCCTCCCAGGGGGTAACGGGCACACACCGACCTCGTGACAAAAACGAACTCCAACAAATGTTTTCCCCACGTCAGTCTGCGACCAAAAAAAAAATATATATATATATATATAGAGAGAGAGAGATGGGGACCTAGGATGGAGACTACGCCAGCTTTCTAAATGCCCACTGGCAGCGAGAAAAGATGCGGACTCCACGCACAGCGAAGTGCAAGAACAGAGCACGGCCCGGAGGAGGCCTGGGCTGCGCATGCGGAGCCCGCCTGAGCCTGCGCCTGCGCCTGCGCCTGCGCCGGGGCCTCTGCGCTGCCGCCGCTGCAGCCTCCCAGGACGTGCTCGCTGTTCCCACAGCCGCCACCGCCCCCGCTCCTCTCTCCTCACCTTTCCCGGCCTCTGCAGGAGCTAATGTATACATTGTATCGGTTTGTGCAAACCCATGAAAACTGCAGAGTTCTGCCGAACGTAAATATTGAACCCTTGTCGCCCTCATCTTTGCCACTTCCGCTGAAAGGTACGAGCACACGTATCCCCCCTTACTGCCTTGTAGGTCATATATGTGGGGCCTTCCGAAGAGAAAAGGTGCCTGCTGGGGACGGGAGAAAGCAGGTCTGCGCCGTCACTGTGCAGGGGAAGCCGAGGCCGCTCCGCACAGAGACTCCAGCGAGGCCACGGGCTTCTGCTGCTCAGCGCTCCGGGTCAGGACGCAGCGTGGACCACCTTCCTTTAGAGAGGAGTGGAGAAAACTGGGAATGCGGTGCTGAGGGAGAGGAGAAGGCTGGGACCTTAACCAGCCCGTGCTCAAGAGCGAAGAGAAAGCATTTGCTCACTTGGAAACCCAGGCACTGTGGCAGATGCTGAGTTCAGGCATTGGGTGTCCGAGCACGGAAACCATGTGCCCAGGACAGCCCGGAGTACCACGAAGGGAGCCCCAGGCAGTCTGGAGTACCACCAAGGAAGTTCTAGAACTCTAAGAAAAGTCTGGCTTTCATGTGTTTGACTGCTTTAAAAGCAACACAGCATTCGGAGCCAGGGCAGCCAGGGATAAAGGCTGATCTTGATGAGTTCCATCAGAAAACTTTTTCTTTTTCCTAGATCAGACAGAACCCACTGAACAGAGATGAAAATGTTATCTTCAGAGTTTGGTTAATTCACCAAGGATTAGAATAAGTCTTCATAACTCTAAATTTTAAAAATTACTCAGTGAGTTAGTAGAACATCACAGAAAGAGTGGATAGCCACGAAGCAGAAAGGAGCAGAAGCTATTACGGAAGACGTTTCGTAAGCTAGAATGAAGAGTTTTCTATCATAAAACTTTCTGGAAATTAAATAATTTGAAAAGGGGGTTATTAAGCCTGTTGCATAGTCTTTAAACAAGGATTAAGTAGTAAACCAGGAGTTGGAATCTTTTTTTTTTCTGAGACAGAGTCTGGCTGTGTCGCCCAAGCTGGAGTGCAGTGGGGCAATCTCGGCTCACTGCAACCTCTGCCTCCTGGATTCAAGTGATTCTCCTGCCTCAGTCTCCCAAGTAGCTGGGACTACAGGCACACGCCACTGTGCCTGGCTAATCTGTGTATTTTTAGTAGAGATGGGGTTTTGCTATTTTGGCCAGGCCGGTCTTAAACTCCTGATCTCAGGTGACCCACCCTCCTCGGCCTCCCAAAGTGCTGAGATTACAGGCGTGAGCCACAGCACCCCACTTTAGAATCTCTTAATTTAAAAAATCCAGTGAGTTGTTATATATCAGCGATTGCGTTTTAAGTATTGCACAATTTTCTCTTAAACCTCACAAGAGTTATTTGAGGCGACTTTTGTTTATGATTATCATTCGCAGAAGACACTGAACATCAGGATGACCAAATAAGCAACGTAGTGTCATTGATCTCATAATTGCAAGAGCAAGAATTTGAATCTGAGTTGCCTTAAAGGTAAAAGTTTTGCTTTTTTACTATCCTGCTGTCATTCCTGAAGATCTGATTTTTTATGAATGCTTTATAGACCTCAGTCCGGGAAGTTCCCTATGGTTGTGACTAAATGATTACAGCTTATAACAGGCTAGGAGTTAGGCAAAAGCTGGCATTAGAGTCCTTCTGCTAACTGGTAGAGTCAGTGCCCCAGACGAACATGAGTTTGCAGAACTAGTTGTCGTGAGTCTAGATGATATCAGCTTCATTCTCTGTCTCCCTCCCTTATTCCCTAAATCTATCAGTAAGTCTAGGTGTGCAGGAGGGTTAGAGTTGCCACCTGTCTTAGGTGGGGTTCTCTAAGAAACGGAGCTGAGATGGAATTTACAAGAAGAGAGTTTATTGAGAATTTCTTTCCAGATCAATACCCATGGAGAATTGAAGGAACTGGGGCTGGGTAGACAAAGGAGTTGAATTGTGGTGTAGTTACAGGAAAGGCTTGCCACCCCTTCAGCTGCCAACATTCCAAGAGGTTGGTGGAGTAAGTGCTTCTGTCCTAAAGGAAGGATGGGGCAGCCATCAGAGCTTCCACAACACCTGTGCGTTCTGTGAGTCTGCTTAGACCAGCTCGGTCCACAAAGCACAGGCCGGGCTCACGCAGCCAGCGGCAGACTCTCTCTGGGTGGCCGGCTCAGCGACAGTAGCAAGGAGCACCCCTGACTTACTCAGTCACCATCTCCACAAAGCAATGCCACATTCAGGAAGTGCTGCTTCCTTAAAGATCCAGAGGTGGGAACTGAGGAAGTCATTACCAAGGATTTAACTGGATGGATTAGGGCCTTGCTGGGGGTTCGTGGTCCAGGCTCAAACTAGAGATGCTCCCTGGAAGTGGAACACTGTATCCAGCCTGATTTTGACCCTGCACATATGATACAGGCTCCAAAGATCATCTGAAAGAGGTTTTGTAGAGGAAAAATGACTTGGTATGAACCCAGAGTAAGCCAGGGCACCACATCCTGACATGGACCGCTGGGCCAGCTCATCTACGTCGTAAAGAAAGTTATTTCTGGGCTTAACAAATACCAATATATCACACTAAAGAAGTAAAATATCCTTTATTAAAGGTAGGGTATTGGCTGGGCGCAGTGGCTCACCCTTGTCATCCCAGCACTTTGGGAGGCCAAGGCCAGCGGATCACGAGGTCAGGAGATTGAGACCATCCTGGCTAACATGGTGAAACCCCGTCTCTACTAAAAATATAAAAATTAGCCGGGCGTGGTGGTGGCACCTGCAGTCCCAGCTACTCGGGAGGCTGAGGCAGGAGAATGGCGGGAACCCGCGAGACAGAGCTTGTGGTGAGCCGAGATCGCGCCACTGCACTGCAGCCTGGGTGACAGAGCAAGACTCTGTCTCAAACAAAACAAAAGAAAACAAATAAAGGTAGGGAATTGCACTCTATTATTGTTGCAATGCTCTCAGCAACTATTTTCCAAAACTCAGATGTTAAATCAGATTACACACTAAGAGTCTCTGCCTACATATAATTGCTGTGGTTTGGAGAGCTTTCATTCATTTGATGAAAAACGATTGAATACCTACTATGTACTAAGCGGTATTCCAGTCAGTGCAGACAAAAAAATTACTGAAAGAGCATTTCCTGCCATCTAAAATGATACAGATTAAAGACACATAAACAGCTAGTTATAAAGCAATTTGATCAATTCCATGGTAATGTACAAATTGCTATGGGAGTCCAAAGGAAGAAGTAATCAGAGAAGCATGACAATCACACACTTGGAAGTGCTGGCAGGTGCTGAACTGCGTGGTGGGACACAGCTTCAACCAGAAGGGCCCTGGAGTCTCGGCGCTGCCTCCATCACCGCTGACAGCACCGCTGTTTGTGCCACCATCCTCTCTGGGGCAGCAGAGGCAACTCTAGGACACTGGTGACAGAAGAGCCAGAGAGGGAGAAACAGTCAAGTAAGACAGGCCTTCAGAAATGACTTTCCACAAAAGCCAAACAGAGCTTGATATTTGCCTTCAAAGAAGATGCAGATGTAAAAAAGAACAGAAACGCAGTTAAACCACCAAATCCTTTACTCCTTTTTCCGTTGTCATAATCTCAGCCTTTCTCATTGATAGATAGCTTATTATCACAGAACATGGACCTTAATTTCAAAACCACAATTTAAGGACTCACCCCTGCCCAGCCACACACACACACACCCTCTCCAACCTGCTTCCTTTTAAGTGTTATTTTTGCTTAGTCTTTCTTCTTGCATGTATCCACAGCTTCATTTTTGTTTGGATTTTTAAATAGCAGTTAAGAAACAAGAAAGAGCTCACCTCTTTGAAAAGCAGTGTAATGTCTGGCTCTGTGTTTCTCGTGCCACCTGGGAAAATGACTTCAGATGGTCTGTTGGGAGCTACTCACACCTCACAGGGTAGCTCCCTCCCACTCACAGGCAAAGCAGTGCCCGCCTGAGGCCACAGACTGATGGAGGGAGCGGGGCCATGTGAGCTTAGAGACTGCGGGCACCTTTCCTCCATGGTTGCCTTGCAAATTGTTTTACCACTAGGAGCCCAGAAGGAGGAGTTTAGAGCCATCTGTTTTTCCTTGACAGTTAGGAGTAAAATGGGGGATTTTAAGATGAAAAAGGTTATATATGGCTTTTGTTGTTGTTGTTGTTGTTTTTCTTTTGTTTTGTTTTGCTTTCCAATGTTGTAATTCTTTTATTTTTATTTTACTTTAAGTTCTGGGATACATGTACAAAATGTGCAGATTTGTTACGTAGCTATACATGTGCCATAGTGGTTTGCTGCACTCATCAACCCGTATATATGACTCTTCTAACCTAAGGTGAAACTTGACTTGGAGAAGAAAGTAGTGGGAGATGCAGAGATGTCTCTACTAGTTTAGGACTTTGTGTGAGGCTTTGAACGTTGTGAGCCCCTAAAAATTTAAGATGACTTTCTGATATGAATAAATCATGAGTGCTAGAATTAAATAAATGGTATTCGTGTAAGAAGACCCTTGTTTTCATTCTGTGCTGTTTTATTATTTGATTTCTATGAAACAAGGTTGTGAAAAGAGTGAAAGTCTGCCAAGAGAAAGAATAAGAAAAACGTGGATGGATTCTCATGGGAAGTACCCACTTTGCAGAATGGCATCTGTCCTGGTAAATCTCGCCCACAGTGATGGCCTGTGTTTTCAGGATGCATCCAGCAGGCCTCCTCTTGCCCTCCTGAGGCTGGAATGGCCTTGGCCAGACTGTAGGGGCAGAAAGGAGACCAACGCACGTGCAGAGACTAAAACTGGAGAAGACAAACTTGAATTCCACAGCACTCTGGCAGGACCCGCAGGGCGGCCCAGCACACTGCCCACCACAGTGATTCACGCAGCTGTCTGCCTCTGATGAAACCACACGCCGGGGCCCTCGGCTACAGAGACACCCCACAGCGAATACTCCCTTCCGTGTGGTTAATGGGCCAAGGAGAAAATCACTATTGGTAATATGTTCATTAGAGTTCTGTGAGAATAATAGTGACAAGAATTTCATTGGCTGGGATTCTAAAATGCATCAGGCACTGGGATAGGGACTGGAAAGGCTTTATCTCCAGTTACAATTCTGTTACATAAATAATGTATTGCTTAGAAAATTAGAAGCCAAAAAGTTAAATGACTGAACAATGTTCACATAACTAGCAAGTTGCAGAGGTTGTGGTTGAACCTAATATTTCTGACTCCTGAAAATTTTCACCATCTCACTATGAATCCCTTAAACAATAGTGCTGTCAGGTACCATTTATTAAGCATTTACTGTGTACCTGGTTTTCTTCTATGCATTTTACGTATATCCTCCTATTTAATTCCCACCATCATTTTTGCAATTAGTGTTATTTCTATTTGCGAATATGTAATAAAGGTGAATGTTTGACAACCTAGGTAAGGTGTGGGGATAGTTATCATCTGTGTTACAGAAGGCTGGGTCTCTGTTGCCAATCTTGTTCAGGGAGCAGATTAGACATAAGGTTGTCTACATCCTGACAATTCAGTAAGATTCTCCAGAAATATCAGCCAACACTGTGCTCCTTGTGTATTTCATATAGCCATGAGTGAATCAGGAATAGCATCTTCTATCCACAGGGGATAATAACTGCATTACACTGATAACAGTGATTAAGATTAGAACAAGTTTTGGGGTCATCCCAACCTGGTTTAGAACCCTGCGTTTTTCAGTCTGACCCTGTGGATACTATGTAAGCTTTCTAAGCCTCCATTTTCTCATTTGCAAATTATAGATAATAATACCTACCTCGTAAGTATTCTTATTGTGCAAATTAGATAAGATGATACCCATAAAACACTTAGTACAGTGTCTGGCAGCTACTAAGTGCAAAATAATTGGTAGCTATAGTTATTTTAAAACAAGAAATAATTACATTTTATAGGTTTAACCAGTTAGGACTGGATATAGCTGTGTTTAACAGGAAAAAAAATAATAGCAGTGGCCTAAAGAAGAGAAAAATGTACTTATCTCTCATGAAAAAGAAGCAGAGAGCAGGTACTCCAGGACACATACGGTGACTCTGGTGTCATCAGGGAGACCCAGGCCATTTCTTTGTTCCAACATCTAGACAATGGCTTCCATTCTCCAGGTCACTCAGGGTCTAAGGTGGCTTCAGCAGCTTAAGCCAGGACATCTGACTTTGGGGAAGAAACGGAGAAAAAGTAAAGACAAAAAGGCATCCCTGAAGCTGAGTAAGCTCCCTGTAAGTCACCTTCCTAAGAGTCCTGTGCAACTTGTCTGCTTCCATTTCGCTTACCAGACCATAGCTACACGACCACACTGTGCCACAGGAAAATTCAGAAGGGTCGTCTTTTATTCCAGGAAAAATTATGCCCAGCTGAAAGTATCAGGATTTGTTTCTAAGAAGGAATGGAAAGAAATATGCTGGAGAAAGCAACCGGCAGGCCCCGCCATGCTGGGTAGGAAGGATCTCAACATGACGATGCACGTCATGCTGAGGGAGTAGGGTGATCTCTTCGTCCGCCGTTTCATTATAAAGCTGAGTAGATGCCCATCCGTGGAGGGAATGGGATGACGAAGGACCATGAGTGAGGCAGTGGCAGTGCCCACGGAGAACTCAGACCTTCTGACTTCCAACTGGTTCAATGTATTTTTCATTCAAATTCACTGCCTTTCTCATAAATGACTTTGGCTTTTTGAAAGTCCCCATTTAGGGATATTCGATAAGTATTTCTTTTAAGGCTTTCAGGTCTTGTTTTGTGATTTGTCTGCATTGGTTAACAGCTTGTCACTCTCCAACATAGAACAGATCTTCCATTGTAAGCACCGTTTGTCATCACTAACAGCCATTTTACCAAAGGCCATGAATACAATCCTGTTAATTGCTCCATGGATATTATTTTCTAAGCCTTTAATTATTTTGTTACACTCCTCTGAGTCCTTTTCATTACGCTTCCAGCCTACAGTTTATTCTATAAAGACATAGTTTGCCCTTCCTGAGGTTATATAGCCCATGGAAATGTTACAGAGTATATAATTTGCAAGCTTATGTTTTTATTAACAAACATTTAGTTCGCATGGTTCTATCTCATTTAAACTAAAATCTTCCCAATACTAGAGTGCTACTTGATGTCTATGCAATCTTTAAGGTCTTTTTAAACAGAATTTAAAGAACCTTCGAAATAAGAAGCCATGTATTGCTATAGGCGTCCTAGTGCATGGACCCAAGCAGCGAAAGACCAGAATTGTAAGTCCAGGTCCATGAATTTTAAATGAGTCCTCAATTAGAGAGTGAATTCTCTAGCTCCTAATTAAAGAGGCTTTAATCACAGACAATGAATAAAAAGCATGGAAGAACAAGTGGCATAAGGGAAGAAATCATAATTATTGAGATGGGAGGAAGCTGTGATGGAAAAAATCTGTGCAGTAACATCCGCTGATTGTACTTCCCAGGCATGGCTTCAAAAGACATTTCCTCGTTCTCTCTAGAAAACTGGATCCACCTCAATCACAGATTCCTTTGAAAATGATTTAGTAGAGAATTTCAAGCTTCAACAACATGTCTTCTCATGGAAAGACAATGATGCTAAGTTGGTAAATGGAAAAGACAACAGGTTATAAAGGTAGCCTAAAATAAGATACTGGGTTTTGTAAATAAGATATATATAAGTGTATATTTTAAAAGTTCTAGAAGGATATACACCTAGATATTGATAGCAATTATCTTGAGCGGTAGAATTGTGAAATGTATCTGTCTTTTTTGCATATACATATATGTTTATGTATATGTAGATAACTTACTTGTATGCCATATTTACTTGTATACTATATATATACTGTTTTTCTAAAAGGAAAGGCGTGTTTATACTTTAATTTTTAAAAACATACCTATGGATGATTAACAACTAACTTTCAAGGAAATAAAATAGGCTAATTCCTAGTTGCACATGTTTGTGAATAAACCAAATCCATCCAATGAAAGTGTATATTGTGTGGATACAATATCTATTGTATTTGGGAAAGTTATAGTACCACTTATCCAACAAAACATTTGTTCCTTCTAAGATGTCAGAATTTATCTACTCCTATTTTTACAAAATTTGAGAAACAAAAAATCTTCTTTTCTTCCAGATGTTCACATGATGGTACTATTACTTTTACTATGGTCTATTAAGGACACATGAAAAACAGAAAAGTAATACATTCATATGAACTCCTTAGCATTTAAAAATAAATTTTGATTTTGTTATATTTTAAAAGCAGTAGCACAAATCAATGACATATATCATTTATTCAATCTATAAATGATGACAAAGTTCATGGCACATATTCACTGATAATCACTGGCAATAATTCCCAAACCCCCAGGACCCAAAGATCCACAGAGAAGGTATCCCTGGCATATCCACTTGGGTTCCTGGCATCTCTACTGTGGGTACAACCTGACTTGCCTGCACTTTACATTATAAAAGGGACTTTCCCCAGCTATCAATCTTGTCCCTCCACCTTCATTCGCCTTCTCCTGTACTTTCTCTTACCTGTCCACCCCTTCTCTCCACCAAGGAGCAGGAGTTGTGTGATAGGAGATGGAGATTCCGCCTGTGCCAAGAAGCAGGGCACTGAGTGAACAAACAGCATGAGTACAGATTAAATAGAAGTGTTCACCTTGCGTTTCAGAGACCTTTTCCTCGGGATCCCACAGCACCCCATGCCCAGGAGCTGCCTTAATCGTAAATCAAATTCAGCGCTCATGGCAGGTGCCGCTGCTTCCAGTCCTTTGTGTGCATTTGTCTTTCTTATATATGCAATAAAACTCTAACTTGATCATAAACTATGTCCTCTCTGTGCCCATGACTGGAACGTGTGTATTTCTGGTCAAAGCTGGTAAACCAATGTCAGAGCCCGAGAGAAGTCTATATCCATCGGGCTGAGAGTCGTCCTGGAAAAAAATTCAACCAGGTGGGATGTAAACACTGTTTCAGTGAAGGAAGATGCACGGAACGGAGGAGAAAGCCTCTCCGAGGTTGATTTGAACAAAGAGCCGGGGAGCCTGGTAAGAAAGACTGCATCCTAAAGTGTTATGAACTGACTGGGCACACGTTTAAAAGGTTCAAAAATGAATAATGCTTGAATACTATGTCAGTTTAGTTTGTTCTCAATCCATTTGCCACTGAAAAAGAGAACTGCGCGTCAAAGGTGAAAACCCTGAATCCCGAAATTTCCATAAATTATTGGGGCACGGCAAAGTCACCCCCAGAGCCCTTCAAATAGGTTATGATTCAAAGGGCAGAGGCAGAGCAGCCGGTGAATCAAGCCAGGACCAGTGTGCCTGTGGCAAACAGATCATGATCCCAAACATAGGCTCTGTGCTTGCAGTTTAGATTTATAGACCAGCTCACCAAGTCTCAAGCCACCAAAGAAGAAAGGGAGAGTTTATGTTTCCAACCGGTGATGACTGAGCCTCTTTGTGGCCAGCTGGCTTGCTAAGAGAGTGGCTGGCTCACTGTGGGCATCCTCTTGTTCTGAAAGGCCTGAGGATGCCGCATGGGTAAATCAATCATGTGTTTCCAAACTTCAGATGTTACACCAACTATTCTTCTTACCTTGTCTGTTAAAATTGGACCAAAGGACTCACTCTTAAGTTAAGCTGACTTGCTTCCCTGAGCAATTTCTGGGCTTCATCACTCATATGATCCCAGGACTTTACTGCATTTTGTAGGGCCATTCTGCCAGGGAATGTGGTGTCTCTTCTTGGTTTATCTGTTCATCTGTCCATTCCCTCATCCTGTGAAGCAGGGTGAGGGGGAGAGAAGAAGTACCAAGACCCAGTCTGGTCATCCCGTCCTTTGGAAAGGTGGCTGCCCGCCGTGTATTCCCAGGGGAACCCCCAAGTCTAACTCTGAAGGTCAAGCTCCCTAGAGCAAACCAGACGCAGGGATCCTTGGTTGCTGTCCCCTGCCAGAGACTCTAAGTTAAACATATATAGGTACATATATAACATATATATATATATATATGTTTATTGGTAAATACACACTTCTTTAAAGACAAGCTTTAAGCTCACAGCAAAATTTGGCAGAACATACAGAGATTTCCCATGAGCCCGCACCCATCCCTGCACACACAGCCACCCCACCCTCAACATCCGTCATTCGAGTGAGACATTTGCTAAAACAGATGCACCTGCAATGGCATGTCACCATCACGCAGAGTCCACACGCTCCATTAGGGTGTGCTCTCGGTGTTGCACATTCTATGGGTTTTCACAAAGACGTAACAACATGTGTGCATCACTGTACTATCCTACGAAATAGTTCCACCGTCCTAAAAATTCCGTTTTCTGCTTAGTCATCCCTCCCACCCCACAAACCCTGGCAACCGTTATCTTTTCATTGTCCCCATAGTTGTGTCTTTTCCAGAGTGTCATAGAGTTCAATTGTACAGGATGTACCCTTTTCAGACTGGCTTCTTCTATTTACTTAGTAATATGCTTTTAAGGTTCTTCGGTGTCTTCACATGGTTCGATGGCTCATTTCCTTTTTAGCACTTTTAAAATATTCCATTGTCTGGATGTACCACAGCTTATTGGTGCATTCACCTACTGGACATCTTTGCTGCTTCCAAGTTTGGGCAATTATCAGTAAAGCTGCTATAAACATGTATGTGCAGATTTTTGTGTGGACATATATTTTCAGCTCATTTGGGTAAATTCCAAGGCAAGTGATTTCTGGCTCCTATGGTAAAAGCATGTTTTGCTTTAGAAGAGACTGCCAAACTGTCTTCCAAAGTGGCTGTGCCATTCTGCATTCCCACCAGCAATGAATGACAGTTCCTGTTGCTTCACACCCTTGCCAGCAATTGGTGGCGTCAGTGCTCTGGATTTTCATCACTCTGATAGGTGTGTGGTGGTATCTCCATGTTGTTTTAATTGGGAAAGATTTTCATCAAGGCCCAGGACCAATGCCTGCTTCTTATCCACACGCCTTCCTATGATTACCTCTCAGAATTATGGGACTGGAATGTCCAGAAGCAAAGACACCGTGGGGAAATCTCTAAGAGGCATACAGCATAGAGGTTTTATCAGGGGAGAGGAGAGCTAAGTCCAGAATGGGCTTCACCACTGCTTGTGTTTCCTATTGCTGCTGTAGTAAATTGCCATACATTCTATTGCTTAAAACAGTGCTAATTTACCGTCTTAATATTCTGGAGGTCGGAAATCCAAAATCAGTCTCACAAGGGTGAAGGCAAGTGTCAGCAGGACAGGTTCCTTCCGAGGCTCTGCAGAACTATTTTCCTGCCTTTTCCCACCTGCAGAAGCTGCTGCACTCCTTGGCAGGTGTCCCCTTCTTGGTCTTCAAAGCTGGCGGCGTAGCCTGTCTCTCTGTCACCATGTCGCCCTCTTCTGCGGTCACTTCTCCCTCCGCCTCCCCCTCACAAGGGTCTTGCAATGACGCTGAGAGCCCACCCGGTCAGGGCATCTTCCCACAATGAGATATTGGCAATGTCCCTTTTGACATATAAGGTAAGGTTCACAAGTTCCTGGGATTAGAACGTGGACATCTTTGGAGGTGTATCATTTAGCCCAGCACAAACACCAAGTAAGGACATCTACAGTCCAAAGCATTTTTTGTTCTGATCGACTTTTTAGATTCTTTAGATATACATGATACTGCAAAAGAGATTATATCTTACCGTTAGTAGAAAGAAAATAGATAAATCCTTGCCTCTACCTAAAGGAAATCCGGGCAAGAATGACAAAGCATTAATGACATTGGTAGATGCTAATTTCAACCCTTCATTATTCTGTTTGTCTACCTTTTTTCCGATTTTGCCATGTAACGGTGATCTGTCCCACTCTACCTATAGCAGATTAGTCCTGAATTTTTAAAATCCAAATGAACATGTGGCCATTGACTTCCATTATGCACAAATTTATAATTCATAAGGCATCTGCTTCTGTAGGTTGAGGGCGGTGGCGGTTATTGGATACACAAAACCCAATGGGTTGTTAAAGGCATCAAGGAATTTGAACCACATCACACATTTCAGGTTTCTTGATGAAAATAAGATGTAAAATGGGGGAATTAAACTGTGTTAATTCATTTTTGCCATTCGAGACTATGATTCAATATTATGGAACCTAACTAATCAACATTTATGTAATTGGGAGTTTTTATTACATTCTGAAAGACAAAGAGTTTTAAAAATTGATAAAGGCCTTTCAAACATTGTGTCCCTTAAAACCAAACTAGCTATAACTGTTATTTGTAGTCAACACTAAAACATAAGAAAACAAAAACAAGGCAGTGGAAAATAGTAGAAAAAAATGTTAGATTTATAGTCAAAAAAAAAGTCACAGAATTTTGGCTCTGATGACACTGCTTATAGCTGTGTACTTTAAGACAAGCAGTTTGATTTATCTAACCCTCTGTTTCCTTGTTTATAAAATGTGAATGATATTGCCTTCTTCAAAAGATTGTTGCAATAAGTAGACGAAATGCTGCATCACAAGTGAATTGTTACATATAAAGTAAGATGTTACTAGGAAGGACCCACCATGGTCTATGGCTTACTTATAAACATATCCATTGTTAACTGAATTTTTGGTGGTTTAAATTAACTAAAAATGTTCAGGTGTTCTTAAAGTTAAAAGTTACAATAACAAAATTCATCTCTAGCTCCAGAGGAGGACTCTGAATTTACTATGTTGTTGAAGTTACCTTTGCTATTTTATCATCTAAGGAAATACCAACCTCTGGAAATAATAGTAGCTTCAGAAGAAAAGGACATGATTCCTGTGTCAAGAGGGCTGAGATGAAAGATATCTAACTCAGCCATTCCATGTGATGTGAAAGAACAGTTACAAAGGTACTGACGTGACCAGGAGATAGAGGCAAAAAGCCTAAGGAGAAAACAGCAATTTAAATGACTGAAATCTATACGTTTTCATTTAATACATAGTCTTTTAATTTAACACATGTTTCTTAAGTCAACTCTCATGATATTTTCTAGAACAGCAATCCACAACCTTTTTGCCACCAGGAACCAGTTTCATGGAAGACAATGTTTCCATGGACGGGTGTTGTGGGGAGACAGTGACAGATCATCAGGCATTAGATTCTCATAAGGAACACTCAGCTTAGATCCCTCACGTATGCAGTTCACAATAGGTTCCGTGCTCCTGAGAATCTGCTGCTGCTGCTGATCTGACGAGAGGCAGAGGTCAGGCGCAATGCGAGGGATGGGGAGCAGCTGTTACACAGATGAAGCTTTGCTTGCTCGTCTGCCAGTCACCTCCTGCGTGCTACCTGGTTCCTATACTGGTTCATGGCCCGGGAGTTGGGGACTCGTGTTCTAGAAGATGAAAATAGTAGTAGCGACAGGTACTACACTCACTCACCCTGAAGAGTTGCACCTACCTCCTAGAATTCTTATCAGGATTTAGCGTATAGCTCACTGAGCTGCCCCCAACCCAGGCCTTTGCCCTGTGACCCCCTGCTCACCCCTATGTAGCAACCAAAAAGTTAAGCCTGGTACGAATGGACCCTCCAGGACTCTACCGCAGGACCACAGCCAGTATCCCTTCTGACTGGTTCACACTTGTGCTGTCCAGGGCGTTCCATGTTTTAAATATCACCTCGGCTCACATGTAGACCAGCTACTCTTCCCTGTATATATCCAGACGTCGACCTTCTAGATCAGCGGCAAATCCTGACACCCAATTATAGGCACCTTTTCCAACGTTCTGTGGATGTAGGATTTCCGTTCAGTACCATCCCAGTGGGGCATCATACAGAGGAGCCAGTCAATGCATATTTGTTGTTAGATTGTTCCCAAATGTCCTACTTTCAATAAATAATCTACATTCCTTTACCTCTCCACTCAGATACAGTGTTTTACCTGTTAATAATTTAGCTGCATCTTTTTTTTTTTTTCTTTTGGAATCTTTGCATTGATTCACAATTATCTTCAAATGGGAAAATTAAATCTGTAAATAATTCTTCATAGTTGCAGGACCAGGACACAATCTGAATATGCCATGGATTGCTGCATAAGCTAGAGTTGTTTACTTGTTTGTTACAAAATGAATACTGGTTATAAAAAATTAACCTGCTCTGTTTGTCAACTTCCTTAGAGGTAAACACTGTTAATACTTTTCTATATGCCTTCTAAAATTTTTTGATACAAAAAAATGAGGCTTTATTATAAATGTTTTCTATGTCTTGCTTTTTTCCCTTGACAGGTTCTTGTCAACCTCTTATCATGGCAGTACATCAAAGTCCTGTTGATGGTCATTTAGATTATTGAACTACAAATAACATTGTAGAAATATCTTTGAATAACATCTTTGGAATGATTGACAAGAGTGATAAAATATTAATTGTATGCATATTTATACTAAAATAAAAATAGTGGTTATTTTCCAGAACCGGATTTTCTTTTGATTTTTCCCTTATCTTTTCTTTTATGTTCTCCTAATTTTCTATAATGAATGTGTATTAATTTCATAATCAGACAAACATTTTCTAAAATTGAAATTTAAAACACACTGAGGCAAATAAATAAATATTCAATGTACCAAGAGTTAATTCCACCACACTGTAATAAATTATCTGTTGGCCAATGCTTTCATTGTATACTAGACTCTGTGGATTGAACAAGGTCATTACCTATGCTCCATTCATCAAAATGAATGCTTAAAATAGCTTTCTATTTAATATGGTCTCAAAGGGATTTGGCAAAATGCCTGCTTGAATGCGTTATTAAATATGTCCAGGAGAATACTGTTTTGATTTCATAAGTCAACTTCAGAAGACAATGAACACAGGCACCACAACATTCTTCAGTGAACTATGATCAATTTGGTTCTAGTCAACTGTACCTTGATGGCCTTTGCATAAACCATGCCATTACAATCATGCCAGTGGATCACCATCGTTTGAATTTGACTCATGGAAAAAGTATTATATAATTTCATTTGTTTTTTTTTTTTTGAGATGGAGTTTTGCTCTTGTTGCCCAGGCTGGAGTGCAATGACGTAATCTCAGTTCACTGCAACCTCCACCTCCCGAGTTCAAGCAATTCTCCTGCCTCAGTCTCCAGAATAGCTGGGATTACAGGCTTGTACCACCAAGTCTGGCTAATTTTTTTTATTTCTTAGTGGAGACAGGGTTTCACTATATTGGTCAAGCTGGTCTCAAACTCCTGACCTCAAGTGATCCACCCACCTTGGCCTCCCAAAGTGCTGGGATTACAGGTGTGAGTCCCCATGCCCAGCAGTAGATATATACATTTTTTTTTTTTTGAGACAGAATCTTGCTCTGTCGCCCAGGCTGGAGTGCAGGGGGCGACCTCGGCTCACTGTAACCTCCATCTCCCAAGTTCAAGCTATTCTAGTGCCTTGGCCTTCAGAGTAGCTGAGACTACAGGCATGCGCCAGCACACCTGCCTAATTTTTGTATTTTCAGTAAAGATGGGGGTTTCACCCATGTTGGCCAGGCTGGTCTCGAACTCCTGGCCTCAAGTGACCTGCCAGCCCTGTCCTCCCAAAGTGCTGGGATTACAGGTGTAAGCCACCATGCCCGGCCCCTCTATAGATATTTTCAAGCCATAAGACCACTTTATTTGTTTAGATAGGGATTTTTCAACCCCTGAGGAAAAAGCTCTTACTGTCTAGGCTCTCACTGACCACCAGTGGTTTGATCACCATTTTTAAAGTTTTAATTAATTAGAAAAAAAAAAGAAAAATAAAACAGTGTGCCAGCTTCAGCTAAACATACTGGAGAAAAATAAAATGAGTAACTATGTGTGGGGTGGTACAGAATTCCAGGGGTTTATTAGGCATAATCCCGCCTCAAGATGAACTTACGTGTAAATATTTATGCCAGGTCCAGTGGAAACCTACACATGACAGATGGCTCTTGGGAACGGTAAGGAGCTGGAGATCCACTGGGAGCCATGAAGATCCAAGGCTGCCTTAACATGATTCAGGGCAATAAGGCAAATCCGTTGGACTGGAAATGAAGTTGGCATGCTGATAGAATTTTCAGAAACGTAAGTGTTATTGCATTTTATCCATGGAAATATAAACTTTCGTATATCGGATTCCCTCTTCCTTGCTCATTCAAGATATTTTTTCAGCCTGCAACTGATTTTATCCATGCTCTAAGAATCCCACTATTTGGGGAGCTGCTGTGTCTACCTAACCATCATCTTCTACTGAAAAATATTCCCTATGGTGAAAGTATTCCGTGGAATTGCCTACTAGAATGTTAATTATTTTTGAGGTGGTGTCAATGATTTCATGACTAGAGTAAAAAATGCACCTGGGATTTTTGTCCGTCGTGGCTGGGAGTCACTGCTGCATTCGCCAGTGCAAAGGCTGAATGGAATGAACATGTGAGGCCCAAACGCGGGACCTTGGCAAGCGATAGTGCCTGGTTTGATTATATGTTTTCCTTTTGTAGAAGGATATCACAAGCTTTTAAATTGGGTATAAAATGACAGATAGTTATATGACTACTTTTATCTATAAGACAAGGGAGTTGAACAAAATTATTTCTAAGTTCCCTTCGATTTTTGAAATCCCATGATTCTACCTTTTTCACTCTCAACATGACAGTAACAACTGCCCACTGCTGTAACAGCATTCCAAGAATGTTTTTTAATGACCATCGACTGCCAGCTATCATTTTCCGTGTCACTGGCCCAGAAAAAGGCTTGAGGTCCATTTGGAATTTATAGAAAATGAGGCATTAGAAGCACAGACTAAAGCTATCTGTTCCTGTGTGGCTTCAGACATGGGGTTTTAGCTGAACAGAGAAAGCATTTCTTAATGGTGACTAAATATTTTGGCCAATCCATACAAATCCTCATCACCCTTACAAATAGAAGTGATTAATTAGAGTAATGATGACAGATCTTTGGTGCCAGTTCCCAGAAAGTAAAATGCATGTCAAAATATTCCTGAAAGGTTATCTTGGCTGGGCAAAGGTGGAGCATGAATGCTTTTCCCAAGGTGGCAAATGAACACCACTCCTCTGCAACTGTCCATTTGCCTTTTATTATTTTTTGAAAAACGAAGAGGCTTTTGGGGACTAAGAGGGACTAAACGGTAAGAGTAGAAAAATGGGAGGTATTAGATGGTATCTGAATACTGCATCTCATGGATTCAGTAAAAGCTCATGAAAATGCTTTGAGACTCTGAGCTTAACAAGCACTGTGCTGGGACCCAAGTAACCACAGGCAGAAGTCACAGGTAGCCTCGTAGCCTCTCTACTTCACCATCTAATATGACAGCAGCAGCTTAAAGCAGCAGTTTAGGGCTTAAGGGCAGTAGTCCTCCAAGAAGAATTTGAGGGAAAAAAAGAAAATTAAGAGCTGTATTCCTGAGGAAGTCATTGCCACTTTGGGGATTCCTGAGATTACCTGGGAAAGGATCTGCCCTGAGTTTCTGCCTGGGGATTTGGAGATAAGCAGATTTGGGTGTTGGTATTAGCGTGATCACATTTTTACCTGCAAGTAATGAAGGTCAGAATATACACACTAATGGTAGATGAATTTCAAAAGCAAATTAGATTTTTACCTTACATGGTGATACAGATACCCTCTATTTTGCTAAATAAAGAGGTAAAATTGAGAACAAACCAAAATTCATTTTTTTCAGAGTGAACTGTAGTTAAATAGGAAGTTTTAGAGAAGTAGAAAGATTGTTATGTGCAAATATCATATTATACTTTAGGGAAGTGTTAGCCCTCGATATTAACTATGGAAACTGGCCACATCAGTTTAACACTCTGGCCTTATTTTTTAATTACACAAATAGAAGGATAAATAAAGTGATTCTTAAAGTCCTCTCTAAGTTTCAGTGTTTGTAATATTCCATGATTCTGCCAATTGCATCTAAGAAAAAATATGTAAAATATATACATATATATAATATACATACACAGATCAAAGGCGGTTGGTAAATTGGGTGTTAAGTCCTTCGATTATTTGGTTACTTTTATTTTTGAAGTTTTGATGTAACAGAAGCAGCTATAATTATCAGTATCGATTTTAGTCTTTAAAATATTACCTCTATTTAAACCTGCAGAAATGGGAGGAGTTTTCTATTTTTGACCTTGACGTCCTCTGCACCACAGTCACAAATTCAGGGAACCAAACATTTGCCTTCTCTATACGGTATGCCAACCAGCCAGAGGAAAAACATATTCCAAAGCTGCGCTCCTTCAGGAGCGACGGGTGCCCAGATCCAGGTGATCTTCTTCCTTTTAGTCCCTCATTCAACACAATTCACTTCCATAGATGTCTGGTTTCTAGCCTACACCAGTTTACTCATGTAGCAGTCAAGCATACTGAGTTGCACTGAAAATGAAATCTCAATTTGCTTCACTAAGGGAACTTTTTATTGCTTTTAAGCCCTGTCTTTGATTATTACCCTGTGACACAGGAAAAGCAGCGATAAAGCACTTTCACTGATGTCACCCCTGTGATACCTGCTACACCTGTGATGAAGTAATTGTTCAACTACAATAACTGCTCATTAAAATGAAATGCAGTAAATACTACAAAATCTGTCACTCAATTTAGCTACTTAGGAAATAGGTAGCTATGGCCCATTAAGCTACCAACAGCAAACATCTATTCACATGTATATGTAATCTGCAATTGTATTCCCATGTTATTTTTTCACGCCCTGTGTTGTGATATCCTCAGTGCAATTATTAGCAAACAGGTGTCCTCATTATACAACAAGTGTAAACGGCCATCAGCAACTCCCCTGACAGCAGAGAAACCAAGACGCAATTCTCATGGAGAATCACTTTGTCACGGAGATGATCTTTCAGCACCCGCCTGAGTGGAAGCGTCTTTTCTGCTGCACCTGATGCCTGCCTGGGGAATAGACTCTACTTGGGAGACTTCCATAAACACTAAAAACAAATTCTGTCCAGAATCAATAATTCTAAGGCTCACATAAGAGGCATCCTCTCACTGCCTCTGCTGATGGTGCTTTGCTGGCTACAGGCAAAGAGTATAGTAAATACGGGAGAGGTGATACCATGGTTAGCTACGACAAATGATGAGGGAAAACAATAGATCTTAATAAATAAACAGCATAGCATTTTGTCTCCATGCTTCAAAGGAAATTGGCTTCTAAAGAAGAAAAGAGAAACCTACTTTCCAACTTTATTTGAACTGTCTAGAAAGAGATTACATAATCAAGAGAAAGCATAAAAGGAGTTCAACAGCTTGGGCAACACAGGAAGACTCTGCTTCTACAAAAAAAGACAAAAATTAGCCGGGCGTGGTGGTGCGTGCCTGTAATCCCAGCTACTTGAGAGGGTGAGGTTGGAGGATCACCTGTGCCTGGGAGGCAGATGTTGCAGTGAGCCAAGATTGTGCCACTGCACTCCAGTCTGGGCAACAGGGCGAGACGCCATCTCAATCCAGCCTGGGCAACAGGGAAAGACCCTATCTCAAAAAAATAAAAAAATTAAAAAGAGCTTCAAGAAAACTGGGATTTGTCCTCCCTTTATCTGTATTTTCTGAAAGCACACAACCTGCCCTACTCACTTACTCTTCTTGATCCCATTGCTTGTAGGTTCTTTCTGTTTAAAATTTTAGTAACAATGATTGCCTCTGAAGGGTGTTGTAAATTCTACTAGAACTTCGTGACCTTGAAAATAGACCTTAGTGACCTTGGAGGAAAAAAGTTTTCTCTCTCTCTCTCTTACACACACACACACGCACACACGCACATATACACATACGCTATTTCACTGGTTGGCCATTCATCGTCTTAGCCTAAGTGTCAGTCATTCATACTTTAACAAAATCTATTCAATGTTTGTGTGTAACTGGCCATTCACATATGTAGGAGGTGCGTTATTTGTTAATGCAGACACTCAACTGGAGGCTCTCTGTTACTTCATAAACATTCTGAAGCTGATTTTTATAACTTGTCTTTGTGGTAGATACTAGGTGGAAACACCGACATAGTAAGGCACTCTGTATTTCTGCTCTGAAAGTCTTTATGAAAACACTCACAGTAGGGGAACTGCTATTTCAGATGAATCGAAAGCTCATATGCAAGCCCTTGCAGACGACGGAAGAGGAGTTTCTCAGGGACTGGCTGGATTGACTTTGTAGTGGAGACACAGATTTGCCCTGTTCATTAGCAGAGAAATAAAAGGAAAAGAGCAAGTTTTAAAGTAAATAATTGGGCTGAATGCAGCGGCCCAGGCTTGTAATTCCAGCATTTTGGGAGGCTGAGGCGGGCGGACAGCTTGAGCTCAGAAGTTTGAGACCACCAGCCTAGGCAGCATGGTGAAACCCCAGCTCTGTTAAAAATACAAACATTAACCAGCGATGGTGGTATGCACCTGTAGTCCCATCTACTTGGGAGGCTAGGGTGGAAGAATGACTTGAGCCCAGGAGATCGAGGCTGCAGTAAGCCAAGATAACGCCACTGCACTCCAGCTGGGCGATACAGAGTGAGACCCCATCTTAAAAATAATAATAAAAAGAATACAGAAACAAATAAATTTGAAAAAGTAAAGTAAATAATTGAGATTAAAATTTAATCCTTTTTAATTACATTTCACTTTCTAGAATTGATATGCACCAGTTCATGACTTTTACCTTGTGTTAATATAATGAGAAAATCAAGGTTTTGCACCCCTAGTTTTTTAAACAACTAATTGGGTTCACACCTTTTTCTTTTTTTTTTTTTGAGACTGAGTCTCTCTCTTGTTGCCCAGGCTGGAGTGCAGTGGCGCAATCTCGGCTCACTGCAACCTCCACCTCCTGGGTTCAAGCGATTCTCCTGCCTCAGCCTCCTGAGTAGCTGGGATTACAGGTGCCCACCACTGTACCTGGCTAATTTTTGTATTTTTAGTAGAGACAGTGTGTCACCATGTTGGCCAGGCTGGTCTTGCACTCCTGACCTCAAGTGATCAGCCCACCTTGGCCTCCCAAATTGCTGGAATTACAGGTGTGAGCCACCACGCCCAGCCAGTTCATGCCTTTTTAGAGCAGGCGTCTTTACCCAGGACTTGCAAATACTCTCCCACCCTCACAGCCCAGAAAACCACCAACCCCATCAGATTGAGAGAGGGAAGCAAAATCCATGGCAGGCTTAAGGGGCTCATCAAAACACTGAAACACTGAAGCTATAGGTGGATTTTTTTTCTTACCTTTATGTGTGTTAGAGTTCTTATTTGCAAACAGCAAAAACTAATTCTGGTGAATTCATGTGAGAAAGGAATTTAATAATACATTGGATAGTTCACTGAATTTACTGGAAAGATATTATATATCCCAGAAATCAGTTATAAAACCAAGGGAGGCCAGGGATTCAAAACAATAATGAAAACGACACCACAGGCGAGACTGGTTAAGACTCCTCTGCTAGTGGACAAGGCATTTCACCACTGGAAACAGCTGCTGCTGGCCTGGAACCTTGAATGCTGCTCCCGCTCATGCCTGGAGAATAAACGCTAAGCTGTGCCGACTTCTTTGCAACACTAACTGTGGTTTCAAGACCCGGGACTAAGCAGGATGAGGCCACGTGCCAGCATTCTGTCTGTGCAGGTCACAGACTGCAAATGGGCCTCTGCAGATTCTGGGTTCTATGCTGGTGCTGAGGATTGATTGTCCCAAACACTCATGCAATGAGTTTGACACTGGGCAGCTTAAAAGAAAATAGATATACAATGTAAATATATATGTAATGTATATAATGTAATAACATTATGGAAAAGGTAATTTTATATAATATAATAATGTAAATATAATTATGTATTATATATTATATATTATTAGTTGTATTAGTCTGTTTTCATGCTGCTGATAAAGAATACCTACGACTGGCCAATTTACAAATGAAAGAGGTTTATTGGAATCACAGTTCCACATGGCTGGAGATGCCTCACAATCATGGCAGAAGGCAAATCATGTTGTACGTGGACAGCGGCAGGCAAAGAGAGAGCTTGTGCAGGCAAACTCCCATTTTTAAAGTCATCAGATCTCGTGAGACTTATTCACTATCATGAGAACAGCACAGGAAAGATCAGCCCCCATGATTCAATTACCTTCTACCAGGTTCCTCCCATGACACATGGGAATTGTGGGTGTTACAATTCAAGATGAGATTTGGGTGGTGACATAGACAAATCATATCATTCCACCCTGGCCCCTTCCAAATCTCATGTCCTCACATTTCAAAACAAATCATGTCCTCACATTTCAAAACAAATCATGCCTTCCCAACAGTCCGCCAAATTCTTAACTCATTTCAGCATTAACTCAAAGTCCACAGTCCAAAATCTCATCTGAGAGAAGGCCCTTTCACCTACGAACCTGTAAAATCCAAAGCAATTTAGTTACTTCCTAGATACAATGGGGGTACGGCATTGGGTAAATAACAGCCGTTCCAAGTGGGAGAAATTGGCCAAAGCCCCACGCAAGTCCAAAATCCAGCAGGACTGTCAAATCAGAAAGCTCCAAAATGATTTCCTTTGACTCCATGTCTCACATCTAGATCATGCTGACACAAGAGGTGGGTTCACATAGTTTTGGGCAGCTCCACCCCTGTGGTTTCGCATGGTATAGCCTCCCTCCTGGAGGCTTTCATGGGCTGGCATTGAAAGTCTGCAGCTTTTCCAGGTGCACAGTGCAAGCTGTCAGTGGATCTGCCATTCTGGGGTCCAGAGGAGAGTGGCCCTCTTCTCATAGCTCCACTAGGTGGTGCCCTAGTAGGGACTCTGTGTGGGGGCTCCAACCCCACATTTCCCTTCTGTATTGTACTAGCAGAGGTTCTCCATGAGGGCCCCACCTCTGCAGCAAACTTCTGCCTGGGCATCCAGGCATTTCCATACATCTTTTGAAATCTAGGCGGAGGTTTCCAAACCCAAATTCTTAACTTCTGTGCACTTGCAGGCTCAACACCATGTGGAAGCTGCCAAGACTTGGGGCTTCCACCCTCTGAAGTCACAACACATGCTCTACATTGGCCCCTTTCAGCCATGGCTGGAGTGGCTGGGATGCAAGGCACCAAGTCCCTAGGCTGCACACAGCATGAAGACCCTGTGCCTGGCCCAGGAAACCACTTTTTCCTCCTAGGTCTTCAAGGGTGTGATGGGAGAGGCTGCCATGAAAACCTCTGACATACCCTGGAGACATTTTCCCCATTGTCTTGGTGATTAACATTCGGCTCCTGGTTACTTACCCAAATTTCTGCAGATGGCTTGAATTTCTCCTCAGAAAACGGGATTTTCTTTTCTATCACATTGTCAGGCTGCAAATTTTCCAAACTTTTATACTCTGCTTCCCTTATAAAACTGAATGCCTTTAACAGCCACCCAAGTCACCTCTTACATGCTTTGCTGCTTAGAAATTTATTCTGTCTGATACCCTAAATCATCTCTCTCAAGTTCATAGTTCCACAAATCTCTAGGGCAAGGGCAAAATGCTGCCAGTCTCTTTGCTAAAATATAATAAGAGTCACCTTTGCTCCAGTTCCTAACAAGTTCCTCATCTCCATCTGAGACCACCTCAGCCTAGATTTCATTGCCCATATTATTATCGGCATCTTGGTCAAAGCTATTCAACAAGTCTCTAGGGAGTGCCAAACTCTTCCACATTTTCCTATCTTCTTCTGAGCCCTCTAAGCTGTTCCAGCCTCTGCCTGTTACCCAATTCCAAAGTCACTTCCACATTTTCAGGTATCTTTTCAGCAGCGCCCCACTCTACTGGTACCAATTTACTGTATTAGTCCGTTTTCACACTACTGATAAAGACACAGCCAAGACTGGGAAATTTACAAACGAAAGAGGTTTTTGGACTTAACAGTTCCACATGGATGGTGCCTCACAATCATAGTGGAAAGCAAGGAGGAGCAGGTCACATCTTATGTGAATGTCGGCAGGCAATGAGAACTTGTGCAGGCAAACTCCCATTTTTAAAGCCATCAGATCTCATGAGATTTATTCACTATCACAAGAACAGCAAAGAAAAGATCCCCCCCCATGATTGAATTACTTCCCACCAGGTTCCTCCCATGACACATGGGAATTGTGGGAATTACAATTCAAGAGGAGATTTGGTGGGGACACAGCCAAACCATATCATACACACACATATGTTTTAGGAAATTGTGATTTTCACTGAAAATATAGTTTATAACTTTTTATCAGATTCTTATCCATGTTGGTAACCCAATCAGGCTAAGAACTGCTATGAATAGAATCATAGAACCTTACCTCCAGAAGGAACCAGAGAACCAAAGAGATGAAGAAGTCACACACTACCAGCCATTAGCAAAATTAACACAAGAGCTAGAGTAGGAAGTCTTGGAAAGCTGAAGCTGTTTGTGTTTAAACAAACATGATCCGATTGATGGGCCTTCAATTTTAAATTTATATCTAACTTTGTATCTCCCAATAACTTTTCAATTTATGAGAATTGTCAAACTCCTTTACAGTCACTAGATGGAGAAAACTTATTGTCAGACCCAGAAAAGATCTTCACCTTGTTAATTGATAGATTCAATGCCATCCCCATCAAGCTATCAGTGACTTTCTTCACAGAACTGGAAAAAACTACTTTAAAGTTCATATGGAACCAAAAAAAAAAGCCTGCATTTGCCAAACAATCCTAAGCAAAAAGAACAAAGCTGGAGGCATCACGCTACCTGACTTCAAACTATACTACAAGACTACAGTAACCAAAACAGCATGGTACTGGTACCAAAACAGAGATATAGACCAATGGAACAGAACAGAGCCCTCAGAAATAATATCACACATCTACAACCATCTGATCTTTGACAAACCTGACAAAAACAAAAAATGGGGAAAGGATTCCCTATTTAATAAATGGTGCTGGGAAAATTGGCTAGCCATATGTAGAAAGTTGAAACTGGATCCCATCATTACACTTTCACAAAAATCAATTCAAGATAGATTAAAGATTTAAATGTTAGACCTAATACCATAAAAACCCTAGAAGAAAACCTAGGCAATACCATTCAGGACCTAGGCATGGGCAAGGACTTCATGACTAAAACACCAAAAGCAATGGCAACAAAAGCCAAAATAGACAAATGGGATCTAATTAAACTAAAGAGTTTCTGCAACTATCATCAGAGTGAACAGGCAACCTACAGAATGGGAGAAAATTTTTGCAATCTACCCATCTGACACAGGGCTAATATCCAGAATCTACTCAGAACTTAAACTAATTTACAAGAAAAAATCAAACAACCCTGTCAAAAAGTGGGCAAAGGATATGAACAGACACTTCTCAAAAGAAGACATTTATGCAGCCAACAGGCACATGAAAAAACGCTCATCATCACTGGCCATCAGAGAAATGCAAATCAAAACCACAATGAGATACCATCTCACACCAGTTAGAATGGTGATCATTAAAAAGTCAGGAAACAACAGGTGCTGGAAAGGATGTGGAGAAATAGGAACACTTTTACACTGTTGGTGGGACTGTAAACTAGTTCAACCAATGTGGAAGACAGTGTGGCAATTCCTCAAGGATCTAGAATTAGAAATACCATTTGACCCAGCCATCCCATTACTGGGTATATATCCAAAGGATTATAAATCATGCTGCTATAAAGACCATGCACATGTATGTTTATCGCAGTACTATTCACAATAGCAAAGACTTGGAACCAACCCAAATGTCCATCAATGACAGATTTGATTAAGAAAATGTGTCACACATACACCATGGAATACTATGCAGTCATAAAAAGGTATGAGTTTGTGTCCTTTGTAGGGACATGGATGAAGCTAGAAACCATCATTCTGAGCAAACTATTTCAAGAACAGAAAGCCAAACACTGCATGTTCTCACTCATAGGTGGGATTTGAACAATGAGAACACTTGGACACAGGGTGGGGAACATCACACACCGGGGCCATGGGATAGGGGAAAGCGGGAGGGATAGCATTAGGAGAAATATCTAATGTAACTGACCAGTTAATGGGTGCAGCACACCAACATGGCACATGTATACATATGTAACAAACCTGCGCGTTATGTACATAGAACTTAAAGTATAATAATAAAAAAAAATCTTCACCTTGTATGAAAAAAATTTAAAATAAAATTTAAAAACTGGATGTTGTAACTTGGCTGCAAGTTACTTCTCCTCTCAAGGCCACTTTAAAATGACAGGCAACACTATTTCCACTCACTTCCAGTATTAAAGGTACAATTAGATCTCTAAATTTAAGAAAAAATTATTTCTGGGGGCATATATGGTTCTATTGTGAAATATTCTACATTGAGTCAAAGTTTGAGTTAATGAGCTTCATTAAAATGTGTTAGCAGATTCTTAAACATTTGCTTTGTAGAATTTCTTTCCTTTGCTTCCTTTTCCTCTTTTCTTCTTCCTTCCTTCCTTCCTATATTTAAGAAATGCACATAAACACCTGTGTAGGAAAGAATCACATATCATGTCTGGATTCCTTTTACTCTATCTGTACTACAATGGCCACTGGTCACAATTTGGCCTTTCATTTACAAATTGTTTTAAAGCTGAGAAAAAGATAAGAATAGCTTGATATGAATAATAGTAACAATGAGAAAAATGAAACTGGTCACCAAATATTTAAATACGTATCTTTATTAATCTTTATTCAAGAAGCTTTCGGAATGCTTTAATTAACCTGTAAAATTCCATGAAGACCTATGAGGAGAAAAATACACTGTTCCTCATTTTATGTATTAGCAAACCAAGGCGAAGAGAATAAAGACTTCCTTGGGCATATATTTTTAAGCAGTAACCAGGGAGTTACGAAGTAACCAACATAATAATAATACAATTCAGATTTCTAGACCATGAATGAGGCAATACGCTAGGTAGTATGATTGTGTCCGGTAGATATTAAATGAAATTGGTGGTCAATATTATCTAGTTAGTAATCATGGGCTATGAATAATATATTGGAATAAAAGAGGCAAGGAGAAGGTGGTTGGTCATGTGAACGGGAAGTTATGACAGTTTTTGGTGGCTTCAGAAGATATTTGGTCTGATGAGAGCAGAGAATTTACAGGAAGAGTGAAGACCTGAAAATATATATTGAAATAAGTAACTGTAAGCTGCTTGTATTTAAACTATCTTTCCTTTAAGCTGTTTGTATCTTTCCTTTCTAAGCGTCTGGACCATGCATTAGTTTGTTATTGCTTTAAACATCACACCTAGGAGTTTAATTTGGGGACAGTGATTTATCAAAGCAGGATTTTAAGAAGACGTGGCTGGTATTTCCATGAATAAACTTGACTTAGAGCACTGGTAGGGAAAATAAAAAGGTAGAAAAAAAACTCACAAAAGTATTTTGAGAACACATGTAATACTGATAATATTATTTGCCTTTCAACAATTTATGTCACACAATTGGCAGGAAATTGAGCCGTATCCGAAACTCAAACGTTCTGACATCAAATGGTGGGCTCCTTCTACCTATACACACTGTATTAAAAGGGAAGGTGGACATGAATGTACACACTGATAAAAAGAGCATCAACTTATTTAGTAAAAGGGATAGAGCTCAGAACAAAGGTAAGGCCTAGAAATACACATTTCAGGGCAAGTTGGGAGAACTGAGTTTTCAGAGCTAACGTCAGTCTTCGCGATGAAGCAGGATTGTGTACTAGGGAGGAAGAGAGAAGAGACAGGTCCAATGCATCCTAGGTCTAGAACTTATTCAAGTCTCTTAAGCTTGGTGCAAAAGCAGAGACGATGGATGGGGAAGTAAAGTGGGGTATTCTTCCTAAAGTGGCATGATGATCGCAGTCAAGGGTTAAGAGATAAGGAAATCTATAATGTAGGTGACAGTTGCAATAAATGTCCAACTAAGGTTGCAAAGCCTGGAAGGGAAGCACTAAGAAGCCTCGTGGATGGAGGGAAATGAAAGAAACAAGCACCTAGACGGGCGAGAGAATGAAGAGCTTACAGGGGTGTACTGCCCTAGTGCATGAAGCTACTGCCCAGACCAGCGTGGGGAGGACAGAGAAAGGCTTGGCTGAATTGAGGCCTTTGATGAATGGCTTAGTCAAATGCTAAAGTGGTTGAAATGGGTTCCATGCTATTGCATCCACATCTGTATCATCACTCACCCTGGAGGAGGAATCCTCTGGCACCATCGCAGAGCTCCAGGGGCAAGTGTAACCCCCAGTCACCTAGTGCTACCTCCTTTGCACCTTGAGGCCAGCAGCTGGTTGCTGGCGTCGACTCTGTAATCGTTCTTCCTGGCTCTGAGTCACCTAAAGCCATAGATGGATCTATATGCACTCCACAACCCAGGGAGCCGAGAGCTTCAAATAATTTTAAATCAAAAGTTTAGCCTCCGGGGGCATAAGGTTAACCAAAAGTCAGCTTTGCAAAATCCATAAAACAGAACGAATAAAATAAAATGAGAAGCATGAACATAGCAGTCACTGGAAAGGGAATTTATGCTTCCTATTATACACGGTCCAGACACTTAGAAAGGAAAGATAAAGACCAAAACAAATTTTTTTGAAAAAAGACTTTCAAGAGATTATTTTAATGCATATTACTCTCTGTCTATAAAGGGTATGATCAGATATGCTGTAAAAAATGGCTATGAATTTAGTCAAGATTATTCTCTTTCATTTTATTGGTGACTGATATGCTAGTAAAAGATACTAAGAAAATATAAGCCTGCTTTGAAGTAAGTACATAAAAGACAACTTGGAATTTAGTAGCCATAACCCTTGGTCCTGATTCTAAGTGTTGCAACCTTGTAAAAAAGCAAGCATTTTTCAGTAAGGCTAAAGGGAAAATGATGGGGAGGCTCCAAATAGCATTTTTAATGTAAATTGTTAAGGCTCAGTGGAGATGATGAGCTTTTAAAAAAGAAAGAAAGAAAGAAAGAAATCACATTTTCCAAGAATATATTTGGGAGTTCTCTCAGCAACAGTCATTTGAAATACGATCTGTGAATGTTAAGGAAATGCACCAAGCCACAGTCAGTTACTACTAAGACCTTACATCAGTGTCTGTCCAATTAACTTAATACTTCTGATAATTATGCCCACACCATTAAAAGGTATTCGTTTTATGGACTGTGGGATGATAGGAAGGATTACTATTTTGCCCATATCTGTAATGTCGACTGGAGAACTGCCGCACTTAAGTTCCCTGCACTCACAGCTCATAAATTCAAGAACAAACTGTCTCCCACTCCCAGCCTTCCAACCCTCAGGCTGCACCAAGGAAGTATTTAAAAGGGAAGAAAAAAAGCAGCTCACCAGCTGGAAGGGCTGCAGCTAGTCTAGGACACTGTGACGCAGCCTTCAGAACGGAAGAGCTGCAAGAGGACTGCGGTGCATCACATCTGCTCTTCCACTTCAATGAGACAAATGTCAACGCAGCTGCCATCAGCAGCTTGCAGCAAACTCAGGATGATCAAGGAAGATGAGCTTTTCCTTTCTGATAAACTACACACACACACACACACACACACACACGCATGCATATATTTTGCTTTCCTTTTCTTTCCAATATAAAAAGGGAAAGACATTGAAAGAAAGGTGAACTCATTCTTGGGGACATGTTCACAAGCTTATAAGAAAGTACGCATCAGAAAATGGTTAAAAATTGTGGGTTTTTTTAAATGGAAAGTTTAATGGCTTTTACAGGATGATGTAAGATATCTGATAAAGATACTAGTTTTTGGTCTGTTTTGTCTTTCTTTTTTTTTTTTTTTTTTTTTTTGAGATGGAGTCTGGCTCTGTTGCCCAGGCTGGAGTGCAGTGGCCGGATCTCAGCTCACTGCAAGCTCCGCCTCCCGGGTTCACGCCATTCTCCTGCCTCAGCCTCCTGAGTAGCTGGGAGTACAGGCGCCCGCCACCTCGCCTGGCTAATTTTTTTTGTATTTTAGTAGAGACGGGGTTTCACCAGGATGGTCTCGATCTCCTGACCTCGTGATCCACCCGTCTCGGCCTCCCAAAGTGCTGGGATTACAGGCTTGAGCCACCGCGCCTGGCCTTGTCTTTCTTAAATTAGTTAATAAATATTTACTGATGTGATATCGTTTGGATGTGTGTCCCTCCAAATCTCAGGTTGAAATGTGATCCCCGGTGTTGGAGGTGGGGCCTGGTGGGAGGTGTTTGTCTCATGGAGGTGGATACCTCATGAACGGCTTGGTGCCCTCCCCATGGTAATGAGTGAGTTCTCACTCCATTAGTTCTGACAAGATCTGGTTGTTTAAAAGAGCCTGGCACCTCCTCATCTCTCTGGTTCTCTCTCTTGCTCCCCTTCACCTTCCACCATGAATTAAAGCTTCCTGAGGCCTCACCAGAAGCTGAGCAGATGCTGGCACCATGCTTCTTGTGTAACCTGCAAGACCTTGAGTCAAATAAACCTCTTTTCTTTATAAATTGCCCAGGCTCAGGTGTTCCTTTATAGCAATGCAAAACAGACTAGCACATGACACATAACGGACGCACGGTTGTCTAGCGATATAATCACAAACAAGTTGCACACTGTTTCTTCCCCCAAACTCACATTTTACAAGACAACTCGATTCCAGTGGAATTCTCGGGTTTTCACAACCACAGTAAAAGTTATTCCATTCTATTCTCTCCACAAAAAAAATGAGAATTAGAATAGAGATAAATAGTGCAACACTGTTGCCTGCAAATTAGTTTCCACAAGGTGCGCTAACGATCAAAGACAAGGTTCAGTCCCACAGATGAATCTAGAGAACATGACCAAGATGGGCATTTTAAAAAGCACAGTGTGGCACATGCCACAGCAGAAGCACCGGGCACATACAGAGGGCAAGGAGCAAAGGACAAATTCTGTGTGCAGGGGCCTTGAGAAGGGTTTGCCATGTGGAGATGCTGGAGCTGGTTACATAATGGTGGGAAGTGTAGGGGAATTCCAGATGAGGAAAGACTGTTTTCACACGGTGATACATAGAAGCCCCAGACAGCGAGTATCGTCAAGATCTCTGCCTCCATCCCCATTTCCACCCATTTAGAAAGAAGATTTCGAAAATGTGTAAAGTTGCAAGCATTTCAGCATTTCAGCAAATCAATTCTACTTACTTAAACTCTGGACAGAATATCAGTCCTCATCTTGATATATGGTAGAACAACATTCTGTTTTCACTTCCATTCCATTTTCAAAAGAAAACACAGCTGAATTTAATCTAAAAAGGAGGACACGGGAAGTTAAATTTTCATTTGGTGCCTGAGAAGCAGCAGTGCCAGGAATGCACAGAGAGTTGAGTGAATTTGTTTATTTTCTATAACAAAAGTCTAATGATAACTAGACTAAAAACCATGTTTTCCTCCATTATATTCAAAAAAAGAAATGTCATAGATGTGATATGTGTTTGTCAATCTGTATTTACGTTATGCAATTTAATGGGTATGCAGTTAGAAATTCAAAATTTTCTGTTGAACAGTTTCATAAAGCCTTTTTTGTATCAAACCTAACAAGCCTAAGTGCCTTGTATGTCACCGCAAGTCAAACCAATCCGGTGCCTAATATTTTCTAGGTTTTTAGCAAACTCCAAAATTCTAGAAATATGTCTAAGGTGCTTAAGTTGTAGTCCTATTTCTCAAAGTCTTTTCCAGACCAGTGAATAAATGAAGAATGGCCCCATCATCACGTTGTGTAGAACGACTTTGCATGTTCCATATCTCCATACCACAATTCTATAGTACAGGTGCATGGAAAGCGTTTGCATTTGGGGGAAGATGTTAATTTCCCTTTCTTCAGAACTACCCCAGCTTCTTTGATTCAAGTTGCTTTCTCAAATACTTGCTTTTCCTGAACTCCACTGAACCATGAAATATAGGATGTCTTTATGATATGTTTGGAATTGCAAATAAATAGTATGTGAAACCATATGATCATGGGTTTGTTTTGTTTTGTTTTGTTTTGAGATGGAGTCTCGCTCTGTCACCAGGCTGGAGTGCAGTGGTGCAATCTCGGCTCACTGCAACCTCTGCCTCCCAGGTTCAAGCAATTCTCCTGCCTCAGCCTCTGGAGTAGCTGGGATTACAGGCATGCGCCACCACACCCAGTTAATTTTTTGGGGTTTTCTTTCTTTTTTTTTTTTTTTTTTTTTTTGAGACCGAGTCTTTCTCTGTCGCCCAGGCTGGAGTGCAGTGGCTGGGTCTCAGCTCACTGCAAGCTCCGCCTCCCGAGGGGTTCATGCCATTCTCCTGCCTCAGCCTCCCGAGTAGCTGGGACTACAGGTGCCGCCACCACGCCCGGCTAATTTTTTGTATTTTTAGTAGAGACGGGGTTTCACCGTGTTAGCCAGGATGGTCTCGATCTCCTGACCTGGTGATCCGCCTGCCTCGGCCTCCCAAAGTGCTGGGATTACAGGCTTGAGCCACCGCACCCGGCCGGGTTTTTATATGTATATATATATTAGTAGAGACGGGGTTTCACCATGTTGACCAGGATGGTCTCGATCTCCTCACCTCCTGATCCACCCACCTCAGCCTCCCAAAGTGCTGGATTACAGGCATAAGCTACCACACCCAGCCATGACTATGTTTTTTATTGACATTTTTAATTCTGTTTTAAAACCATGACTGAATTAATACCCTTGAACAGTTAAACATTTGTTTTGCTTCCCTTACCCCACAACGGGGATACACTTTGTGATTATGTGGCAAAGTAGTGCACCAGTACCTCAAACTCCATGAAAACAGAACAAGTGTCATCAACTCTTTAGCCCAATAGTATGAGTTCTGTGATTGCAGATTGCATCAGATAGTCAGTGGGCAGCCGATAAATTTGCCAAAAGCGTGATACAGGGACTATTTACAAGGTGAGGGATTATAGGAAAGTGGGGAGGGGTCAGAGTAGCATTTTGGAGATAGGGACAGTGAGGTGCAATTATCACTTCTCGGCCCTTAGGAGTAACAGGAGGGAGTAGTTACCAGAACATCAGAGAGAGATGCAGGCAGGTGGAGCCTGCTGACTGCCTTCTTCAGCTTCCAGGTGGTGCTCCCTGTTGGTTGGACTTAACTCAAAGTCTGAAAGCAAGGGAGGTGCCTTGATGTGGAGCCTATAGGTCAACCTCCAGAGCGCACAGCAGGGTGGAGAAGGGTGGAGTGGGTATCTGGAAGGCAAAAGGAAGATGTCCTGCCTAGCCATAGACCTAGAATTTAGGACTTGAGGCTTTACCTCCTGACCCTGAGATGCCAACAATGGATCATGAATTCAAACTTTCCATGCTTCGATCTGGTCATGTGCTCATCCTTTTCTAGAATTCATTCATTCTTTCTTACTGTTGGAAAACATTGCCCTAGCAAAATAGAAAAAAGTAAGTAAAGTGAACTAGATGCAAATATCCACGCACCTAAATCAAATCTGAAGCGTGATTTTGGCAGTAAGAAGAAAATATGGCTCTTGGGTTGTGTGCTTCCATGTGCTCCTCTTGTAAACAAAGCATGGAATCCATCAACAGCTGTGATAGGTTTGAATATATTCAATAAAGAGAAAGCAGATTTACGAATTCATACATTCCATAGTCAAACCTTAAGGAGACTATGCTAAACTGACTGTGTGAGGCTTGATGTCATGCATCTTCAGATTGACCAAATGCAAGAAGCATTACCATACAGCAAGAACTTTACTTCAGTCATAGCTATGTATCTGGTTCTATTTTTGGTTATGACATTTCTTCTAAAACTAACTCTTTCATATCCACAAAACGTGGGATCCAATATGCAATGGAGAGTTACTTATGCTTCTTGCTATATAGCCAAGACATCTTAATAAGAAAGAAAACTTAATAAATAATCAAGTTTGTTTAGATATTGCCTGTACATGAGCTAAGCTGAGATCTTTCTCATGTGCTCCTAACTGAAGTCTTTTAAAAACTAGTTGAAAATAAAATTTTTTAAACTTCATTTGCTAAGTATTTTTGTAATGGACTTGGTCCTATCATTAAGATCACCTCACTTACAACTTTAAGCCAGTCATATATATATATTTTTTCCACCAAAAAAGTAAATTTCAGCTGGGTTTTTGTGTAATTTCCTGTCCACAGGAACATCTTGAAGTCTGGTCTCTGTAGGTCTGTGGCAAGCTAAGCTGGGAGCGACCGGGAAAAGGATGCTGTGTGCTGGCTCTCGAAACACGTCAACAGCAAAATATTGAATTATCACATTGCCTGTTTTTGGAGTAAGTTTCACTAGTCAACTTAGATCCAGCGTTAGCAATTTGTGAAACTTGGCTCTTATCCAAGTGAGCATATATATTTCATAGAAACGACTATTCACAAGGTTGCTGAGTTCAGTTGAAATCAACTATTTCTGTCTAAACCCAGAACAGGGAGGACCTTTTGTCTATGCTCTGAAGTAGGACTTGAGATGATAAACAATTCTGCAGGCTAGTGAGAATAAATCATATTATTTTAAAGACTTAGACACGATCCTGTCATTACCACGGGTTTCTAAAAGTTCTGAGTTTTTATTCCAAGGGCCACTGATGCATTTAGAAACTTAGCTTTTAAATTTTAAAGATATAATTAATGTGGCGGATTTTCAGAATTAAATCAGGTTCCAAGGTACCATAGTTCTTAGAAGCTTTTTGAACTTGACATGTATCTTGATTAGAATTACTTATTGTTTTTGTGACTCTGTTTCCCACATTTGCACATATCATAAACTAATTTGTAATTTCATTAGCTACCGCATTCAACTCTAGATTATCGGCTTTTACAAGCAGTTATATTTTTACATACTTCAGTGGTCCAGCACACTGCCTTGCATCTAACAGACACACATTAAATTACTCCGTCAATTCAATCAATAACTTTAATGTGAATTATTTGGTTGTAGTTATCTCTCATTTTCTGAAATACCTGTAATTTTTTAAAAAAATATTTCTAAAGTATTTCTATAAAACAACACTTTTATCCATTGAAAAAGTCAAGACTTTCTTCTGAGCTAAAGTCTATAACTGATTTCGTTGAACATTTTTAGACACATCAACTCACAGCATCCCGCATGCTACATTCCAAATGCTTCTGCATCCATTTCAAAATTTGTGACATGAACAATACTTTCAATCACAAGAAGCCTTTCTTTGAACCTACCTCTCTATAAAATCTTATTTCATTTTGAGTGAGAGGGTTGAAATAATATTTATGAAGTTTGCCTGCCATATTGAATAATTACTTACCAGCTGACATAGTAGTACTGTCTACCTTCTTCATCCTACCTTCCTCCAAATGAATGGAATATTTTTATATTTGAAAATATGTATGACTCCTAGATATCACCTTGACTTCCTATTGTTTAGTCTAGCCTAGGTTAGAGCCCAGTTTCAGCTCACTTAATAATTCCTGCCCGCTGGCTTGGCTGCCCGCAGGGCTGTGTTGAGTAGGGTTGTAAAGCTACACCAAGGCTCAGCAGGAAAATCATCACAATCAATTAGAAGTATCTGACAAGAAGAGACATGCCTATGGAGACTTGCATGATCCAGCTTGGGTCATTCACAACACATAAAGGAGGTGGTTGGTGGCATATTCTATAGGTAGATTCCACCATGTAACATCTGATCTATTCCAACTTACTCATTTCTATTGTCCAAAATCCAAGTCAAATACATAGGAAGTCCCTTGGGGTTTAGCTGAGCCCTAAATTTAATCTTAGGCAAATGAAATATCAAAAACTTTTTTTTTTTTTTTTTTTGAGACAGAGTCTCACTCTTTTACCTAGGCTAGAGTGCAATGGCACAGTCTCGGCTCACTGCAACCTCTGCCTTCTGCGTTCAAGCGATTCTCCTGTTTCAGCCTTCCAAGCAGCTGGGACTACAGTCGCCCGCCACCATACCCAGCTAATTTTTGTGTCTTTAGTAGAGATGGGGTTTCACCATGCTGGCCAGGCTGGACTAGAACTCCTGACCTCAAGTGATCCACCCACCTCAGCCTCTCAAAGTGCTGGGATGAGCTACCATGCCTGGCCTCAAAAACATAATTTTATCTGGTCCTTTTCAAGATGTGGCTACTTAACACATTTTAAAAGACAAGAAAAAGCATTTCTCAACTCCAAAGGTTAAAAGGCTTTAAAAAAGGAAATATACATAACTCTCCCAAGCTGACTTTTCGTTTTCAGAGTCATTTTTGTTTTTTTGTCTTTTCTGTCATGAACTAGATACATCAAGAAACCTTGGAGTGGTTAGAGGGGCAACAGAATGGAACAATTCTATCCTTCTGGAATTCCTGTTTCAAAATTATAACAAGGTCAATGTGACGGAACATCCTCGCTCAGGTTCAGTTAGGGCAACGACCAAGAAGATGCTTCATTGAACCACAAAGAAAGTAGCAGAATTAGACATTTACTTTACCTCCCACTGCAAATTGTTCAATACTTTCAAAATTTAATGGGGCATTATATGCATGTACAATTAACTTTAAAATATTCCTTGTTTCAAAATATTCTCATGACCAGCCAAATGGGAAGCACGTGTGTTGTTTTAATCACAACTGTTCTATTGGAGGCTGAAGACATTGAAACTTAAAAAAATCTCAGCAAGTTTATTTAACATAACATAATAATATTAAAAATAATCCTTTATTTTTAATAAACATGTCAACGAATTTTGGAAACATCAGTTCCGTAATTTTCATCAATGCATTCAATTTAGGTGAAGATAAATCCACTCCAAAGGGAACTCTTTTCCACATTGTATGTTTTCCTTCATGATAGAAAAGAGGCTGCCTTTTGCCCACCAATTTCAAATATTGACAGCCTAGACCTTTCACTTCTTATTGGAAAAATAAGCCATGGGTCTTAAAGAAAGAAGTTTGTGACTTTCAGATACAGGAGATTCACTAGAGAAATAGGAAATGACAGCAAGCCGTTTCCTGTGTTTTGTTCCTTAAGAAAACACGGAATCTGATGCTACGATAAGAGATACTGACAACACAAATAAGCTCAAACCCCAGCAGGCTTCCTCTCTGGGCTAACAGTCCTGCTGGGAGGCGCGTGCTTTTCTGTAGTGAGCCGCGGTGCACTTGCAGAGCCCCAGCCCTGGCCTCCTTCTCATAGTTGCTTTCTCACTGTGTGTGCATAGCAGATTTCCCAGGGAAATCTAGTTTATATGAAATCAGCGAATTAAATCCAGCAGCTGGTGGCCCTCGTGGGTCAGTCTGCTGAGAGCCATACCCAAACCGACCAGGACTCACTCTCCGCAGTGTGCTCTCACTTAGTCTTCCCCAAATCAGAGGCTGGTCCAGATGAACCGTATTTGAAATGTTGTAACATGAAAGAAAACAAACTGAGATAACTCAGGTTGAATCACCATTATCCAATGAACAGATTACTAAGAGTTATATACGATGCACATTTGCATAGACATATTCACCCACCAACAAAGTTAAAAGAATCAGAGACAATTAGCATTGTTATTTGCATTTTTCTAAAAAGCTCTCTTGTAGGCCAGGCATGGTGGCTCACACCTGTAATCCCAGCACTTTGGGAGGCCAAGGCGGGTGGATCACCTGAGGTCAGGAGTTAGGGACCAGCCTGGCCAACATGGTGAAACTCCATCTCTACTAAAAATACAAAAATTAGCCAGGTGTGGTGGCGCGTGCCTGTAGTCCCAGCTACTTGGGAGGGTGAGGCACGAGAATTGCTTGAACCCGGGAGGCGGAGGTTGCAGTGAGCAGAGATTGCACCACTGCACTCCAGTCTGGGTGACAGAGGAAGATTCTGTCTCAATCAATCAATCAATCAATCAATAAAAGCTCCCTTCTAAATCCTTGGTCAGGAGCAGTCTACAAGATAACTTTGCTTGGATTTAGATTCATTTTTTTGTTGTTGGCGTTTCATCCAATTCCTCAGCATTTGTTGCTTTTCTGCCCCCTACCATCCCAGGTAACTCCATAATAGCTTGCTTCCCATCCCAGGATAATTTAATAACAGGCAGCTTTATATCAGCCAGTCCCTTCCCTGCATTGTGCTTTGGAAGATTATTGCAGAGAGTTTTCAATCCACCTAAACTTTTTAAAAATACTCAGACATCTTAATCACTTGCCAATAGCTCATGACTAATTTCTTTCTAATAGCAATACTGAGATCTGTTCAGTGGTTGGGAGAGTAAAGGGCACAGTTTTTCTCCAATGCCATCTACAAAGTGTCCTGTCTACCTGCAAGGTACTGCAGTACTCTAGACTTTGAAGGATGGGAACAACTGTCAGGTTGGGGGTTACCTGAAATAATCTCCCCAACTTCTTAGAAAAACTTTTACATCCACAATAACTCTTACAAAATCCTCTTGAACCATCAATCAAAGTTAAATAGATACATCTTCTGCTTCCTTGATCCATTTCATATTACTGGGGAGGAATATATTGTCACGTGATTTCTCTTCCTACGCATTGCTTTCCATTGAAACAGTGGCTTTGCAAAACAAATTTAGGTTTGCATATCAATCCATTTCAAAGTTAAGGTTTAAGAGATGCTTTTTACTTTTTACACAAAAATATTTACCACTTTATGTATTTGATGTGACATTGATTTTTGCATTAATGCTTTAGTAGAATTGTTCAGTGCCTACTTAAAAGTGTGTACATAGGTAAGTTTAAGTAAAATAAAACCAAACTAGAACCTATTACATACATAATAGTATAATTCAATAATTGTTAAAATGATAAATGACAAATTCAGTGTATTCTGTTCATGACAGGAATATTGCTACAAGCATTAGATTCAACTACCAATTCATATGACTCCGGCTTATATGGCTATGCCCTGGACTCTTTGAAGGGATCAGGTTTCAACATCTCCTCCCCTATTAAGGATACTGGACAGGGGAAAAGACAGGCATTTGCTGACACACTATTTGAACAGCATCAACATAAACAGTGTCACATTGTTGAGCTCTCCTTAAAAAAAAGGTATGCAATTATGTATTCATCTGACCAAATTCCCCAACTACAAATGAGATGAATGGGAGCATAACAGAAACAGCTCTGACCTTGGAATGTAATTCTGGGATGATTAATCGCAGCCAACCCGAAACACTCCATCTGTAATAGAACCTCTCTGGAACTCTAGCCCTGTACTGTTTTTCTTTTTCAGCATTTATTATTTACTTTATATATTTTTTCTTTCTTTATCATCGATATCTCCTCATTAGAACTTCCTGAAGAAAAGGGCTTGTTTTGTTTGTTCTAATTTTCTAATTTCAACTTTTACTTTGGTTATAGGGGGTACATATGCAGGTTTCTCACATGGGTGTATTGCACCCAGGTAGTGAGCATAGTGCCCAACAGGTGGTTTTTCAGGGCATGCCTTGCTCCTTCCGTCTCCCCTCTGGTAGTCCCTGGTGCCTATTTTTCTTATGTTTATGTCCACGTGTGCTCAATGTTTAGCTCCCACTTATAAGTGAGAACATGTGGTATTTGGTTGTCTGTTCCTATGTTAATTTACTTAGGATTGTGGCCTCCAGCTGCATCGTGTTGCTACCAAGGACATGACTTCATTCTTTTTTTGTGGCTGTGTAGTTTTCTATGGTGTATACGTACCACATTTTCTTTATCCCGTTCACCAGGGATAAGCACCTCGGTTGATTTTATGTCCTTGCTATTGTTAATAGTGGGGCAATAAATATACAAGTGTATGTGTCTCTTTGGTATACTTATCTATTTTCCTATAAGATGAATTATTGAGTTGAAGGGATGACACATTTTTTATTTTGAGAGATAATCTCGAATTAACTTTAAAAATTGATGTACCAAATTATATGTGAGCCAACTGCAATTGTAAGAGTTCTTGTTTTGTAATTCTCAATATCAGCAGATATTATAAATCTTCAAGTTTTGTCAAGTTAAAGGATAAAAATCCTAGCTATATCTCATTCTTCTAATTTGCATTTATGATTACTAACAAGGTTAAATATTTTAATGTGTTTATCTATTTCCCAATGGGGATATACCCAGTAATGGGATGGCTGGGTCGTATGGTAGTTCTGTTTTAAGTTCTTTGAGAAATCTCCAAATGGATTTCTTTGACAGTAGTTGAACTAATTTACATTCCCACCAACAGTATATAAGCGTTCCCTTTTCTCTGTAGTCTCACCAGCATCTGTTATTTTTTGACTTTTTAATAATAGCCATTCTGACTGATGTGAGATGGTATCTCATTGTGGTTTTAATTTGCACTTATCTGATCATCAGTGATAGTGAGCATTTATTATATGTTTCTTAGCCACTTGTATGCCTTCTTTTGAGAAATGCCTTTTCATTTCCTTTGCTTAATTGGGTTGTTCTTTGCTTGTTGATTTGTTGAAGTTCCTTATAGATTCCAGATACTAGACCTTTGTTAGCTGCATAGTTTGTAGGATGTCTATTTACTCTGTTGATAGTTTCTTTTGCTGTGCAGAAGCTCTTTAGTTTAATTAGCTCCCACTTGTCAATTTTTGTTTTTGTTGCAATTGCTTTGGGGTACTAAGCTAAAAATTCCTTGCCAAGGCCAATGTCAAGAAAAGTATATCCTAGGTTTTCTCCTAGGATTTTTATAGTGTGGGGTCTTACATTTAAATCTTCACTCCATCTTTTTGTATTGGTGAAAGGCAACGGTCTAGTTTCATTCTTCTGCCTATGGCTAGCCAGTTGTCCCATCACCATTTATTGAATATAAAGCCCTTTCCCCATTGCTTATTTTTGTTGGTCTTGTTGAAGATCCGATGGCTGTAGGTGTGTGGCTTTATTTCTGAGTTTTTTATTCTGTTCCCTTATTATATGTGTCTGTTTTTGTACCAATATCATGCTGCTTTGCAGTCAGGTAGTATAATGTAGCCTTTAAGTCAGGTAGTAGAATGTAGCCTTATAGTATAGTTTTACGTCAGGTAGTATAATATCTCTGGCTTTGTTCTTTTTACTTAGGATTTCTTTGACTACTCAACTCTTTTGGTTGTATATGAATTTTAGAATAGTTTTTTTCTAATTCTGTGAAGGATGACATTGATCATTTGATAGGAATAGTGTTGAATCTGTAAATTGCTTTGGGTAGTACGGTCATTTAACAACATTGATTCCTCCAATTCATGAGCATGGAATGTTTTTCCATTTATTTGCATCGTCTCTAATTTCTTCCAGCAGTGTTTTGTAGTTCTCCTTGTAGAGATGTTTCACCTCCTTGGTTAGCTGTATTCCTAGGTATTTCATTATTTTTGTGGCTATTGTAAATGGCATTGGATTCTTGATTTGACACTCAGCCTGGCTGTTATTGGTGTATAGAAATGCTACTGATTTTTATATATTGATTTTCTATCCCGAAACCTTGCTAAAATCATTTATCAATTCTAGTAGCCTTTGGCAGAGCCTGTACAGTTTTCTAAGAAGAGAATCATATCATTAATAAAGAGAGATAGTTTGATTTCTTCTTTCCTTATTTGGACGCCTCTTATTTCTTTCTCTTGCCAAATTGCTCTGGCTAGCACTTCCTGCTCCGTTTTGTTCCAAGCTGCCTCTCTGCTGTATCTACCACAGAGTGGAGGCTCAGTAAAAATTTGTTCAATGCATGAATTCATTTGCCTCACTCATAATCACTATGGCAACACCGTCTTAGTTCCAGCTGCTATAACAAATTACCATAGACTGGGGGGTTAAACAACATTTATTTTTCACAGTCCTTGAGGCTGGGAAGTCCAAGATCAAGGTGCTAGCACATCCCTTGTCTGATAAGAGCCTGCTTCCTGGTTTACAGGTGACTGGCTGTCTTCTCACTGTGTTCTCATGGGAAAGAGAACAGAGAGAGGAAGCAAGTTCTCATGTCTCTTCTTATAAAGGCACTAATTCCATTCATGAGGGCTCTACTCTTATGACCTAATGACCTACTAAGGTCCCATCTCCTAGTAACATTAGTTTTAGGGTTAGGATTTCAACATATGAATTTTGGGGGTACATAAGCATTCACTCCATAACATGTACTCACTACGGTGTTGTCAAGGGAATGGCTTTCCCAAGGAGTATCAGAGATGGGGCTGTTATTTCTAAGGGGGTCTGCTAGAGTTTCCATAATAACGGGGGAACATAACACACAGAATAACTTACAGTGACTGCACAGTCCCAGCACCACCATTCCCCTTCCCCTGTCGGCGTAGCTCCTCGACTACCTCAAAGCAACTCCATGGTGTACGTCCCTTCCTTGGCTCCCAACCTCCAATGAGCAAAGGCTCAAAACATTTCCTAGATGGACAACCCACATACAAACTTTCCAAGGACAAGCAATAATTAAAATACTCGTGGCAGTATAAATTTAGATTTTGAAAACAAGCAGTTCTCCAAAGGAAACAAAACCTGCAGAGACAGCCTTTAACAATAATAGAGCAGGACAGTTTAGTCCTCTGAGTCCATAACTTCAGACTTCTCCATTCCGGACCGGAATCTCCTCTACACATAACTATGGAATGATTTTCCAGGACAAGAGGAATATATCCCCCAAAGACACACACACACACACACACACACACACACAAACACACACTCAGTCTCTCTGTCTCTCTCTCTCTCTCTCTATTGGTTCTGTTTCTCTGGAGAACCATGATCAACAAACTTCTCTTAGAAGCCAAAAACATTTCTCATAATTTTTAATGAACAGTTTTTCAGTCTCTCCTAAAAATAACTTCTAGTTCTAGACCAAACCAATGTCACCTTGTTACATTAATATGAACAGCTGCCAACTAAATCTGATATTCCAATAATCATTCATGTTTTGGAGCCACAGACTGCAAAGAAACAGGCTTATCTATAAAGGAGCCTAAGGGTAAGGAAAGAGACTCGGGAAAGAAAAATAACCAGGGGGATTTTTGTAAATGGTTTAAGTCATCCGCTTCAAACTACGTAGCAAGATTAGTTGCCTTTTCTGGAGAGAAGACTCTCATATTGATCATGTAACAAAAAATACGATGTACTGAAGGAAGTCATGCCAAACAAATAACATTATGGAACATATTGATAAATGTGTGTCTCCTAGCAATTTCACACTGTAAAATGAGATTGAAATATGCAAGAAATGGGATTAATAGCCCCGCTTGAAACGTGGCATCTTGAAAAATGGCTGATGACCATGTGAAGTGTGACTGCGATTCTCAAGAAGCTGCTTGCCATAGAAAACCCTAGTGATTTGTTATGAACTATGACTCTCGAATGCAACTGGGTCCTTTTATTGTCATTTGCATTTCATGACCAAACATTATAGACCGGAAGAACTGCTTAGGAATCTCACGTGGGAGATGGTTCTAGGACTTTGCATGTTAACTGCAAAACATTTATGAGTCCATTCTTCATTGATGATACCTAGGTAATAAACTAACTGCTCGTACTAGGGTGATACAAATTATTTATCCTTGACTTCAAGCTCCTTAAGAGGCTCTAATTTTTTGTGGTCTGGAAAAATAAAGATGATACCTCTGTCACAAAAGTATAGTGTGTCTAAGCCTCCCAGTGCTATGCCCAACACTTGATATGCATTCAACAAATGGTACCTACTATCCTTACGAGCAGCTATCTAGGAGCTCTGGCAATGATGATGCTTAAAAGACCATGCATCTTGCCTAATGTTAGAGCCATCGCTTGTGCCTGTCCTTGACATTAGAGTGACACTTAATTCTGCAAACTCTGTTCTTCTGTGCTAGTCACAAATCCTCGTTTGTTTACCTTCCTTCATCCTGGCCTCTCTTCCCAACTTCAGCTCTTCCTGTTCCCCTATATTCCAACAAACCTGGGCTTTGCACTAACCATCCAACACACTTTCTCACTGCAGTTTCCACTTGTCTCGCTGTCGTAGATGCCCACCCAAATGCACTACACCCTACACCCTATATAATTCCCTGTCAAGAGCCTGCCCTTTCTTCACGCTCCGTAGCAAATGCTCCTTCATGAAGCCACCTCCTTTTCCAGTGTGCTCCTTTCTTCTTTTAAATCCCTGCAAGCCCCTCTTACAAGGCTACGCTTTTTCACTAACGGATATTACTGTCGTACATCATAAGCTCCTTGAAGATGGGTTTTGTCCCATCATCTTGGATTCTTCACTATTATTTTACCTTTTTTTTTGTATACAAAGTGCTCAAATACTAGTTAACTTGAAAGGCAACTTCTAAAGTAAAGTAATATTTTAATATATTCTGTAGTGATGATGATATTGATTATATCATCTACCTTGGACTTGAGTTCATAGCATCTGGCGCACAGTTTGTGGTTATTAATGTTAAGTAAGAATCACGACTGTCTCTAAGCATGGATCTCACTCATCGGGGCTGGTAACGATACTGGGAATATTTTATTTATGATCTACCAGTGTGTATATTTTCTTTCTTTAACAAAATTAAGGGATTTCTTATTATGCTTTTAAAGCTTGACTTTCTATCACTGCTATCTGTGAACTCCAAGTATGTTAAATCACATTTGGTTCCTGGTTTCCTACATTTATTACTTGTCCTCTCCCACCGTCATAAGGTAAAAATCAATTGATTTTATCACTGGAAAAATTCACCATGGGTGACGAGAGAAGAGGAAAAAGAATTTAAACGAATAATTTTCCTGGTTGACTCAGTTTCAGATAGGGAATCCACTGCAATTATACTCGATAACTTAGAAAAATGTGACGACTTGAACTCCTCATACTTGTCTTCAGTGTGTGAGTCACTTAACTCAAAAAATGTCTCTGAGTTTGACATCTAACAAAACCATGGAAACAACACTAACAGTGCTTCCTCCAGCCTCCCTGTAGAGAAGCATGGTGTTTTCAAGAGTATGCATAAACAAAGCCACCTGGTTATAAGACCATCCCCACAGACTGATTCCCTTTCCATTCTCTTTCAACTCTTCTCAGTACTTCTGAATTCTTCAAGGAAGATGTCTCCACTCGGTAATAGTACCATTTTTAATAAACTCTCTGAAGTGTGCTAAGGTTCAACTGAAAAAACAAACAAAAGAGAGAGAGAAGGTCAGGTATAGACACTTCAGTAAGTCAACAGTACACAGGAAGAATTTAAGATTGTTTTATTTTCATTGAACTTATTTTTATAATTACCATCTATATATAATGAATTGGGTTTTCTACTTAAATTTATCCTAACAAACATTTGTTTAAGTATAAGCAGTGAATCAATTAAAAGAAAACACTGGGTAAATAGAGAAAAGAGGTGTAAGACAAAAATCACGGCTCTGACTCTCTATGGTCATCAATATGAACAGAGCCTGGAGGAGACTGTCCCAGAGGCTGCCCCACATTTTATCTGGAGAAAGCTTAGAGAAGAAAAGGAAGGGTTTAGCATGGATTCAGAAAATACTGAATATGCTCTTAAAAACAAATAATTCCTCAATCTTCTCTATATGGGCTTCTTATTTTCTAAAGCTTTTGTAATGTTCTTCTTCATTGCTACATATACTTATTTCAAGTCTCAGCTAAATCTAGACTCACAGTAAAGAAATTACAAAACACTGTCCAACTCACCCTAAATTCCCTCACGTCAGTCACATCAGTTTGTACATATTTCTTTTTTTCTGCACTAGATTATAAACCCCCTGGAAGCAGAGGCCATGTACTCTACTTAGAAAATGTCTGAGAGTAATGCCTGCATTTGTAGATGCTGTTTAATTTCAGCAGTTGCTGTACGTGTATTTTTAGCAATTCAAGTTAAATAAGATCCAAGTGATAGAAGTCCATTCAACTTTACCTTTTACAAGATGTGGAGAAAGACCCTGAGAACTGAGTTTAGTTGGAAAGGTGCTCACAAGTCTCGTCTTGAACTCAAGTCATTACATTTAGAAGCTAGAAGGGGCCTCAGAAATGTACTCGTCAAACTCGGTTCAAGAAAACTGAAATCTGGGTACATTAAGGTCACAAATCTAAGCATTCATACTTCTTAGAATGAGTCTAAACGTTAGAACTGGAATGGAAAGAAATTCCCAGTTCATGCTGCTTCTTCACTGCAAGATTAGTTATTCAATAACTATGTATTGAACGCTTGCTGTATAGATGCCAGGCGTTCACAGTAATTGTGTGAACTCTGCCTATAAGCTGCTTAAACTCCAGAAGCTAATAAATGTTATTATTAGGTAACACTGTGAATAGAATGCTCAAAAGACCTTCAGAGTTGTTTCAATAATAGAAAGTCATATAAAATGTCAGAGTGAGTCAAGCCTTCTAATATGAATCCCTTATCTTGAGAAAAGCCGGTATGATTCACATAGAAGCTGTCTAAAAACTTTCTTGTGAAAGGTCTGCCAATAACCCAAGCACTATGCCAATTCAGAGTGTTCACATTTCTGAAATTTCAAGCAGACAAAATAGTGCTTTTTGTATAGTATACTTACTTCAAGAGTTAGAAAAATCACCAACTCCCTGCCCCTGAAGGTCTGTACTTAACTGTGTATTTAATGCTGACAGGAGCCATCTAAACATTAACATCATTTCTACTCAAAAACAAATTGATACTCAATTCTGTTATTCTCATGACTGTTCATCATCATTCCTCGATGTCAGACATCGTTTTGAATCTGACTTCCCAAATATTCTCTGATCTGTACTTTCTGGAACTAATATTCATGATGATAATGTCACTATTGGTATCTAGATTTATATGTGATGTATAAACCATGGCTTACTATTTTTAAATCTAGCTGGTTGTCTATCTGAATGATCTACTAATACATATGTGTGTGTGTCTATGTACATAAAATAAAAAATCTTAACCAAACAGAAGTTGTGCAAAGATTTTTAAAACACTAACCTGATATTGTGGAAAAAATAATGAGTCTAGGAGAGAAAATAAAATTGTAAAATTATTTGGAGATATTTTTCTCTTTCTAGTTGAAACAAATTTCCAACTAAGAGTAACTGAGATTATTTTTATATGGGTAAAGTGAAACGGAGAATTAAGATAATAGTCTGAATATGTTAGAATATCAACCCATGTCTCAATTATATTCCTATTTATTTGGGTAATTGTCTCCATTTTTCAACATATTTTATTCTTTACTATACATAATACTTATACATACTGATGGGGTACATATTTTGATACATGCACAGAGCGTGTAATGATCAGGTCAGGGTATTTAGGATGTCCATTACCTCAAACACTTATTTCTTTCTGTCAGTAACATTTCAAATCTTCTCTTCTAGATATTTTGAAAAATACAATATGTTGTTAAATATATTCACCCTACCACGCTATCAAACACGAGAACGTATTGAACAACATTTTGTATAGGTGTAGACTTTACTTAATGGACGTTAACTTTTGTCCCATCTTGAAATGACATAAAAACAATTTATATCCCTTCACTATCTATTAAGGAGATAATTTTGGAAGTGGTATTAGTCATTGTTTGGGTAGATATGTTTTGAACTTATAATTTTTTGTTATTGCCAAATTTAAAACATTTCCATCTGAATTCTGATACTTTAGGTTTAATTGTCCATATTTACCATTTTTGAAAAGTCAAGTACTAAAGATGGTTTCACACAAAATACTATGAAGTATTTAAAAAACAAGGAACACCAATGTTTCTTAAACTCTTCCAGAAAATTAGAAAAGAAAATAACACCTCTTAAATCAAGCTAGGAGGCCAGAATTACCCTGACACCAAAGCCAAAGGCAGCACATAAAAAAAGAAAACTATAAATAGATATCCCTACTAAATATAAACGCAAAAATCCACAACAAAAGACTAGTAAACCAAATGAAGTAGCATGTTAAAAGAATTATACACCATGATCAATTGGGATTTATCCCAAGAATACAAGGGTGTATATACAATGAATATAATACACCACATTAATAGAATGATGGGGGGAACACATAATCATCTCAAGTGAAGCTGAAACAACATTTGAACGTATACAACATGCTTTCATGGTAAAAACACATGATAAACCAGGAATAAAATGGAACATCCTTAACGTAATAAAGTGCATTCAGGAAAAACCCGTGGCTAACATATACTCAATGATGAAAGGCCGAAAACATTCCTCTAAGTTCAGTAATAAGACAAGGATGCTACTTTCACCGCTTTTATCCAGCATTATACTGGAAGATCAAGCAAAGGCAATTAGCCAAGAAAAAGAAATAAAAGGTATTTTAATTGGAAAGAAAGAAGTAAAATTATCTGTATTTACAGAACACATAATCTTATATGTAGAAAATTCTCTCTCTCTCTCTCTCTGTCTCTGTGTGTGTGTGTGTATATATACGTATATATATCTATATATGTAATATATAGATATATTTTTCAAAGCACCACAATTCAACAACAAACAGACAAATAATGCAATTTAAAGATTGGAAAAGGACTTGAACAGACATTTATCCTAAGAAGGTACACAAATGATCAACAAGCACATGAAAAGACGTTCAAAATCATTAGTCACTAGGGAAATGCAAATTGAAACCATAATGAGACACCATATCACATCCACTAAGGTGGCTATAATTTTTTAAAAAGCTGAAATAACAAGTGCTGGTGAGGATGTTGAGAAATTGGAAGCCTTGTGTATTTTGCTACAATGTAAAAGATGCAGTCACCATGAATAATACTTTGGCTTTGTCCTGAAAAGTTAACATAGAACTATCAGACTACTTAGCAATTCCATTCCTATTTATGTAGCGCAAAGACTTGAAAACAGGTATTCAAACACATATCTGTACACCAATGTTCATATTAGCACTATTAACAAATAACCAAAAGGTGAAAAATAAATAAATTTCCATCAGTGAATGGATGGATAAACAAAATGTGGTATAGCTACACAATGGAATATTATTCAGCTGCAAAAAGGAATGAAGTACTCAAACATGCTATAACAAGGCTGAACCTTGAAAACATGTTAACTGAAAGGAATCAGACATAAAAAGTTATATATTGTATGATTCTAAATGTCTGGAATAGGAAAATCCACAGAGACAGAAAACAGATTAGTAGTTTATGAAAAGGATCTCCTTTGGGTTGATGAAAATGTTTTGGAACTGGGTAAAGGTTATGTATGGTTTCACAACATTGTGAATACACTAAATCCCACTGAATTGTACACATCAAAATAGTTAATTTTATGTTATGTGAATTTCACCTCAATTAAAAAAGGCTTTGCCCATTGAAATGTTTTAAAAGGTCTTTTAAAAACTAAATTAAATTTAATTACATGTTCAAAAAACTCCCACTTTCTAAAAATTCTTCACAGCTATTTGAGTACTTTGTTTTTTGTTGTTGTTGTTGTTGGGTTTATTTGGGAGAAAGGATTGTCTGTTGACTTTGTTATTGTCTTTTGTTTTATTATTTTTACTTCATTATTAAGTCAAGGCTAAAGATGCAACAGGTAGTGAATCAACCAAACAAAGCAGTCTTCTAAGCTTCCTAGAAGATGTGTAACAAAATTGAACCACCGGATCTAGGAGTCTTTAAAACTCTACCATTTGACTATTAACTCATCTAACAGTTTTGCATACTGATCTAATTTTACCAATTAGATCACAGATTATTAGAGTGAAAGCAGAGTACCTGTGACTGCTGTTGAGTTCTCTTACATCACGCTGGAAATGCAGTAGAAGTTTTTCAAACCACCTTTGATTGACAACCTAATTTTCATTTATTTTAAAAATAACAAAACATAAACAGGAATCCCTTCTATCAATGAAAATAAATTTGGAAAGTTTTTAAACTTTTGTTCAGAAAGTTAAAGAACAAGGATTGACCTACATTGCTGTGTCTTGAATTGGCCAGTATTTTCACTTAGACCAAGGAAATTTTTAAGGTCACCTCTCTTACTAAAGAAGTGTTGACTTAGATATTTAAGGTTGAAAATCGCTCCTTCAGAAGCTCCAAAATCACTTAAGCAAAACTAGAAGCAGCCTTTATGCAATCAGCACATTTATTTACACACACCCCGTCTTAATTCTTCAACATGCCTTTGAAACACTAAACTCGACAGGTTTTGAAAAGGTGCCTTGTTTCAACATATAACTATGAGAACACCCATAATGCGGCTGTTTCCTTTCAAAAGAAGGAATGCAGGGAATTTTTTTTTTCTGTTTAAACAAATGCTATTGTTTTATTGCCAGTTTTGCCTTAAAAGTACTCATTAACAAATCCAGCAGCCTTATTAGGTATTTTTAATCAGTTAACAGTGCTGTCAGAACTTGTTATAAATTCCTATACACTATGTGAAAGTTCCTTAGTTTCCAGTCATTCTTTGAACCTGTGACTAGATACCTGGCAATTTATTTCCAGATTGTTGCTTTAATGTTGTACAGTCACCATATTATGATAGGATTTCCTTAAAACAGTATAAAAAGTAGTTTCTTCAGTTTTACACTAGGAAATTGATGATAAATTCATATTATATTGTCTGAGTATGTTTTCAGCTTCTGAATCTGTGTATGCTATAAAATGGCACATTAAATATTAACTCCATGCAGTTGTAACCACTTGGAATGCCAGCATTCCCCCGCCCGGCCTGCATAGTAAAGGGTCCTCTTTCCAGATACAAACCAATCAGAAATTTATTTAAAAGTTAACAGATGATATTCCACTCATTTATGTCAATCTTATGGAAATCCTGGCCTTTATACTGTTTTTACTTTTCAAACATTTCAGCATACTGTGTTTCAATACTTGAAACATTCAAAACTGTTTGATGTTGTAATGCTCCATTAATCTGTTATTTTAAGAAACATAAAACTAAAATGTGACCTGAAAATGAACTAAAAAAAAAAACAAATGCTGAACACACAAACTTAAGCCTAATGCAAGTATTTTTTGCAACATTTATCCCATCAAAAACTGTCTATGACTTCAGCCTGCATACATTTGTTTTCTTTTTTTCTTCTTTGATTCACAATCATCTATAGTATAACCACGATATAATTAACAACAGACAAAAAACTTGTAAATTCAAGATTCTGAAAATCATATTGCAACAAAATCTTTGCTGCCCTTTCTCATTTTCTGAAAACAGAAAGTTTAAAAAATGCGATTGACACCAAATTAGAATTAAGGTTATGCATTGTCATTCACTTAGTCACAAAATACTGAGATGTTGTGTTCTTACCATGTCATCCATATCATATTAAATATTCTGGGGAATGTAAATGAAGTACAAAATGTATTCTTGGTCTCTGCAGTACAACCAATAAAATTACCTCCCCTACACAGACACCGGGTGTCATTGTGGGATGACATCACCTAAACAAGACAAGAATGAAAGGACTCTAGTTTCTGAATACAAGCTTTGTATAGGTATTTTTCAGCAAGTAGACCATAAAAGGCCAATCATCCTAAATCCCCCTTCTGAAGAAATTGAGGGCAATTAAAAAGATGAAAATCTACTAACTTAATTATCACAAGGATATGAAAATTACCCCACAAGTCAATCTTGGCTTCAGAATATATTAATTATTCACAGCATCCACTGACCCCTCCTCCTTTGGTAGGTCATTAACCTTCCCCAGCAGAAAGAAATCTCCCCATTGCACACTACTTAGAATGTTTTGCCTTGAATGTTATAAACTAGTAGTCCTTCAACGCCAGGTAAATAACGTACCATCAATCAACACTAGTGATGAAAGTCAAGTGTAAAAAGGCACTAAAACATGCTGCATTTCAAAGAAGCTGAACAACCATCCATCATTTGTCTTTGACACTTAGAGAGGTAGCAGGTACACTGAATTGGAGGGCAGGGGAGGGGAAAGAGGAAGAACCTCAAAGTAGGCAATATCCAAACCAACAAGTTGCTACAGAAAAAAAAATGTTTTTTTAACTAACTAGAATATATAGCCATGCTTTGACTTCAAATTAACAGATTTTTACATGGTAAAGCTTATTTTTTACTAGGGATTAGGAAAGACAAGAGAATGCATAATACGCAAAAGGCAGAGTTTCCGTCTCAAAATTTTTTAGCTAATCATAAATGTAAAATCTACTTTTATGGTTATATATTATATATGACATATATAATATTATACTTTCACGCTTATATAATATTACATATATACAATGATCATTATAGAAAGATTTTGTAGCACCAGTGCATATTTTAAATATGGGAAATATAATTGTCTGTAATCCAGTTTTATATTATTTTGAATTGTGAGTTTGAAAAGCACTACAAAAATTCGTTGTACTTAGAGGTTAAGGATGGGCAGCATAAGGTTGTAAACACTTCAGCCTGCAAATCTGAATTTGAAGTTGGGTAGTATGACATATCCAGCTTTGTTCTTTTTGCTTAGGATTGTCCTTGTTACGCGAGCTCTTTTGGGTTCCGTAAGAATTCTAAAATAGTTTTTTCTACTCCTGTGAAGAATATCAATGTAGTTTAATGAGAACAGCATTGAATCTATACATTACTTTGGGCCGAATGGCCATTTTCACAATATTGATTCTTTCTATCCATGAGCATGGAATGTTTTTCCATCTGCTTGTGTCCTCTCTGATTTCCATGAGCAGTGTAGTTCTCCTTGAAGAGGTCCTTCACTTCCCTTGTTAGCTGTATTCCTAGGTATTTTATTCTCTTTGTAGCAATTGTGAATGGACGTTCATTCATGATTTGGCTCTCTGCTTGTCTGTTGTTAGTGTTTAGGAATGCTTGTGATTTCTGCACATTGATTTTGTATCCTGAGCCTTTGCTGAAGTTGCTTATCAGCTTAAGAAGCTTTTGGCCTGAGTCAGTGGGGATTTTCTAGGTATGGGATCATGTCATCTTCAAACAAAGACAATTTGACTTCCTCTCTTCCTCTCTGCATACCCTCTATTTCTTTCTCCTGACTGATTGCTCTGGCCAGAGCTTCTAATACTATGTTGAATAAGAATGGTGAGAGACAGCATCCTTGTCTTGTGCCAGTTTTCGAGGGGAATGCTTCCCCAGCATTTGTCCATTCCATATGATATTCGTATTGGCTGTGGGTTTCTCATAAATGACTCTTATTATTTTGAGGTATGTTCCTTTAATACCTAGTTTATTGAGAGTTTTTAATACAAAGGGATGTTGAATTTTATTGAAGGCCTTTTCTCCATCTATTGAGATAATCGTGTGTTTTTTGTCTTAAACAGATAATCGTCTGTTTATGTGATGAATTACACTTGTTGATTTGCATATGTTGGACCAGCCTTGCATACTGGGGATGAAGCCGACTCGATTGTGGTGGATAAGCTTTTTAATGTGCTGCTGGATTCGATTTGCCAGTATTTTTTTGAGGATTTTTGCATCGATGTTCATCGGGGATATTGGCCTGAAATTTATGTTGTTGTATCTCTGTCAGGTTTTGGTATGAGGATGATGCTTGCCTCATAAAATGAGCTAGGGAGGAGTCCCTTCTTTTCAATTGTTTGGAATCCTTTCAGAAGAAATGGTATCAACTTCTCTTTGTACCTCTGGCGACAGTAAGAAAATCAGCATTGTACTGGCACCAAAACAGGCACGTAGACCAATGGAACAGAACAAATAACTCAGAAATGAAGCCACACATCTACAACCAGCTGATCTTCAATAAATCTAAAACAAATGAGCAATGGAGAAAGAATTCCCTATTTAATAAATGGTGCTGGGAGAACTGGCTAGCCATCTGCAGAAAATTGAAACTAGACTCCTTCCTTACACCTTATACAAAAAATTAACTCTAGAGGGATTAAAGACTGAAATGTAAAACTTAAAACTATAAAAACCCTAGAAGAAAATCTAGGCAATACCATTCAGGACATCAGCATGGGCAAGGATTTTATTATGAAATCACCAAAAGCAATTGCGACAAAAGCAAAAATTGACAAATGAAATCCAACTAAACTAAAGAGCTTCTGCACAGCAAAAGAAAATATCACCAGAGTGAACGGTCAACCTACAGAATGTGAGAAAATTATTGCAGCCTATCCATCTGACAAAGGTCTAATGTCCAGAATCTACAACGAATTTAAGTAAATCTACAAGAAAGAAACAAACAACCATGGCCAGGCACGGTGACTCACACTTGTAATCCCAGCACTTTGGGAGGTCGAGGTGGGCAGATCACGAGGTCAGGAGTTCGAGACCAGCCTGGCCAATATTTGAAACCACGTCTCTACTGAAAACACAAAAATTAGCCAGGCGTGGTGGTGCACACCTGTGGTCACAGCTACTCAGGAGGCTGGGGCAGAAGAATTGCTTGAACCCAGGAGGTGGAGGTTGCAGTGAGCCGAGATTGTGCCACTGCACTCCAGCCTGGGTGACACAATGAGATTCTGTCTCAAAAAAACAAACAAACAAACAAACAAAAAACAACAAACAAAAAAACCACCCACCAACAACAAAACAACCCCACTAAAAAGTGGGCCAAGGACACGAACAGACACTTCTAAAAAGAAGACATACATGCAGCCAACAAACATGAAAGAACGCTCAACATCACTGATCACCAGAGAAATGCAAATCAAAACCACAATGAGATACCATCTCATGCCAATCAGAATGGTGATTATTTAAAAAGTCAAGAAACAACAGAAGCTGGCAAGATTGTAAAGAAAGAGGAACGCTTTTACACTGTTGGTGGAAATGTAAATTAGTTCAACCATTGTGGAAGACAGCTTTTTGATTCCTCAAAGATTTAGAACCAGAAATACCATTTGATCCACCAATCCTGTTACTGGGTATATACTCAAGGAATGTAAGTCATTGTACTGTAAAGATACATGCACGCCTATGTTCATTGCAGCACTATTCACAATAGCAAAGACATGGAATCAACCCAAATGCCCATCAATGATAGACTGGATAAAGAAAATGTGGTACATATACACCATGGAATACTATGCAGCTGTAAAAAGGAATGAGATCATGTCCTTTGCAGAGACATGGATGGAGCTGGAAGCTATTATCCTCAGCAAACTAATGCAGGAACTGAAAAGCAAACACCGCAAGTTCTTACTTATAAGTGGGAGTTGAATAGTGAGAACACAAGGACACAGGGAGGGGAGCAACACACACTGGGGCCTGACAGGGAAGGAACTGGGTTGGGGGCGGGTGGAAAGCATCAGGAAAAATAGCTAATACATGCCGTGCTTAATACCTAGGTGATAGGTTGGTAGGTGCAGCAAACTACCATGGCACACGTTTACCTACGTAACAAAACTGCACAGGTACCCTGGAACTTCAAAGTAAATTAAATTTTTAAAATCTGTATTAAAAAATAAATAAATAAACATTTGAAAACAATGAAATAGACCATCACTCTGTTTGTACTTTTTGGGCTAATTTTTTAAATTCACTGGACAAACAAGACTGAGAAATGTATTGCCATTTATGAAGGGGGAGAAAAATGCAACCATGACTCGATTTTCAGTATATTTCCCTTTAAAATATCGGGAACATATTCATGCTTCCTCCATTACTGAAGCCCTCGCAATATATGTAGTCCACTGTAAATGAGAGAAGTTGAAGACGACTTCTTTAAGAATAGAATCAAAAGTATTTATGGGTCAATTCTACTTTTGCTGAGAATATTTGGCTTAAAACCAGACACCTTGAGTTCCTACCTGCAAAGACAGGACACACCACAGAAGTGGATGCTGAAGGAGATGCTTGAACTTGGGCCAAGAGAGATAACAGAGCCAGAGAACAAAAGACAAACTTGAGCCAAAAGGCGCACTGCCAATTAATGTTTTACTGTAAAAGAAAGTTCATACATAAACATGTTCATGAACAAGAAACCAAAAGGAATTTTTGCTCTCAGATTTGGGGATAGTATAAAGACAAAGAATTAGAAGTAGAAAAGATTTTATAGAGAAGAGAAAGAAGATTTTTTTTTTCAAAGAGTCTGAAAATGCCTTGAGCCAAACAGGATGGAATGCAATGGAAATATCACTGTGACAAGAATGAGTTAGAGCAAATTAATATCTACATGCACCCGGTAGCCGGTAGCCCCACTAACAACACTGAAAGGGAAGGTCAAGATTTCTGTGATGAATACACAGCACTCAGCAGTAGCCATTCCAGGTCAAAGTCAAAGGACAATTAATTGATTTGTATTAATGCTTTATTCTTTTAAGATATAGTACATGGTGATACTTCAAAGTAATCATTTTTTAATTTAAGCCAGAACAGAAAAGTCCTTAATGCAGTTATTTCACAAACTACTCATAAGCACAAAGACTGTTTTGCTAAAGGTGAAAATATGCCAAGTGCTGAGTGAGAATGACCCCATAACATTCCAGGAATACTATGGCCAGAATGTCAGGCTGTTGCCTTTCAACATTTTCTCTTACACTTTGTCTTAAATGAAAACATGAGCAGATGGGAGGAGTACTTATTTAAAATTTCTGCTCTAGTTGTTTTATTCAAATTCATTTGACATAAACAGGAACTCTAAAACTAACATAAACAGTTCTGCTTTCATCACCCTCGTCAATTTCTGGGGAAGATCAATGAAACTGAATACTTTCTAGCATGAAGTGATTTTTTTTTTCCCTTCTTATGAGATGTACCAAGAAGAAAACAGATACAATCATATCTTCTAAGGAGGACAAATAATTATAAGTCTTTATTTCTGTAACTTGAGTTACACAAATAGTTTTTGTGGAAAGACTGCCCTCCATTATTAATGAACACTATATTGGAAAATTTTTTTACTTTCAGTCAGATTTCCCAGGCTTAGCACTGCTGACATTATGGGCTGGATAATTCTTTGTTTTAGAGGGCTGTGTCTGTACATAGCAGGATGTGTCGCCTCATCCCAGCCCTTATGCACTACAGCCCTTCCCCCATTTGCAACAACCAAAAATTGCCAAATGTCCTACCCAGGGGGATAAAATCATCCCAGTTGAGAACAACTCTTTTAGAGAAAGTTTTCAAAAAGGTATAAGCCTTCACATTTACAATGAATTCCTTACACTTATTACATCAATGATGACAAAAACTTAGGTTATAAAAGTATAGTCATAGTCAAGGATATAAAAGGAAAGAATAATGTTTATAATGGAAGGTTCACACCCTCATTGGTCCTTACTCAAAGGCCCCATCTGGGGGCCCAAATCCCTCACCCCAAGAACAAACGGAATTATGTCTCAGTTCAGTCATTTAAGGTGGGATATTCAGGACAAAAATTCTTGTCTGTGGCCCTGAAGGATGATTATTAAGGAACAGCACCCAGGAGGAACCTGGGGTAAAGTTGGGGAAAGAATAGGGAAGGTGAAAAGCCAAGCAGAGTGTGATTTTAGTTGTGATCTAGGCCCTGCTTGGTGCTTGGAGAGCTGTGGAGCATAAAAATTGCACCAGAGGGTAGGTCTTACCTACAGTAAGAGGGTAGGTCTTACCTCCATGGGTAGGTCTTACAGTAAGAGGGTAGGTCTTACCTCCATGGGTAGGTCTTATAGTAAGAGGGTAGGTCTTACCTCCATGGAGGCAAGGGGCCTTTCATACCTGCATCCATCAGCCATTGGCTGCAGGCCACTGGGAATGGCACCATCGCCTCCAGCACAAGGCAGCTCCCCTAGGCCAAGAGCCGTCCTTTCAGGCCTGTAGCTGCAGCCCGTGTGCAGTCAGCACCCACAGCAGCTGGTGGATGGGAACTCACGCACAGACAGGGATCTGGAGCTCCAAAAGAAACAAACAAAAAGCAAATGACTGTCCCCCACACAAGGTGAGTTATCAGCAGCCTCCTTGCTGGCCAGGGCTTAGAGGAATACCCTACTCTATGCTGTTTAGTGCTGAGCATCTCATTGGAAATGCAGAATGGAATATGGTGTTGTGGAATGCAAGGTGGGTGTCATAAAGTAGCATACATTTATTTTGTAAAGAATTAATAGACACCAAAAAATTAAAAATTTTGAGGAATGACAATTTGGCTAATCCATTGATTATTATATATTATCTAGCACAACTACAATTACAGCAATCTTTTGGAACTGAATCAGAAGGTATATATATCTTCATTCTTTGGCAAATAACTTGCAAAATTTTATTTATAAAAAATAATGAAAACACGACAAAATTATTTTTTGCACAATAGCAAATTGAGATGTTTGGGTTTTTATTGTTGTTTATTGTTGTTTTTTACTTGCTGTAGAATTTTTTCCAGAAGTATCTGTCTAAAGCAGCAGGTCTTAAACTACATAGTCTTAGGATCTCCCCTGTATATTCTTAAAAAATACTGAAGACTTCAAAGGCTTCCGTTCATGTGGATCGTATCTACCAATATTTATTATATTCAAAATTGAGAAATGCATAAATATTTATTGTTATTTATTTTTAAAAACAATAGTATAGTAACCCATTACATGTTAATATATATAATATATTCTCATGCAAAATAACCATATTTTCAAAAAAAAATGAATAAGAAGGGTGGTACTATTTTACATTTCGCAAATCTCCTTAGTGTCTGACCTAATGGAAAATTTGAAAAGTTTTGTTTAATGTGTATGAACTAAAGCATTCTCACACAGTTATGTGTGAGGAAAAGGGAGGAGTATTTGTTGTTGTTGTTGTTGTTGTTGTTGTTGAGATGGAGTCTCCCTCTGTCGGCCAGGCTGGAGTGCAGTGGCCAATCTTGGCTCACTGCAACTTCTGCCTCCCAAGTTCAAGCAATTCCCCTGCCTCAGCCTCCTGAGTAGCTGGGACTACAGGTGCCTGCCGCCATGCCCGGCTAATTTTTGTATTTTTAGTAGAGACGGGGTTTCACCTTGTTGGCCAGGATGGTCTCGATCTCCTGACCTCGTGATCTGCCCACCTCGGCCTCCCAAAGTGCTGGGATTACAGGCATGAGCCACCACGCCTGGCCAGGAGAAGTATTTTAATTGCCTTTTCAGATAACTGTGGATATGATTCTTTACTACTACACCAAAACTTGACAATTGATAGTTTTTAAAAGACAGCTGCAATGTGGATATCATATCAGTGAATTCTTTGTGCTCTATTAAAATCCACTGCTCTAGCATACAGCTGGAACAGGTCTTTTTTACTCAGGCACGATTTTTGCAATATTGTGTATGGCCATGTGGAAAACACTGGTTTATTGAAGTATATAGATCTTCCAAATATTGACACATTTCATTAATCAATACCAAAAAAATCACATTTTGATACTACTACTGATCTTATAAGAAAAGTCTGTATTAGGAAGCAACCAGTTTCACAGAGGCAGATACAAGTTTTCCAAAATTCTAATTTTCACTGGCAGCACACATTATCAGTGGTTTCACTTCCGGTGAAAAGCTCACTTCATTTTCAAGAAAATGTCTATGAAATAGGCAAGTCTGAATAACTATAGTTGGTGTGAATAACATAGTTTGTCCTCAAACAGTTGGTTGGAGACTTTTCCTTACGTCACCCACTGTATTCAGTAAGCAGTAGAAGTGCTTTATTTACACTTCTCGTTCTTCTAGATGTGCACTCAGAGACTGAAATTAATACAATTAATGATTCTTATTGTTTCATCAAGAACATTCTTAAGCAAAGCCAGTGGATTGCTTTGTTTTGTTTTGTTTTGTTTGAATGCACATGTATAACAATAAAGAATACAGTAACCACTGCATCTTGGTGCCACTAGATCTGTGCTAAGGCACTAGCCATTTTATACATCATTGCTTTTGTGCCATTGGTATAAAATGTGAGTGAAAAGGGTAAATAATGTGTTGGTATCACCCTGAGCCTTGTTTTGAGTTGCAGATACCCTGAAAGCTACTCAGAAACCTTCCAAGGACCATCAGAAGGCACTTTGAGAACCACTGTGATAGACAAGCCCTCAGAGGCATTTCCCTGCGATTCTCACTGTGCTCTACTACACTGACAAGGAACCCAACCAGAGTTGAGGGAAATTCAAGTTTGGCAAGTTTTGTCTCCCTCAAACCCCCAAGGCCACAATCTCAAGGATCTGCTGCCTTCTAGGCTTTTCCACTCAATCTCAGAGGTGGAGAATTGATTTCAAAGACTTTAAATCCAGGAACAGGGTGGGAAGACAGAGGATGAGAAACAGAAACCGGAATGGGATATGCAGCCGGGATGGAGATGTTGAAGTTAGGAGTTACTAAGCAAAGCTTTGTATGTAATATCTCACATACTTGATAAAGCAAAAACCAATCAATCAATCAGATTATTTCCATGGTCACTTCCCATTCTGCTATTCTCTAATTAGAATGGAAACATTTACTGTCGTCCAGTCAACATACAACTACCCTTTTAGTCACTAAAATCCATTACAGGTTAAAATTCGAGAAGTGCCGAAGAGGCAGTTGAATATGGAAAAGTAATTTTGCATCCTTTCAGTCAAGCATAGCACATATTACAGCTATCTTTAGAAGACGTAGGAGCTCTGAGGAAATTTGTTCGTATCACATTTAGGAACAATTAATCCCCAAAAGACAATGTGATACTTCAAACATTGCCAGTACAATCTTTCCAGAGACTGTCATTAAATCTTTACTATATACGGAGGGGAAAAACTGCCTTGTGTGGAATTTCCCTTTATTCCGTTGAAATACTGAGAATTCCTATTTGATCCAGTCTGAAGCCCTATTATACTCCAGTAGATCTTTGGGATGACTTCCAGGCCAAATCCATCCACTATACAGCATGTCAGTTATCTTCACTTCACTGCACACTGGAAAAACGTGTGCAGAATCTCGGGTGAACTGCTGTAACAGGGTTTGTAACATTTGTGATGTGGATGACATTTTAAAGTGGCTTTACGGACAAAGTATCCTGGGGAATTACTGTGAAGCCAAATAATGAGAAAGACACACAAATCTATAATCAATAAATCTGATGTAAAATTACATTGAAGAATGCAGAATTAAAATAATAACATGCTAAATTGTTTCTTAATTGTATATGGAAAACATTCCAATCAGTAAATTGGAATACTTTTATAGGCAATTGTAACAGAAGTCTTGAGATTTCAGGGTGATGCTTCTGGATGTTAAACACCCTCTTGCAATCTAAACAGCAACTTCTTAAAGAACTTAAGAGAAAAAGTTCCTTAATAGATGATGTTAAGTAATGTTTCACTTTTTCTCCTCAGAATTCCTATGGTTAGCTGACACAGGTGCAGAGAAAGCCGATCTTACTTTCTGATTACTTTTTTAGTTTCCAGCCACTCTATTTACATTTTAAAAAGTAAGGGAAAGTTGTCAATTTTTCACCAATTCAGATGAAAATTCCTTTTTCTTAAAGTAGTTCTCCATTTCAGAAGAAACATAGTCTGATACTAGAATTATTCATTTTCTTATTTCTGCATTTCTATTTTCAAATGCAAATGAGGCCTGTCTTTTTTTCTATCTTACAATATAACTTGACAATGAAAACTATAGAACTTCCTATATGTTTAGCATATTAAATATATATTTAACATAGAAAGCATATGACACAAATTAAGCACAGGTTTTTTTATATTTTACACTATTATTCCAATTTTAAGTTAGGTGCAAACGATCTTGAATCTTTTGATATTGTGGATCTTTGTGATCTCTCTATCGAAGTAAATCGTTATCCTAACAGAATAGTTCTACTCTTCTCTAAAGATCCCACACTGAAATTGAATCAACAAAATCTATCACAAGTTTGTAGATGCTTGACCGCAATAGCCTCTAGAGTATTCTTCCAAAGAAGACCTACAGATATTTCTGCAGTGACTCATTTTCCCAAGAAGGTAAAATCTATCTTACTGACTCCCTGCAAATATAATTTGAAGAAAAGAACCTCTACTGATTTAACCATTATGTTACTAAAATAACTGAGTTAGCAGTTAAAGAAATAGAAACCCTTTAGCTAAATTAATGTATTTAGCAATATATCAATGGTTTTTATTATATTTCCGGACTCTGGATAGCTCAGTGCAGTTGATGAAACAGTATTTCCTTTAGTAGATCAACGCTTCCATGGTCATATCTTGTCACAAGAAGGAAATACTGAAGGATATGATTGCCCGTCTCTGTTCCTCATGCTTTCAAAATCCAAGAAATGAGATCATTTTAACAATTATCAGCCCATACAATAGCCCACTAAATCAGCAACTTCAACCTAATAATTTTGAAATGAAATGTGACCTAATCTCAAACGAGTTCTGCTTTATTGAGATCCTTTCATCCTATCATCAATATATGATCCAAAGGGCTTCCTTTAAAGACCATGAATTAAAGTTGCATTATTCCCACCCTGAGGCACACTAAAGTGAACTCCCAAAAATAAATGAATGATATATGATCCAAGCTCAAACTATTCACTGCAGTTCCAAAGCTGTGAGTCCTAATTCATGAAGAGACATTAAGTGAAATGATATAAATACCATGAGATAATATTCTGGAGGGCATCAACAGAATAACTTGCTTATTAATTCAATATAATTAAATTAGAATACCATATAATGAATGAAAAATAAAATATGAGCTCAAGAAAATTAAAAGAGAAGGAAAGATAAGGGTCACAACAAATGATTCTTGAACAATTGTTACCAACACACCAAGGGTTCAGTCTTGGTCCTGCGCTCGCTGCACAGAAAGCCAATCACTGAGACAATGAGTATTGCCAAGGGAGAAGGCTTTAATTGGGTGCTGCAACTGAGGAGATGCCGCAGTCTCAAATCCATCTCCCTGACTGACTAAAACCAGGGCTTTATATAGCAGCCAGGAAATGTAACAATGTGTAAGAAATCAGGAACTCGAGAGGGGCAAGGAAGCGATCCTGGTGAATGAGGGTCCCGCATCTGGTGTGGTGATCTGGGTTCAGTTCTTTGATGCTTTTTGTGAGAGGCTTGAAGGTAGTTTCCTGAGGAAGGAACTCAGATAAAACAAATACCAGTTTCAAACTTCAACAGCAGAAGGTTCATTCCTCTGTTTGTCCAAAAGCACTGTCTATAGGACTTTTGGGTTGCCTTCACAATGAATAGGTTACATGGGACGTATCTCCATGCTGAAAATTGGGAGGACGTGCTCTCCATCCTAGTGATGCCCTCAGAGCAACATGGACATCACATCACTGATTTTTTTTTTTGGAAAGGATGAAATAATGTTTTTATTTACAGAGGACAGATCTTCTATGCAGAAAAAATAGAATTTATAAGAAATTATTTAAAAATTAAAAGAATAGGATTTATTTCAAAAAACAAACTAATACATGAATTTAGCAAGGCCACAGGATGTGTGGTCAATATTTAAAAATCTATTATATTTTTATATGCTATGAATGAAAATAGGAAATAGCATACAAAGTATAAATTACATATGGTTAAATTTAACAAAATAGGTACAATACCTGTACACTGAAAACTACAAATCTTGCTGAGAGAAATTAAAGAAAACCTGGATAAATGGGAAGATATACCATATTCACCAGTTGGAAAACCTCAATATTGTTAAAGTAAATAGGTGAACGACAGTAACAATGCAATTGCAATACACTCTCAGCAAGTTCTTTAAAAATAGTAATAATAATAATAATAAATGTTTCATACACTTGAATTTTATTTATTTATTTATAACTTTTATTTTAGGCTCAGGGGTATATGTTCAGGTTTGTTACATAGGTAAACTCATATCATGGGGGTTTGTTGTACAGATTATTTCATCACCCAGGTACTAAGCCCACTACCCACAGTTGTTTTTTCTGATCCTTTCCCTCCTCCCAATTCTGACCCTCAGGTAAGTCCCAGTGTGTGTTGTTCCCTTCTTGGTGTACATGTGTTCTCACTATTTAGCTCCCATTTATAAGTGAGAACATGCAGTATTTGGTTTTCTGTTCCTGCATTAGTTTGCTAAGGATAACGGCCTCCAGCTCCATCCATGTTTCTGCAAAGGACATGATCTTGTTCTTTTCTATGACTGCATAGTATTCCGTGGGGTACATGTACCACATTTTCTTCATCCACTCTACCATAGATGGGCATTTACAGCGATTCCACGTCTTTGGTATTGTGAATAGTGCTGCAATGGACATATGCATGCATGTGTCTTTATGACAGAACAATATATATTCGTTTGGGTGCATACCCAGTAATGAGATTGCTGGGTTGAATGGCAGTTCTATTTTAGCTCTTTGAGAAATTATCACACTGCTTTCCACCATGGTTGAACTAATTCACACTCCCCTTAACAATGCATAAGTGTTCCCTTTTCTCCACGATCTTGGCAGCATCTGTTACTGAAGTCTCCAAAAGCAATTGCCACAAAACAAAAAACTGACAAATGGGAGAAAATATTTGCAAACTATGCATCTGACAAAGGTCTTGTATCCAGAATCTATAAGGAACCTAAATAAATTTACAAGAATAAAAACAAACAATCGCATTAAAAAGTGGACAAAGGACATGAACAGACACTTTTCAAAAGAAGAAATACATGCAGCTACAGGCATATGAAGAAAAAGCTCAACATTACTGATCATTAGAGAAATGCAAATCAAAACCACAATAAGATACCACCATCTCACACCACTCAGAATGACTGTTGTAGCACTTAATTTTTATCTGCCAAAAAATTTAAACAAACAGAAGTCATTTTATTTAGTTAAGCTCATGTTTATTCTCTGTGGATTTTTAAAATGTATTACATAATTTAAACAAGGTCTGTCCTGGTACTCTCGCCTCTCATTCTCACTGTACATTTGCCATTCACTAATACGTTCCATTGTTACATATTTTTGGAGGAAGACTCTCTTAATTATGTTCTAAATTCTAGTGCCAATGTTGTTAGAATAATAGGAGTAATTACTAAACAGTATCTTTTAGGAGAAACCATTAAACAGTATCTTTTAGGAATGTATTATTTTACTAGCATTTGTGGCTTTTTTCTTCTTCTTTTTTTTTTTCTTTTTTTTTGAGACAGAGTCTCACTCTGTCACCCAGGCTGACAGCCCTATCTTGGCTCACAGCAACCTCCACCTCCTGGGTTCAAATGATCCTTGTGCTCCAGCCTCCTGAGTAGCTAGGATTACAGGCATGCACTTTTAGTAGAGATGGGATTTCATCATGTTGGTCAGGCTGGTCTCAAACTCCTGACCTCAGGTGATCTGCCCACCTAGGCCTCCTTAAGTGCTGGGATTACAAGTGAGAGCCACCTTGCCCAGTCATTTGTGGCTATTTTAAAGTATGTACAAAGCACAATATGCTCCTATATTCAAAACTTGGCAAATATCATGTGTATATTTTCTTTTTCTTTTTTCTTTTTTATTATTTTTTTTTTTTTGAGACAGAGTCTCGCTCTGTTGCCCAGGCTGGAGTGCAATGGTGCAACCTCGGCTCACTGCAATCTCTGCCTCCCAGGTTCATGCCATTCTCCTGCCTCAGCCTCCCGAGTAGCTGGGACTACAGGTGCCCACCACCGTGCCTGGCTAATTTTTTGTATTTTTGGTCGAGACAGGGTTTCACCGTGTTAAACAGGATGGTCTCGATTTCCTGACCTCGTGATCCACCCATGTAGGCCTCCCAAAGTATTGGGATTACAAGCATGAGTCACCACGCTTGGCCCATGTGTATATTTTCAACATTATCTTATAGGCACCAATTGGTATTAAAGTGACCTAACTTTCAGTATCCTTGCATTTTAGGTTCTGTTTTTAATGCAAATCTGTTTTGCTTTCAGCTTGTCAAGTCTCCTTTTTGTATGAGAGACAATGAATACATATATATCTATATTTCATCATTAATATATTATTTAAGAATAGAATGAAGAGAAAAGTACAAATATTGAAAAACAGAGGCAAAATTTATTATTTTCAGACATTATTTCACTATTTTTCTAGATACTCAATCCAAGAAAATAAATTTTTATAAAATGGCACAAGAGTTCAAAGTGGCCAAGTTCAGTATCATCATATAAAAATAAATAATTTTCTAACCATTTACTAACCATCTAACCATCAATTAGAATGAAATTGAGAAAAAAAACGCACTCAAAATAGCAGCAAAAAACAAAAAATGAGAAATAATCCTAATGAGTAGAAGGTTCTATTTAAAAGGGCTATAAATTTTGTTTCACATATCTTTAAAAAAGTGAAAAATAGAAATGGGTAAAAATATTTTGGTTGAGAAACTTCAATGTCATAGGAAATTCAATTCTCCCAATTTAATTTATAAGTTCTATGCAATCTTTAACTTTATAAAGAATTTTTATCAGCAGCTTGACAGATTATTCTTGGTTCATCCAGAAGAGAAAAAAAATAAATATAGTGGAAAAAATGTTGAAAATAAGCACAGTGAGTGAGGACATATACCTACCACATATCCACATAAATCTCTAAGAATTAAACAATAGATCGATAGCCCTGTGTAGACAGACCAAAAATAAATCCAGGTGTATATGTTGATTTAAATTATAATAAAGGTGGCAAATATATAGGAAAAAGTCTAGCCAACTGAATAAATTATAATGAGGTGAATAACTGTTAATGTGGGAATAAAAGGAACAAATATCTTAATTCACACCATACTCAAAAAAAAAGTCAAGGTGTTTTAAAAGTTCAATGTTATACTGAAAAACTCAAAACAGTGTAAGAATAAAAAAGACAGAAATGTATATATTTATACTATTGAAATGGAGAAGGGCTTCTAAAATAACAACCAAAGAATATAAATCATATAAAGGACATGATCTTATTCTTTGATCACAAAAAACTAACAAATTGTTCAATAAAAGATGTCCATTGACAGACAAATGGATAAAGAAAATGTGGTGTATAATACAATGGAATATTACTCAGCCTTCTAAAACAACAAAATCTTGCATGTGTGAAAACTTGGATGTACCCAAAAGACATAACGTTAAAATAAGCCAGTTACAGAAGGACAAATATTGCATGATTCTACTTATGTGAGGGATGTAAAATACTCAAACGTAAAGAATCAAAGAATACAATAGTCATTCCCAGAAACTCAGGAGTAGGGGAAATGTGGAGTTGTTGTTCAATTGGTATAAAGTTTTAGTTATGCTAGTTGAATAAATTCTAGAGATTTATTTTACAACATATTGCCTATAGTTAGCAAAATGATGTGGTGCATTCCAAAATTTGTTAAAAGTTCTCATGTTAAGTGTTCTTACTACAATAATGAGGGGAGAGGACACAAGGAAACATTAGAAGGTGTTGGTGTCTGATATGGTTTGGCTGTGTCCCCACCCAAATCTCATCTCAAATTCCTTTGTGTTGTGGGAGAGACCCAGTGGGAGGCAACTGAATCATGGGGGCAGGTCTTTCCCAAGCTGTTCTCAGCATAGTGAATAAGTCTCACAACCTCTGATGATTTTACAAGGAGGAGTTTCCCTGCACAAGCTCTCGTTTTTTGTCTCTTGCCATCCACATAAGATATGACTTCTCCTTGCCTTCTGCTATGATTGTGAGGCCTCCCCAGCCCTGGGGAACTATAAGTCCGTTAAACCTCTTTCTTTTGTAAATTGACCAGTCTCAGGTATGTCTTTATCAGCAGTGTGAACATGGACTAATGCAGTAAACTGTACTGGTAGACTACTGGTAAAAGGTGCCAGTAGAGTGGGGTGCTACTGCAAAGATAGCCAACCATGTGGAAGCGACTTTGCAACTGGGTAACAGGCAGAGGTTGGAACAGCTTGGAGGGCTCAGAAGAAGAAAGGAAACTGTGAGAAAGTTTGGGACTCCCTAGAGACTTGGTGAATGGCTTTGACTAAAAGGCTGATAATGATATGGACAATGAAATCCAGGCTGAGGTGGTCTCAGATGGAGATGAGGAACTTGTTGGGAACTGGAGCAAAGGTGACTCTTGTTATATTTTAGCAAAGAGACTGGCAGCAATTTGCTCCTGCCCTAGAGATTTGTGGAACTTTGAACTGGAGAGAGATGATTTAGGGTATCTGGCAGAAGAAATTTCCAAGCAGCAAAGCATTTAAGAGGTGACTTGTGTGCTGTTATAGGCATTCAGTTTTAAAAGGGGAAAAAGGCATAAAAGTTTGGAAAATTTGCAGCCTGATAATGTGATAGAAGAGAAAATCCCCATTTTCTGAGGAGAAATTCAAGCTGGCTGCAGAAATTTGCATAAGTAACTAGGAGCCAAATGTTAATCCCCAAGACCTTGGGGAAAATATCTCCAGGGCATGTTAGAGATCTTTGAAGCAGTCCCTCCCATTTCAGGACCAGAGGTTTAGGAGGAAGAAATGGTTTCATGGGCCAGGGCCAGGGTCCCTCTGCTGTGTGCAGTCTACGGACTTGGTGCCCTGCATCCCAGCCACTCCAGCCATGACTAGAAAGAGCCAAGGTACAGCTCAAGCTGTTGCTTCAGAAGGTGGAAGCCCAAGCCTTGGCAGCTTCCATGTGTTGTTAAGCCTGCAAGTTCACAGAAGTCAAGGATTAAGGTTTGGGAACCTCTGTCTAGATTTCAGAAAATGTATGAAAATGCCTGAATGTCCAGGCAGAAGTTTGCTGCAGGGGCGGGGTCCTCATGGAGAACCTCTGCTAAAGCAGTGAAGAAGGGAAATGTGTGGTTGAAGCCCCCACAGAGTCCCTACTGGGGTACTGCCTAGTGGAGCTGTGTAAAAAGGGTCACTGTTCGGCCAGGTGCAGTGGCTCACACCTGTAATCACAGCACTTTGGGAGGTCAAGGTGGGCAGATCAACTGAGGTCAGGAGTTTGAGACCAGCCTGCCCAACATGGCAAAACCCTGTATCTACTAAAAATACAAAAAAATTAGCCAAGCGTGGTGGCAGGTGCTTGTAATCCCAGCTACTCAGGAGGCTGAGGCAGGAGAATCGCTTGAACCCAGGAGACGGAGGTTGTGGTGAGCCAAAATCACACCATTGCACTCCAGCCTGGGTGACGAGAGTGAAACTCCATGTAAAAAAAAAGGGAAGGGAAGGGAAGGGAAGGGAGAAAGAGAGAGAAAGAGAGAGAGAGAGAAGAAGTGAGAAAGAAAAGAAAAGAAAAAAGGGCCACTGTTCTCCAGACCCAAGAAGGGCAGATCCACCAACAGCTTGCACCATGCCCCTGGAAAAGCCACAGACAATACCAGCCTGTGAAAGCAGTCAGGACAGGGAAGACCATAGGAATGCACCTCTTGCATCAGCATGACCTGGATGTGAGATATGGAGTCAAAGGAGCTCATTTTGGATGTTTAGGATTTGACTGCCCCACTAGATTTCAGACTTGCATGGGGCCTGTAGCTCCTTTGTTTTGGCCAATGTCTCCCATTTGGAATGGCTGTATTTACACTGTATCTAGGAAGTAACTCACTTGCTTTTGATGTTACAGGCTCATAGGCAGAAGGGACTTGCCTTGTCTCAGATGAGACTTTGGACTATGGACTTTTGAGTTAACGCTGAAATGAGTTATGACTTTGGGGAACTGTTGGAAAGGAATGATTGGTTTTGAAATGTGAGGACATGAGATTTGGGAGGGGCTTGGGTGGAATTATATGGTTTGGCTGTGTCCCCACCCAAATCTCATCTTGAATTCCTACATGTTGTGGGAGGGACTCGGTGGGAAGTAACTGAATCATGGGGGCATGTCTTTCCCATGCTGTTCTTGTGATAGTGAACAAGTCTCAGGAGATCTGATGGTTTTATAAGGGGGAGTTTCCCTACATAAGCTCTCCCTCTTTGCCTGCCACCATCCATGTAAGATGTGATTTGCTCCTCCCTGCCTCCTACCATGATTGTGAGGCATCCCCAGCCCTGTGGAACTGTAAGTCCATTAAACCTCTTTCTTTTGTAAATTGCCCAGTCTCAGGTATGTCTTTATCAGCAGTGTGAAAATGAACTAATACAGTATCTTTTACTTTCATTATGATGATAGTATCACAGGTGTTTTCATATGCCCAAATTGATCAAACTGTATGCGTTAAACATGCATAGTTGAGCCAGGTGCAGTAGCTTACACCTGTAATCCCACAGTGTTGGGAGTCTGAGACAGGAGTATCGCTTGAGGCCAGGAATTCAAGACTAGCCTGGCAACACAGGAATATCCCATCTGTACAAAAAATTTAAAAATGACCTGGGCAGCATAGTGTGCTCTTATATTCCTAGCTACCCTAGCTGCCAAGGCAGGGGATCACTTGAGCCCAGGAGTTTAAGTACAGTGCAGTTCTTCATATATCAATTACATCTGAGTAAACCTCTTAAAATATTAGTTGCATTTGAAAGAATGCCATTCAAAAATGTTAATCATAAACAACAGATTAGCAGAAATTCTTTGGAATGCACATAACAGACAAATAATAAATATCAAAAGGTTAAAGCTTCTGCAATCATTAAGAAAAAAAATTAATGGAAAAAAGGTAATGTGCAAGGAAAGGCAATTCATAAGAAAAGTACACATGACCATAAGCACATTAAAATATTTAACTCTGTTAGTAATCATAAACGCAAATTAGAAGAATGAGATATAGCTAGGATTTTCATCCTTTAACTTGACAAAACTTAAACATTTATAATATCTGCTGATATTCAGAATTACAAAACAAGAACTCTTACAATTGCAGTTGGCTCACATATAATTTGGTACATCAATTTTTAAAGTTAGTTCGAGATTATCTCTCAAAATCAAAAATGTGTCATCCCTTCAACTCAATAATTCCTCTTATAGGAATTTATCTTACAAAAATACCTGCATGGGTGCCCAGACAAGGTCTGGGCAAGACTGAGATAGTCAATGATTCATTCTTTATGATTATAAAAAATTGGAAACAACCTAATTTGTCCATTTGCAATGAGAAGATTTAATAAATTATTCGTATTTCCACACAGTGCAATACTAGTCAGTCATTGAGAGAATGTCCCAATATAGAAAGATCTCTAAGATTTACAATGTTCAAAACAAAGCTATATATATAACACAGTGTGCTGAGTAAAATGTATTTGTGAATGCATCTGTGTATGTGTATTAATTTTTCCACCATTTACTTCAGGCAATGTGAGGAAAAGTAGGGCCACAACAGTAAATAGAACACGCATATCCTGCACTCTGCTTTCCTGCGCTTACAATGCAGAAGGCAAGAAGGTAAGGCAGAGAGTGGAAAGAAGCAAAGCAAACAAAGAGAATTACAACAGAGTTCTTTTTCTTCTTTCTTTTTTTAGAGATAGGGTCACACCGTGTTTCCCAGGCTGGTCTCAAACTCCTGGCCTCAAGTGAGCCTCCTGCCTCAGCCTCCCAAAGTGCTGGGATTACAGGTGCGAGCCACCCTGGCCGGTCATGATCCTGCATAGTTTCAGTAAGGATGCAAACAGCATACTCTGGTTGAAAATACCGTGGACTAAGGTCAGGCAGACCTCCTCCCATTGCGTGGACAAGGCCTCTCTGAGGAATCTACCCCTAAGTGGAAACAATCACCAAAAGGCCGCTGAATTACTCAAAGACTTAGGAGCCGGGGAGGAGAAGGGAGGCGATAGAGGGAGCGGAGGTGAAACAGGAGCAGGGAGGAAAAACCACAGAGTTCACAGGCCGGTCTGTGGGGCCAAGGATATTGAGTGAAGAACTCTCCCAGATAACTTTACAAAATTCCTTACCGTTTGAAGTATGTATCAAGAGCGTTCACTCATGCATTATGTTATCGAAATATTCATAATTCATACTTGCCATAATACTATAAAAGTTAAGACTGGAGGGAAAAATAGAACTCAGACTCACAGGGCTCAAGATGCTAGCCCAGGAGTTAAAATGTGGTCTTACAGGGTTATCTCAACTTCCAGCTGTGAAAAGAAACAGAGTGATTTTATTCTAACTTCAGGGCCAGTCCATAAAGTGAAAGGAAGTTGAAAGAGGTCAACGAATAAAAGAATGGCTACTCCCTAAGCAGAGCAGCCCTGAGGACTGCTGGCTGCGCATTTTTATGGCGATTTCTTGATTATATGCTAGATGAGGGGTGGATTATTCATGAGTTTTCCTGGACAGGGGTGGGCAATTCCCCCGAACAGAGGGCTCCTGCCCTTTTTAGACCGGTTTTTAGACCATATAGGGTATCTTCCTGATGTTGGTTGCCATGGCATTTGTAAACTGCCACCAGCACTGGCAGGAGTATCTCTTAGCGTGCTAATGCCTTATAATTAGCATATAATGAGCAGTGAAGAGGACCAGAGGCCACTCTCTCACCATCTCCCTTTAGGTGGGTATTGGCTGGCTTCCTTACTGTAACCTGTTTTATCAGCAAGGTCTTTATGACCTGTATTTTATGCTGACCTCGTGTCTCATCCTGTGACTAGGAATGCCTTAGCCTCCTGGGAATGCAGTCCACTAGGTCTCAGCATTATTTTACCCAGCCCCCATTCAAGATGGAGTCACTCTGGTTCAAATGCCTCTGACACTCTCCTTGTAGAGGTAAGAACGGAGTCTCAATGGGATAAAGTAACTTGTCCAAGGTCATATCGCTGGCTGAGGACAAGTCAGGAATTCAACCCAGATGTGTCGAATAAACACTGGATTGCATTTCTCATACACAAGATAGCTTTCTATTGCAAATGTAACTTGTGTCACAGAGAATCATTGTGGAGAACTCGATGTTTAGGTCTGGAAAGGACAGATGTGGTTTTATACAACCTACAAAACGTGTATCAAAAGTTCTGAGCGTACAATCCTAAATTCTGAGAACGATGCCATCAGGAGACTCAACCATATGTCCTCTAAGCAGAGAGATTTTCACCCCAAAATACAGCTCCCTGGGATAATGAATATTTTGAATTAAAACCCTTAGAAAACCATAGGCCTTGGAAGACACTTTTCCCCAGCTTCATGAAGACCAGAGGGACCCACCAAGAAGAAATGCTTTTTCCTTGTTATCTCATTTTCTGTTTCAAGAATATCTCCTTTTCCCCTGTTATTTCATGATCTATTTCAGGAAAGGAGAGGAAGAATGTAATCAGATCTCACCCAATCTTTTTACAAGATAATGCCTAAGATTCACTGAACTTCCCAAGAGAACCATTTACAAGTCAATCTCTGCCTCTTCCCCTCTTCCATTCCTTCTCCTCTCTCAAGTACCCATTCATTTTTCCTTGGTTGTCATTTAATGCCCCTCAACAGAATTACCTATATTCTCTCTCTCCCCTTCCTCTGAAAGGGGTTTATATAAGTGTGTGGGCCCCATTGGGAAATTAGGGAATCTCTCTGTGATTCTCCCCAAGAACATGGGAAAATACATTTGTATACCTTTCCTCTTCTTAATTTGCCTTACGGCGAGGCGAGTTGATTTTTTTTTTCAACAAACCCTCCAAAGGCAAGGGGTGAGCTTCGCCTTCGCCCCTGCACCCTCCTCCCCACCCTACCTGATGACCTTGTCAGAAGCAGAGTGTCAAACCAGGGGAAAGGCTCTTAGCTCACTATTATGCTTCATTTGTTCTCCATCCAAATCCGTGACCAGGTGCTGGGCAGGCAAAGAGGAAGGAATCAGTGCTGTTGTCTTCAGGGGCCCTGATGTGATGGAAGCAGAAAGAGGAGCATGATGGAGGGAGGAGGCTCCCATGATGAGCAAGGGAAGCATGGGGGAACTGAGACACATGTGCTTTGGAAAACAGCACTCAAGCTGAAATCCCTCTGTTCTTTGTTGAATGGCCTCACGGTGGTCTGTGGTATTTTTACAAGGCTTGTGTATGTGACATGAACCCACAGCGTGGGTGATAGGGCCATTGCAGCAAGTGAATGGTCAGTCGCAGGGTCTGGCCCAGAAGCTGAGACAAGGACGGGATTTCTCCTATTGCCCCTTTCCCAACTCTACCAAGCTGTTGAGAAGATCTGTAGCTGGTACAGAAACTTCACACAGAAACATGCTCTGTTTAGGCCACATGTTCATGCATTCATTCATTTTTTCATCCAATAAAGAGAAGTTGTCAAGCATATGGCAGGAATGGTGCCAGCACTGGGAACAAAGGACAGGTGTAGTACGCGCCCTCACACAGCTTATGCATGGCCTCGCAAGGGAGGCAGGAAATCAGGCAGCAATACGTGTGTGCAAAACATAATGATGAGGAAGTAAATGGTGGTTTATAGGCGGGAACATAGAGCAGATGAAACTAACTCATGGTTTTTTAATGGGGGTGGGAATGGGGAAGAGTTGAGGTGAAGAGGAGAAAAATGCTTCAGACAAAACAGTGAACACAGAAGACTAGAAGCTAGAAAAATCATGGCATAGTCAGAAATAACAACATCATCGATATATAATAGTCAGAAATAACAACAACACTGATATCTAATACCTTAAAAACATCTCTAGATCACTGGGAATAATCACTCGATTGAACTTTGTAGGCAACATAGAAAAGTTACAATCCGTACTGCTAATAAATATGTTATATTTATATAATACTGTCATATTCCTGCTTTGAAAGACTCTACCATCCCAGGGTAGCCAGAGGAGGGAACTTTGCTCTAGCTTCAGACAGAGTGTGCCCCATTTAGGGATGCCAATTATATACATATATGTGCATATATATAATATATATATACATATATATGCTATACACACACATATATATATATATTTCTGTTAAAACCAATTATAGGCTTAACATCTGCCCACAGTAACCCCAGATTCCACAGTCAACTAGATTCACACCAAACTCTTTTGAAAAGACTGCAGCCAAGACCCCCAGATCAGTCAACAATGAGCAAAATCCACATAATAAATATTTATGGAAAATCTATTCCACACGAGGATTAGTCCTTTCCAAGGATTTGCACAGGACAATCACAAACCAGATGCAGAATCTTGGAACTGAGTCAAAATTAACAAGAGTTTTCAAGAGTCAAGCACTAAGGCTGAGCTGACTAGAATTTTACCCTGCCTTCTCCTCTGGGTGGGTATCTTCAGGATGAAATGTCCCAAATATAATTCATTTACTTCCATGCTCCTGTTAGGCAACTGATCAACAAATAATGAAGGATTTACTATGTGCCACGTACATATGTGCTAGAAGAGGGGAACAAGAAGGAGCAAGGTAGACCTAACTCCCCTGTCTGAAACTTACAAACTAGAGAACACAGACAATAAAGAAATTACACCTGTGATCAGTGCAATGAAGGAGGACCGCAGGAACATATATCCGCAGGAACTAATCTGCTCATTAGTGAAAAGAAAGAATCCTGGTTTTAATCAAGTAAACCAGATTCTCCCAAAACGTTTAATAGTATTAATGCAAATAATGATTATGCCACAGTTACTTCATTGTCTGTATATAATTCTCAGAAATTGTTTCCAGTTTTCCTGTAAATTTCATCATTTTGCATAAAAATGCTGGAGGATGAGACTGTTTTTTCCTTTTCTTTTGGGCTGTCTTCTTTAAGACCGCAAGTCAAAATTCCTAGGATGCCATTTTGACCACCCAGTTCTGAAAGTTTCTCTCCTTGACGGATTAGAGTTCAGATGTGACACTAAAAATCTTCCAGACCATCTGTCTTCCTCAGTTCTACAAAAAGGATTTTAGACCAAATTTTTGGTTTTCATTTTTTTCCAACTCTTAACATTTGTGAATTTGCCTTACACACGAATAATGCAAAACTTCTAAAGCATCCCCTCTGGTGAGAATGCTTGTAACCCTCCAACACAAACAGGATTAATCCCGGAAGACAATTACAACAGTCAAGTTATTACTCAGAACACCATGTGAACTCGGTGAAATGGGGTCTTGGAAACTAAAAGAAGTAAATCATAATTAACCAAACGGAAGGGAAAAATGCCTCGAGGAAGTGAAACTAAAGGCACAAGTCATTTGCCAAAGACACTAAACTGCATACATTTTGATGCAAAGTTATTAGTATAAGGTGAGCACAGGATTCTAAATTGTTTACTCTAATTGCACATTTTAAAAAGTAAGGCCTGGATGCCCCATCACTGGGATAATGAAAAATTCATCTGGAAGAATTGCCTGAGACACAGTAGAAGAGAAAGTTAACATACTTGTTTATTTCTTTTTCTTGCAAGAGTCCCTCACTCAGAACCAAATCTCAGCACATACATCAGTTATACACACACACTTCAGAGCTGTATACACGTAATGCATGAAGGTCTTTGACAGCCTTTCATTATTCCATTTATTCCATTCAATTATTCCATCAGCCAGTTATTTTCTTCTATTTATTATTATTATTTTTTTTAATTTGAGACAGAGCCTCGCTCTGTTGCCCAGGCTCGAGTGCAGTGGCGTGATCTCTGCTCACTGTAAGCTCTGCCTCCTGGGTTCCCACCATTCTCCTGCCTCAGCCTCCTGAGTAGCTGGGACTACAGGTGCACGCTGCCACGCCCGGCTAATTTTTTTTGTATTTTTAGTAGAGGCGGGGTTTCACCGTGTTAGCCAGGATGGTCTCGATCTCTTGACCTTGTGATCCGCCCACCTCAGCCTCCCACAGTGCTGGGATTACAGACATGAGCCACCGCGCCAGGCCTCAACCAGTTATTTTCATATTTTTTTCTTAATTATGTTGCTTTCCCCATTCTTACATCATCCCTTTTAAAAAAATATATTCCAGAGATATGGGAATAAATTGGAAAGTATTTGGAACGTAATAAGTACCCACTTTTGTCCACCTCTCATTGCTTTAAATTTTAATTTTATTACTAGATTCAGGCAGACACTGATGCCCACATCTTTGAATGTGGAGCAATTCAGCAAAGAAGTAGGTTTAGAGGAGAATTGCATTCTAGATGCAGTGAGGATGCTTTCTTGTTCCAGGGCAGTAGACCAGAGGTGCTGACTGGGTCCATGGTGGCTGCATTCTTCAGGACCCGCACTGGCAGTCATCATTCCGGGACACGAGAAAGATCCCTGCCAAACTGTCTCCGATGGAAGTTTGGCTGTGGTCACCAGACTTCGCCTCCTACAGTGCCTGCCTGTTTCCCATGTCTGATTCTTCTGCTCTTCTGGCAATTCTGTGAACTACCCAAAATCCTTTCAATAAAATCTCTTTATGATTAAAGCAGCCAAAGTTGGTTTCTATTGCCAGCTACCGAGTACCCTGAGTAAAAGAGGAAGATTTAGTAAACTCTCATGCCATTAGTGTAGTATTTCCTAGATGATGTTGAATGATGCCCTAAATTTAAAACGTACTTCTATTTCTTAGAAACCAAGAGTAAGAAGTAAAATACAGCTGGACTCACTGTACTGCATAGATCAGTCCCATTCTAATACCAGATTTCAAGTTGTCACAGAAATTCCACTTAATAACCCTGGAAAAATCCTTGGCCTTAAACACTAACAAAAGAGGGCCCTTTTGAGCTATTACATGCCTGGGTTGACTGGGTTGAGTCTGAAACTTACTGGAATCAGGTATAATTCATTACAGATTCATGGGGTCTTCCCCAGGTAAACTAACACCAAAGGAAAACTTAGGTCTTGAATACTCTTGATTAATTTCTCATCCTTTTTTCATTATATTTCTGCTAAAGCAAAAATAGTGCCTGAAATGGACCTTCTTGAAATTCTCTTCATTTTACTCATTTTTTTCTTTCTTTTTTATTTTTTTTTGAGACGGCACTTCACTCTTGTTGCCCAGGCTGCTGTGCAATGGCGTGATCTCGGCTCACTGCAACCTCCGCCTCCCAGGTTCAAGCGATTCTCCTGCCTCAGCCATCCTAGTAGCTGGGATTACAGGTATGAGCCACCATGCCCAGCTAATTTTGTATTTTTAGCAGCGACAGGGTTTCACCATTTTGGTCAGGCTGGTCTCGAACTCCTGACCTCAAGTGATCTGCCTCTGCCTCCCAGAGTGCTGGGATTGCAGGTGTGAGCCACTGCACCCTACCCATTTTACTCATTATTAACTGAGGTAATCTGATGGAATTTATGCTCTCCCAGAAAGTTTGGATACAGAAATCAAAATTATTCTACTGGTTTCAGTTAGGAAATGCTCAGTTGTGAATAGCAGAAACCCCTAACACTAACACGAGTGTAGCCTAGTCCTTCACTGCACAATGCCACCAGGAGCCCAGGATGCTCTCAGCTTCCCATGGTGCCATTTTTAGCAGATAGCTTTCCCCTCTGTGCTCATGGCTGCAAGATGTCCTGCATTTCTAAACATCGCTTTCACATTGCAAGCAGAAAGAATGTGCAGGAGGTGAAAGTAAAATGCCTTTTCTGGAGAATTCATTTTTAATACGAAAATGAAACTCTCCTTGGGAACTTCTGCCTTCATTTTCTAATCCAGACCTGTGTCCATGATCACAGTTAGCTGCAAGGCAGACTGGAAATTCAAGCATTTGCTTTCCAGAACCATGTGCAGGAAAACAAGGATGAATGAGCTAAAATGAGTTTTAAGTGAGTGAATCTAAAGTATCTGTCGTGCCTCATGACATGACTTTTTCCATTTTGATTACGTGGATTGATGATGCCAAGGCCTTAATGGAAATGTGGCCAGATTTTTGGCTTGTTTTTGTTGTTATTTACTAGGCCCATAAGTAAGCTACGTTAATCATAGTTCTCATTTTGAGGCACATAATCACCAACATTCCTCTTCAGCTAATTGTCTATTTTATTTTAGACACTTGCCTATATTAGTTATTTATTGCTATATAACAAATTACATCAAAAGTTAGAAGCTTAAAAGAGTAAGCATTATCTCCATGAGTCAGGAATCCAGATCGTGGCTTAGCTGAGTGTCTGCCTTAAGCCTCTGCCAAGGCTATAATCAAGGTGTCAGCAGGGGCTGCCGTCTCCTCTGAAGATTTAACTTCGGGGAGATCTGTTTTCAAACTCACTTACATGGTTGCAGGACTCAGTAGCCCACTGGCTACTGGCCTCCTTCCTCTCCTTGCCATGTGGGTCTCTCCACAGCACAGTTCATAGCATGGTGGTTGACTTGCCACCAAAGAAGCTAGCAAGTGGGTAAGAGAGAAAGTCAGCGAGATAGAAAGCACAAACTCTTTGTAACCTCATCTTGGAAATGACATCTTATCACCTTTGTCATATTCTATGCATTAGGCACTAGGTTCAGACAGACATTAGGTCCAGCCCGTGGTCAAAAGGAGAGGATTTCGGGAAGTTGTGAATACAGCGAGGAGGGTTCAGTGGGAAACCATTTTAGAGGTTGCCTACCATATTCTCTGTGTAATTTGGCATCAGTTAGGTGTTATGAAAGTTAAACTTGGGCTCTACTCTGAGTAACTCATATGTTAACTGACTATAACTTGGATACACTGAGAAAAATCTAGTATTATTGTTGAAAATTGGTTTAGGAAAATATTATTGTAAATTCTAAGCTCAGTTAAATTTTGCTAAAATAATTCTTTGAAAATCTACTAACTAGATTTACCCTAGCCCCTTTTCCAATCTCTAAACTGTAGGAATGATTGGATTATTTGTTACAATAATTCCTGAGAAATTTTAGAAATGTTACTACGAATAATGTCTTATTTTTATTATATTTTCAAAGTTGAAAATTAAGACATTATTCATAACAAATATTATATATTTATATAAAATATAAAATACTGTATTTTCAACTTTGAAAATATAATAAACCAATGTTACTGATTTTAGATGTCTATCCTGTATTAAACAACTTTCCTCAGTTTTATCATGACTAAATTTTCTTTTGATTTTGCTTGGTTTTCTATTTAGAGGGTCATATTACCTGTAAATAAGTAAGACTGTTTTTGCAACCCTTCTGATCCTTATGCATCTTATTTTTTTCTTGCTGTCTTGCATTAACAAATACCTCCAATGTTATGTTAAGCATTTGTAGTAATAGGGTACATCTTTCTTTCCTTTCCCCATCTTTAAGTGAGTGAATTCATAGTATCTGTCGTGCCTCATGACACAACTTTTCCATTTTAATTATGTGGATTGATGATTCCAAGGTCTTAATAGAGATGTGGCCAGATTTTTGTTGTTATTTACTTGGCTCATAAGTAAACTAAACTAAGTAAATTACAGCTTTTCCAATGAGTATGATTGTTACTTTAATAGAATATCTGTTATTAAAATACCATTATATTCCTTGGGAAAAATATATTTAATTACTATGAATTTTCACACATTATTATATTTAATTGCATTTGGAAGAGTTCTCTTGTATAAGATCGAGATTATCCTTTCCTCTAACACTAGGTAGAACTCACACTTAAAAGCATCTGGTGTTGGAGCTGTTTTAGGGGAGAAGTATTTGATTGCCTTTTAATTATTTCCCTGATGATTGTCTCATTCAAGGTTTTTGCTTAATCCTGTAACAATTTTGGTATTATATAAAACTCCAGAAATTCATCAATTTTATCTAAGTTTTCCAATTTTTAGCCATTCTGTTGTTCATGAAATACTTTTATCATACATTGTTCCCTGTGTTATTCAAGGTCACCTGCAGATTCTTTAAAAGTATCTTTTTGTTATTGATCTCTGATGTTTTATGCTTTTGATTACATAGAATTTGAGACTTATAAATATTTACTATGTGCAGGTGTATTCTAGGTTTCAGAGTGTAAAAATCTATATGCATTTATGGGTTTGAGATTATCAATCAGAGAGTTTTTTTCAACTCTTCTAAATCCTTCCTCCTTTTATTTTTTGTCTTTTGGGTCAGTTTTTGTCTTCTTGAAAGTGTGTCCAAAATTCCAACTGCAATTGTTGATTTATGTACCTTTTTCTCATAATTTATCTGTCTTCATCATACAGGTGGATGTACACATTTCAGATCATTTTCTTTATTTCCTCTTTCTTGTTTTTTGTTTGTTTGTTTGTTTTTGAGACAAAGTCTCTCTCTGTCGCCCAGGCTGGAGGGAGTGCAGTGACGCTCTCTCTGCAAGCCCCGCCCCCCGGGTTCCCGCCATTCTCCTGCGTCAGCCTCCTGAGTAGCTGGAACTACAGGCGCCGCCACTATGTCCGGATAATTTTTTGTATTTTTTAGTAGAGACAGGGTTTCACCGTGTTAGCCAGGATAGTCTCCATATCCTGACCTTGTGATCTGCCCACCGTGGCCTCTCAAAGTGCTGGGATTACAGGTGTGAGCCACCACACCCAGCATCTCCTCTTTCTTCATATGTATGTGTATATATACACATGTATAGTATTCATATCTTTTACTTATATAGTTTAATAACATAATTTCTGTTATTAAAATTGATAATAAAAATGGATGTCTCATATATTTTTAACTAGCTATTTTCTTTTGTTTCAAATATCTCTAATAGACAATGTATTATAGCACCTTATTTCCTGAGAGTCTCTGTGATTTGATGTGCATGTTTAACCTATTTACATTTACTTAAATTACTGTCATATTATGATTTATTCTCATCATCCTATTGTATATTTTCTATGTATCAACCTTTCTTCTTGGTTACTTTTTCTCCTTTCTTGCATTTCATTGATGAGATCAATTTTTTTTCTTCTGGTTTGAAAGCCAAATTTCAATGTCTATCTTTCAGTTGGTTTCTGCTAATATCTTAAATTTCACACTTAATTTTTTTAGAGCTCATTTTTATTTCTTCCCTGTGCAAAAGACAAGAACCTGAGCATACTGTCAAAATCCTCCAATTTCTGCATGTTCCTTACCCTCAACAGATATTGGTATAATCTGGAACGTTTTATCTGTATTACTATAGGGCTCTGTTGCACAATGCAGCAGTCACTAACCACATATGGCTATTCAAATTTAAATGTATTAAGGTTACATAAAATTTAAAACTCAGTTCCTTGGCCACACTCGCCACGCTTTTCATCTTAACAGCCACACATGGCTAAGGTCTATCATACTGAACAGTACAAATAGAGTATCTCCATCAAAACAGAAAGGCCCATTGGACGACACTCTTATACACATATATGAATAATCACACACAATATTTCTTTTTTGCCACTGCTTATTGGGTTGACCTTAAACTTTCTTTTTGGAATTATCTGTTTTCTCTGGAGAAGTACCCCCTGTAGAACATTTTCTGTAAGATTTTATGTGTCCTTGCCTTGTACGTGTCTCTTGAAATGCCTTAATTTTATTCAACCTAGTGTTTAAATAACAGTTTATCTTTATATAAAACTCTAGGTCTAAGGTTATTTTTCTTCAATATTTTTCAAATGTCACTTTAATATTCTAGTGTTGCCATTCAAAAATTTGATGCCAATTATCTTAATTTACAGTGAAATGTGATTTCTTATTCAGATGCTTTTAGGATTTTGCCTTTGCTATTTTCAATTAAGTGGAATGTGTCAAGATTTGAGGTTTTGCTTATCAATGTGGTCTGTTGCCCTTTTGATCTGACTTTCTTTCTTTAATTCTCAATTATATCTCAACAACAATAAAAACAATTCTACACTCTATTTAGTTTTATCTAGTAAATCAAAATTGACCTTTCTGCTTTTACTTTCTATTTTAGTTCTTAAATCTTTTCCATCTTTTATGCCTTTATTTAAACTTGGGAAAAATTTTCCAACCAGATTCTTTATCTTACTGATTTATTCTTTGTCTATATCCACTGTGCTATTATATGTTTTATTCCCATCCTTATTTGATTATTTGTCTTCACTGATTGTTCCTGCTTCATATTTGCAATATCCTTTCCTGCTCGCTGAAGATATTTATCTTATTTATTTCAAATTCTTGTTTTATCTGGGCCATTAATTCAGCTCTCTCTGATAAGATTCTTCAGTATCTATTTTTCTTTTAAAGGGCTAGTACTCCTCCTTAGATAGACTTTTTTCTCTCTTCCTATGAGCTCAAATTCCGCTAGGTCTATGGAGCACCTCAGCTAGCAGTATTCCTTTAGGAGTACAGAGGGAAGCTTAGACCTAGCATCTCTCCCGCTCGTCTTTTTAAGAGATATGGAAATGACTTAAAGGAAAGAACCTATATCATTGCAAATCTGGAATGCTCTATTTCTACCTCAGTTCCCAACACTGCCACCCAGTGAACTTCCCATTTTTTCTGCCCAGGCACTGCGCTTTCTGGGGTCTGCTTGCTTCTGTTGTAATTATCTCATTCATCAGCAAAGAGGAAGCCTGCCTCCCCATGTGAAATGGTGGCATCCGGGGTTCCTCTCCAGCACTTGCATGTCGCCTGCCTCATGCATGTGAAATGGTGGCATCTGGGGTTCCTCTCCAGCACGCGCATGTTGCCTGCCTCATGCATGTGAAATGGTGGCATCCGGGGTTCCTCTCCAGCACTCGCATGTCACCTGCCTCCCCATGTGAAATGGTGGCATCCGGGGTTCCTCTCTAGCACTCGCATGTCGCCTGCCTCATGCATGTGAAATGGTGGCATCCGGGGTTCCTCTCCAGCACTTGCATGTCGCCTGCCTCCCCATGTGAAATGCTGGCATCTGGGGCTCCTCTCCAGCACTCGCATGTCACCTGCCTCCCCATGTGAAAAGGTGGCATCCGGGGTTCCTCTCCAGCACTCGCATGTCGCCTGCCTCATGCATGTGAAATGGTGGCATCCGAGGTTCCTCTCCAGCACTCGCATGTCGCCTGCCTCGTCCACATGTGCCGGCCTGGGGCTGCTGTGTGTCCCCACCCGCAGAGATGGGGGAAAACAATGCTCCCTCCAAGGCAACGAAGGATGAAAATCTTAGGACAACTAGAAAGCTGCTTCCCACAGTGTCCCCTCATTGGTGACAGCTGGTTCTCTTTGAGTATGGGCCTTCGCTTTCTCCCAGAAAATGACCTAACACCGTCTGTTACCACAAGAGTTGTACTAATTCTGTTAGCAGTCATCCTCCCAGTTGCTTATGTAGCGTTTCAGGTTGAGTTGAAGGAAGGGAGTCAGGCCCCCAAGCTAGTGCGCTGTCTCACCCAGAAGTCTCAGTACATAAGTCAAAGTTTACACTGATCTGATTCAAATGTGGCCATAGGCCCACATAAACAGAGAACAAGTGATGACTTCATGTGAAAAAGTTCCAGGGAATAAAGCACTCCACAACCTGGAGGGAAACTTATTTATCCCCAAATCCACTGAAAACTGGACCAGGAACAGCTCCACTTGGAGAAAGTCTAAAATGGCCTATCAATTCCTGGTCTCCATTATTCCAGAATTTGAAAGTAAAAGCATTTGTAATTTCCCCCAAATTATAAATACACAATACTATTGCAGCCCGTCAAAAACAAACAAACAAAAAAGCATGCCTTTACCATCAAGACAGTAGAAATAAATTACTGGCAATTGAAGACAGGAGTAATAATCACTAAATCATCAGTGAAGTTTTATACTTTTACTAATCAGTTTCAACCAATGTTTATGTGCCAGGCAGATGTTTTGTACGGAGTATGTTTTCCTACAGATTTTTGGCAGTCAGCCTGAGAAGCGTCCTCAGAGATAAGGAAAATTGAAAAGAAATTGTGACTTGTCCAAGATCACCCAGGTAGTAAACGCTGGAGACGCTGAAGTCCAGGTGGAACTCTCTTTCATCGTGACTCACTTGCATTTTGTTATGGAAATGACTGTGAGATACACATCACAAGATCAGCAAAATTGCTCAGGAAATACTTACATCTGTCAAAAAGCTGTCTTGGATGCACACCTGAAATCCATGTGTTTTGGCTTGATTTTTTTATTCATTTCTTTTGTTGTCCTGAAACTTGTTTAACCTACATATCATTGCAGAAACACATTGCTACCTCTCTGGGAGTAAATGTGTGGTTTCAGAATGAGCTCATACAAAGGGAGAATCCGGGCCCTGTGGTTTCTCCAGTGTGGGCATTCTTCAGGAATCTTTTATTTAAGAAATAAATAAAAACCTTTTCTATAGTTTAGATATTGGAACAGGAACTAGGGTGAATCTAGTTAGTAGCTTTCAATGAATTATTTTAGCAAAACTTAACTGAGCTTAAAATTAAAAAAAAAATCTTTTCTTAACGCAGTTTTTAACTATTATATCTGATTTGTCTTAGTGTATCCTAGTTATAGTCAGGTAATAAATGAGTTATCAGAGTAAAGCCAAGTGTAAGTCTCATAATAACATCTAATGAATCAAAATAGAAAAAATATACTATTACATATTTTGCATGTTCAAATATTAAGGTGGAAGTTTTTCATCTGAAACAAAAATGTACCTCAGAAAAGAGTAATTGTCTTCCATTTGTGATCTTACAAAATGATTTACCTCAAAGGACGCCATCTTAATTACTTTATTATGAACAACAAAATATGGTTTATGAAAGACAAATCCTGAAATGACACCAGTCTTTGCTAGTCGACTGTTGCTTATAAAAGTCACCCTTCAGAATTTGCTAAACAGATGTAATCATTATAATCATTATTCCTAGAGATATTTAACCTCACAAATAAAAGTGAATGTTGCAAACAGACATGTGAAAAGATGAATGAAAAAGTAATTCTTAATGTTGTGTGAATGGGCACCTATGGCATGGGATGCAATTTCCAATGACATCACCATGTATCATTAAAAAAACTTCTACTTCTCAAAAACGTCAGTGGATTATGACGTGGGAAAAATTTCATAGGGAGAGCTCAAAAAGCAGTTCTGGTGATGACGCAGATCCCCTATTTAGAGACACACATGATGAGCTGAACTAAATTGTTTCACCAAAGTTAGAAGTCGAAAAAAATACTGTTCAAGTGTTATCTCAGATAATAAAGGAATTTTAAATTATGGATACAACAAAATTTGTTAAATATTAAATTAATTCAATGTATTGACTATTTTATCTAAATCTCAATATTCATATGTTCAAGATGGCCCAAAAAAAGAAAAAAACTTCAGGAACTTCTCATCAAGAGTGTTTTATATTCGAGGTCAACTAATAGTTGGGCATCTGCGATAAAGAATTCTGCCATATCTCAAGTCACGGAGCACAGCCCAGCAAAGGAAGCCATCATGCCACCTGCCCCAGAAGCGGTAGTTAGTTACCCAGAGAGATCACGAAGGAAACTAAACACAATCAGATGGAGGGCATGCTGCAGGCGTCACGTCAAAACCTTTTGTTGGTTCACACAACTGAACCAATGTATTCGCCATGTTAATAATGGAGCTCTAAACAAGATTATCTTAATTATATTCAAATAAATTAAAAGAGAACGAACATCAAACCAATGGCCATGCAAAGTATGTTGTTATTTCTCACTGGGTATGTAAATGTCCTCAGGAGCAAAAAAGATCATTAGACAACAAGATCCTTCCCACTTAGGGAGAACAAGAGAATGTAGATTAGAAGGTAGGTAGGAAATCTCACCTCTCGCCCAAAGTCAACAACTGACAGAACGAGGATGTGATTCTCCAGTGTGATCTGCAACATGTTATAAAAAAGAAATTCATCGTCAGGGCTGTTAGAAGAGCACTGATGACAAAAACATCACTAAAACTGCCGGCTAATATTTAATGGCCAATGAAATAAAGTCTAAAATCAACTTTATAAAATCAGATCCACCATCACAACTTGATCCAACTCCATTCAACCTTTCCAGTTTTTCTCAGGAAAAATCAGATCTTAACTTAGATCAGGGATTCTGTTTATGTTTTTGTTTTTCTAGACGGAGTTTTGCTCTTGTTGCCCTGGCTGGAGTGCAGTGGCACAATCTCGGCTCACCACAACCTCCGCCTCCAGGGTCCAAGCGATTCTCCTGCCTCAGACTCCTGAGTAGCTGGGATTACAGTCACGTGCCACCATGCTCGGCTAATTTTGTATATTTAGTAGAGACGGGTTTGCTCCATGTTGGTCAGGCTGGTCTCAAACTCTTGACCTCAGGTGATCCGCCCACCTCGGCCTCCCAAAGTGCTGGGATTACAGGCATGAGCCACCAGGTCCGGCCTTAGACCAGGGTTTCTTAACCATGACGCTATTGACATTGTAGGCCCAACAATTCTTAGATGTTGGGGGCCGTCTTGTGCCATGTAGGATATTTAGCTGCGTGGCTGGCCTCTCCCACTACACGCCAGTAGCATTCTCTCCTCAGTTGTAACAACCCCAATTATCTCTATCATTAAATGTCCCCTGGGAAGTAAAATCACACTTGGTTGAGAATTGACCTAGACATTATATGTCAGTATGATCATGTCAGTTATGGCTGCTACTATATTTTCTGGCTAATGAATTCTGAATAAGAAAAGTACAGGCTGTGGGGGGAGAAAGTTGGCATGAGTAAGGTTAGGGGTGGGAGTGAAGATGGTAGAGGCAATTATAGACTGCCTCTCCTTCTCCCTTCTCCCTTCTGGTCTTGTATAGCCTTCTGCAGAAACAGAACCTGAGTCAGCTTTAGTTCTAAGCAACGAACTAGTTCACCCCAACACTGTGTACACCTGGGCCCTGGCATGTTCCTGCATTTGGCCTCACCAAATGATAGCTGCATCCTAAATGTTACCCAAGAGTGCTGGAGTCCACTGTAGAAGCAGGGCTGAGATGCTCTTCCGTCCATCTGTTCTAACCATGGAACCAGTGCCGGAGTCCACTGTAGAAGCAGGGCTGAGCTGCTCTTCCGTCCGTCTGTTCTAACCATGGAACCAGTGCCGGAGTCCACTGTAGAAGCAGGGCTGAGATGCTCTTCCATCCATCTGTTCTAACCATGGAACCTTGTTCCCTCCCTTGAAGGTGCCCTGTCAAACATCTCTAAACAGGAAATAATCACTGCTGCATCTGCCGTTCTTCACGCACATGCCCATAATTATTAAGGCCTCCTTCTATGATGTGATGCCTCTCAAATATTCATACTCATCCCCAGCAATAAAAAAATGACCCTCCTTAGGAAAGGGAATTGCAACATAGGTCCCATGTTTGGCGACAGTGGACTTCACTTGTTATTTATCTGGGTGTTAAAGAAACAGAATCGATGTCATGTGGACTTTATCAGTTCTGCTGGCCTTTTCCTTTCCAAGTTCACAAAACTGAAAGCTGTTTAATTAAAATCAAGTGGTCTGAGCTAACCTCCCACTTCCCTCTCCATCTGTAGAGTATTTGCTTCCAGATATACTCGGGCTGTTCCAATTTCTGTGGGCTGACATTGGCCCAGTTCACTGACTGCAGCGTCAAACACACAGAAACAAGCAGCACTTTTAGTTGTCTCTTTGATAGGTCAGGCCCGACTTTTCCCCAGCTCTCCATTTTAAGATAGGATTTCTTGTCTACATCTTTTCTCTCTTTCATCGGCAAAATACACCTAAGGAAGTGCCGGGTCCTGTGTTTCTGCTGCCTATCTTTTTCTGAAAATCACTAATGTTAAGTTTGTAAATTATAATTTTGCAAGCAAGGTAGAGTGAAGGCTTAAGAGCAGACATGGCTTCTTCCTGCCTGTCTTCCCTTTTCAAGTGAAAAACACATCTGATTACAAGCTCTTTGAAGCTAGGGCTATGCTTTCCTTCTCTGTCTCCCCCGCAATCCCCAGTTCATTGTGGTGAACATAATAAAAATGCAATATGAATGTTTTTGATTGAGCTGAATTTTATTTCTAAAGGGAAGTTGGGCTGGTCCTATTCTCCTTCTCCCAGAGAGGTCTTCCTGCAATCGGCTCCATTGCTGAACATGCAGTGGCTGACTGGCTTCGTCATGAGGGCTGCTGAGTGACTGGTGGTTTTCAAAAGTGGACACTTGTCCCTTAGGGTCACAGCCGAATCACCACACAATTTCACAGACTCCTGCCGGGCACCGAGGCACTGACTCTGAGTGATGATCAATGTGAGCAGGATTCTTTCTGGTAAGTTAGTGGCAAAGAGGACAAATCTCACATTTGTCTTTTTATTGGCCAATGCTCCTTGGATTTGGGGGTTCTCCATATCCTTCTATGATCCTAACAACACTGTATCATTTTTCAGACAGCTAGAAAGTGACAGGAACAGCAAGAACTGCCTTTCCCAGTGACCTAAATTTGCTACCACTGTAGATACCGGCTGAAGTCCAGCACCTGCTAAGTGAGGCAGTCACAGCTGTTTCGCATCCAGGAAAACCCCCAGTGACTACATAGCTGTACTTGAACACACTCAAAGATTTTTGTGTTTGTCTTCTCTCACTAACTCAGCCTTTGAGCATCTCTCCACTTTTATTTTGATATACCAACTTCATTATTTGTATGAACATTGCATTATGCTTTTTAGCCATTAAACCCATTATTATAAACCCACACAAAAATCCTATATGACAGATTGGAATTACGCCTATTTCAGAGGAGACAGGATGCATGCGAGCCTTTTAAGGATTTTGAAAACACACAAACCAGGTAGAAAGGCAATTTCATGGGCTAGAATTTCATAACCCAGTAAATAAGAATTTACTGGGTGCCGCATTCTATGAGGTATTTTGGTACCAAAGAATGAGCAATGCTAGCCAGCCCTCAGATTTTCGGCCATCTCAGGTCAGGCCAGATGTGAGTGAAGGAGTTTCTGGGACATTCCAGTTTCAGTTTCCTCAATGTAAAACCAGGACACTAATCATTATAATATAAGACTATTATGAAGACAAAAAAAAATACTGTATGTAAAAATCCTAGAACAATATGTTGCACATAGTTGGCTGCACAATCAATGACAGGTAAGTGGCAGAATAATGAGAAGCCAAAGGCTTATGTGTATATAGGGAATTTCATATGTTGGTTCTTATTTTTCAAGTTCTGATCAGCCTGTCTGGATCAAAAACACCTGGGGTGCTTCTTAGCAATGTAGTTCTGGGCCTCACCAAAAACCTAGAGTTAGAACCGCTCTAGGTAGTGCCAGGAAATACGCATTTTAATACACAATCCAGGTGATTCTTTGACATAAAAAACTTAAAAACCACAAGCTTTGAGATTCAAATTCAGGCATCTACGAAGTAGCCTAAGAGAGGATATAAGCAGACTGGAATGACATTTTTCACAGTAATAGAAAAAAAGTCTTAAAATTTGTTTGGAATCAAAAAGGAGCCCAGACAGCCAAAGCAATTCTGAGCAAAAAGAACAAAGCTGGAAGCATCACACTACCTGGCTTCAAAATATGCTATAAGGCTACAGCAAACAAAACAGCATGGTATTGGTATAAAAAGACACATAGACCAGTGGAACAGAATAGAGAACCCAGAACTAAATCCATCAATTTGCAGCCAACTGACTTTTGAAAAAGGCATCAAGAATATACACTGGGGAAAGGATATTCTGTCCAAAAAATGGTGCTGGAAAAACTGGATGTCCCTATGCACAAGAATGAAACTGGACCCCTGTCTCTCACCATATGCAAAAATCAACTCAAAATGAACTAAAAACTTAAATATAAGACCCAACAGGATGAAACTACTAGAAGAAAACACAGGAGAAACACTCAAGGACAAAGATTTTATGGCTAAGACCTTAAAAGTACAGGAAACAACAAATAGACAAACGGAACTATGTAAATACTAAAAAGCTTCTGCACAGCAAAGGAAACAATCAAGAGTGAAGACACAGCCTCCTGAATGGAAGAAAATATATACAAACTATTCATCTGACAAAGGTCTGATATCCAAAATATACAAGAAACTCAACGCAACAGCAAAACAACAACAAATAATCCCACTAAAAATAGGCAAAGGATCAAAACAGACATTTCTTTAAAAAAGACATACAAACGACAAACAGGTACATGAAAAAATGCTCAAAATCACTGTTCACCAGGGAAATGCAAATCAAAGCTGCAATGAGAGATTGTCTTGCCTCAGTGAGATTGGCTACTAACAGGAAGCCAAAAAATAGATACTGGCAAGGATGCTGTTGGTGGGATTGTAAATTAGTACAGTCAGTGTCTAAAATAGTACAGAGATTTCTCAAAAAAACTAAAAGTAAAACTACGATACAATATAGCAATTTCATTGGTGGGTAATTTATCCAAAGGAAAGGAAATCAGTGAAAGAAGGGGATACCTGCACCCCTGTGCTTATTGCAGCACTATTCACAATAGCAAAGATGTGGCATCAACCTACGTGTCCATCAACGAGCAAGTGGATAAAGAAAATGGAGTATACATATGCAATGAAATATTATTCAGCCATAATAAAGAATGAAATCCTGTCATTTTCAGCGACATGGGTGGCACTGGAGGTCATTATGTTCAGAGAAATAGGCCAAGCACAGAAACACAAATACCACATGTTTTTACTGATATGTGGGAGCAAAACAAGACGATCTCATGGAGATGGAGAGTAGAATGACACCAGAAGCTGGGAAAGGGAGTGGCAGGAGGGATGAAGGGAGGCTGGTTAAGGGGTACAAACATACAGTTAGAGAGAAGAAATACATTTTATCATCCAATAACATAGTAGGTGACTAGCGTTAACAATAATTTATTGTATATTTCAAAATAGCTAGAAGAGAAGATACGAAATATCCTCAACACAAAGAAATGATAAATGCTCAGGGAAATGGTTATCCTAAATACCCTGATCATTAAAAATTCTATGCATGTATAAAAATATCACATGTCCCATGTAAATGTGTACAAATATTAGCAATCAATTTCTAAAAAGATTGGGAACTAGGGCAACAAAAGCCACCCTAGTAATGATTAACAGGAGTAAATTACAGGAGCACCTGAGATTTAATTAATAATAATTAATTGTGCATACTCCTTGCATACCTGCTACATGGTAAATATAATAGCACATTGTTTGGTTTCTAATATAACCCTTGAATGGTGAGCTTCTCCTATATTTACAGGTGGGGACACAGTGGCTCAGAGACGCTAAGTGACTGCCCAAGCACATACAGCCAATTAGCGCTGACCTGCTGTTTGCATAGCTATGAGCCCTAAAATCACACGGCTGTTGCAGGTGAAACAGCGTTATACGGTCACGTGCCACATAACGACATTTTGGTCAGCAATGGATCGCCATAGGATGGTGGTCCCATAAGATGACAATACTGATTTTTACTGTACCTTTTCTATGTTTAGATAGATTTAGATACACGAATACCATGGCGTTACAGTATTCAGTACAGCAACAACGCTGTACAGGTTTGTGGCCCAGGATCTACAGGCTGTACCATGTGGCCTCCGTGTATAATAGCCTATGCCATCTAGGTATGTGTAAGTGCACTCTATGATGTTTGCATGACAAAATCACCTAATGATACATTTCTCAGAGTATTCCTGCTAAGCAGTACATAACTGCATTTGCAATTATGTATGCCCTTTAGTTAGCATTAATACATGTAAGCCAAGGGGCATCAGCAGGGAATTCTTTCCCTCCTACAACTATTCTCCTTAGAGCCATAATAATTGAACAAGCTATCCTCTTTTTTCAGAAGGCTACAACTACAGGGGACTGAAAACAAACTAACACAACATTTGCATTTAAAAAGACAGTAATACTCAGCCAGCGCTCTCTCCAAACCACTTGGAATGGTGTTTCCAGTTGTTGATTAGCAGGGCAGGTGGTTGGTCTTCCACTGCTAGGACTCACTGGGTATCTGATGCTGTCATCCCAGCGCCCGACGCAGCTTCAGACACTTTCCGTATCCCACACTGAGACCCAGAAGGAGCCTCAGCTCCCATCACAGGTCCAGTCTGGAGGTGGTAGGGTACGAAAGGGAAGCGAATATAATGATGAAAATCCTGCTGGAGACCCCTGAGGCAGAAGAAGGCACAGCTAATGTCTGCCCACCCATGGCTTCCCACTTAACCCTGGGCTCCGCTGCCAACCTGTGGCCTGAGATGGGATGACAGGGAGCGAGAGAAACCCCCTCCGTTTGGAGATTGCCATCACTCCCAGCCACAGACAGCCCTGACCTGTCTCTATCTCTAGACACAATAGGATCTCACCCACTGTGTAGGAAAGGGCGATGTCAGTTTGGTAGAGGAAGGCTACAAAAATGCAGCAACAGCCAAACATCTCCTCAGAGCCATTAACCTCAAAATAATCTGTAAGCTGGACATTTCCCATTCTAAGATACACAGAACGAGCAATTCCAGGCATCTCATTGGCGACAGGAAAAGGAAAGCGTATCTTCCGAGATCTTTCCAAATACTCCAGCCCCCACAAGACGTGCTCCCCTCGACGAACAATGCTTCCTGCAGCTGGTGGTTTTTTCGCTGGCCTCCCTGAAGCTCCTCAGTCCGGCCTCACCCCACAGTCACGCATTTCAAAGGCTAATGAGGTTCCTAATCTGATTTCTCCATCAATTGAGCCTTGGTTTTGCTGCGAGGAAAATGAGGCCTTTGCAGCCACCAACACAGTCTGTAGACTATATATTGAGCCTGTAGAGTGAGTAGTTAGTGTACAAACATGTTTTTATCATCTGTAAGCGTTCCCAAAATAAGTGCCTCTGGGGACAGAATGGAAGTCTGATAGATTCCAGTCCCTAATGTGCTTTGAAATTTTCTTATCACAGAAAGGAAATCGCAGGGCTGTCTTTTTCCCATGCTCAAGATATCTTTTTGGTGACTTCACATTCTATAAGCTATTCTTAGTGGTTACATACTCGCTTCTTAAGAGCAAAGCTGCCTCTGTCCATTTGTGGTGTGGGAATAAAAAGAATCTCAAAATATCGACAAAGTGTACAGCCCTGTTCTATTGATCTTGTCTGGCTAGAAATTACCTAAATATTTCATCAGAGCAGAAAATATACCTGGCACCTTAAAATATTGGCATAACAGTAGTTCTATATAAACTGGCTTTCCTTAGGGGAAAAAAGGCTTCTTAAAATTTGTTACTGTTCAAAAAATTGTTTTGACATTTTCAAACTGGAAATGATCAATAATTATTTTTTAAAAATCAAAATCCTAATGTAAATATTAAAACCAAAAATGTTCCCAAGGCCAATTAACTTAGAGTTTTTTTAAGGATGGGAGAGGTGTGAAGAAGGATAAGATTTTACCTAGGATAGGATCAATTTTGCAGTTTTATTGGAAAAATGCATACCAGTGGAATCATGTTTTTTAAAATGTATAGAGCTTTTTTTACCATAAGACACTCCCCCTTGATATCTCTAATCTCATATGTAAAAAATTGCTTGATAAGGCCGGGTATGGTGGCACACACCTGTAATCCCAGCTACTCCAGAGGCTGAGGCAAGAGAATCACTTGAATGCCAGAGGCGGAGGTTGCTGTGAGCAGAGATCGTGCCACGGCACTCCAACCTGGGCCACAGAGCAGGACTCCTCAGGAAAAAAACTAAAAAGATCAATACAATTTGTCTCTCTTTTATTTGCCAAATCTGTTTTTTCAACAAGTAGAAAAGCTAAATTGTGTTTTAGGGAAAGAAAAAATGTGGTACAGGCAGGACAATTTGCCAACCAGATTACAACAGTCTATCAGTTATAGCTGAGATTTTGCATAGCCGGTTCTTAAAACACGTTTGGACTCTTAATCCTCCAGCAAGAATTTCACATGCATCCATATTGCCTGTTCACTGCAAAGCAGCACATCTCTGCTGAAAAATGCTCACATCCCCTCCTGTGTTCACTCAACGACAAAACAGGGACATTCGGGCAGTTTTTGAAGTAAAGTTACCCACTGGCTTAGGTGGAATGTGATACTTTGTTCCTTCCATTTAACTTCCATTTTGGTCTCTGGAAAAATACCTCAACAAACACTGCTTTTTCTGGTAAAGTAGCCATTTCTCTGTGATTGAAAATCACGAACTTTAATGAATGGGGGCCAGGAGGCTGAGCGGAGAAAGGGGGAGGTGAAGGCAGCTCGGAGAGAAACGGGGGAGACTCCCCAGAGCTGTCCCAGGGGGACAGGGCGACTTGGACTTAACCCAGGTCCAGTTCAGGTCAGTGTCAGGGCCCACAGAGTGCTCATCAGACGGCAGAGAATGGTGGCAGGAGCGCAGGTGGCAAGGATCTTGGAGTCTAGGTAGCAAAAGAGAGCAAAACGTGCTGAAGACAGACACTAAGGGCTGTGGGTATCAGAGAGACCCAGGTCCCACCTGCAGGAGGCTGACTCCCTGTGCCCAAGGCTCACCTGCAGCCAGAGGGAACCTTGCATCTCAGGCCAGCAGGTGGCCCATCCGGTCAGCGCTGCTCAGTGGGATCTGCAGCTGCTGGCATACTCAGTGACTTCAGCTGGGAGGGGCAGATAAACACTGCAGAAAATCATTTATTTGCATTCATGACTCTTCCAGATTCTTTAAATTATCTCACTTAGCCATTAAATTATTTTGGTTAGACAGTAATTGTATTCTCTCATTAGCAAAGTGGGAGGGTTAACATTTTGCATTTCATAAGCCTGGAAAAAATGCAGTACTTAAATCTCTTAGATAGTTAGGTTGTTAAAATTCAGAGTTTAAAAAAACAGAAAAGCCTACTGCAAAAAAAAAAATTTTTTAAGTCCCCAGACTTGAGAATATGTACAGTGTTTAACAAATCCGTAGAAACCTTTCCTGGTCATCAAGGCTGTGGACAGTGGCTCCCCGCTGCACTCCCCTGCCGCCCCACCGCAGGCGACCTCTGCTCAGTGGCTCCCAAACCCAGTGCCTCTGGCCAGCCTGGGCTGTTGCGCCTTAGAACCCGGCATGCCCTGTGCCAGAGGCCAGCATGGCCTTGAAACATCATAATCCAAGTCTTACATTCATTGACTGTGCTGTATCATTTGATTCTTTGTTTTGAAAGCACACTTTTTTCTCTGATGGTGCTCTCCCAGCTTTGTTCTCTGATTCATCCCTTCTCAGCCTTTTTCTGCCCGCTCCTTGAGGAATGCCTTCTTCTCAGCTCTGTTTCAGACTTTCGCGTTCCTCATTCCACTTGCTCCCCATAGGAAATCAGTTTCACACTCATTGTTTCAATTCATATTTTGGAAGACAAGTCTTATGTTTGTTTCAGCCAAGTCTATTGTTAGATTCCTCCAAGATCACAGAACCAACACTTGTCCAATCAGCTCTAGCCAGTGACAGCCAGAGACAGGCATAGTAACTTGGCTCACATCTCCAGCAAGGTTGTGAATGATGGACAGGCCCCCAAAACAGGCATGTCTTGGGCAGGTTCCCCCAAATTTGAGTACATTGCAACAAGCAGAGCCTTTATGACCCTCTCACTCCCCAACCTTTCAGCATGATTCCTGCCTCTAGCTCTCGCTTTCCATACCACAGTCCCGCAGTGTCCTGGGTTTCCAGTGCGTTTCCACTCTTGTTTACACGCACATGTGCTATTTATCACTTAGAACGCTTTCCTCTCTCTCCAAAGCTACCCGAGCCCCAGGAACCATATACTTGGCAAACTACTAGTTGTCCTTCAAAATTCTGCGTAAATATCACCTTCTCTTTGAACATCCTTAAAATCCACCCCCTAGAATTAGACGTTCCATCTCAAGGATCCCGTCATGCTTTAAACGTCTTCCAGTAGTAATTAAATGCACTGTATTGACATCTTTTATTCCCATCTCTCTTCTTAACGAAGAGCATCCCTTTTAAAAATATTTTATTTTATTTTATTAATTGGTACGTAATATTCATGGGATACATAGTGATGTTTTGATATGTACAACATATACTGATCAGATCAGGGTAATTAGCATATTTATCATCTCAAACATTTATCTTTTCTCTGTGTTGGGAACATTCGGTATCCTCCTTCTAACTATTTGGAAGCGTATCATGTATTATCGTTAACTATAGTCATCGTACAGCACTGCAGAACACCAGGACTACTCATTCTATCTAGCTGTAGTTTTTTATCCTTTAAAAAATGTCTCCCTATCTCCCTTTTCCCTTCCTCTTTGCAGCCTCTAGTACCCTCTAAAGAACATCTGTTTTAAAAGCAAAGTCCACATTTCTTGGTTACTGCTCAGGCACCAAGCATGGCTCTTGAGACACGTCGAGCCTCCAATCTGAGTGAAAAATAAAAGATGAGAAGGGAAATGAAGAGGATGAAGGAGAGGCATGGTACAGCCAGACTTGGTCTTTGTATTTTCAGAATCAAACCCTCACTGTCTGTTTGCGTGCACAGTATGCCTCTTTGGGGCTGGACGTGTTGATCTAAAGTAAATGTCTGGCCGGTGGGTGGGGTTTTTATTTATTTATTTTATGAGACGGAGTCTCGCTCTGTCCCCCAGATGGAGTGAGTGGCGTGATCTCGGCTCACTGCAAGCTCCGCCTCCCAGGTTCCCGCCATTCTCCTGCTTTAGCCTCCCGAGCAGCTGGTACTACAGGTGCCGCCACCATGCCCGGCTAATTTTTTTGTATTTTTAGTAGAGACGGGGGTTTCACTGTGTTAGGCAGGATGGTCTCGAACTTCTGACCTTGTGATCCGCCCACCTTGGCCTCCCAAAGTGCTGGGATTACAGGCGTGAGCCACCGCGCCCGCCCCAGTGGGTGGGTTTTGAGCTGCCCTCCCCTCTCCCACCAGGTTGGTCACTTTCCCCACCCCTCTGTCTCCCCCTTGTTTTATTCTGCAAGACCTCGTATATCACATCCACTGAGAGACACCTGCATCCCTACTTGAAAGAGGACCTCTTGGCTGCAGAGGAAATAGCTTTTCTTTCAAGATTCCCATAGCAATGCCTCTGTTGTTTGTTTTTCTGACATTTTGTCTTGTCTGACATCTTGACGCACTGGCTTTACCTTCAGTGCCTGTCAATTCCCTGGTTCCTGGTGGATTTGCATCAGACTAAGCTTCAGGGCAGGGACCAAAGTTACTTTGTGTGACACTATATTTCCACATCCTAGCATTGAGCCTGCAGATAGCAATCAACCAATAAATGCTACCTGTTGCTTTTATTATACTTGCACCATTTCCTGCAACATCCAGGTTTTGTGCCTTCCCCTGCTCTTCTAACAATCTCTTAACTACCACATTCTTGATTTCTCACTGTTCAGGCATCCAACAGGCACATATATTCAAAGAAAGATCAGTGCCTGACCCAAAATCCTTTCAACCAAAGAAAAGAGTAACACAGTGATAACCACACGGAATAGAGACATCCTGCCACCAGCAGTCAGGAGGTCCTCTGGTTCAAAAACCACATTTGATGTGTGTACTCCTGGGACCGTCTCTCATGATAGCCGGTTCCCTGCAATTCACTGTGTGCTGGCAACATTTGAATTGAGTTTTGTTCTTTCCTGCCGCTCTTCCTCTGCTAATAGTCCTACTGTTTCAGTTCCCTCTGCTGACCCCCTGCTCTGTCTCCTGGCACAGCTGGCCAAGCAGAAAGCAGCCTCTGCTATCTGTCACGTGGCTCAATGCCATGAGCTCTTTGCCAGGGATTCTGTGCTTTTTAAAAGAGCTCCGTAACACTGGCTAAGGAGCCTCAATTTCTGTTGAGGAGGGTTTTTGTCTAAATCCATTCGGGCTACTGTAACAAAAATACCATAGACTGCATGGCTTATAATCAACGAGCCTTCATTTCTCATAGTTCTGGAGGTTGGGAAGTCCAAGAGTAACGTGTGGCAGACGCAGTGCCTGCTGAGGGCCTACTTCTGGCTTCATAGACAGCTGTCCTCTCGCTGTGCGCTCATGTGGCAGGAGTGAGAAATCTCCTAGGGGTCTCCTACAAGGACACTAATTCCATTCATGAGGGCTTCACCTTCATGACATAATCAACTCACAAAGGCCCCACCTCCTAATACCATCACCTTGGGGATTAGGGTTTCAAAATATGAATTTGGGGTGACACAAATACTCAATCCACAGCAGTCCTATTTCTCATTTTTGTGTCACCATTGCTATTTGCCTGGGGTGAGACAGATTTGGGTCTGTTAACCAGTGTTCCTTTCCACAATCAGCCTACACAGTTAGGTTGGACATTGTACATAGCAGGGAAGGCCAAGAGTAGTCTAGATCATTTTTTAAAGAAAATCCCTCCTCTGGAAATCAAAATCTCCTAACATTAAGTATGAGTTTATCCATGGAACTAATGTTTTAGTTCATTTCTCCAAAGCCACTGATCATTCTAGTGGTAATTATCTGCCTCCGGAAAAGGCTAAAAAAGAACACTCAGTGATAAAAATAGTTTTCAGAAACTATTAAATGAAGGGGAAAAAAGGAGAATAAGAAAACAGTGGATAGAAAGGCAAAGGAAATAAATAGTGAAGAAGTAAATGTTTAAATAAACGCAAAAAGTAATATGAAAATAGGAGTATAGGAAGTATGTCTGGACAGCCAGCATTTAGGAGGAGGTTAAGGTGTCATAAGAGAAAAAGTCAAGCATATTGAATTCTGAAAAAGAAGTTAATATTGATATAGGCATTTTTTCTACTGATTCCTTCCCTTTTTCTTTCTGGCTATATTGGCTAATGCTGTGTTCCAAACCACTTCGGTGTTTAACCAAGTTGCAGACACTACTGGAACATTAAGAACACACGTAATTGATTTAGTGTCCCCCCACTTAATGTGAAATTACACTTCAAATTGAACTAAACCAATGAAAAAAAATGCAAACATAAGGCTGAAATAAGAAACTGAACATTCTTAATTCCATTCTTGACCAGGTGCAGTGGCTCATGCCTGCAATCCCAGCACTTTGGGAGACTGAGGCAGGAGGATTACTTGAGGTCAGGAGTTCGAGACCAGCCTGGTCAACATGGTGAAATGTCTTCTCTACTAAAAATACAAAAAAATTAGCCAGGCGTGATGGCACATGCCTGTGGTCCCAGCTGCTCGGAAGGCTGAGGCAGGAGAATTGCTTGAACCCAGGAGGCAGAGGTTGCAGTGTGCTGAGGTCATGCCACTGCACTCCAGCCTGGTGACAGAGCAAGACTCCATCTCAAAAAAAATAAAATAAATAAAATTAAATTAATTCCATTCCATGCCCTCCCTTCCTTGCGGATCGTCTCATTTTCATATGTCCACTTATTCACCAGCGATACAAAACGGATACTCCTCCCTCGTAAGGACCGATTGAGCAAAGTTAAATCTAAAGTAGGATGTGTCTCTCTGCTTACAGGTAAATTAGATTTGATGTCTTTAAAGTTGTTAGAAAAAGATGACAACTATACAATGATTGGTAAGTATTGTACTCGAACTTTACCAATAAGCAAAAGCATTCTGTGGACACTCTAAACTTCCTCTCCTACTTTGAGGAGATCTCTGGATTCCATTACACATGGGACTGCATCAGACACATACTATCTGCTGTGGCTTGAATGTCCCCTCCAAAACTCACATTGAAATGTAATTGTTATTGTGATGGTATTAAGAGGTGGGATGTTAAGAGGTGATTACATCATGAGGCTCTGTCCCCCTGAGCGGATTAATGCTGTTACCACGGAAGTGAGCTCCTGATAAGAGGCTGAGTTGGATGGTTTCCTGCCTCTGTCTTGCACCCTCGCTTGCCATGTGATGCTTTCCACCATGTTACGATGCAGCAAGAAGGCCCTCACCAGATCAGATGCAGCCTCCTGACCGTGGACTTCCCAGCCTCTAGAACCATACAGCAAATCAATCTTTTTTCTTTATAAATTATCCATTCTGTGGTACTCTGTTGTAGCAGCAGAAATGGTCTAACACACCACTCCGTGGTAAATCTGAAACATAAATCCGCATCACGATCCTACCTATGTGTCCACAGCTTACCCTGGGATGGAGCAAATTTCCTGGAACATTTGTAAAACTGGAAAAACTGCAAAGCCTAACAGGCTCCTGTTGTCTCATAAGAGGTACAGGGAAGTCGCTGGGATGGGCAACGTTCCAGATAACAAGGCCAAAGACACAGCCACAGGCCACCCTAGGGAAGGCTGTTGGTCACTGCTGCCCAACAGGCGCACCCTAACCTGGTGGTTGTGATTTCCCCAAACACTTGGTCAAGGAGCTGAACACCGAAACCAGTGTTCCAAACTGCTTACCACTCCTATTCGTTTGTAATTTCACCGCCTACATGAAAAATGTGTTGATCTTACATTGAATATATAAGTAAACATACCATACTTTTAAAATAAAGAATATTTTTAAGTACTTATGTACTGAAGATTACATATGAAATTTGATTACCTAGGAAATTACATATGATATTACCTATTACACATGAAATATTTCTTTGTTGTTGTTTTTGAAGTATTTCTTTATGGTAAAAATTTATTTAGATTTTTATTTTGACCATTTCTTGCACATTGAAGTCATAGTTTAAAATTAGTTTTGGGGCGGCAATTCATGGGTCTCTCACATTTCTGTGTGTCTTACAAGCAGAAGCACTAGCTGTCTTTGCTCTTGGCTATCTTTTCAAGGATGCCTCGTATAGCACGGGAAGATAGTGATAGGATCTCCTTCTGGACCAAAGAATAAATTTGCTTACAGCCTTGAAAGACATAGATAGTATCTCCGTCCACAACAAGAGACATATACACGTATGCTGTACAGTATAATAAAAATGACATTTCCTTCCTAGCAAATAGCAAGCATGCCAAGTGCCAATTACAAAAGATTCAGATTTCCCAAGGTGAACTGCCTCTTTTCTAACACAACCCACTATATGTTCAGATGTCACTTGGTCACCTTCTCATTGCCTTGGTGGATTAGGGCTGGGGGAACTGGCCCAAGAGAGTGCTTATATTCTGAATACTACTATTGCTGTGAATAATAAAATCCTTTGTCTTTGATACAGAAGTCTCATGTCTTCTTCCAGCAATTATAGCAAACTAATTTGTTAGCTTGCAATTTGAGTAAAGTATCAGACCCTTCACAGTTCATAACATGAGTTTTGCTAAAAGTACATTAAATATGAAGATGCAAAGGACATATGCATTTTTAAAATATTGTATTCAAAAATAACTAAAATTTCTTTTAAAATTAGGCTCATAGCATGCTGCATTCCCTAACAGCAGATTTATTCAAGAATTCCAGCGTGGTTTTATTTTATATTGTATAAGGAAAAAAGGAATCACAGTCTGATTCTTATAAACTCTTTTATGACTACTTCTCCTTTAAGAGACTAGCTTTACTCAGTCTATACTACTTGAAGGCTTTCAGCCCCAACTTTCGCCAGTTGCTTCCTCTTACTTCAGAAGTGTTCTAAATCTACACTAATCCTTTCTCCTTCTCTTTTGTCCTAGAAGCACTGTGGCAAATCCCTGCAAAATGGCCCCAATGTGTTATGCAGCCACGTCTTCGTGCCTTTTCCTAGCTCTCTTCCTTATTGAATCCACGCTACCCTGTGACCTACAGAGTACCTTGATTTGATCTTGGACTATGGCAGAAATGATGTGTGAGTCTCGGTGCCTAGGCCTTAAGAGACTCTGCAGCCTTCTCTCCCTTGAACCACCATGTAAGAGGTCTGGGCCATCCTGCTGGAAAGGCCACACGGGAAGAGACACACTAAGGGATGAAAGAGCAGCCACAGCATTTCAGCCATCCAAGCTAACACAGCCAAGGAGTCCACCTTAGATCCTCTGCTCCAAACAGTGCCACTTGAGATGTGCTCAGCTGAGATGACATAGAGCAGAAAGAAGACAGCTCAGGGGAGTGCAGCCAACAGGCAGAATTGTGAAAAATAAAAAAATGGTGTTGCTTAAGCGTCTAAGTTTTGTGGGGCTTTTGTTTTGTTTTGAGACAGGGTCTCACTTTGTCACCCAGGCTAGACTGCACTGATGTGAACACAGCTTACTGCAGCCTAGACCTCCCAGGCTCAAACAGTCCTCCTGCCTCAGCCCCTGGAGTAGCTGGGACTATAGGCAGGTGCTCCCATGTCCGACTAATTTTTTTATTTTTTTTTGTAGAGACAGTGTTTCGCCGTGTTACCCACACTGGTCTCAAATTCCTGGGCTCAAGCAATCCTTCTGCTTTGGCCTCCCAAAGCACTGGGATGATAGTCACTGTGCACCTGTAAAGTATGAGCCACGGCGTCCGGCCACACCTCCACGTTCCTGAGGATGTTTGTTACATGGCAATGCATAACTGAAACAGACATAACTGTCCCTCTTCTTTTCCGAAGCTGCTTCTTCTGACCTGTTGAGACCTCTCTTTATCTTTCTCTAAAGTCACCCTCACCCTGTTTCTCTACTTGCTCCTTTCACTTGTCCTATAATGTGCTGTAGTTTCCTCATCCACAGAAATGAAAGTCCCCCTTTAAACAATATTTTCAGGGAACTATTTATCTACATGCTTCCATACACCAACGATTGTCAAGAAAAAAAATACAATCTACACTCATTTTACTTCATCTTTACTTTCCATTCACTTCTATCCTCCGGCTGTGCTCTTATCTTTCTACAGAAAGTAATGGCTTACAAGCCACTTAAAACTTGCTCATCGCCAGTCCTGATCTCAATCCTCATGCATTTGCAAGTGTTGAGCATTTGACTCTAGTAACCGCTATATGTTTCAAATTGTCTTATTGGCTTCTATGATGATAAGCACCCCTTATTTTCTTGTAACATCTCTGGCTACTCCTTCTTAACATTTTTTCCAGCTCTTCTTTCTCATCCGAAACCCCCCGAACCCTCCGCTTGAGGCACATCTGCTGACTCTGTCCCCTCCCACTTCTCTATTTATTCTAAACTCTGCGATGTCTGTGTCTATGAGTGTCTCAACTCTGTAACGTCAGAGTCTAAAGTCTGTGACGTTGTGTCCCATGACCGTATGTGTTTATTTATTTATTTATTATTTTTTTGAGATGGAGTTTCACTTTTGTTGCCTAGGCTGGAGTGTAATGGTGCGATCTCGGCTCACTGCAACCTCTGTCTCCTGAGTTCAAGTGATTTTCCTGCCTCAGTCTCCCTAGCAGCTGGGATAACAGGTGCACACTACCACACCCGGATAATTTTATATTTTTAGTAGAGACAGGATTTCTCCATGTTGGTCAGGCTGGTCTCGAACTCCTGACCTCAGGTGATCTGCCCTCCTAGGCCTCCCAAAGTGCTGGGATTACAGGCGTGAGCCACTGTGCCCAGCCTAGGTTTGTTGAACTAATTATTGAGTGGAGTTAGATCGTACCCTGAGTTCAGCACTGTTGCTCACTTATACCTATTTTTAAACACTAAATTTAAAATAGGTTTTAAAGAATAGAAATTTCCACATCAGTTTGTCTCATTATGTGTTGTGATCACTGGTAGATTTCCTGCCACAGATTCCTTTGGAAATCCTGATAAACCTTGGACCATATCACCACAAGTGGACATAATTACAATTACATTCTGGGTGTTCTTTGTACACCCAGGTTAGCCAAAGTCCATGTTTCTTCTTCTCTTTACTTATAAATAAAACGACTGTTGCTACGGATGTGTCATCCAAAATATGCTACCAGGAAGTAAAGGAACAACCATAAAAAATGCAACCCAGTGAAAACTGAGCAGCTCCATTCCTACAGCATATAATTCTGTTTAAAAGAAGATTTCCTGCAGGAATGTGGGTTGGAATCTAAAGTTAAATTACATGATAGTTGAGTTTGTTGAGAGAAAAGAAAGAAAACAGGAGCTTAGAAGCTACCAAGCCCTTACACTGTGGAATTCTATTGTGATGAGTATTTGAGTACAGGAGATAGTCTAAATATTTTCAACTAAAATGATCAGACTTACAGGGAAAACCTTTCACTACATCAAGGAGCAGGAAGGAAGGAAAGATATTGTCAGCTTTTGAAATTCCAACGTAAACAAAACATGGGAAAGTCTTTTACAGACCACGGCATATGTTCTTTCTTTTTCCTCTTTAAAAAGTAAAGATGCCACTTTCCTTAATGGTTAACTAAACCTGGAATGTTTATGACTGATTATTCTGAAGGGATTGTACTCCCCAGTGCCTAAATGTTACAATCCAGCATAGAGCAACTGGAAATGGAAAAATAAATAGCGAGGGAGAAAATAACTTGCTGCATTAGCTTTTCTCCCAGAGAAGAATTTGAAACCTGCATCAAAACTAAATGGGGGCCTTCTTCTTCCTTTCTAGGAAGAAAATTCAGGATACCCAATGACAATAGCCACTCCAACAATACTCTGGACATGCTGGACTCATAGATAGAACTGAGGAGTTTTTGCTTTTTCCTTTATATTTTTTTAGCCAACTTTAGAAGTTAATCATGTGTATGACATTATTATTTCCCCTATTGCCTCAAATATCAAGGGGCTAATTATGTGTTATTCAATCTCTACTTTTTTTCCTGTTCTTTTCCTCTGGTTGCTATTTAACTGGTTTCTGTTTATTAGCCTTTTTATCAGAGAAGATTGACAGGCTGGGGAAAAGGAGGCGATAAAATAAACCGGTTAACTCAGTTACTCAGAACTTAAGACTCTTTGTAGGAAACGTCTTCTGTTCCATGAGGGCAAGCATTGACTTTCACATTATCTTCCCAGCATCTAGAACTGCCAGACACATGCTAGATATGCAACAGATGTTCTCAAAGTAAGGGAGAAAGGTGAGTCAAATCAGACATGGGGATTTGTAGATTACCTAAGATATTCTTGTCTTCCATTCATAAGAATCTTGAGAGTTGGCATTGGTAACAGCCACGAGACATACCTCAGTCTGTGCCCAGCAGTGTCGCAGGAAAGCTCTTTGGCATTACAGCGTGGCTGTGACTCCCTGATCCACATCCAAACCCCAGGCTGCTTTAGAGTTTCTAAGGCAGGAGCTTTCATCAAACTGCTTTTCCTGCAACCCAGAGTAAAAAATAAATTTTATATCAGTACCCAGTACACACACCACACCAGAGAGAGAGGTATGTTTTAAAAAACAAAACAAAACTTGCATGAAACAATACTTACCCTTACTATGTAAAATATACTGGTATGTTCTATTCTATTTCCTTTTTGAGTGCTATTTGCAACCTACTAGATTAATTTCAGACCAATTAAGAGGTTGTGACCAACAGTTTAAAAATGACCACTTAGGACCACCTTAGCTAAGCATGAGGAGGGAGAAATGATTGCAGAGAGTGGCAGAGAGATAGTCAGCCGTATTTCTGGTGCGGAAGATCCATGGAGGAACAGTGTTTCAAGATCTCTCAGCAAGTGACTGGCTTCTAGACCTTCCAGGGCTGGGTAAAAGAATAAAGATTACAATGGTTTCACCAGTTCTGGGTAAAAGAATAAAGGCTGCAATGGCTTCAGATGGGTTTGAAATTCACACAGCAGCTCTGTATCCAACCGGAGCCCACAGTTCTCACAGCAGGCAGCACTCGGCTTTCAGCACCCCTTGTCATGCACATCAGTCACTCACAGCTAGTGACATTCAGTCTTCACAGGGCACACGTACTTGGATTTTGAAGATTATATGCAAGTTTCACACTGGTGAAGACAATGGAGCAATATCATTAGCAATGAGAATGAAGAAAAAAATAGTCTTGATGTTGGCATTTGATAGGACTGATGCTAAACACGATTGAGTCACTCTAAGGACGGAAAAGTCCCTCTAGGGAACTAAAGCAAATACCTCAAGGTGTGGGTGGCGCAGGGGAGCTTTCGTCTTAATTACCCAGGTACGTTTATTCTTGGCTTTCATGCATCTGTTCATCAAATACTGTGTGTCTCCTCCATGGCAGGCACTGATCTAACAAGAAGAGCCTCTGTCCTGGTGGGCCTGCTTGGCATCTGGGTGATGATACTCTGTAGATCATATCAGAAACTCAGTGTGCACCTTTCCTTCATAGAGCATTGTTGCACGTCTTTCCTAAAGATAAAACCTACCTTGAAAACTATTTCCAGGACACTCGAATTCGCTAGATGTGACCACAAGAAGAAACGAGACATGACGTCGAGTCTACTGCAGTAAAAGTGGTGCTGATAAAACCAAAACTATTTTCAGCCCACCTCACCTTCCTGTTATTTCTTTAGACACACTTTTTCCCTTCACCAAAATTGTACTGAGTGTCCACCCTATGCAAAATGCTGTGTTAGGACTGGTACCCGAAGATGCAAGCCGCAGCCCCTGCCCTCACGGTGCTCACAGGGGAGCGTGGAGACAGGCACACACGTGATTCCCAGTGTCACTTGATGAGGGCTATAAGGAAATGCGAGAGAGTGCCATAAAAGCATAAAGGGAGGAATGCTTAAATCAGCAAAAGGAAGTCAGAGGCTTTTACAGAGGACATGGTGCTTGAGCACTGCGGGATGAGCAGCAACGTGCCAGATGGACAAGAAGTAGGGACACCAATGATGGAGGGAACATCACATGCAAAGTTAGGAGCATGAAAAGAGCATTCCAGCTGCAGAAAGGGCCAATAGTTCAGTGAGAAGAGTTGAAGGTTAGGCTGGCAGTGGCATTGTAGGCCTTGCTCAGAGAGAGATCTAGAGGAAGGACATTGATTTGAGAGTCATAAAGGAACAACTGTCACTTAAAGCCTTGGACATGACTGTGGATTTCTAGGAAGATGAAAAAACATGAGATGCTCATAATTTGTTTAACATACACCGGGGCGATCGCTCCTTTGTTATACTATTCTCTAGTCCTATCCAACCACATCCTCATCACGGCTGATGTTTATCAAGACTCTACCAGGACTTTCACACGTAGCATCCTCTTTAATTCTCACAACAGCCCAATTACACAGGTACTATTATTTGTCCCATGTATCCAGGAGCACAGATCCAGTGATAGAGTCTGGCTCTAAACCACCAGGCAGTCTGACTCCAGAGCCCCTGGGCATGCAGCCACTATGCTATCCTGATAGAAATGTAGAGGGGTGGCCTGTACCACGTCCCCAGGCTTTTTCACCTAGATAATAGATGCTGTCTACAGCGCTGAGTTGCAGTGCCCTAAAGAAGAGGAGTAGCCTTCTGCCAGCCTGAGCTCTCTTCACATGAGTGTTTATTACTGGAACTCTCTTGTTTCTAGAATTACTTCTCACTGTTTCTTCTAGGCTACCTTTGAGACTTCTTTAAAGCTTTTAACCCAGATCCGCTGTTGCTATTTGGCATTTATTGTTGCATAATTTGCAAGGTGCAGAATTAGGACTTAGAAGGATCCTCTGAAAGCCTACTAGGAGAAGTCACTGCCAATGCATTCGGCAGTGGGAACCACCGTGACAGCACTGTGCTTCTCTGAGCTATAAATTTCCTGGGAAATGGAGGTTAGTTTATACTTAAACAACTGTTGAGTATAAATCAAATGAAAACTTCTGAAGCCAGATGCCTCATTTGTTATTTTAACATACATTTTATTTTCTAAAAGGTCTATGTTATCTTCTCCACTCGGAAACCAAGTCGCTGAAATAATCTCTGTGTCTTTGTGGGTAGAAGCCTTCATGGTCAATCAACACTCACTTGTCCTGTGAACTTGAACTCTGGTGTGATTTTACTGGTGACTGGATTCAAAAGTTATATCTAGCTAGCTGTGGGAGAGTGCCAACTTCAATAGCTCTCACAGAAGTCACAAGAATGCTCGGCAGAATGGGTAATAAAGTAGTTCCTTTAAAGTTAAATGAGTCATAATTCAGCATGAAGCAGACTGATTAGGGAAATACAAGTTGGCAGTTGGTTGGAGTCCTGGAGTCATCTCAGCAATCAGGACGGTTCTGATGGCCGTTGGCATTAATACACGGCGGGATGGGTCATGTCAAGAGTCCATTCAAACACTTATTGGTTTAGAGATTCAAACCCAACTTCAACCTTTTGGTGTTTGAGTTTGTTAACTGTTGGCTAAATGCCACTTCCTGTTCCTAAGAAAAGAGGCTTGAAAAAGTCTCATAAAAAATGACTTAAAAGGCTTCCCTGACTTCAAAGTGTCTTACAAAACAACATTTTGATGAGTTAAGTGTAAAGGAATCAGAAACATACGGATTAAATTTCCCTTAATAGAGTCATGTGTCTAAAAATGGAGGAAGGCAAAAATGGCAAGTTTGTCATGCTCAACATGTTTCAAAAAATGTCCAGAGTAGCTATTGATCCCCAAGTAATCAAATCCTTCCATTCCAATATAACACCAACATCTAGAAGAGCATGTCAAAGGACCCAGCTGAATAAAGACAAACACATTTGTGCAGGTCAAGCTATACCAGGTCACTCTCTCTAAGGCCCATTATCCCAGCCTCCCCTTGAAAGGATAATGGCAGTGTCGCAGGACAGAGCCGCAAAGAACAAAGAGAATTCCCAAACCATGCCTCTCACTCAGCTCAGGCAATTGTCATCAACTCACCACACTGATTCTTTTAAAGCTGACTTTACTGTCTGAATGAAGAGAATACAAACCAGCACTCATTAACCATGAAGTGTCTTGCAAAAGGCAACAGTACCTGTATGTATTTAATTTCCACATCATTAATCATGATTCTGTGGGTTTCTAACCTTTGAAAATAAATAAACTAATTATGATTTTCCAAGAGAGGAAAATGTCTTTGGGCAAGAATATAAGTGCAGAATATAGAAAGAAATAATCATCATTTGAACCAGGGACGAACAAATACTCTGGTCAAGAATTACGGCTTGTCAGTTTTGCCACTAATTTAACTGACAGCTAATACCTGATTTATTCTGTGTTTGAACACCTTATTAAGAACAAAGCATTTAACCTTGGAGGGCAAATGAAAACAAGACCATACATGTTTGGCAGAGAGCATTCGATATCAATGGATATGTTTTGCTAACTATTAGATACTCAATGTAACTCAAGTTGATCTTTTGTATTTGGCCAAATATAATTGTATGAATTTTTATAGCAGTATTGCACAAGATGGATCCTCTGTGGTTATGGCTGACTCAGACCATAAAAGAAAAATTTCTAAAAGTGGACATTTTTTAATTTGCTTAGGACATGAACTGCTACATTGCCACATAAATGAGCTGCCTTCCTAAAAACAAAAAAAAACAAAAAAAACTTTTTTTTTGGGGGGGGAGGAATAGGAAGAATAGGTCCAAATTAATTGAATCCATAAGTACTTTTTCTAAATAGTACAGTTTTTTAAGTACTTTTTCTAAATAGTACAGTTTTTTTATGTCAATACATTTCTTAGAAAAGAAAATGAATAGAACCTTTGAATATTGGCTTAAGGAATTTATTTATGTTTCTATGTAATTCCACTGAAAGTAGAAAATGAATATATAAAAGTAACTAAGTATTACTATTTTATTATTTTTCTTTCAGTATATCTTTAAAGTTTATTCAGGTAGACATGCACTATTTTAGCAGCTACATTGTGATTGAAAAACCAACTGCAGATTTTTCTTTCTTTCTGTGTCAAAAATTACACTATCTCTAAACATGTCCCATGACCCAAAGACCCCAGACTAAGGACCAACCTGGTCCTGTTTCCATACCTCAGCAGAGTCTGGGGGTCCGGGGAGTACGGCCAATGATGTCACCTCATTTTAGCCTTAGCTACTAGGACAGAATTTTGAATGCTCCATGAGAGAAGAGTTTTAGGAGACCTGCTGAACCAATTGCTAACGAGGAATATAATGTCAAGAGGACAAAGAAATCCCTAATATTACATAAGTGCTTAAAGCAGTGATTTTACTTAATTGCTCACTAAATCCCTGGAGGGACACATTTGCCTCGATGGATCTTGGTTATCACTGAATTTACTGTGTTGTGCTTGAGACGAGGCGATAGGCATAGAGCATTCCCACCGCAGACACAACAAATACTCTTTCTTTCAATATAGTTGATATGCAATTTCCTATCCCTATTTCTTCTCTAAGTCTTGCAATTATCTCCCCAATTTCCTTTTCATACATCTTGAATATTTTTTCAAGGCGTCTTTACACGTACTGAGTAGGTATGCTCTAACATAATATAATTGCAGGTCAGGAAGCCTTTAATCCAGCATATACCTCCCCTTCCAGGAATGCAGCACTTGAAATTCCGCTCTTAGAGAACCACGGACATGGTTAAATATTGTACCCTGAGGTTTTCCTTCTGAAATTTATACCCTTCCCAAAGGGCCGGGAATGAAGCCACTAAAACCTCGGTGTTAATTAATTCATCAAGAGCTCTCGGTGTAGTTGGGGAATACAGAGTATCTGTGAGGATGAGAAGGAGAAGGGGCAAGGTGATTCTGAGACAAGTTCTGCCAAATGTACAGCTTTGCCTCAAACTAGTCCCACCTCATATCCCCTAGGCTGTCATCTGCTACCACCAAAATTACGTTTCTTCCATATTGTAGAACAATCTTTACATGTATATTTAAAAATTGTGTTAACTGAACCTCAAATTCAAATAACACATCATGTAGAAGTCCCCTGAAAGGGGCGGCAGCAGCCATACCTCTTGCCAGGGCTGAGTGCTGCTTCCACACAGCTAGGCTGCGTTTATGACCACTGTGTTTCCTTCACTGAAAGACTGTTTCCTAGACTCGCAAAGCCGTAAATGGAAGGGAAGCAGGGTGGTGAATAAACCTGTAAGGAGTTGGTTTTAAGATGGGTCTGGGTCATGTCCGGGATCAAAGCAGCAGGCAAAATTGAGAATATGTTTGCAATGCATACACCAAAGTGTCTCCACACTTTCTGAGGATCTTCCAGTGGTGGTGAGATCATCTTTTTCTCACAGAGGAAGTTCAGCTCACTTTAAAAAATTGTAATTTATTTTTTATTTTATTTATTATTTTTTTTTACAGAGTCTCGCTCTGTCACCAGGCTGAAGTGCAGTGATGCGATCTTTGCTCACTGCAACCTCCGCCTCCCAGGTTCAAGCCATTCTCCTGCCTCAGCCCCCTGAGTAACTGGGACTACAGGCACCGACCACCACACCCAGTTAATTTTTGTATTTTTAGTGGAGACGGGGTTTCACCATGTTGGCCATGATGATCTCAATCTCTTGACCTCGTGATCCACCTGCCTTGGCCTCCCAAAGTGCTGAGATTATAGGCATGAGCCTAAAAAATTGTAATTTTAAGAGCTACAGTATCCACCAGCTACTTCAGTAGGTGGTAGCATATTCTTGGATAAATTACTTTTGATTCAACATGTTGGGTAGCAAAACACAAACCTTTATATTTTCTCTTTGGAGTAGATCTGGTATACTAATTTGAATCTCTGCTATGGTTATAGCTAAGTGAAAATGGTGTATTTGTATGGGTAAAAACTGAAAAAGGAGAATAGAGAAATGAAGAAATGTGATTTGTTAGATAGTGAATATTGGGAGTTATTTTTCCAGCTATAATTGTTACAGTTGTGTGGAGTTGTTTTTGGTTAAGGAGAATTCTAACGTGAATCCTTTATTTTAAGCCTTGTCTTCATTATACACTGTATAATATACAGGATTGCTGAAACTTTTGAACTATTCCAGCAGGAATAGTAACTTCCACAAGCTTCTTTCTTGTATCTGGATCAAAGTGCCCTCAATATTCAGCCAACATTCTGTGGCTATCATCTCCGCCTATAAAATAGTCATCTAGGCCGGGTGTGGTGGCTAACACCTGTAATCCCAGCACTTTGGGAGGCCAAGGTGGGAAGATCACAAGGTCAGGAGTTCAAGACCAGCCTGGCCAATATGGTGAAACCTCAACTCTACTTAAAATACAAAAAATTATCTGGGCATGGTGGTGGATGCCTATAGTCCCAGCTACTTGGGAGGCTGAGACAGGAAAATCGCTTGAACCCTGGAGGCAGAGGTTGCAGTGATCCGAGATCATGCCACTGCACTCCAGCCTGTGTGACAGAGAGAGACTCCGTCTCAAAAAATAAAAATAAAAATAAAAAAAGTTATCTAAAACCCATGCAGAAGAGAAACTGAGGCTTAGCCCAAATCCCCAGAAAGCACAGGAGGGCTCAGATAGTCAGATAGGGAGCAATGGGCCAGAGACCTGGGAAAAACATAGACCCAGACACCATAGAAGTCACAAGACAGAAACTCCCTGACACAGAGTAAGAAATATTTAATATTGGAGCTATCAGGAAAGTAGGCTCACAACCAATTTATTTTGGTCAAATGCTAATAAATTCCCTGAATTCTGGGAGCTAGAACAGTGCCCGTACCTGGATTAGGCTAAACATCCCAAGTCCAGGTGAGGAGACACTAAGTTACTGCAGTTGAGGAGTTGGATGGGAGTCAAACAAACTAGGCATCCTAGTCCTTCCTTCTCCTCCTCCTCTTCCTCCCTTGGAGTGGAGACCTCTAAGAGTATGCTCCTACTGCCAACCCTTCACTCAGTTTTTCCCGGCTACAATGTTCTAGGCCTTCCCTCTTATGCTTTACTTTTTTACTCTATTTGAAAGGCTCAAAGCCACTTCCATTTGCTGCAGGAAGAAATTCCAAGCTTTCTACCCAACGTCAATACTCTACACCCCATGTAGCCCATCATGGTAGTGCTCAGAAAATGTTTTTGTTACTCTTAGGATATTTATTTAACATACTGTAACTGGAAGGGAAAACATTATTATATTGACAATTGGCATATATTTATAAGTTATTGTGTTTATTTAAAGTGTTATTTTTATTTGTATTAATCACACCAATAATAATGGCGCAATTATAATTAACTCTGAAAAATGGGAATAATAAGAGTGGTCTTCACAAATTTAAATTCCATTCCCTTGTTTAATAAACTGGGGTCTGTGTTTGAAATGCAATGGGATGTCAAATGGCTATTACATTCTCTCATTTTAGGGCAGTCGGTCACCCTGGCAGGAAACTATCTGGGGGCAGGACTCCTTCAAACCTGCAGGTGGCTGAGTCCTGAGCCTCTGTTTACGGCACCCTGGCTCTCCTCCACATCACTGAGGCCTGCTACAGATCCCTGCATTGAGTTCTGAACCACCCTTTGATGGATTCTATTCTTCCTTCTGTCCTTTTCAAATTACCCTCGTCTCTGACCTCCTGAATCATATCTCCCTTTAGTTTTCCATCAAACCTTGCTGCTGTTTCAAACTTTTGTTTCCTTCTCAAGCATGATTCAATCTCTTCTCACTGACTATAAAACAATTAAGTACAGATATGATCTATCCACTTCAGCACCCAGGGCCCACACCTCATCTGGGCCCAGACTGTGGCACGCCCTCCAGGTGGAACCAAAGGCAAGTGATGTCCTGCCCTACCAGAGAGAACCTGATTCCCGCCCCAAAATAATAACAGCAGTAATAATCATTCAAGATTATCTGCAAAGAAAAGAATGTGAAAAGTAAAGTTAAAATTTGGAATAAAATTAAAATTGCAATACTTTTATTAACATACATGATAAAAGGGGATGTTTTCTCATTGTGTTTAGATTTTATTGTTCATTTTCAATTTTTATTTTATCACTAAATAATAATGTTTTAACAGAAGAATTTTAGGGGCTTGTACTGTTTTGTTAATGTTACTTAATTTCTCATAACCTTCTCTAAACTCTACCTGTTATTCAATAAATAGGTAAATAACTTCCTGTAGAGAATTGAAAGGGCAGTTCAACGTGCTGAGTTCAATGACTGAAATCATTTGACTTTAATGTACTAAAATACTCTTAAATGAAACTCTTCGTTCAACTACTTAATGTGGAAAGAATTAAGCTTCAAAACTGGCTTTAGGATGCCACATGCGATCTTCCCCTAAAATTAAAACCTTAGTGTGGTGACTTGTCATAGCATTGAGAAAGAACAGACACCTATTTTGCATTTTGAAATAAATATAATTCACAAATGCATGAGTGGGTGTGTAATTTAACAGACTAATGAAGACAAACAGTTAAATCCATTGTTATTGAAAAAATGCATGGGATTCTGCTGGCTGTCTTCCCTTTTGGGTCTTGAGCAATGGATTTCATTTATACCTAAAAATTCCATCTTCTGGCCAGGCACGGTGGCTCACGCCTGTGATCCTAGCACTTTGGGAGGCTGAGGCAGGTGGATCACTTGAAGTCAGGAGCTCGAAACCGGTCTGGCCAACATGGTGAAACCTCATCTCTACTTAAAATACAAAAAATTATCTGGGCATGGTGGTGGATGCCTATAATCCCAGCTACTTGGGAGGCTGAGACAAGAGAATCGCTTGAACCTGGGAGGTGGAGGTCCCGGTGAGCTGAGATAGCGCCACTGCACTCCAGTCTGGGCAACAGAGAGAGACTCCACCTCAAACAAACAAAAATTCCATCTTCTACAGTACATAGTATTTCCTTTCAAAAATATATATATATTACTTATATGTAATATATATACATATATACAAATATATACTATATATTTGTATTATATAGTATATACATCTATGCAATATATGTGTATATAATGTATACATAAATAAATATATAATATACATTACATATATTGCATATATGTATATTATTATATATTATGTGTGTATTATGAATATAAAATGTATGTAATATTATATATTATGTATATAACATACATAAATATATCTAATATAATACATATAATACATACGATAATTTAATACAATATAAATATATAACTATATATAATATACTAATTATAATAAAGTAATTTATAGTTTATTATATATGTATTTTATATACATATATTTATTTATTAATATGTATTATATACATATTGACATATTTATATAATTGTATAGTATAATTATTAATTTAAAATTAATATAATAGATAATACAATGTATTATATGTTATCTATTATAATACATATTATATATTATAAAATTTATATAATAAATTATATATAATATTCCTGACCTCGTGAATCATCTCTCCGTTTAGTTTTCTGTCAAACCTTTGCTGCTGCTTCAAACTTTTGCTTCCTTCTCAAGCACAATTCAGTCTCTTCTCACTATTATATATATGCTGTTTATATATAATACATATATACATATTATATATGTAATTACATATTATATATGATGTATATGATGACATATATTATGTAATTATATATGTTATATGTTATACATATATAACAAATATATATGTAGTACAGAAACAAAATATATATATATTTACAGTTGAGCCTTGAACAAAGCAGGCGTTGCGGCACCAACCCCCATGCAGTCAAAAATCAACCTCTAACTTTGTGCTCCCAAGAAAGTGACTTACTAATAACATCTACCATTGACTGGAAGCCTTACCAATAACGTAGTTGATTAACACATAAATAGACTAGTGTGTACATATATTTCACGCATTCATGATGTAACTTTTTCTTAAATTTGTCAGTATTCCTAGGCTACATGATTCATCTGCAAGTTTTTTTCAAATTGTCACAAATCTCCAAAAAATTTTCCAATATATTTAATGAAAAATGTCTGCCTATGGTGGACCCACAAGTTCAAATTTGTGTTATTCAGTGATCAACTGCATATGGATATACAATCAGGATCATATTCTACTTTTCTACCGATAGGTACCAAATCAATCATAGAATAGTGAATTTTCCTGTTCCGGGGCCTAAAAGCTTGTAAAGAGAGAGAGATGTGCCAGTGTCCAAAAGCACACACACACACACACACAAACATGCACATACACACACATGCACAAACTTTTTCCAATAATGAGTCAGCCAAGTAACAATCTTTTCTGCTCAAACAAGGATCTAAAAATGGTATGTGTAATTCAGCCCAAACTTTTTTGCAGAGGCAAAAATTGCATTCTAAATCCCAATGAAAATTTCATACCAAAATATAAAATTTATTCTAACTACCTGTATTGCTTTTTTTAATAAAAGCTATGCTCTTGCAATCAATAATTTGAATAAAAATTGGAATTGTTTCTAACACTGGCATTGTACTTCTTTGACTTTTATCAGAAGTTTCACCAAAATGAAACAGGCATTTATTGAAAAAGCCTGATGACACATTTGTGGCCTCAGATAAAAGGTTGAATCTGTTGCCTTGTTGCCTGCTCCCTCTCTTTCTCTCTCTAAGTTCACTATCTGTCAAGTCACAACCCTAACTAAAAGGTGATGTGAACTATAAAGGCAGGTCAGCAACTATCAAATAAAAGTATTCTACTCAGAAGGCTGTTTTCTTTTTTGCCATTTTTGTTGAGATAAATTGCACTAACATATCATTCCACATAGTTGGAAGTAACCAAGGTTTTTTTCACCTATAGAGAAATCAGCTAATTGGATCTGTCACTGCATGTCATAAGCACAAGATTTAAATACAAACTGGAAAGAAACGCGTTCAACTGATAAATAGCAGAAATCACTTTCGAGAGTGATTATATGAGAAGTAGTTACAAGTTTCATTTTTTGGCCTAGAGACTTAAATTTTTACATGGAATAAACTGGCCATAAATCATATACTAAAGTAAAAAAGGTTTATCCTCGTGGCTGATTTACAAAACATTAATTTGAACTCAACTTATGAAATTGATTTACAATTTAAAGTGGATAATTCAGATAATTATCTGGAAAGTAGAATTTGGCTGAAAACATCCTCCCACTGAAGTAAAGGTATTGGCAGATTCGATTTATTTCCATCCTTCATCTTCCTCTTTATCATTGTCATCATCTTCTTTTGCTTTGATAAATACAGTGAACTTACTATCCTTCCAACTCCACAGTGCAAAAACTCTTACAGCACCCTCTCTCTGGCAACGTACAAACATAAGCCCTAATCCTAGTAAGAACCAAATAGATAACCTGAATAAGAGTATTCTTCAATATAGAATATTAGTAGGTTGGCTACATTTTTGTACACTTTCTACACATACTTTGGTGTATTTGTGATTGGAAATAATTAATCCTAAAAAATATACAAACACTGCAAACCTATAGGATGTTTTTAGGGAGAACTTTAAAATTCCACCGTCATAAGGTGAAAATCTCACCTCCAAAGAAATTATTCCTTTGGTTGTACCTGGAAAGCAAAGTTAAATGAAGAATTGTTGGAGTTTATTACATGACATTTTCAAATCTAGAAGTACAATATAGGGTAAAATATGAAGTAACTGATTCTTAAAAGTTCTTTTTTGGCCAGGTGCGGGGACTCACGCCTGTAATCCCAGCACTTTGGGAGGCCGAGGCAGGCAGATCACCTGAGGTCAGGAATTCGAGACCAGCCTGGCCAACGTGGTGAAACCCCATCTCTACTAAAAATACAAAAAGTAGTCGGGCGTGGTGCGGGCGCCTGTAGTCCCAGCTACTTGGGAGGCTGAGACAGGAGAACTGTTTGAACCTGAAAGGCAGAGGTTGCAGTGAGCCGAGATCGCACCACCGCACTCCAGTCTGGGGGACAGAGGGAGACTCCATCTCAAAAAAAAAAAAAGAAAGAAAAAAAGTTCTTTTTTATTCTGAAGTCCAGGCTCACAGCAGTAGGAAGTACATGCTTGACTCTGGTGAATCACGTTCCTATATTTAATGGTCTGCCAAAATCTGAAATCAGGAAGAACTTTTCCTGAGAGCACTTTAGAGCAGACATTGGGTAGTTCCAATTTTCCTTCCCACTGCTCTGAGATAGGATCTGTGAATGGGGATTGATGTTAGTGAAGACTAAAATCAATACGAAGAGACGACTGACTGCATCGTCCTTCCTGTCCCGCTCTGTGCCTCCCTCTAAGACATAGCATGTGCAATATCATTTCATCTGGAAACCCCTCAGTGGGTGAATGAGTGTTCACTAAGTTACAGCTTCCTCCACGCTGGAAAATTGGTTGTCACATGCTTTGTAGAAGCTGGTAGTTAGACCATGAGGACCTGCTGTGCTTGCAGAGGCTGTGTAAAGAAAGTAGAATGTAACAAAGGGAAGGAAAGGTAGCAAAAGGAGTTGGAAATTGTGTGATAGCCTGCAACTTCTTTTCCTAGTCCAGACTACTGTGAAATATATTTTAAAACTGAACTTCTTGGGGGAAAAAAATCTGTCTAACATAAAATTTAAGGTCTTCAAATTAAAGAATTGTCCAGAAGATGATTTTGTAAAAATAAAGAAAAACTAGTAATGTAATTTGAAATGATTATAAGGTTAAAGCATAAACAAATACACAAGAAAAGTGGGAAGTCCCTGAGTATTCTACTGCTTTTCTGTTCTGTTAAAAGTACTAACAGAGAAAATTACAAATGTGTTTGCAAGTATATAAAAATCTGACAAGATAAATATTTCATACTAATGGTCAGTCTTAATTGCCTATAAATATATATATAAAATATATATATTAAAAGCAAATCAAACATATTATTTTATAAATTTTTGTTTAAATCCAAGGTTCAAAATTTACTGTAGGGACAAAAAGTAGTATCTTTTCCTTACCCACTGTAAGGTTCATGGCTAACACTCCTGTAACAAAACACAGATTAACAACAGAAACACATAAAACACACACCTAACCAAAGCTGTATGTTACAGGGACACCTTCAGAAATAAAGACCCGAAGACCCGGGGAAAACTACTTTTATGCATAGGTTTGATGGAGAATAGACAGCCTGTTGGAGGATGACCAAATAAATAGCAGATATGAGCGAACAGGCATTAACCGGGGGGTTTAGCAAGGTCGATTTATTCAGATTCCTCTTGGCCTCTGAGGATAGGGCAGGACCCGTCTGGAGTGAGGGGCTTATCGGCCTCCTTTCAGGGGAGGTAGGTCAGAGAATTCTCTTCACGGTCTCAGAGGAGAAAGGCAGGAGAAGGTAAGAGAGTAACCTTCCTAGAATTTGGGGTTTCTCATTTTCCTTCAGCTTCAAACACTCAGAATCCCAAGGTGCCATCTTTTGGGGAAGCATTTCCTGCACTCGATCACTACAAAGCAATGACAACTTTTTCAAACAAAGTCATTTATTCCCTTTAACCCTAAAATGTATCTCTTGCTGACAATATTAGTGATGCGTGTCTTTTTTCCTTGATTTTATAACAAAAGAAAATAAACTTATGAATCTTAACAGATTAATTCTCGTATTTACAGATGACTACATTTTACGATTTCTTCTTGTGTAGGAAAACCACGCCTTGAGAAGCTCGATGGCGTTACGAAGTTCCTAGAAGCCGTAAGATGCTTAACCTGTTTGACCTCTGTGCATGTGCAGAGAAGCTGATACTTAAAACCAACAAACCTGAACAGAGCTGCCTTTTAAAAATGGCTTCACAGTAGTTTGAGTGATTTCAATGATGCAATTTTACCTGAATTCATCAGGGACAAAAATCAATGGCTGATACAGCACATCTGGTGGTGTTTCCTGTTAGTTGCTCACACGGTCTGGAGTCCCTGAGGATCCATACTGCAGCACATCACAAAAAGCAATTGCTGGAATGACTGATATTTCAATACGTTGACTTTTACGAAGGTGAGTTAGACTGAACAATAAAAGGGGGTACACTGTTTTGTCTATTTCTTAAGATATTTATGTTCCCACTCGAAATGTAAATAATTCCTATGATTGTTTGACGGGATGAAGCAAGCCAGCACAAATCTGGGTTAATTGTACTATCACATTTCTACTATAGCTCAAAGGAAAAGCATTTAAATCATCAAAGTTTTGAAACCCTCCAATGAATGTCCATGTGAAAATTGTTTTTAAAGCCCAACAAAATGTGCCTTTTATTTTTGCATTTCACTACAAAGAGCAATATAATACAGTATTAACTAAATTGTGGTCCAGATGAAACCAGAGCTGTCTTTTAGGGTCTCATCACATCTCTTTCCATGTGAATTGTAAAATGAAAGACCTTTGCCCGGGCATGTCCTCTGTGGACTCTTCGTGCAGCTGGATCATTTCATCATTAGACAATAATGAATACACATTTTCTCAGTGATCCATAGTACTTTATAGTTGTTGTTGCTTTTAATTCTCAGATTTGAATTTTCTATGGATATAATTTCTGACTATTTTAGTCAAGGCTCTACACTGAGCTGCTTCCAGTATAGCACTTAATCAGAGCTAGTTCTAACTCAGAGAATAGATTCTAAGAAAATAAACTTACCGAGCTGAGGAAGGAGAGGAATTAACTGCATTCCATTTCAGAATGTGACAGGCATCATGAAAAGAATTCCCCCCTCACAGATGTATATTTTCTGATCTGTTCTGCACTTGTTCAGTACACTAACACTAACAAACGGAAACCATGTGGTTAGAAATCCATTATCTATGGTATATTTTTATTGTGGGTGATTCCTTAATGTAACCAAAATGTCAGAGTCTAGTAAAATCAGATTTGACTATATATATACAGAATGTGATTGTTAGGAATCTTTGAAAACATTTCTGAGTGTTTTTTTAAGTAAATTTCCTGGCATTCTTGGAAATATAGTATTGTTTTCAAACTCTGAGCAAGATCCCTTTTGAAGATTTCTAAAAGGCCAGAAAAAGAAAGGTATCTTGAAGGACCTACACTAGTTAGTCTCCCTCTCTGAGCAATTTTTGCCTCTTCCTGCTTTGTTTCAGTTTGAACTGTGATGAAAAGTGATTTTAACATTTGACATCCTGGTGTATTTCCTTTTATAAATAGTAAAAGTCATGTAAATTGTTTTGTTTAACCTTTCTGTTTGGACCCACCAAGAATCTGAGAAAACGCTGAAGTCCACCTTTAATTATGTTTAAGACATCGCAGCACACAAATCTGCATCATTACTTTGCACGGCCTGCATAGCTACGTCCCTCCTGCCTTCTCCACGCCACCTGAACTTTCTCTTTTGTCATTGCAAAAGACAATGTTTCTCGCTGTTCCCCCATGATCCCCTGCGGGATTCCCAAAGACCTAGTGCAATGTCTGTACATGATCTCTTTTTGGAAAGAGACTATTTGCTATTCATGACCCATTCCTGTGTTGCTTCCACACCCCACCTCACCCCAACCCACTGAATCATGGGCAGCGCGGGGCAGGCCTGGGCAGAGCCGCTAGCACCTGCCTCTTGCTGACATTCGGGAGGTTCTGGGTCTCTAAAGCGCCCTAGAACTTGCCTGCAAAGCCCTGGTCCACGCCCTGGGCTTGTACGGTATGTGACGCCAGCAAACCTAGATCTCAAATTGATACAATATTGGGCTTCCTACCAATATAGGATACTCTGTACTTTCAGCCTAAACTTAAACATCCTTCGAACTAAGAGAAAAACATAATTAAGTGACCCTCTTAACACTAGGGACAGCCTCCCACGTTTCGGGTCCTCTGGCTGCCTGTCTGTTCCCTGCTCCAGTAAAGAATGAGCCACTCACTCCACTCTGCTTGGTTCCCTGGCCATCTCCCATCATCCAGAAGTACCATCCTCATTGCCGCACTTCCAGCTCCTCCCCGCATCCCGTAAGGCTACACATCTTAGAGGTGCAGCTGAAGGAGTGTGTTCTTATTAACACATACTGCTTACCAAGGAAAAGCACAAGAGAAAAAGTGACTTGGAGAATAACAAAGAGATCTAACATGACTGAAAGAGTAATTCTTTTTTAGAATAAAATTTCCAAAAAGAGGAGAAAGAGACTAGTAATGCCCCAAAGATGACAGTGCATGACCTTGTGCATAAATTTCCTTTTATTTCCTCCAAGGGCCCTTATCACAGACCATAACTAATATGACCTCCACCAGGGAAGAGTTTTCCACTGGGCAGATATCACTATAAAACTCTGATGCTTTTATGCCTCTCTAACCAAACCCTTAAGGGTGGAAGAACTTGGTCTACTGTGACCTCATCACAACACGTGAAAACAACATCAACCAGGCCTCCTTTGAACCAATACGTCCAAGCTCTGCTAGAGAAAGTTTATATTGTTGTTGTTTGTTTCTTTGGTGTTGTTTTGCATTTGTCATGGCCAGCAGGATTTGCCTCCCTATTCCATTTACAGAGTTACATAAATTCTGATTCTGCCATTTACAGCATCATCTCAATCAACTATGCGAGCAGGGGAGGTGAGGGACTTCATGTCCCTGATCCTCATTGGCCTTCTATAAATTAAATGAATTAATAATACCTATTAATTGAGTGGTACTTATTAAAAGAGTGAGGATTTAAAAACACAATAAATAAAATGTTTAGTGCAGTATTTGCTACATAGCAAGGGTTCAATAAATCTCAGTTACGACTCCCATTCAATAATAAAAGTCCTTTTCGTTGCTTTGTTTCTGCTGTGTCCAGTCATTGGCCACTCTTCTCTTTACTTTGGCTACTTCTGTTTATGTTATCTCCCTAAGTGTGATTTTTAGAAAAATAAGATAAGATGCTTATTCTTATCCCCTTCTTGGTCTCATCTCTCTTGCCTGTAGAATGAAGAAAGGACAAAATTACTGTGCCATATTGACTTCCAGGACACATCACAAACTTTCAAAAGTCCATGCTTTTGCATGTGCTGTAAACCTCTCTTTGGATTAAATCCCCCACCTGTGCTGTGTGTTTGCCAAATTCTTGTTTAGCTGAGAAGGCTACGTCCAATGCAGTACCCAGTGTGAAGCCTTGCCTGGTTTCCCACGGCCCAGGGAGTTGTATTGTCCTTGGTGCTCCCATACGAACGCAGGTGGAGCTCGGAGTGGCCACCTCCCCGCCACACGCAATGGGTCTCTTAATGCCTCTCTCTCTCACGATACGCTGAGCTCCTTGAAGACAGAAGCGATGAACTATGGGTTCTTTAGTTGAGGTTTGTACTCTCTAACACATGGATGCTCATAACTCAGTACATACTGAGTGTCTATTATGTGTTACTCTACTGAGTTCACTCAATAAATACTTTCAGATATTCGATAAAAATATTTTGAATACATGAGAGTCATCTATCTGCTTTGGAAAGAGGACAAATTATCCGTAAAAGCACACAAAAGACGGCACTTTGGGGTGGCAGAATGCATAGAAAAGTTGAAGGAAGAGAAGAGAAAATAGGAAAAGCAAAGTAAATGATGCAGGAAGTATACCACACAGCGGGATCCTTTCATTTCTTCTGTGTTCATTGATTTATTTTGACAAAAAGTGCTAGAGCCAGATTCCATAAAAGCTTTCCCTTTGAGCTCCACCACGCTTTATAAACAAACTTAGCTTGTTATGACATACAGTTATTCCCAGACAACTCCTCACCATCACTTAGAATCTTCACCATTGGCAAGATTAAGATTCTAAGATCAGATCTTACAGAATTTTTAATCCAGCCAAATCATAACTATTTACCATAATTCTTAAATTTTTGTATGAACAAAACTATCAATAGCTTTTACAAATTCCACCATGATACAAAGTTAAAGATCGTTTTCTTAATAAAAAGTATGGACACATTCATAAACATGTTCTTATTTTATTCACAATAAAATATAAGGGCATAAAAATTGGAATAGATTTTTAAAACTACTGTAAATTGTTTTACTATGAATCTTTAAGTTCCCATGTAATTAATTACATTAAAATTATGCTATTAGACATAAATTACTTCAGAGATAATGGTAAAATACAAGATAACAATAAAATTTACAAAATTATTACTGGAAGTAAATTTGATAGCTATGACTAAATTGCAGGCAGCTCTAATTCAAGCTTTGCTATCAGCAAGTTACTGTGTTATGATATAAAGTCACAGGTGGGTGTCTCTGACCATGGGCTATTTCAGGAGGTGAGGAGGTCTCTGACAGGCTTCCTCCCAGCTCACAGTTGCTAGGAAATAGGAAGACTGATAGCCGATTTATTCTGAAAAGTCTGAGTTTAATCCCCTAAATCCTTCCTCCAGAGTATATGGCATATCCTCTCATTCTTTCCCTATTGTGGAAGTCTTTATTTTAAGAAAAAAATTATTCTATGCCAAAAAATATGAAACACAGAGAAAGATATTTCCAAAGGCCCCACGACTTTAAACCACAAAATTAAGTAAGGGACAGAGGGTCCCCTTTAGCTGGTTTATTACTATCTTTGGCACAAGCAGCAGTTCTCAAACTTAGTGTGCTAGAAACTTCTAAAGAAAAATAATCTAAAAAATACTTTTAAGTTATCTTTTAAAAAGATAAAAAATATTGTAGAATTATTGAAATCTGCAAATGTAAACCAATTTCAATTACTGTTGGAATCTATTTTAAGACTAACATCTGAAATTAGTTTTTAATTCTTGCAGACATTGAAAAGAATGACTAGTCCAGCATCCATTTTACCATCAAATCACTGAGGGAAATGAATAAATGCTAGTTATCATTCATTCATATAATCCATAGAAAATCTGAGCATGAGTCAAAATTTCTGGCCATTGCTTACTTTTGTCTTTAACTTGGAATTTTCAGCCTGCTGTGGAAACCTCATGCACCATGACACCTGCCTGGCTGTCATTTGGTGTGACAGCATTCTTTACGAATTAGGTCAACTTGAATTATTTTCTTACTAGCTTATTAAGAATTAAGGTACTTCTAATTGCCAATTTTAATCCCGAAGAGGAGTTTACTTTTGTCTCTTCAACTAGAAAAAGAATTCCCCATCAGCACAATGGTGGACCCTCATGGCTGTTGTCATTTCACGCCACTTCAAAAGCAACCAGCATGCTTCCCAACACAGCAAAAGCTACATGCTCTCATTTTAGCAACAGTGCAGTTTTAAACACAAACCCAGAAGCAGGTTGGAAATGGGGTTCAGTTATAAAGTGGCCATCAAGATCATGCAAAATATGCTTCTGCTAATCTGCTTAGGGTATCCTCAAAACAAAAACAATATTGAAAAATGCTGGTAGAGAACTCACAGATCCCCAGGAACACATCTGGGGAATTGCTGAAAATCCCATTGAAAAGCACTGAATTAGATCTGTCTTGGATCCTGGAGACCTGCCTAAATCAAGTTCCTGGACATTCTCTAATTTGAGAGTCAGGTATCCTCAACAGGGTCATCACCGTAAGTGCATGCACTCAATAAAAATGCCACCTTTTTCCGAGTGTGTGCTGTGAATGAGACAGACAAAGCCACCTGCAACAAGAAGTCATGTAACAATGAAGCTCAAGGGATGTTTATCAATGATGCCCAGAGATGTGAGCGTGGAACAGAAGCACATTGAGGCATCCCTGCAGCAAAGACTTCCAGTGTTCAGCAGGACGGTGGATTCGAGGAAACAACAGCTGCTGCCAGCGTAACAAAAGCCAGCAGGTGGAAGATTCCTGGCAGGTAGGATCAGAATTTGCAGGAGACAATCCTAGTAACATGCCCCGCCTACCAAGGAAGACCTCAGATCTGCCTCGCACTGATGGCATGAACATAATTGGCTGCAAAATATAACACTGTCCTCTAGATGTCTCAAAACCGGTGTCTAGCTTTTAAACAATCTCCTAAATACCTGCGGCGTCAGGGAAATTGGCCGAAAAGCAATTTAGTTAATTTAGAGAGTTTAACATAGTTAGAAATATTTATTTTTATAATAGACGTCATCTTAAAAGTATAAACTAACAGCTTCTTTATTAGGATGTTTGTGTCCGGCGTGTCACCAATTTCTCACAGTGATGCTATGAGGTCATTGTTATTCCCAGTTTCTGGATGAATAAAGTGAGACTTAAAGAAGTTAAGTCAACCAAGGCAGTTTTCATGATAGCTAGTAGTGAGTCCTAAACTAGGTAGTATACATATCACCATTATAGAGCAGACATCTTCTTAAAATATAACCAGAAATTGTATCTCGTGCCCATTAAGTTCAAACTCCTGAGGTCAGTCCTTTCCTCCACCTCACAGCATGTCATACACGATATATGAAGTACAATGGCTCTTCCCCGGTTTGTTCTATTTTTCTAAACCCACATATTTTCCTCCAGTTCATGCAAACATATTTACAGTATACATTAGGGAAAAGATAGCCTAACAGAAAACTTTTTTTTTTTTTTGAGACAGGGTCTTCCCCTGTCACCCAAGCTGGAGTGCAGTGATGCCATTGCAGCTTACTGTAGCCTCAAACTCCTGGGCTCAAGTGATGCTCTCATCTCAGCCTCCCTAGTAGCTGGGACTACAGGCACACACCACCATGCCTAGCTGATACCTAATTTAATTTAGTTTATTCAGATGGAGTCTCACTCTATCACCTAGGCTGGAGTGCAGTGGCACTATCTTGGCTCACTGCCACCTTAACCTCCCAGGCTCAAGCAATCCTCCCACCTCAGCCTCCTGAGTAGCTGGGATTACAGGCCTGTGCCACCACACTGCCCACTTTTTATATTTTTAGTAGAGATGAGGTTTCATCATGTTGCCCAGGCTGGTCTCGAACTCCTGACCTCAAACGATCCTCCCACCTCAACCTCCTCAAAGTGCTGGAGGACAGGCGTGAGCCACTGCACCCAGCCAGAAAACTTTGAAGGATAATTCACCAGCACTTTTTACAAAAGATGAACATCGGCTTCTCAGGAAGCACAGGTGCAAACACAGCCCTGTTGTTTGTAGAAAGTCACCTGAGGCGAGCAACAAACAAGAAAAACAAGAAAAACAAACAGGCCAGGGGCAACATGAGGGCCCTTGTGTGGCCCTGGAGATTTCATCTCACATCAGACACCCTGTTTGTTCCCTTCCACAGGAGTTCTTGGTATAAGGAGTCCTACAAGGAGACGGAACTTGACAACTGAGGGTGCTTTCTAGGATATTTCTTTAAGAAAAACTATGTTAGCCTGTGGATATTTCTGTTAAAAAGTAGTTTTGAGGTCTGAATTCCCCAGATAATCACGTTCATTCACCATTCTTTTTCTACAGGCAAGTACAAACTGCTTTATCATTTCACTGTATTAATTTTAAAGGAAAATACCAGATGAATAGTTTGGTGACATTTTCATGTAGATAGTTTGTTTGGTCAACCTTGCTGACAAATACACAGCGCTTTAAGCACCACAGTGCATGAAATAGTCCTTTGAAATGAATTGATATCTGTCCTTGATGGTCTTCATCTTGCAGATGAGGGCTCTAAAGACATGTCGTAGCCGGCTCTCTCTAACCTTCCTTCAGGTACCTGTTTCCAAAGTCAGACACTGTTTAAGACACAAGGCCATTTACGATACAAGACCTGAAGATACTTTGGAGAGTTCGACGTGACTTTCTGTTAGTCGGCATAGCCTGTGAACTAACTTTAGTCACACTAACTACACTGTACGCTGTGCAGAAATCTCAGAGGTAAACTAGAGACTCCAAGTCACACTTCTGGCTTTATTTACGAGCTACAGAAAATAATCTCTCACATTTCTATTGTGGTATTAAATGGAATTATTGTCTACAAGCCTCTTTCTAAGTGAAAATGTCATCCTGTTGCAGCCACAGCACTTCAGTTGTCATGAAACTGAGTAAAGATAGTTTAAAGAAAAAGAAACCCACTGACAGTTCCTAACACAGCGTTTTTGACAATTGTGTACATTTCCATTTAAACTCCCTAATCATCACGATTTGGCAATAAAAGCGTTCGATGTACTCACACATCAAGAAGAACATACCTACAGCACTGTTTTCCTTTCTCCTACCTCCAACATTTATTAGCCCAAGTTACCATCCGTGTAAACATGAGTCACTTGGTTTTGGACACATGTTTATGATCATCCACCGCAGGATACACTCGCCTTAGATCAGGCCTCAGCTCCTTAGAATACCCACTACCCAGGGTCGGTGGTCAAACAAAAATGTTATATCATGCAATAAAGGAAATAGAGTAGAATCTTTTTTCAAAAGCACAAAAGAATGATGTAGAATATTCTGTGCATTTCACAGTTACGGCTTGAGGAAAAAAGCAAATTAAGTTGTGATGAGGGGAGAAAAGTCAGCAAAAACCTAAATACATGTGTAGTTTCATTATATTTTATAGAATCTTAGCCAATTGCTGATAGAAAGATTTACATGGCAATCCCACACTCAGTAAACAGGTAATGAGTAAAAAATAAATGTTTTCTGTTGCTTTCTTAAGTTAAGAAAAAAGGTTGGGTTGCTTATTTATGTAGCTGATGTCGGTTTAAAAAATAATGTTCAACTCCTACTGGTTGTAAACACTGTACTGTACCGTAAAGATACAAAAGCAGGCAAGAGAAGGGACAATCACAGCATGATATTAATGTAACGAGCCGCATTTAGGGGAGCACAGATTAAGAGTGCAACCCAGTAATCCAGGCAGGAGAGACCAAGGAGCTCTTTCCAGCAGTGTGGGTTTCAAATGGAATCTGAATGTCTGAACCCCAGCAGTTCACCTGGTGAGGCAAGGAAGCGGGCACTGGCTGGGTGGAAAAAAGTTTTGCAGAAGAGAAAAAAGGAAGGAAAGGAGGATGGACGGAAAGAAGGAAGAAAGTGAGAGAAGGAAGAAAGGAGGAGGAGGTTTGGGAAGTGGGGGCAGACAGGAGGAAGAACCACTGTGAGAACACTTAGCTACAAATTTACAAATATGCAGTGACACTTCACTTGTTTAGAAACAAAGTGGCTCACGCCTGTAATCTCAGCACTTTGGGAGGCCGAGGTGGGCTGATCCCCTGAGGTTGGGAGTTCCAGACCAGCCTGATCAACATGGAGAAACCCCATCTCTACTAAAAATACAAAAGTTAGTCAGGCGTGTTGGCACATGAGTATAATCCCAGCTACTGGGGAGGCTGAATCAGGAGAATCGCGTGAACCCGGGAGGTGGATGTCGCAGTGAGCCAAGAGCGCGCTATTGCACTCCAGCCTGGGCGACAACAGCAAAACTCCGTCTCAAAAAAAAAAAAAAAAGAAAGAAAGAAACAAACAAACAAATGCAAAGTTTCCTAATATCTCACCCTTCTGAGAAAATAAATAGTAAGTTTTTTATGTTTCTGGATTTTGTGACATGCTTTTAATGTCATATGAATACTTACCTATATTTTAATCTAGAACAGTAAAAACAGTAAAACAGTCTGTATCCTCACAGATTTTCCTTCCTGCAACCATAGATGTGTATCAGTCCCATAAGACCCTCATAATCTACAAACACATTTAAAATGCCTTGACTTTCTCAATTACTTTTTCTTTAATTGATCAAGGTTTACTTGTAATATTATCTTTCTAAAAATGAATTTTGATCTTTAAAAGATGTAAGGACATTTCTTAAGAATTAAAATATCTGATACTGAAGGCTTTTAAGTCTTAATTCTTTAATTCTTTTGCTGAAACATCCATAAAATTAGCTATCCATCACAATGACTTGAGGGAAACATTTCACCATATATTAGTATAATTTTATAGTTAACTAATGCTCTTAGCTAGAAAACTCTGCCTTTTTACATAACCGATGCATAATATGTAGAGAATAAAAACCAGCCTAAACAAGCTTTATTTCTTTCCACTGAAACTATCATTCCAATAAAATAATTGCATTATAGGTGTTATTTAGATGGTATTGATTGTTCTATGTTTATGGATTTGGATAATTTTTAAATGTTCTAGTAATTTTAAAAAATCAATGGCAATATTATCTGGTATTGCTATTAGTACTTCATCTCAAAGAATATTAATGTGTTTTAATATGTATAAAATTATATTTTATACATTTTATTAGTGCCTGCATAAGTATTACAGGAAAACATTCCAAAACTGTTTATTATAAAAACAAGACATTACATAAGGTTTGAAAAATGTAGGAGATAAATCAGTCAAAAGTTTACCACCCTAGTAGAACAACTATTGGCATTTTACCTGTGGTAGGGTTTTCACAAGCTGGGTGTAAATCAGGTGTGCGGTACAACCAGGCAAACAAATTGCCCAATAGCCTCTTCCTGCCTCTAGCACTGACACCTTAATCTCTTTCTGTAACCCTTTCTCTGGCTTCCAGCCAGGGCTTGATGCCAGGACAGGCAAATTTCTCCCTAGAAAAATTTGCAATAGAAACCCCAGAGTCACTCACAATCCTTTCATTTGTAGGAAGTGCCATGCTAGCTTCATAAACATCTGGATTAAGGTTCCTTGGAGACATCACACTTTATTTAAAAAAAAAAAAAAAATGAAAGAAGTAGAAAAAAATCTGTCATTGCTAATACAACATTGAATAACTGAATCTTAACTCAAATACTTTCTATCATAATCACAATGTTGTATGGTCACTGGCTCATTAGAAAATAAAATACAAATTCTAAAGTAACCATTCATTTATATAATAAAAGATGATTATATTAATCCTAGCATTTCCTCATGCTGAACACTATTTTTATTTAAACACATTGGAAAAAGAATTTTACCTTTGACATACAGAGAAGTGGGCATTTTTTCCTTTGATATATTTATCATTATGAGTTTGATTTCTATTAATCTTTTTTTAGATACCCCAAATCCCACAGTTACAGAGAAAAATTAAAAAAAAAAAAAAAAAAAAAACTACAATAGACCGTGATTAGGTGACTACTTTTTAGAGAAGTTTTCCCTCGATAAATATTTTCAAGTATTCGTTCAATGATTACTGAATGACTCCAAATGCGAATTCTGTGGTGAGACATCCATAGTTACATTGGTCATTTTTTCCTGTTACCTAACCTGCCTTCACTCCTATCACCATCTGTTCTTTTTCATCCTATCTATGAGAAAAACTTTCAACCCACCTCCTTGGCTCTGCTCTTAGTCTTTATTTCTTCCTCACCTCCTCTTTGTATCCTTCTGTCTCCTAAACATTTCCAGGACGTTGGAGAGCTAAATGGGCTCCTGGCTACTGCGCTACCACAAACAAATTCAGCTCTTTGGAGTATGATTTGGAAATATCACATGACCTTATTTCTAAGAATTTATTCTGCAGAAATACAGAACACAAAAATATTTAAAAGGAGGATTTCAAGGTTGTTGGGAAGAGTCAAATATTAGGAAAAATCATGAGTGATTTCAATAAGAAATTGGGTAAACTAAATTTAGGCATCGCTATACAATGACATATTCAGCTAAAAGCATATTGCGTATCTCTCTGCATTAACTTGGAAAACACACATGACAAATTGTTGAGTGAAAAACATTACAGAGCAGGATATAATGCGATTCCATTTGCATTATACATGTGTACACGTACACATGGTGTGAAAAAATTCCAGCAAAATATGCACCAAACCAAGAGCAGTGTTCATCTCTAGGAAGCAGAATTACACAGAAGGCTTTCATGTCAGCTTTATTCAATTTCATATTGAGTATTTTTAAATCAGCAAGCATTTCTTGATAATAAAAACTATTATTCATCCACAGTAATTTTAAAATTTGCCACAAGCTCAGCAATAGAAAGATAAAGTCAAAAATTATACCAGATGATATGTGGAATTTGGTATATGGTACTGGTCACAACATAAAACAATAGGAAGATAATTGAATTAGTTAGCAAATAGTATATTTGATTATCCATTGGAAAAAAATCAAACTGAATAATCATTTCTTTCCTTATGCTGAAGGAAACAAATGATTTCCAGATCCATCAGAATTTTAAACATAAACAAATGAAATCATAGAAGTTCTAGATTACAACATAGGTAAATATTCATATGACATTAAAAGCATGTCACAAAATCCAGAAACATCAAAAATTCACTATTTATTTTCTCAGAGGGGTGCGATATTAGAAGACATTATATTTGATTGTAAACAAGTAAAGTGTCACTGTATATTTGTAAATTCCTATGCCTTCACCTCAAAACTGAGTCATAGAGAGAACACATTTCATGTAAATATTATAGATATACACATTTCAATGAAAGGATCAATAGTTTATCAATGATTCATGGTGCAATATTTCAGTTCATGTTTCTCTCTGTCACTAAATTCAATTCTATTCAATTATGATTAGAAGACCTTAAACATTCCAATCAGGAAGTCCACGAGATCTGTAAACACATTATCACATTGTATCCACCTCCCTCATAACCAAAATACTTTTATTTTGTGACCAAAAACCAGTACTATTTTAGACAACTTTGTTTCATTCTTCATTGCTATTATCAGCACCAGCCATTGGCTTCTTTTCTGAGAACCTTCACTCAAAGAGTTAAATAAATGAACGTTGTATGCCGTGTAATTGAGAAGGTACAGAGGATCACAAGCCTCATGAAGATGGGAAATTCAAATTCTTAACTCCTACGAACTTTTCAGGGGGCAATTTGGTAATACCTATAAGGCATTTAAATGCATATAATTGTTTGTATTTTTTTTAAAGAGACAATATGCTTGTATTTGAAAACAAAATTCCTGAAAGGGTAAATGTAAAACCCATTTGTTTTGGTAAAATTAAGGACAAGTGGAATTCAAAGATAGGGTCATTAGAGAACTTTTATTTTTCCTGAGCTTATGTAACTTTTATAATTAGAAAAGTCCTGCTTCACTGAAATTACAAATATTTACAAGTCATGTACTATCAGGCTGCTCATAAACAGGAAAAATTACAACATATACTATGCCCATTAAATACCTGTGGACCATCATACTAAAAAAAATAAGGTCACCTGCCTATCCTCCAGGAGTTGACAATTTTATTGAGAAGGCAGGGTTTGCAAATAAGTCCATTTCAGGAAAAACTTAGCCTACTGTAAAGTTCTAAGTTGGCTGTAATCTAATGCATTTGCTGGAATGCAAAAAGGGATGGTTGTATTTGTCTAGAAGGAAAGATCAATATTAGAGAAACGGTGATTAGCATGGTGTGTAAGACACAGTTTATACGACCAAAGAAGGGAGAAGGCTGTTCTAGGGGAAGAAATTCAAACTACTAGAGATCTGGAGGTGAGAAAAATTGGGGCGTATGTGAGGCCAGGGGTCATGCATGGAGACAAGGAGAAGAGCTTGGTGGGCACAGAGCACAGGCCTGTGGGAATGAGCCTAAGGATACTTTTAGGAAGGATTTTTCCTCAGAGCCAGTCTCCAAGAGTAGCTTTTTGACTTAAAAAGCACTGATAGTTTCTACAGAAAAGTGCTCACAATAATGAAATCATGTGATATTAGGAAATATAACAGCACTATTATGGTCTAAAAATTGTATCAGGAGCAACCGATCTAGAGATGTTCGGCTTGGAAGAAAGGGGTGGGATGAAGTTTGAGGGGAGAGAGCATCGTAAAGATTTGGGGATGGCAGCACAGGGAAGGCACTGCGCCAAGACCTGGCAATCCCAGGACCAGCTCCAACCTGCGTCACAAGAACTCATTGGACCACTCCAGTGTAGACGGCTGTAAAATAGGTCTTCAGTGTAGACAGCGGTAAAATGTCATATCAGAGAAGACAATCTTTTTTTTTTTTTTTTTTTTTAATGGATTCTTGCTCTGTCGCCCAGGCTAGAGTGCAGTGGTGCGATCTCGGCTCACTGCAACCTCTGCCTCCTGGGTTCAAGCAATTCTCCTGCCTCAGCTTCCCAAGTAGGTGGGATTACAGGCAGGTGCCACCACACCCAGCTAATTTTTTGTGTTTTTAGTAGAGACAGGGTTTCACCATGTTAGCCAGGATGGTCTTGATCTCCTGACCTCATGATCTGCCCACCTCAGCCTCCCAAAGTGCTGGGATTACAGGCATGAGCCACTGTGCCTGGCCAGAGAAGACAATCTTTAGGATACAATCAATCAGTAGATTATGTGACTTTTTGAGGGCTTTCTTACATGCAAAACAACGTAGGTATATTCTGTACAGCTTCAGGGAAAGGACTGAGATATTAGGTTGCCACATACAGAGACAGATTTCAGCAGTTCTTGGCTGTCAACAACAAAAGTTGTTGAAGTGTCCATGGAAAAATATGGTATTAAAAATGATAGTTCACAGCACTTACGGGAAGACCAGACAACCAAGCAACAAGGTGAGGCCTGGGCAAAGCCCTGTCCAGGCATGGTTGACTCCCAATACTGCCAAGGGCACGGTTGCCACTGGACTTGCTGACAAGACATTATATACAACAGCAGCCACAATAATCTCCCACTTTGAGTTTTGCTGCACTCCCTGAGAGTCCTGGCCCTGGCAACGGCATAATTGGCTCTGATTATGCCATGTGCTGCTCGTGCCCTAGAGTCCATGGTCTGAGAGGAAAAGAGCCTGTCCATTTCAGCTCCCAGGAGGAGGCAGAGCCCTACTTTGGAACTACGCCAAAAATAGTAAGGACACATAAAAACTGTTCAAAACAACACAAGGCCACCTAATAAGATCTGTCCAAAATTGTGTGGCTTGCCTTTGGAGGTGGCAGTGGCTAGATGGTGGCCCCCAGAAAGATATGTCCATGTCCTGATCCCCAGAACCCATGAAGTTGACCTTGTTTTGAAAAGGGGTCTTTGGCTGCGCACGGTGGCTCACGCCTGTAATCCCAGCACTTTGGGAGGCCGAGGTGGGCGGATCACCTGAGGTCGGGAGTTTAAGACCAGTCTGACCAACATGGAGAAACCCCATCTCTACTAAAAATATATATATATAAAAATTAGCCAGGTGTGGTGGCGCATGCCTGTAGCCCCAGCTACTTGGGAGGCTGAGGCAGGAGAATTGCTTGAACCCAGGAGGCGGAGGTTGCAGTGAGCTGAGATCACGCCACTGCACTCCAGCCTCAGCAATAAGAGTGAAACTCTGTCAAAACAAAAAGAAGAAAGAGAGAGAGAGAGAAGGAAGGAAGGAAGGAAAGAAGGAAGGAAGGAAGGAAGGAAGGAAGGAGGGAGGGAGGGAGGGAGGGAGGGAGGGAGGGAGGGGAGGGAAGGAAGGAAGGAAGGAGAGAAAGAAAAGAAAAGAGAGAGAGAGAGAAAGAAAAGGAGTCTTTGCAAATGTCATTAAATTAAAAATCTTGAGATGAGAAACTCATTCTTTATTACCTTGGTGGTCCCTAAATTTAATAACAAGTCTCTTTTTAAGAGACATACAGAGGATAAGATGATGTGAAGACAGAGCAGAGACTGGAGCAACGTGGCACTAGCTAAGGAAGCCAGACACCACCGAAAACTAGAAACAAATGGATTCTCCACTAGAGGCCGTGTAGGGGGTGCAGCCCAACTGAACACCTTTGAGCTTCTGGCCTTCAGAACTGTGAAATGATAAATCGCAATTTTCATGCCACTAAATTTGTGGCGATTTGTTACAGCAGCCCAGGAAACCAAGACAGAGGTAGTGAGCATCCCATTACAGCAAGTATTTAACAGGCTAAATTCTACTTCTCAGAGGTCAGTTTTTGGAGACAATCCTTGCCCAAGGTAGGAGGCCAAATTCCGGGATATTGCATGTTCTTTTTAACTCCAGAGTTCCACAATGCTAACCTTCACATAGATACCTCACCAAGAATACAGCCTCATCTTGTTTATTGTGTAACTTCTCCGCATTAGACTTAATGACTAAAATATTAATATTTGGCTACTGATAGAGTATTGAAGTTTTTAATTCCAAAGTTGTTAATATGCAAACTTGATCTACCATTTACACTCTCTTGCTTTTTCTTCATTCCTTCTCTTATTTTTTTGACAAAAGTTTGAATCCACTAACATGAAAAAATTAGCTGTTCCGATTATGCAGCTGTCAGTTTTTCAGGCTCCTTGGGAATATTTGCTGGAAAAATAAATGGGAGTTGGGCTGCTACATTTGTTACCAAATCACTGGAAATTCCCTTATTGCACTTTGAATTATCCTGAGACACACGTGTTTTTAGCTATTTTCTTGATGTTGTCATAAATCAGGGTTCATCTCTGCAGGCTTGTGACTCATGTCTCATTTGCATAAACAAACATTGAGAAGTGGTGTGGAGGAAAGTCTCTTTCTTTTTAAACAAGGAACTTAGGCAAGTGACAAGCATTCTGTAAATCTGGAAGTGAAAAAACCCGTTGTGGTAAATTTGATCAGATGTGTGTTCTTCTGCTCTTTCTCCAAATATTAAAAGTAAATGATTACATGGAACGTTTTGGAGGGTTTTCCAGGTGTTTTTAACAGATTTAATTTTTAATATCCCAATTTTGAAAAATGTCCTATGATATTTTGCGAGTATACCCTATCTAGAGCTGGGCATTACATCTTTATAGATGCTATGGAACGGTGATTGTAGATGTAACCTTAGTTTTAGAGCATATGTGTAAGCCTCATGGATATTGCATTATATATGTGCATGGCTGATATGAATTGTAACTCCAGCGTAGCGACATGTGAGAGAGCTCTGTTATTGTTATCTTCCCAACTCCCGCTCCTACGGCCGTGACTCCCCATCACCCCTGCATGCCAGTCTTCCCTCTCTGCTCTGTTCAAGGGGCTCATGGCACGCAGCGAGGCTCAGAGACATGCACAGTTAACCGCAGCATGAAGCCGACTACGGGCAACGTGGTCGCAGAGCTACCAACACAGCGCTAGGGAGAGCGGGGCAGGAAAGGCTGGGCGCATGTGGAAGCTTGAGGAGAGTCCCTCTGGAAAAGACTAACCCGAGGAAAGGCTTCAGGAGTGGGCAGGACTCCCAATACACAACATGTGGGGGAAAAGTGGGTCTCATGAAGCAGAAGCCAGGGTCCAGGCAAGGGAGTGTATGAGACGAGGATGAGAGATCCCTGGGCAATGAGGCAGTGGGCAAGGGGGCCAGCACTGCAGGACGGATCCGATTTGGATTGCACTATACAAATAAAGAAATGTGATGGAGAGCTTTTGCACACAGGAAAGCTTTGCTCCCGTAGAAACTTGGGTGACATGAATGTAAAGCTGAACTAGTGAGAAAAGAGTTGGACTCCAGGTCATTCTTCTTTTCAGGCAGCCAATGTGTGCAGTGGTATTCTGGAATGGTGATGAAGGAGGAGAGGAGTGGGAGTCCCCAGGAGGAGAGGCCATGGGACTGGCCTGACCCTGGCAGCGGGACAAGGCAGCAGGTAAGGCCCACCTGCGGCCTCAGGGTCTGCTCTGCTTCCTCATCTCACACATGCCAGTTCCCAGGAACTGATGAGCTGCTTATCCTAACACTAAAAAATGGGAAAAAGTCTAGTAATATACTCTCCAATATAATACACATCACACAACTTGAAGCACCATTTGAATTGAATCCAAGTTGTTCAGAACAAAATTCCTAAAAACCAAATGACAACTCCACTGCCTCATTTCATGTGGTTTGTAAGCAGCAGAAGCAAACTTTCCACCATCTGTTGTTTTCCTAGCTTGCTAGAGCAAACTCTAGAATGCACCCTTCTAGGTAGTCACTTATTGCTTGATTAACTTTTTAATCCAAAGAGAAGACATTTTATCCTGTGTGGACGTGCCTTGGTGCCTATGTTTTGGGGGCAGGGACCAGTGTTGAATGGGAGGTTTCAATTCTGCCTCCCAAGTCCGGGCATAAAATGCAGCTGCCGCCTTCCAGCCCAGACAGCCCAGGCTATTTATTCTACAGTGGACTTGTGTTTGCAGCACTTCACTGAGCCAGTCCTAAAATGCCTTTTATCCCAGGCTGGATGTCCTCTGACTACTTAGCTCTTATGGGTCCACTTCCTCCTGCTTTTCCCTTTCACAAGGGTGTGGTTTCTGCAGTGCATTTCTGTGCAGAGACGAAGGCTGAGCAGGCTATAATCCCTAATCTTCTTTACTGCTCCCAGTGTGGGGCTCTGAAATATTGGGGTGAGGTGTTTGGTGTGGTTCCATTTTCCTCTTACAGCCAGAGCGTTTATGAGAGAGTATTTTTACAATGACTTGGGACAATATTTGAAAAGTGGGTGTAGCTTGTTCACTTGGGAAGTTCTAGGCCTTTTTCCTGCCAGAAAGAAAATGCAAGCTCAACATGCTTATTTTGGGAAGGAGACTATTGTGTGGTCAAATTGTGCTCAAAATGCAAAGCAACCCCTTCTCTCAAATTATCTGTGCCTTTCAGAGCAATGCAGCAACTCGCTTGACTATGTCGGGTCTCGGAATTATCGTTTACATTGCCTGTCGCCTGGTGGCAGTGATTTGCAGGCCTAGACTTTGCTTTGTTGGCAGGGAGGACCACTCACCCAGTTCTCCAGCTGCATTTGGGCAAGCTGTGTATTCCTTTGAAGATGAATTTGCCCCTTCTTTTAAGGCCTCCCTAGATGTAAAGGTATAATGAGGAATAATCATTACTCTGGCTCCTCGTGTAGTCCTTGCTCTCACACCTATGGGATAAGGTCCTAGTTTGGACAAATAATTCTCTGGAACTTCCAACAGCTGCGTGGTCCTACAAGCCTTTTGGAAGTAAAGTGAGAGAGGAGAAGCAGGACAATGTCCCCAGCAGAACGATGTCGTGGTAGTCCTTAGAGCTGCTAGATATGAAGAGTCAGGCTAAAGGTTTCTCTGGGGCCGGGCGTGGTGGCTCACGCCTGTAATCCCAGCACTTTGGGAGGCTGAGGCTGACGGATCACAAGGTCAAGAGATTGAGACCATCCTGGCCAACATGATGAAACCCCAACTCTACTAAAAATACTAAAATTAGCTGGGCATGGTGGCGCGCTTGTAGTCCCAGCTACTCGGGAGGCTGAGGCAGGAGAATCACTTGAACCCAGGAGGCAGAGGTTACAGTGAGCTGAGATCCTGCCACTGCACTCCAGCCTAGCAGCAGAGCAAGACTCCGTCTCAAAAAAAAAAAAAAAAAAGATTTCTCTGGATTCTTCAGAGCTGAAGAGGCAGTTTCTAAACGTCGACCAGGAAAGCAGTGCATGTAGCAGAAGTGCTTTGCCAACAGCAGGAGAGGCGGAGGTTCCAGGGTTGGCTTTGCCATTAACTAGCCCCCATCACCCAGGACAAGTCAGTGAAACCTGAACTTTTTGAGCTATAGTTTCCTTGAAAACAAAAGCTACACTGAATCAATAGTTCTGAACTCAAAGATAAAGGCAAAGGTAGAGGATATTACGATCACCCGATAGTTGTTTTGTTTGCATGTGGGTGTGTGTATAACACTCATGCTTGCCACCAAACTTACAAGAATTTCAGAGTTCAGGAGGGAGGAAAACAAGAAGCCAGGGATAAATGTTTTGGAAAAGTTTCTGATATACTTTTTTTCTTTCCTACATTTTTTTCTAACAGAACACGTATTAAAGTTGTTTGACATGTGATTTCATGTTTGTCATTTTGGAAGTCCTTTATCGTAAAAAATTATTGGGCCTGACGATAAACAGCAGTCCCAGTGACGATTCTGGGCCTCCATGATGGGTAGGTTCAATTTCTTCCTGAGACAGGAGTTTCCTTCTGTATTTCTAGGGTAATGTTTTTATTATTCTGCAGTGTCTGCTGGACCCTGATATCTCAGCAAATCTGATGATTCACGTCCCTTAGAGTGTGTGAAACTGCAGAAGAGTGAGATGCAGCTACAGATCTCAAAGCTCTGACATACTGGGTTGTGGACTGTCTTCTCCATCAGGGAGCCTTATTAATGGACTATGGGGCTTCACGACCTGAATGACCCCACTGGTGGAGATCTTCTTGCTCCCCTTCAGCACCCCTTCTAATATGCTTTTTTTTTTTTTTTTTTTTTTTGAGACAGGGTCTTGCTCTGTTGCCCAGGCTGAAGTGCAGCGGTGTGATCTCAGCTCACTGCAACCTCCACCTCCCAGGCTCAAGCAATCCTCCCACCTAGCCTCCCAAGTAGCTGCGATTACAGGCGTCTGCATGGCGGATAATTTTTGTATTTTTAGTAGAGACAGCATTTTGCCATGTTGGCCAGTCTGGTCTCAAACTCCTGACCTCAAGCAATCCCCTGCCTCAGCCTCCCAAAGTGCTAAGATTACAGGTGTGAGCCACCACGCCTGGCCATGATATGCTTTGGATACTAACCATCCCATCTTCAAGCCCACTACTTTCTGCTACAGAATCTCTACATTACATGATATCTAGGAGCCTTCTGTCTCCAACACTATATTGCACTGCCTAAAAAATATTAGGGTGCCATGATTAGGGTACATCAAATTGCTGAGAAGCTCCAATACCGTATCTGAGAACTTGGAATTCAATTGAGGAAATTACAGGTCTCAATGTGAGGTGCTTTACTATTGAAGAACTGAGAGAGAAACACCACAGGAAGGTAAAACAAGTGATACCTTGTAAAGAAAAAGCCTTGTGATTAAACACAGAGAAAAAACTTTTACATGGAAAATTAATGACAACTCAACTATTTGTAGCGCAAATTGTACATGACTTTTACTATTCAATATGCTTTAAGAGGGTAATTTTATTTTATTTAAAATTTTCTTTTTCTGAGACAGTCTCGCCTGTTGCTTAGGCTGGTGTGCAGTGGCACCATCTCAGTTTACTGAAACTTCCACCTCCCAGGTTCAAGGGCTCCTCCTGCCTCAGCCTCCCAAGTATCTGTAATTACAGGCACCCACGACCACACCTGGTGAATTTTTTAAATTTATTTTTTGGTGGAGATGGGATTTCCCCATGTTGACCAGGCTGGTCTCGAACTCCTGACCTCAAGTGATCTGCCCACCTTGGCCTCCCAAGGTGTTGAGATTACAGGCTGAGCCACGGCACCTGGCCTTAAGAGGGTAATTTTAAATGATACTCTTTGTCTTATTGTCCTATTGTGTAACTTGGCAAACAATGCACCACAAACACAATTACCTATTAAAGTACTTTTATGACACTTGTTCTCTGCAACAGTTTCCCTGTGGAAGCGTACACTACATTAGATTAGACTTCCAAATGAGCTGACTTCCTATCCCTTCCTGCTTTTACACTTTGGTTTAATTCTAGTCTTATCCTAAAAAACAGCTATGAGAAACCCAAAAGGGTAATTTGGAATAATCCTTTGTGGTGACCTATATAAACTTCTATATTTCTTTCCCTCCTCCCTCACACCCATGCAATAATCTCTCTTCACACACTCATTAAAAAAGTGTAAAGTACAAAAGAACTGTCCCTGAAAACAGAGCATCCGTATAAAAACTCAGAATGGGCAGCTATTCCTTCCGTAAACACTGAGAGCCTATCCTGTATCAAGTTCTGGATTAGGTATTAGAAATACAACATCAAATAACTCATAGCCTCAGCTCTGAAGATAGATCGATAGATAGATAGATAGATAGATAAATAGATAGATAGACAGATAGATAGATAGATAGATATACAGATTAGTGAAGAAACATCAAAGTAAATTATCATTTCAGTGATAGGGTAGCTGACGGTGATACAGAAGCAGCTAGGAGAAGCTTCTACATTAGACTAGGAAATGAAAGAGGGCCTCTTTGAATAAAGGATGCTCATCCACATTTTGAAGAATGTGTAAAAATTAGCTAGATAAGAAGCGGAAAAAGAGAAGAGAATGAAGAAAGTTTTGAAGGAAAGAAATGGCATGATCTATTGTCCCCATAGTAAAGAGGTGTGGGATAATGAAACCAGTAAAACTAGGAAGAGAGGCCGGACAACTCTGAAAGACGCATGAAAGCCTTGAGTCCCAGGCCAAGGAATCTGAACTTGATTCGGCAAGCTACGGGGAGATGTTGAAGAATTTTTCAATAAAGAAATGACATGATTGGGCAAGTGACATCACTGGGAAGTGGCATCAGTAGATCTGCCAGCATCCTGAGGACTAGTTCTAGGAAGCAGCGTTAGCTACTAGGATTTTAATTCTGAGATTAATGCGATATTTCAGGCAAGAAGTGTGAAATCATAACCTAAAGTGACATTCTAAGATAGAAGAGGTAAATTAAAATTCAAAGGACCCAGCCGAGTGTGATGGCTCACGCCTGTAATCCCAGCACTTTGGGAGGCCGAGGCGGGTGGATCACCTGAGGTCGGGAGTTCGAGACCAGCCTGAACAACATGGAGAAACCCCGTCTCTACTAAAAATACAAAATTAGCTGGGCGTGGCGGCAAGGGCCTATAATCCCAGCTAGTCAGGAGGCTGAGGCAGGAGAACCACTTGAACCTGGGAGGCGGAGGTTGCGGAGAGCCGATATCGTGCCATTGTACTCCAGCCTGGGCAACAAGAGTGAAACTCCATCTCAAAAAGGGAACTCAAAGGAGCCACAACTGGTTAGATGGCAGAGGTAAGGGAAAGGAAAAAGGTGAAGATGTGACACAGGTTTCTGGCTTTGTCAGTTGGTTGACTAGTGATAGGATTCATTGTTTAGATGGGAAACTTAAACACAACCAATTTTCTGAGAAATCGCTTCAAAAATACTAAGCTTGAGAACATATAAGTGGAGTGATCCTTGAGATCATTGGATGTGGGGATATGAAGTTTTTCATAAAATCAAAACATGCCACTCTATACGAATACATGTATGTATATGTAATTATCCAGTTATGCAAATACTATATTCTCAGCAAAAACTTGGGAAAGAAATGCATCCTGAGTTTAATAGAAGCTATCGCTGTTTGATACACATATGAATGGGATTTCCTTTTCCTTCCTATATTGTTTCTATTTTCCATATTTATGTAATTAATATATATTGCTTTCAGTGTAGATAAACTTCCTTTTAACAATAACATAAAACTAACAAGGGAAAAAGAGAAATGTCAACGTAGTCAGCAGTAGAGTGAACTCTAGACAGGAAAGTGTCTGTTGGTGTGCCACTGTGGAGGTCATCTGGGGACTTTCCTAGAAGTCCCATTCCATGGGTAGAGTGGTGAATAAGTTCAGAGGAAGCAGAGACAGGGATACTTTCTAAAAGTTTGGCTGCAAAAGGAAGTAGAGATACAGACGGGAAGATGAGGAAGATGTGGGTTCAAAGGAATGTCTAAGATGGAATTATCTCAATGTATTCATAGCTGAAAGGAAAGGGTAGCGTAGATTCAAAAGCACAAGACAGACCAGGGAGGATATGGTTTGAGTATCGGGTGAAGTAACAACCTCATATTAGAAAAAAAAAAACATTAGCGAAAACGAGAGGAAATGAGAGAATAGGTAGAAATAGAAATAAACAGACAAAAACTAAATTGCATTAACCTCAACTCCTCCCAAAACCCATTTAAATAACAGTAAAGTTATTAATACATAAAAAGTATTAAAAATCTCAAAGGAATGCAAACATCAGCATGCGGTTTTGGAAAGTGAAAATTAGCTAGTGAGGGGTAGCTGAGTTGGCGGTGTGGAAGTATGCAAAGTCACTGGTGTACATGCCCTTTCCTGCTGGAGCCCCGCGTGCTGGCAGTGTGGCACCTGCCTTCAGGAAAGAGTTTGGAAGCTTTCCTGGGGGAATCTGGTCCACCTACAGGAAGAGACCAACCAATGTTGGAAATCTGCAAGAAAATACTCAGCCAACTCATCCCACGGGGAAGCCCGCCAACAAGAAAACCCCACCCATAAGCCTAGAGTTTACCAAAAAAGATCACCAAAAGCCAACCTTCAAGTTAAAAATAGAACAGGAGAAATGAAACATTCAGTAGAAAGATTGGAAGATGAGGTAAAGAAATCTAGAAAGCTGATGATTAAAAACAGAAAATAGGAAAGAAGGCCAGGCGCGGTGGCTCACGCCTGTAATCCCAGCACTTTGGGAGGCCAAGGTGGACAGATCACCTGAGGTCAGGAGTTCAAGACCAACCTGGGCAACATGGTGAAACCCTGTCTCTACTAAAAATACAAAAATTAGCTGGGCGTGGTGGCGTGGGCCTGTAGTCCCAGCTACTCGGGAGGCTGAGGCAGGAGAATCGCTTGAACCCAGGAGGCAGAGGTTGCAGTGAGCCGAGATTGACCCACTGCACTACAGCCTGGATGGCACCATCTCAAAAAAAAAAAAAAAAAAAAGGAAAGAGAAAAATGATAAGAAAACTAGAGAACTATTCAAGAAAGCCAATATCTATATCATATGAGTTTCAGAAAGTGGAAACAGGAAAAGAAAATGGAGTAGAGAAAACTATCAACTGACTCAGTCGTGAAAATGTTCCCAGAGCTCTAGGATATGAGATTCTGGATTAGAAAGATCCAGCAAATATCAAGTTCAACGAATGAAAATAGAACCACACGAATGCATTTCATTGGTAAATTTATAAATGGGGGTGAGGAGAATGTTTTCACAGAGCAAAGGAAAAACAGATCACATATGAAGGATTAAGGATTTGAATGGTTTTGAACTTCTCAACAGCAATGTTGGAAACTAAAAGACATGAAAATGGCTTCTAAATTCTAAAGAAAAATAATTTCCAACCAATAATTCTAGACCTGGCCAAACTATCAAGTAAATGTAAGAATAACAACATTTTCAGACAAGCAAAATCTCCAAAAGGCGATGGCCACAGAGCGGGTGTAAGTGACCCACAAAGCTAGACCAGAGGTCACAGTCACCAAGAAGAGGAACTCCACATTAAAGGTTGAAGGGATTGGGAGAGGATGCATACACTGGAAAACCGAGTAGATTCGGATCAACCCTAGAAACACAAAGTGATGTGTGTTTTACTCGCCTCCTATACACCTCTTTGGTGAGGGAGGAATGGCTGGACCCACAACACCAGACACTGGCCAGGTAAGATCGGTGGCCGTTGACTAACTGCAAGTGCTCGCAGCCCAGGGAAGAAGGGCAATGCCCACCACTCAGGCCCTCAGGAGGTGGCGCTCAGGAGCAGAGTGAGCAACCAGGCGGTGGGAGCCAGGCTTTGCAGTACCCACGGGGGTGAGGTGACCCCGGTCCCCATGGGAGGATGTGATTGGCTTGTTTGAATAAAACTGTAGGCTGGTAGGAAACCGAAACTTTTTACTCAGGAATAGGCAGGAACTGTGCCGGGTCCTCTCAATAAGGAGGGGTGTTTAGCTAAGGGACCTTATCCATAGGTGCAGGGTTGAGGGGAACTTGAGGGTAGACCATTTGATGTCTTCCTGGTTTCACCGAAGGTCAGGGCAGCACATACCATGGGGCCTTAATTTTAGGCCTCACACCAATGTTCGGAAAGGAAAAGTAATGATAACATACCTGTGCGTAGTCATGATTAGCATTTATATCTGACATAAATGAGTACAACTTACAGGAGGATGGGACAGACAGCCAATGTGTTGTCTGTGTTGAGAGAGAGGGGTGTTGCTGTGTGGAAGAGTTAAACCCTCATGCTCCCCCGTGCGAAGGCCACAGAGAGGGGATCAAACGGACAAATCAGCGAGTGGCCGCAGCAGCGTGATATTGACAAGGGTGGATGTAAGTGCCAAACAAATTCAGCTAAAAGTGGTTGCTTCTGGGGAAGCGGAAGTTAAGGATAAGAAGGTCGGGGCTGCTGTTTCCTCACACCTGTTTGCCTCTTTAAATTGTATGCGTGGATAAATCAGAAAATTTTTTAAACCTAATTTTTAAAAATTAATGAAGATAAGTTTGTTGTGTACGGGAGAGAACATAGAGGAATTTGTTGTTTGATACTTAATAGGTCAACTCTAGAGGCAAGCCATGAGCTGCTTGTGGCTGTCTTCCCCCAGCTGTTCCACCTTGGAGAACTTACACAACCTCTCTGAGCCTAAGCTGCTTCCCCTCTAAAATGGGACAATCATAATGACATCTACTTCATGACTCCAGGGAGGATGGATGAAATGACATAAATGACGGACTTGACCCAATGTCTACCCCACAGAAACACCCTGCTGACGTCAGCGATCTTCCATGAGGATGACTGCTTTTCTCAGCAGAGCACAAAAACAGTCTTTTGCTATAAGGTGAGGTGGTGAGGTCTGGAGTTTGAGGAATGACACGAAAATCTCGAAGAGCTGTAAGGGAAGCAGGACTAGAACTGGAAATGATCGCTCTGCAGAACGGAGGGCCCAGCTGGGGTGAGCCCAAGAACATGTAGCAAGTGCACAGTGTGTCACCTGCAGCGGCAGCACTGGTACACAGGCAGGGAAATCGGGTGTTTGGACCGATGGGGGACTGGAGTTTTGCTGAGCAAAGAGGGTAAGGGAGCTCAAAAACAGTGGCAAGAGTGCGCTTGACGTGATGGACTGTGGAGTTCAGGCTGCAAACAAAGCCTGGAGAGAGTAGAAGCAACTTGACTGACTGGGCCTGGAGGTTTTCCTGCAGCCAAAGAAGATTATGGCAAGTAAAAGGAGGCACGTGAAGCTAGTTCAGAAAAAAAGATCAGAGAGCAGGGGATGGACAGTTTATTATTATTATTATTTTTATTTCCTAGCCCCATGGTATAGAATAAAATGCATGCTATGGAATAGCAACTTATTTTATGTCCTCACAACAGCCTTAGAGAAAAGAAGGTAAGATGAGGAGTGGGCAAAAAAAAAAACCTGACCTCTGCTGATATTTTCATGGATATCTGGGTTGTGTTAGGCCCAGTACATATTAATTTCATTTATGTTTCACAACAGTCTTATGAAGCATAATCATGTCCTCATTTTATAAAGCGTAAAGTATAGCTCAGAGAGGTTGAATAACGGACTCCAAAGTCAAGGTAAGTCCACAGCACCCAGCTGGCAATGAACCCAGAGGCAGGTGATTGGTACTGCAGCCAGCTGTGGTAACTAGAGAAAGGCATTTATTTTTCTGAGGCTCCATTTCCTAAAAGTGAGTGGCTGGATTGGGTATTCTTTAAAACACTTCCAGAATTAATGCCCTATGCTTCTAAATAACAATGTCTATGGGCATCACTTTCCTCATTTGTCAAAAAGAAGTAACCGAATCTCCCTTACCCACCTCAGAGGGCTGTGATGAAGAGCAAATAAAATAATACATGTAAAAGTGATTTATAAATCAAGGTATGCTATAGGATCAAGAGGTTAAAATATGTAGAAATACAGGGGGAAACATAAAGTCATGACGAAGAAAAATAGGGAGACTGAGATTCAAATAATATCCAGAGAACTCTTTTTCACTTACTAGCCAGAGACCTCGGGCAGGTTAGCTGACCTTGTGTGCCTCAGTTTCCTCATCTGTAAAATGAGGATTAGAAATTGGGCTACTTCAAAAGTTGTTGCAAGAATTAAACGAGTTGGTTTATAAAAAGTATCTTTTAAAAGCCCCTGGCATCATGGGTGTGCTAAAAATACTATTATTGTTATTACTACACTAAAAAACACAGACTTCTGAAGATTAGAAAAAAATCCAAAGGGAAAGTATTAGGAGGCTGGAATGGGAATAAAAACTGAGATTTGAAAAAAATAATATATATGTACAAGGTTGGTGCAAAAGTAATCGCGGTTTTTGCCATTACTTTTAATGACAAGAATCGCGATTACTTGTGCACCGACCTAATAAGAAGTAGGGCCCACTTAGTGTGCTATCAATTCCAGAAATAGCCAGCAGTCGCCTGTGTGTGTGACTTGTGGAGCTCCGTGAAGTCTGCTCTGCTCCTCACAGTCCTCAGCCCCGCAGGAGAACCACAGCGTCTACTATTCGAGGTCCCACTATCTAGGAATGATTGTCTCAAGTGCTGGAGAATAAGAACGGAATAAGACAATCCCCGTCCTTGGACACCTAACGGTGAAAGAATCAGCTAGTTAAACAGATAGCTCAGATACAACACAGGAACTACCAGCATTTTCTATTTATTTACCCACCCAGAGAAGCCAGGACTCCAGCTGTAGAGCTGGCACTGTTTATGCTTTACTCTCTCTCCCCTACTCACAGGACACAGTCAAGAGGTGGTGCCAGCGACCCAGCGAGGAACAGCAGGGCCTGAATTAGGGAAGTGGTATCAGGAATGAAGAGGAGGAAACAGATTCAAATTACATTCAGGGACTTGAAATTGGCAGGGCTTGGCAACTGATTGGGAGCAACTGATGAGATACTGAAATTCAAGGAAAAATTCTAGATAACTCTGGAGACACTTTGCCAAATGACATGGATCTAGAGGGCACAAACATATCAAACATGTTTTTAAAAGTCCAAGCTTATTTTTAGAATCCCTCAGGCATCAGAGACTGCTGGTTTCCTACCCCATGTCTATTAATCCATATTCTTAAGCAATAGAACCTGTAAATTTCTAGATGCAGAAAAAAATGACTCTCCTTCCTGATGGGATAGCCAGTGAAATGTCAGCAAAACGCATTAGATGAGGTTGCTGGAAAGCATCTTTGCTCCTGTCTCTTCTTTCCTAAACAGAACATAGGCAGGATGGCTGGAGCCTCAGCAGCCTTGTCTGTGGACCTGAGGTGAGACCTTGAGGAAAAGCACTAATAAGGATGGAGGAGTTAAAAACAAAAACAGCCTGCGACATTGAAGTCATCACGGCACCACCACACTGGCGCTGGGCTGCTTATATTTGGGTTGGTGCAAAGGTAATTGCGGTTTTTGTGATTACTTTCGATGGCAAAAACCACAATTACCTCCAGTCAGTGAGGGCGGTCCAGGGTCATCCCTCTTGCCAGTCAAGCCGACCTGGAAAGCAGAAACTCAAAGCAAAAAGCTCTTCCTCCTTCCTCTTTACCCTCCTTGTCTGTGACCTTGCTGAAGAATCTCACTCACGTGCAAGTCAGTTTCAAGCTCTGTGTCTGTTCGCTGCGTGGCCACGGAGAAGCCACAGCTGATACCGGAGCGGGAAGGGCTGTGCAGAGGATGAGCAATTCCGTCTGCAAGAGGCTGAGTTAAGAGGACGTGAGGGCCGGGCGCGGTGGCTCCCGCCTGGAATCCCAGCACTTTGGGAGGCCGAGGCGGGCGGATCACGAGGTCAGGAGATCAAGACCATCCTGCCTAACACGGTGAAACCTCGTCTCTACTAAAAATACAAAAAACTTGCCGGGCGCGGTGGCGGCGCCTGTGGTCCCAGCTCCTCGGGAGGCTGAGGCAGGAGAACGGCGGGAACCCGGGGGGCGGAGCTTGCAGTGAGCCAAGATGGCGCCGCTCACTCCAGCTGGGCGACTGAGCGAGACTCCGTCTCAAAAAAAAAAAGAAAAGAAAAAAAGAGAGGACTTGAGGAGAGCCAGGGGACGATGCCCACACTGGAGCTGGAGGGGCCTGGAGCTCGGGAGAAGGGCGTTGGCTGGGGGTCAGGCGAGGGTTTGGGCCCGTGAGCACGGAGGGAGTCGCTCGCTCGGGAGAGCACGTGGAGGAAGAGAGCAGCAGGGGGTGCACGCGCCCGGGCCGCCGGCCTCCCGCAGCCGGTGGAGGAGCCCGGAAGATGGCGGACTTGCCCAGCACAGGCCGTGAATGAGAACGAGGGAAAAACGCCTCGTGTGGAGCCGGCGTCAGAATTGTACAGAGAGGTCCCCTTAGCGAAGCGCGCCTGGCTTAGTTCTGACGCGCGCTCCCGCCCGGGGGCCGCGATGGGGCCTCGGCACCGGGGCTGCTCCGGGGCGTCCCTGAAGCCAGGGCCGGGGAAGGGAAGAGCCACAGCCCGCGGAGGACAGGCAGGGAGGGAGGCACAGCCTCCGCTTCCAGCGAACCCCGGAGCTCGGAGAGGCAGCGTGAGTCTTATTCTCCCACCGCAGCAATTCCCAGCACAGTGGGTCCTGGGGCCACGCTCTGTCCCCAGGCTGGAGAGCAGTGGTGTGATCGCTCACTGCAACCTCCGCCTCCCGAGTTCAAGCGATTCTCCTGCCTCAGCCTCCCGAGTTCAAGCGATTCTCCTGCCTCAGCCTCCCGAGTTCAAGCGATTCTCCTGCCTCCGCCTCCCGAGTTCAAGCGATTCTCCTGCCTCAGCCTCCCGAGTAGCTGGGATTACAGGCCCCCGGTCCACTTTCCAGGCGTCTGCTGTCTCTGACCAAAAAGCCCGTCTTTGCCACCTCTAAAGCTGGAGGTTCATTTGCCAGCGTTGTTTAGAGCAAAAAGGTGAGAAAAGTAGCATAAAGTATAAGACAGTTTCTGGGGGTGGCCATTGATGGCCATTTAAAATATCATATCTGGTTCTTAAATTTGTACCAGAATGAATATTTGACGTGAATGGGTATTTGTAAAAGATTATACATTCAGAGAAAGTTATAAACTACTAATCCCATAATTTGGTTTCAGAAGTGTGTTTCAGCAAATGATTTGTACTATTTGAAAATACATGTTCTTTAAATTGGCTAAAAATATTTTCATATTCTTTACTAAAACTGCTTTAATTATTACAGTGGAAAAGCACCCATGTGTAAAACAAGTGACTTTGCCTGTTCTTCCAACCATAATGTGCATTAGAAACACTCAATCTGCCAGGTGCTTGCTGTTTAATGTAGTATCAAGGTCTTTGTTTTGTTGACAATTATTCTAATCACTAAAATCCTGTTTTGAATCAGATGGAATATTTGTTCATTACTCCAGAGTTCTATTTGCCTGCGTACATTTTCAATTCTTTTCCTAAGAGGACTAAAGCTATTTCTGTGAGAAGCTCAACACTGAATAACTTTAAGATAAGAAATCCGATAAACTGTCCATCCGAAAAGTGGCACATTGGGCTTTATTAATGTATAACATTATACACAAGGAAGTCTCTGTACTTTACTCCGCCTCTAAGATGCGTGCAATGTTTATCGAAGGCCTCACAATTGTGTTCTCACAATTGTGTCTAGTTTTAAAGATTCATTTTCAAATACTCAGATCCTTGACCATTAGAACAGCATTCCATATCTCTGAAGAGTGCCAGATTCATAATAGAGTAGGGAAGTGTGTCTAGAGGCATGCCCTAAAAAACAGTGGAAGAAAGCCCAGAAACAATGCCCTTTTCATGCTGCTTACTAAGCCTAACTGCTTTATAATCAGGAGCATGACAAAATCGTACGAGGAATTGAAAAATTGACTTGATACCTAGAAACGAAAAAGACCATGAAGGAAGGCTGACTGGTCAAATGCAATTTCTCTTTCCCAGCTAGAGAGCATTTATAATTTTACTTGTCCAGATAGCACAAAGGTCTCTGCTCTTCTGCATACATACATTACCCATTTAGAAGACAATGTCTTCACCCTTTAGAATTTCACCCTTGATACTGTAAATCACAATGACTGAAGAGGAGGCCTGATCCTCTTTGCATGCTGAGACTAGATTTTATCAGGAAATGTTTCATCACATTCTTTTCCTGTCATTAGAGTCAATTATCATGTATATTTATGCATTCCTTTGTATGAAAGTATGGTTTGGGTCTGAAAAGAGCCTGTACAAAAGGGTATTTTTAATTGGACAGCCTGTGTGTCTCCTGACTCATAAATGGCTAAGTGAAATTAATATATACCTGTACTGGACAAGCTCACAAAAGCTGGTTTCCACTGCTTAGCAGTGCTTAGCTAACAGGCTGAGGAGGAGGCAGCTGCGTTCCATTCAACCTCACACATCATCAGCCAGATACCCAGCTGAGCTCAGATCCCACAGATTATTGTCGGTAATGATGTTTAAGGCAAAAATTGTTTGGGCACAGCACCCTAATTTGGCAGTTAGGGTAATCTTGTTGTGACTTGTAAAGTTTGCACTTAATATGCCAAGCATTTAATACATTAATTATGTAGAGATGAATGCTATGTCACAGATTTAATGCCTTGAATTGTGTCTGGTCTATGAAAATGAGCATTCCTAAATTTCCAGCCAGAAAAAAAGGAAAATTTGCTCTTCCCCTGAGCCCAGGTAAAGAACTCCTTGGCAGCTTTCAGATTTCGTGTTTGTTTGTTTTGTTTTGCTTTGCTTTTTGAGGCTGGGCCTTGCTCTGTCACCCAGTCTGGAGTGCAGTGGTGAGATCATCGGTCACTGCAGCCTCAAATTCCTGGGTCTCAAGCCATCCTCCCACCTCAGCCTCCTGAGGAGCTGGACTACAGGTTGGCCACTATACCCGGCTAATTTTTTAAAAATTTTTATAGGGATAGGGGTCTCGCTATTTTGCCCAGGCTTGTCTCAAACTCCCAGCCTCAGTGATCCGTTCACCTCAGCCTCCCAAAGTGCCGGGATTACAGACGTGAACGCCCCCGATCATCTTTCTGGCAGCTTTAAAAGCCTATATCGACTGTTTACATCTTGTCAGCATCTGAAGTGTTTTCATTCAAGGAGTATCCACCTTTTGAGACGGAGCCCACCAACTAATATGGAAGCTGAAAAATGACCAGGTCTTGTCTCCTCAAACTCCCTGGCAGCTGGGGAGTATAGACACACGATTGGGCTCTGCCAGCCCAACAGACCCACTCCTGCACCTTGAACCTGGGCTGCTGACCTGAGAAGCAGGGCCATGTGGAATCCACAGAGCAAGGGGGGCATCCAAGGGCATGTGCAGCCAAGGGGCACATCATTGCTGCAGCTATATCTGGTTTCAAAGGTAGTCATTTTTAAAGTGTCTGCGACTGCTGGCAGGAATGTAAATTAGTACAACTTTTATGGAAAACAATATGGAGATTTCTCAAAGAACTAAAAACGGAGCTACTTTCCAGTCAGCAATCCCACTGCTGGGTATCTACCCAAAGGAAAAGAAATCGTTCCATTAAAAAATCTCTGCACGCATATGTTTTTCACAGCACTGCTCACAATAGCCAAGATACAGAACCCACCTAAGTGTCCATCCGCAGATGAATGTATTCATATACAGAAAACGTGATATATATATACCAAGAATACTACTCAGCCATAAGAAAGAATGAAATCATATCTTTGGCAGCAACAGGGATGGAACTGGAGGCCATGACGCTAAGAGAAATAACTCAGAAACAGGGAGTCCAATACCGTGTGTTCTCACAGGTGGGAGTGAAACGGTGGGTACACACAGAGACACTGTGTGGAATAACAGACATCGGGGACTACACACGGTGAGCGACGGAAGGGGCTGAGGGCTGAAACTTTACTATTGGGTACCATGTTCACCATTCAGATGGCAGGTACACCAAATCCCAGACTCCACCACTATGCAGTATCTGCATGTAAGAAACCTGCCTCTGTACTCCCTGCTTCTATAAAATAAACAAATAAATAAAAACATGTTTAATATGTGATTTTGAAAAATAAAAAAATTTTTTAAATGTGTCTTACGCGGGGATATCAGCAGTGCAAGCCACCATGTCTGTGCTCAGCAGCGGCGGTTGTGAAGTGTTCAGTGTCGGGAAGAAAAGTCTCCACTACCTACTTAGTTCCGCCGACTGGGGGCCTGCAAGTTAACTGATGATAGATTAACAGGAGAAACATGCATTGCACCTGCAGGAGTACCCTGTAGAGAGCAGCTCCCAGAATGTCTGGGAGTAAAGAGCATACACTAGCTTAAGTAAGGCATCCGCGGTAGGTTAGGGCGTGAAAGGATGGAGGGTTCTGATGAGGCTTGTTTATACAATGTTTTTAGAATGGACTGGAGCCCACGGTGAGTGCCGCTCTGAGTGGAGACCAGGGGTAGGGGCAGGGAGCTGTTGCAGCGGCCGACCCTCTAAAAGCTCTGTACTAGTCAGATAAGAGAAATTTAGACACGATTTCTTTCTGCATCTTCTGAAGCTCATATGTTGTCACTTTGAAGTAATTTCTGTACCAGTTTGGGAGGTCATTGGTCTCTTCATACTTATCTTGCAGGGGGATTTGGAACACTCTTAGCAGCAGAGTTTTCAGTTCTACAGGCTCTGCTATTAATTCTGTAAGTTCCTAAAATATTTTTACAAATATGCGTTTACTATACAAATTATTTATTTGCTTTCAGTAGCCTTTATCTATGAAAACAATACTGCATTTAAAGACAAATTGAAGGCAAATAATGATGAAAATTTAGAAGCATTTACATTATAATCAGAACCAGAACAAGGATGATTACGCTTTCTGTTCATATTTAACATTATCCTAGATAATGTCCTTGACAAGAACATTTTAAGAGGTAAAATAATCAGAAATGAAGAGACAAAGGCATTCATTATTTGCACACAAATATATATATATATAAACCAAAATAAAGTTATTAAAACAAGATAAATCTGCAAAGTTACTAAATACAAGATCAGAATTTTAAAAATCAATAGAGTTCCTATGTAACAGTTAGAAAATGTATTAGAAAAAATATTCCACTCAAAATTATATTTTTAAAAGCTATAAGTTACCAGGAATAAGTCTGATTTTAGATATAAAAGACCTTTATGAAAAGATTATAAATATTAGCAGACATAAAAGACCTAAATAAATAGCAAGGTAGACCACGTTCATGGATGGAAAGATTCGATATCACAAATATGCCAATTTACCCCTAATTTATTCTGTAAATTAAATGAGATTACAATCTAAATCCCAAAAATATTTTTGTGGCAATAAGCTAACAGCAAAATACTTATGGAAGAGCAGAAAGACAGAAAAAATCAATACAATTTTGATTTAGATGATTTGCCCTATGAGATATTGATATTTATTTTTTGGCATTAAGATATCATATTGGTAAAAAGATGAACAAAAATAATAATAATTGAGAGCCCTGAAACAGATAGACAGATAGCCAGATACTCTGAGGGAAACTGAAAATAATTAGGCAAAAAAATGCACTATACAATATAAGATGCTGGTACAACTGGCTATACATATGCAAAATGGCATATATGCAAATAATATAAAATTAGATCCTTATAATTCCAGGAAAAGCAAAATTTAAATTTTTCAGAAAAATATAAAAGAATATCTTTGTGACACTGTTTAGGGAAGATTTTTGAAACACATGCAATAAAATCCACACAATAAAGAAAAAGATTGATAAATTTGACTACATTACCCTTAATAAGCCCTACATAGCAAAATATATATATATCGAAAGCCACAGTCTGTGAGAAGATGTTTTCAACACAAGAAACTAACAAAGGATTAATAATCATAATATATAAAAGATTCCTATAAATTAACAAGAAAATGTCAAGTAATCCAATAGTGAAAACAGACAAGAGATATAAACAGTCAATTAAAAAAGAGAAAGCCTCAACTGAATAAACAAGTAAAAAGATATTCAACTTCATTGGTAATTAGGGAAATGAAAATTTATGCCAAGAAATGAGATGCCATTTCACATCCATCAGATCAGCAGCACTTAACATTTACAACGCCGTTGTTGACGATCTGGTTGATCAAAAGGAAGTGGTGGTAGGGCAAATTGACAGAAATGCTAAAGTGAAAGATGTTAAAACTCCGTAATTCAGCAATCTGCTTCTAGGTGTATTACAGGTGTGCACAGGTGTGCACAAGATGTGCAGAAGAATAAAGTTTACAAGTACTCACTGCAGCAACTTTTGTAATAATCAAAACCAAAATTTTTTAAATACTGAAATGCCTGTCAAAGAAAAATTAATAAATTACTGTATATTAATACAATAAAATATTCTATAGCAATTAAAATAATTAAAATGAATAAATTAAACTACATGTATCAACATGGACAAATCTCAAAAGCAAGGTTATTTTTTAAAAAGCAAATTTATGCATATAGCATGATACTATATGTAAACATACAAATTTTAAAGAACATGCAAAATAATAATACATATTGCTTATGAGCTCATGTATTGGAAACAAAAGGTTACATAATGAAGTGATAAACATCAACTCCTTAATGGTACAGAGAAAGACAGAATCAAGAAAAGGCACATATGGCAATTAGCTATCAATTCTAGTTTAGTTCTTTAAATTAAAAAATTATCAGAAGCAAAAACATAAAACTTTTGAAAGGCATGATCAAAACAAAAGTGGGAAAAATGTGGAAATCATATAAAATTAGGTTAGAATACTTAGAGTACATGGCAGGCTTTCAGCATTTGTGTAAGTCAACAGAGGGACTTCTTATTCTATATGGTCCAAAATCTCTATTAAAGTTAAGTTTCAAATCTTGAAACTATTGAATTTAAGAATTCTTCGGGTTACTTTTTCATCTGCCTTTTAAAAAATATATCTTTGGTGTACCTGGATTCTGGCTGCTGTGGAGCAGATTAGCAAGAGATCTAAAAGTTACATTGAGTCAAGGTATCATGTCTTATTCATTCCTCAATACAAAAACAAAAACAAAAAGTTAAGTTTTTTTAGTTTGTTTCAGCCTATTCAGCCTACATTATGCAAGGATGCAATTAGAAACCTGGTGGCTGATTTCATACTTTACTTCCACTACTCCTAGAAGAAGTTCTTCTCAAATAAAAAGCATTCTCAGACATTCCCAACTTGGTCATTCACATGCAGGCCACATTTAGACACTATGCCAACACATTTAGAAAACTAGATGAAAGCAATTATGCTATTTTGCAAAGTCAACACAGGACTGAGACATGAAAATCACAACAGGAGAAGCACATTTAAGAGTTATGTTACTAACACACCTGTCTCTAAATTCTGCCGCTTAATAACAAACTCTCTGATCATCCACTAAAAACGTAATTGCAATAACACTATTAATAGTAACCTAGCCCACCCAGCACATCTATCAGGACTCTGAGACACTTGCAACAGAGTCTACAAAACAATCTATAAATATTTGACCTAAAACTGAAAAGAAGTGAAACCCACTAGAAGTAAGGTCCCAACAATTCAAAAGCACTCCTCTAATATTACCAGCAAACAGTTCTGAAGATAAAATAGACAGACAAGCTAACCAATAATGAGATTCCAGATGGGAGTGAGTCTTAATATTGAGATGGGATTCCTGTGGTTCAACTCTGCTGGATCTGGAAGGTAAGAAGATAGATGAAAGAAAATGTTCTAGCAGCTCTGGAGCAGTAGACTAACACTCAGGTAGAAAATTAAACACATTCGCACACAGCATCAATGAGGACAGTTTGTGAAATGCAAAATAATAGCAGCAGATAAACCAATAGGCTGCATGATAATAAGACATTTTGAGAAACAAAAATTGTCAAGTAACCCACGAGAGAGAAAACTAAGGTAGTAAAAGACTGTTCAAACAGCAAATGGAGCTACCAGGGAAAGAACAGTCACCCTGCAGGGGCATGTCTACAGCACTTGGCATTTCAACCACACACCATGAATTGAGCCTTAAAAGTGAGTCATAATGCATATACATTTGAGTACCAGACAAACACACTAAATACCTAGTGTCAAATATAATTTTTCTGAGGAGTGATGGGAAGCTGCCAGGTCTTTCCCCTCGGTTTGCTTAAGCAAGTTAGATAAAGTAAGTTATGTCCCAAGGAGTCAAGGGCACCAAGAAAGTCTTGAAAATACAGGTCCTCAAAAACATAGCATAGTCCATCTGATTTCTTAATGTCATCGTTTAATGTGCAGTTTGTTCCCCTAGAATGTTAAACATACAAATTCTCAAGACTTTCATTTGGACCTGTTCCTCCTAGCAGAGATAGGAATTTTGCTCTGAAGAAATGAGTTTGAGGGAGAAGAAAGGGAGGGATTTTAGGGTAAAGAGAATGGAGAGTATATTTGCAAGAAAACCCAATTTCATAGAGCATCCACCATTGCAATCATTGAATCAGGCTATATTTTGATTCAGAAAATACATGGGCAATAAAGTCAGAGCCCTTGGGAGGATGGACCTGAACATCCTCTGATGACTGATTGACATTTTGGGCCATCACAAGGAACTATAAGAATTAGAAAGCAGGAAGGCTGAAAGTTAACTTCAAATTTTTGTAATCACATTGAATTATCGAAAGCCATTAAAAGCATCTTACCATACTAGTCTTCCCTTTCCTCACTCTGTTCCCCTCTCCACTCTGCCTTCTTCCTGGTTCCCAGATGCACCCAGCTCCTTCCCCACTTAAGTAGGACATTTGCACTCTTCTTCCCTTTACCTACAATTACTTAAATTTTCAAATGACTGACTTGTTGCATTCAGGTATCAGCTCAGTATCACTACTTCAGTGGACTATTTTCTGACCAGTCAGTCTGAAATAGTTCATCACATCATTCTCTATCACATCACTCTAATTATTTTCTTTATAGACTACATATCACTATAAAAGTATCTTGTTCATAAATTTTACTTTTTTCAAAATCTTTGTTCACTAAGACTTAATGTGCTAAAAAGTCAGAACTGTATCTGTCTTTTCTACAACAGTGTCCAGAACAATAACTAGCATGTCATAGGCTCTAAACACTTATATAGGAAATGGATACATTAATGAATGAATGGCCAAACTTTATTATGTGACTTTGTAAACATAATTTTAGAAAGAACATTGTTCAACGTGAAAAGAATCACTAAATAACTGTGCACTGCACCATGTAGCATTCTTTTTCATTTCCCTTACATCCAGAAGGACCTTAGCAATATGTCTGCTCAGTATGGATTTGGAAAGAGGAAAAATAATAACAATAGTAATAATAACATCTGTATCAGTCAGGGTTCAAGGAAAGTATCAAGACCCATCATAGGTAATGTGTATTAGTCCATTTCCACACTGCTGTAAAGAACTACCTGAGACTGGATAATTTATAAAGAAAAGAGGTTTCGTTGACTCAATTCTACATGACTGGGGAGGCCTCAGGAAACTTACAATCAGGGTGGAAGGTGAAGGGGAAGCAAGGCATGTCTTACATGGCAGCAGGAGATGGGGGGTGTGCCACACTTTTAAACTATCAGATCTCATGGGAACTCACTGTCACCAGAACAGCATGGGGGAAACCACCCCCATAATTTAACTACCTCCCACCAGGTCCCTCCCTTGACACATGGAGATTACAATTTGAGATGAGATTTGGGTAGGGACACAGAGCCAAACCTTATCAGTATGTCAAGCAGAGAGGCATTTAATACTAGGTATTGGGCACTTAAAACTCATCAGAGGACGGAAGGAGCAGATTCTAACCTGAGCTTCCAGTGATGCACTCAAAATACTGCAGACTTGACACAGTATTGGAACTACTGTATTCTGAAGAGAGAGGAATCAGGACACCAAAGCTGGAATCGATGGGTTCTAAAAACACTACCAAAACTGTAATCCTGGGATCAGGAAGCTACCACAGCTAGGGCCACAAGGGGTGACTGCATGCTGGCTTGAGGAGTTCAGAGTCACCTCTGATGTAGGTACTTCTCAACACCCACAGGTTTGGAGATCAGACATCATATCCATTTTTAATTGTCACAATCATGCTGCACAACCAAAATCAACAAAGCGTCAATGGCATACAACAAGAGACATTCTATTTGGCTCACTCTGTGAGTCAGCAGTGTGGCTCTGCTCACCCTGGCTGGTTGGGAAGTCTGTTCCTAGGTTGGCCAGGCATGAGTTGATCTATGAGGGCTGAGGACTCCCATTTCATGTACCCAATAAAGGCAGGATTCTAGGTTCCAAAGCAGAAGCATATAAGTAGCCTTGAGGCCTACGCTTGGAACTGGCACACCATCTTTCCACAGCATTCTACTAACTGAAGCAAGTCATGCAGCCAGAATCAGTGGTGAAAAATAAACTCCATTCCTCCATGTGAAGAGCCAGAAAGTCACACTGGTAAATGAGGATACGTTCATTAGACCCATCAATGCAATCAGCCCACCACAGGCATTAAAAGTCTGCTGCAGAAAAGAACTCATCTCTCCACAAACTCATTTGCTGGCAGAAAATAGTCAAAAGCAGTAAGAGCATTTCTTCCTGCTGCCTTCTACATCTTGCATATGCTAAATCATATAAACCTAATTTGCATCCAGAACCTCAGGTGCAAGATAGTTTAGAAAATGTAGGTTTCCTCTTTCAAGTCTCTGCCAGACAGGAAAAACTCACTAGAAGAAGGTGAGAAACACCCTGAGCAAAGGGACACCATATTCGACATAGTAGCTAACATCGGATAAACCCTTACTGGGTAGCCACATAACATGCTAAGCAATTGACACGCCTGATCTCTCTGCAGCAAAGTCCTCTTTTGCTACTCATCTCCCTGACCCTTTCCTTTACTCTTTGGAAGAATTACAGATTTGCCTTCCATTTATGAATATTTCTGTCCTCCCAGTCACTGTCCAAGAAAGCCAATAATAGTGTTTAAGACATTTGAGGACAGCACTAAAGTTCAGAGCTGCAGGATTTGGGCTCTGTCTTACAGCCATTCTCTGCCTGCTGTGTGTAGTTTTGAAATGCAGCCAAGAGCATCCCTTCAGGCCTGTAGAGTAATCCACCTTCCTAAGTATGCATGGTGGATAAAAATGAGTCTGATTATATCCGATCTGTCATGCCATCCGTTTGCTGACCAAATCAACAAGCTGCATAGAATTCCAGCAGCAACTGGAAATGTGCATCTAGCGTGAATTCGCTTGAGCAAAGAGACTTCTTGGTGGCATGCCTGGAATTGTTGGTGCCATGACACTTGCTTTCTCTGCTGCAAGCAGATGTTCCCCACAGCACCCTTCACCGTGTGCCACCAAGCCAGCTTACCTGACACTATTTCATAGCATAATCTTTGTGCTTTCCCTCTCTTGGCGTATTTGTCCTGATTCTATAACAAATAACTTTCTCCATGTACTCATTATTATTCCTTTTTCTCTTCTTGGGAAATGTATTTACCATTATTTTCCCAAGTAGAATGTATTCTTTCTCCATCACTTTCTGTAGTCTCATAAACCATCTAATTGATTATAATAATTACTGTGAGCCTAATTTATACTCAGAAGTCAATTTATGTTGTCCCAGCCTTTCTACTATGATTTTTAAAGAGTTAATTCTCTTGGAAAAATACAAGATTCTTCAATGTTTTCTTTGATTTATAGTTGAGTATTTTTAAAAACCCTAACGTTATATTTAAGAAATCACAGTGGCTAGTTTCTAAGCAAGATATTCGAGCAACTCTAGCTTACATTAACTCTATACAAGTGCCTAAGAGTCTTCTTTAACTAACCAAGAATAAATCATAAAATATCGTTATTCAGAGCTGAATTTTAGAAATTCTCTAAATAATTATTTTCAGATTATAGTCTTAGAAGTACAGAGTTTTGCAGAAATATTGCAGGAGACATCAAGGGAGAAAAGGATGGACAAGACCAAGGCTCACACCGCACTATCACTTCCCCCCACCCACCCACACACACACACATATAGACACACACACACACATAGACACACACACACAGACACACACATATACACACACACATATATACACACGTATACACACATACACATGCACACACACGCACACATATATACACACATATACACACACGCACACACACACACATATATACACATGTACACAAGTACACACATATATACACACATGCACACACATATATACACAAACATACACACACACACACACACACACACACACACTCTTCCAAGAAAGCAACTCTTCTGTTACTAGGCTCTTGGCCTATAATAGCTATATACATGGTTTAACCACTGTAAACAATAGCATGAAAGTTCAGATGCCATTGTTGTCGTACTCCCCTCATTGTTCGGTAAAGATAAAAAAGGGCCAAATGAGTTAAGTGACTTAATCAAGGCATTGTTTCTTCTTGTCTCCTGGTCAAGTAACTTCTCCACTCATCTTACTCTCCTCTTTTTTGTTTATAAAACATTGTATGGCCTTTAAGGAGTTTTTTTTAAATTTGTAATTATTTTAATTTTAACATTTAAATATTTAATATACAATTATCACTGTTAATGAAGACAATTTTAGTTTTATGACATAACTGAAAACTGTCATTTTGTCACTTTACCTGAGCACCTAAAACTATCAATATGAACTATGGTAAGAAAACAAAAAAAGTATATATCCAAATGTTGGTCTCACCAAAATTACAATGTATTTCTCCAATTTTATATACAGATCAAAGAATTGTAAAATTTAGGACAAAGGAAAATGATATGCAAATATAGCAGGGTTTTATCCTACTTTTCAAAAGAATTTGCCATGCTTCCTCAGCCATTCTGTTATCTGTGTGCTCCTCGGGTCAGTTAATAAAATGTATTTGACAGTCCTGAAGAAGGTTGAGTATTCAAAAACTATTTAGAGTATGCCCAGGACTTAAGAAGGCTTTTTTGGAGCTATTAGGGATAGTACCAACACAGGGTTAAAAATCCCACTATTATATCCAGAAGGATAGGTTTAGCTTATAAAAATAAAGTTAAAACTGGGTTTTATTTCACAGTTTAGTGCAAAATACTTGCAGTATGGAGCAGAGATGGTTCTGAAGTTCCTCAAGGAGCTGATTAGGACCTTGGGGCTGTCATTTTAGCCAAGACTCTACTGTGACTTTAGACAAACTATTCTATTCTGCTTCCTTCATTCAGAGGACAATACTAACTGGCCTCATAAGATTTCTGTGAACAAAAACTATTATAAATGATGGTGTAAGTATTTATAAAATAAGATGTGAAGAGGCCTATTTACTATGAAATTTCAATCATGGTCACTATAATGACACATATATTCCTTGGTGTTTATGACCAAATAAATAAATAGACACTAAGAAAAAAAAAAAGAACAAGAAAAAAGCATACAGATTCTACATTTAGAGAATGAATTTTCCAGAAAAAGCAGTATGTATATACAGACAAATATGTATGTCTATAAATTTATTAACACATTTATACATACATACAAGCTTTATACACCTTAATCAAGTTATTGGACCTTTTTCAGGCTCATTTTTAAGAATGAAGTTTATGAAAATCACTCCATTGTTGTAAGGATTAAATGAAACTGGATTAGAAATTTTATACAATGCATTTGGCTCATGGTAAACACACTGCTTTCCTATCCATAACCAAAATGTAATATTATAAGTTAGTAAAGTTTCAGATCTTATATGAGAGCTTTTTTTCTATGATTACAGTAAGCTTAGCTCTTATAGATATGGTGATATTTGGATACAAATCTTGACTTTAATGTAATTGTATTGCCAGCATGTGTTTTTCCTTAGCAGAAACTCATAAAAATGGATTGAATGAAAGTCAAGCACAATGATGTACTTATAGCCAGATCTCCTCCAAGAAGACTGTTTGAAAAAGCTTCAATTTTTAATACATATCTGTAATATCATGAAAAAATGAATCCGATGACATGAGGAATCTCCTATGAACCAAAGTTAAAGAGGGAATCACCACAGTTTATGATTTTTAATATTATTATTGTTACTATTGGCTTTTAAAATAGCAAAGTCTTTCACCTAAAAATCTTGAACTCTTTGTGGTCAATTCCCTCTCTTATCTCCCCTTTAAGTATGGTCTCTCCCATGAAGCAGTGACTTCTCTCTTTCTTTGCTGGATCTTGCCACTCTCATTTCTGTGTGTTTACATTATTTTGACACCAATAATCTACATTATTAAAGGCCATTAAATCATAACAGAGAACCTTTAGGGCTGTGTAGAATGGATAAATTTAATTGGGAATAATAAAATCATTCATTTGATTTGAACAAATGTTTAAGTTTAGAATCAATCTGTCATTAAAATCCTATAGGCAGACCACAGTGGAAAATACTAGTTGAAGCAGGGCTGAAGAGCCTGAAGTCTTTTTCGTATGTTCCCAGATCATTCACCTACTTCATGATCAATATCATCCCCACCACCACCAAAGTTACCCCAAAGAGCTTATAGAGCACTGTTCTAAACCATAGAGCACTATAGGAATGTCCTGTCCATAATGTCTCTGGGAAAATAGGACAACTTATCCTTTTGGCAATAAGGAGGATTCTCCATAAAAGATAATTTATTGCTGGACTCACATGAAGTAAGAGAAACCTCCAAGAGCTTCCCAAGCCCCTCAAAGTGAAATGAAAGTGGAGTATTCCATGGTGGGCAAAGGAAAGGGCAGCACTAATCCAAGGGCAGATGCCAATTCCATCTCTGTGGCCAGCAGGCTGAGCCTTGGGCTTGAGGCAAGGTAGGAAAGCTGAGCACAAGACTGGTGCAACTGTGGACTGCAGCAGGGGTCTAGATAATATTTAGCTGAGAAAAAAGAGAAAGAAAGAAGCCATACACATTGTACATTTTGAGAATTTATTTTCTAGAAAAGTCAGAATGTATCAGGTCCACTGAATCTCAGCACAATTCCCTCTTGTATGCACAATTCTCTCTTGCCAAAAGCAATATTAGTATAGGTTTCCAGGTTTCCCTGGATTAAAATCAGTCAACGTTCAGTCTAAAATCAAAGATCAACAAACACACATGGGAAAATAAAACACATTGAAATCAACAGACATGGCAAATTTAGACTTTCAAATTCTTTGGGAATTGAATGATTAGAGACATAATTTTCAAAAATTGTTTTAAATCACAACAATAAGCAAGATCAAAATTACTAGGGATATTGGTAAAATGATCCCAAAAGGAGTTTAGGAATAAGAAACAAGATGAACAAGATGTCAAAAGCTTAATTGATGGATAGAAGAACAGACAGACATAGACATATTAAGATCAGTAGACTGTGGAGTGAGAAAACCTTAGGAGTTAACAAGAATGCAAAAAAGTAGATGTAAAAAGATGTTAAGGTATAGGAATAATAGAATGAGAAAGTCTATACATACCTAATTGAACGAACTGAATCAAGGACTAGAGAGAATGAAAGAGATCAATATGTAAGGTAATTAGCAGAGAAGTCTCTGATTCACAAAGCACAGTGTTTGCCTATCAAAATGAGTAAAACGGAAACTAACACCTAGAGACTATGGAGCATTAAGAATTAAAAAGATGAACTTAAAAGCAGTAAGAGAGAAAATGTTGATTACTCATGTAGCAATGGCAGTCAGATTTACAACTAACTTCTCATTACGAAAAAGTGAAAGCCAGAAGGCAAAGGCTTAAGATCATCAATATGCAAGGAGAAAAAAAAATTCACTCTAGAATTGTATACCCTAAAAATTTACATTTTAATAAGAAAGTAATTCTTTGTGATTCTATAAGTCTATAATAAAAAACAAACAATCCAATTTAAAATGAGCAAAAATGTGAACAGGCAATTCACTAAAAAGAATATAAAATGATCATTAAGAATACAAAAAGACAGGTGCAGTGGCTCACGCCTGTAATCCGAACACTTTGGGAGGCCGAGGCAGGTAGATCACTTGAAGTAAGGAGTTCAAGAGCAGCCTGGCCTGGCCAACATGGCAAAACCCCGCCTCTGCTAAACATCTCTGCTAAAAATTTTTAAAAATTAAATTAAAAATAAAAAACATTAAAATAAATAATAAAAATATTAAAAATTAGAAAATTACTGGGCATGGAGGTGGGTGCCTGTAATTCCAGCTACTTAGGAGGCTGAGGCAAGAGAACTGCTTGAACCCAGGAGGCAGAGGTTGCAATGAGCTGAGACTGCACCACTGCACTCCAGCCTGGGAGACAGAGCAAGACTCCATTTCAAAAAAGAAAAAAAAAAAGATATTCAACAATTCTTAGTTATCAGGGGAATGCAAATTTACAAGGATTCCCCTATGCCCCTATTAGAATGCCCAATCAGAAAAACAGGCAATGACACATATTGGCAAGAATGAGTAGGCAACTTAAACTCTTATTTATTGCTGCTATAAATATAAATTAGTATAACCACTTTGAAGTACTATTTGGCAGTACTAACTACTAAAACTAAACATACATATATATATGTGTATATAAAACTAAACATACATATATATATGTCTATATACACACATACATATATGTGTGTGTCTATATACACACATATAGAGAAAGATACACACACACATGTTTTTAAGAAGAACCAGCAATTCCACTCCCAAATGTATACCCAAATGGAATGAGGGCTGATGTCTTCTAAAACAGAAGGCCCCAACCTTTTTGGCATGAGGGACGAGTTTTATGAAAGACAGCTTTTCCACTGACCAGGGTGGGGGGGTGGTATCGGATGATTCAAGCGCATTAAATTTATTGTTCACTTCATTTCTATTATGATTACATTGTAATATATAATGAAATAATCCTACAACTCATCATAATGTAGAATCAGTGGGAGCCTTGGGTTGGTTTCCCTGCAACTAGATGGTCCCATCTGGGGTGATGAGTGACAGCGACAGATCATCAGGCATTAGATTCTCATAAGGAGCATGCAGCCCAGATCCCTCACATGCACAGTTCACAGTAGGGTTCACGCTCCTATGAGAATCTAATGCCACTGCTAATCTGACAGGAGGCGGAGCTCAGGCATCATGCAACTGATGGGGAGCAGCTGTAAATACAGATGAAGCTTCACTCACTCTCCCGCCACTCACCTCCTGCTGTGCAGCCCAGATCCTAACAGGCCACGGACTGCTTCCAGTCCATGGCCCCGGGGTTGGGGACTCTGCTCTAAAAGATATATCCAGGAAGGTTCTTATCAGCTTCATCATAATAGTCAAAACCCATCACCAATAGAATAAATAAATAAATTATGGAATAGTCATATGATGCAATATTGCACAACAATGTAAAAGGATGAACTACTGCTACATGCAACAACAAGAATGAATTGCAAAGAGATAGTGTTGTCTAAAGAGGCTATACGGAAAAGGGTATATGTGTACAATTCCATTCATGTGAAGCTGTTAAACTAATATATGGAGATGGAGATCAAAACAATATTTTTGGAGGGCATTATCTGAGAGGCAGCAAAGGAAACCTACTAGGAGGCTGGAAATGCTTTATATATTAATCTGGATGGCGGTTAAATGAGTGTGTGCATGTGTGTGTGTGTGTGAAAGTGTGTATATTTACATATTTTAATATGTAAAATTCACTTAGCTGTATACTTAAGATTTGTACATCTTACCGTGTATGAGTTGTACATTAAAGGGATTTTTAAGTATAATAGGTGAAATGAAAATATTTCAGACTTTTTAAGGGGAGAGATTTTTACCACAAACAGATTTATGCTAAAATAAACATGAAAAGTCGTCATTCAAAAAAAGAAAAATGAAACCTAAGCAGACATTTCTCCATAGAAGACATAAAAATGGCCAAACAAGTACACAAAAATGTACTCAACCTCACTAATCATCAGGGAATACAAATCAAAACCACATTGAGATGTCACCTCACACCCATTAGGATGGCTATTATCAAAAAGATAAGAGATAAGTGTTGCTGAGGGTGTGGAGAAAAGGGAACCCTAGCACAATGTTGGTGAAAAATGGAGATTGGTGCAGCCATTATGGAAAACAGTATGGAGTTTCTAAAGAAATTAAAATAGTACCAGCATATGACCTAGCAACCCCTCTTCTCAATCTATACCCAAAGGAGATGAAATCACCCTGTCAGAAAGATGCCTGCACTCCCATTCATGTTCACTGCAGCATTATTCACAATAGCCAAGATACAGAAATAACCTTAGCATCCCTGGACGAATGAATGGATAAAGTGGGATATATTTACAATGGAATACTATTTAGCCTTAAAAAAGAAGATCCTGCTATTTGCCACACCACGGAGGCACCTGAAGGACACTACACCATGTGACATAAGTCAGGCACAGAAATATAAACTGCATGATGTCACTTATATGTGGAACCTAAAAACAAAAGGAAAAGGTCAAATATATAGAGATAGAGAACGATACCACGATACCACGGTTACCAGGAGTGAAGGATACAGGAGGAAATGAAGAGACATAGATCAAAGGATACAAAGTAGCAGATATATATGATAAACGAATCTAGAGCACTAATGTACAACATGAGGACTAGTTAATAGAATTGTATGCTATTAGGGATTTTTGTTAAATAAGTAGACTTTAGCTACTCTTGTAAACCAGGAAAAGTAACTATGTAAGATAATAGATATGGTCATTTGCTTCACTATGGTAATCGTTTTACTGTCTACATATATACCATTTTAAAAGATTAAAAATTTTAAAATATAATGTTGTAAACCTCAGATATACACAATAAACTTTATTTTTAACAAGAAAAAGAAAAATGACACCAAAAGGATGATCCGAGATTTTTTTTTTTTTTTTTTGAAATGGAGTCTCGTTCTGTCACCCAGGCTGGAGTGCAGTGGCGCAATCTCGGCTCACTGCAAACTCCACTTCCTGGGTTCAGGCACTTCTCCTGCCTCTGCCTCCCGAGTAGCTGGGATTACAGGTGCCCGCCAATACGTCTGGCTAATTTTTGTGTTTTTAGTAGTGACGGGGTTTCATCACGTTGGCCAGGTTGGTCTTGAACTCCTGACTTCAGGTGATTCGCCCCCCACCTTAGCCTTCCAAACTGCTGGGATTACAGGCGTGAGCCACCACGCCCAGCTGATCTGAGATTTTTAAAAAGTACTTGGAAGCAAAAAATTGGCATATGAATAAATATAAATAAATATTGTCTCTATAAAATAATGTTACAAGTTTATGGGCTTTGAAAAAAAGACAAACTTAAAATTTTGATAAAATGGCACTAAGTTGTAATGGGATAATATGAGTTAAATGTTTCTAAGATTCTAGTACTGTCTTTAAAAAGGATTAATTTATTAAGCATGATAATATTTTGGAGGTAATTACTAAAATAATGAAATGAAGTGCTTAATTTTCAAACAAAACTCAGTTGATGATTTAACAATCAAGAAATAATTTAAAAGCAGGAAATTTTTAAAACTTAAAGAAAATTAGCATGTCAAAATATGTCCTTAACAATAATGAATATAAATAAATTTAACATAAATAAATTTAACATGGCAGTTAAAAGTCAGAGATTGCTTGGTTGCATGGAAAAAAATACCAAAAACTTAATGACCTGAAAAATTTGTAAATATGAGAAGAAAATGATATATCATTTAAATTCTAAACTAACACACGCTTAAGTAATTATTAGGAAAAACAGACATTACGATAAAAAGCATTATTAGGGATAGAGAATGTCACTATATGATTACATATAATCATAAAAAGTTTTAATTCACTTAGGATCATAATTATAAATCTGTATGCATCTAATAATGTAGTCGCAAAAGACATAAAGTAAAATTTAATAGAATTACAGAATGAAATCGACAATGCTATCAAGAGAGAAATTTCAGTTCACTTATTTCAATTATTAATGGGTCAAGCAAACAAAAATTAAGATATAAAAGACTGTACAACACAATTAACCAACCCTGCATGCCAAAGTTAGAAAATAAGTGTTCTTCTCAAATACACATGAACACATATAAAAAATAATTGTGTAGCACTGATTTGAGTAATAATAAAACTCTGGTCTCTCACTTGAAAAAAAAAATTAACTGTATAACTGACTATAATGTCTCAAAATTTTCAAAGAATTGGCTTATATTATGAGCTTATTCTCTTACGTCACTGCAAATTGATTACATGTAATGAACAAAATGCAAAGAAACGTAGCCTATATTGGCAAATGTGAAACACACTACTAAATAACTAAGATATCAAAGATAAAATCAGAATAGAGATTTAAAAATACTTGGAATTGAAAAATAATGAAAAAATACATGTTAAACCTTGTGGAACATGGTAGAAATGGTGTGTTGAAAAATAATTATAGCTTCAAATTACATTAGAAAAGTGTAACAGCTAAAGATTAATGAGTTACATGCCCAAATTTTAAAAGTAAGGGAAAAAAGATAAGAAACCCAAAGAAAATATAAGGAAGAGGTCAGAATTAGAAAAGAATGACTCAATAAAAGTATTTTAGAAAGAAACAGAATGTATCAACAAAGCCTAAAGTTGGTCTTTACAAAAACTAACAAAGAACGTTCCAACACAAGTATAAAGAAAAAATGAAAAAGCACAAAAATAATTAAGAATGAAAATGGGGACATAATAAAAGTTCCAAGAGAATAAAGAAATATTTGTACCAATAAATTGGATAACTTTGATGAAAATGAATAAATTTCTAGAGAATATTTTTTAACAAAATGTATTCAAGGAAATGTACAATGCCCCCAAACTTCTCTAACAATTAAAGAAATTGAATCAGTTGTTCTAAAAAGTCTCCCAACAAAGAAAACATTGAGCCCAAATACTTTTGCAACTAAAGTCTACCAAATTTTCCAGATCTTTCCACTTTCATATAGTATCTTTCAACTATAGAGAAGCTACTAACCACCTTATTTTATGAAGCCAATGTAGCATTGCTACCAAAATCACACAAGAACAGTAAGAAAAAGAGAAAGAAAACTACAAGCCATTTCTTTCATGAATATAAATGCAATTATCCTATACAAAATAACAGCAAATTACCCCCAGTGATTATATAAATACAATAATATACCATGACCAGGCTGGATTAATTCCAGAAAAACAGGAACCATTTAAATTAACAAAATATATAAATATTATTAGCACATTAAACAAATTAAGATCATATTAATAGAAATAGAAAAAGTATTAGATATAAATTAATATTAAATCATAGTTTAAAAAAATTTCAAGATGCAAAAAGAAGTGAACGTATACACTCTAAAATAGAATACCTGTCAAAGTCCTAAAGAAAACATTCTTTAATATCTAAAGTGCTAGGAGCCTTCAAGAATCAAGAATAAGATATGGATGTCAGTTTTTACCACTCCTAGTCAATATTGTAGCCAAATAAATAAGACAAAGAGTTAAAAGATATAATGATTATAAAGGCTAAAGAAAAATATTATTTACAGAAAATGTGGTTGTTTAGATTAAATTCCCAAGAAGATCTACAGATAAATTTAATTAGAAATGAGAGAGTTTCTCTGGGTGCTGTGACTCATGCTTGTAATCCCAGCACTTAGGGAGGCCAAGGCAGGCAAGTTACTTGAGCCCAGGAGTTTGAGACTAGCCTGGGAAACATAGTAAAACCTTGTCTCTACAAAAAATACAAAATTACTGTCTTAGTAAAACCCTGTCTCTACAAAAACTACAAAAATTAACCAGCATGCACCTGTAGTCTCAGCTCTTCAGGCGACTGAGGCAGGAAGATCACTTGAGCCCAGGAGATTGAAGCTACAGTGAGCCAAGATCACACCACTGCACTTTAGCCTGGGTGACACAGCAAGGAACTATCTCAAAAAAAAAAAAAAAAAAAAAATTTAAAGAAATGACAAGAGTTTAGCCAAGAGGCCAGCTATAAGATCAGGATGTGTAATTACACCAGCAAGTAATGGAAAACATTTTGAAAAAATAACTACATGAAATAGCAATAAAAATTGAGTCTGACAGAAGATATATCTCAGTGATATATACAGAAAATTATTTCTCTATATTTAAAGCCAATAAAGAAAACATAATTAAAAGAGATCTGACTCAGCCTGGGTCTCTCCATCTCCCAAAGGTAAAATCTGAGAAAAGCCCTTTTGTAAAGGTCATTTATTGGGAGTCTGATCTTATGGGAAGGAATGAGGGCTGAAAGAAGTTAAACAGGGAAGAAGAGAGAGCCAATGCAAGGGCACATTACTGAGCTGGTCATTGCTGCAGGCAACCAATGCTTGTTACCATGGATTCATCTGAGAAACTTTATGAAGAGTGTCTCAGACCGCTCCCTTCACTGTGAATAAAGGCAGTTGCATTTATCTATTAATTCCCATTCTCTAATGATCAAGGGTTGCTAAGCAGGGTATTGATTATCCTATCCTCCAGGATGTGCCTTGTATGCTCTGAGTGGTTTTCTACAGACATCTTAAATAGAGAAGATCCAGTCAAAGAAGCAAAAGATATAACATGATTTTGAGATAAGGCAGGCAGGCAGTCTGCACATGTGTGAAGCTGGTTGAAGTCTGCCTGGGATTGGTCACTACAACTATGGCTAGCATGAGAGACATATACGGAGACATATTCATGAACAGGAAGCCTCAATATTGTAAATACATTAATTATTTTCAAACTCAATACTAATGAAATCTGAAACAAATTTTTCTATGAATTTTACAAGCTCATTCTAATATTATATGGAAGACCAAAGGGCCAACAATAGATTAGACATTTCCAGGCCAGGCATGATGGCTCATGCCTGAAATCTCAGCACTTTGGGAGGCCGAGGCAGGTGGATCACTTGAGGTCAGGAGTTTGAGACCAGCCTGGCCAACATGTTGAAACCCCATCTCTACCAAAAATACAAAAATTAGCCAGGCCTGGTGGTGCACACCTGTAATCCCAGCTACTCAGCAGGCTGAGGCACAAGAATCACTTGAACTCAGGAGGCAGAGATTGCAGTGAATCTAGATCATGCCACTGCACTCCAGACTGGGCGACAGGGTGAGACTCCATCTCAAAAAAAAAAAAATTAGATTAGACATTTCTAAAGAAGAATAACATAAGGGGTACTTGCCTTAACAGGTATCCAGTTGTATAAAGCTATAAAATAAAGGCAGTGTGACACTAGCACACAGATAGACAAACTGACCATTGAAAGGAAAAACAGATCCCAGAAGCATATCACATGTGTGGAAACTTCATATTTGACAGAGATGATACTGTAAACAACTGGGGGAAAAAAAAGTGTGCTTGAATAATTGGTTATCTCTATAAGAAAAAAAATGAAATTTGGATTTTTTACTCAGACCATTCACAAAAATCAATTCTCATTGTATTTAAGACTTAAATTCAAAAGGCTAATTTCTAAACCTTTTAGCAGAACGTAGAAGGGAATATTGCTACATTATGATAGAAACTTTCTTACATGAAACTGTTGAGAAAAAGTAATTGACAAAGTCAACTAAATTAATGTTAAGAATGACTGTTAATCAAAATATACCATAAATAGAATGGTAAAACAAGACACAAATTGTGAAGAGAATATTTGCAACTCACAAAACACATACCAGTGTTTTACAACTTTGCGTGGAATTAGAGCTAGCTATTAATCCAAAGGCAGTAGATGAAGAATCAGCTCACCTAAAAGCAGAACCAGCTGCGTCTCCACTGTTTTTCAACAAGGGCCCCATTGGTACTTTGGGCTGGACCCTTCCTTGGTGTAAGATAATGCCCTGCACCGTGGGAGTTTTATCATCCTGGTGTCCACTTCCTAAATGCTAAAGGCAACCATTAGTTCCTGGACAACTAAAACACCTCAACAGTCCTACAGTATTCTAAGGAATTAGGCAGTAGCTCCCTTGGTTGAAAAACAATTTAATTCTACCCAGAAAGTACATTTTCTTAAAAATTAAATAAAAGAGAGAACTGAACCATATTTGAGGGCTAAACTTCCAAGTCATGAAGTGAAAGAGATTTTTTTATATATATAAAGGTGAAGGAGGTATTTTTCACAGCCTGTCTTGGGAAGATATTTGGGGGAAAGCTCAATGAGAAAATTTACTTTTATTTCTGAAACCTCAGCAGGCAACCTGGAGAGCCCTATCCAAAAGGAAGGCTAAAAAACAGATTTAAGGGCACCAAATTTCTTGTCAGATGATTTCCCAGACCAAAAAAAAAAAAACAACAAAAAAAAAACAAGAACACTTAGAAAACCATTTAAGAAAGACTGTAGTTTTAAAAGAGCAAGATTTCTCTACTTATTTATTGGGCTATCAAGGAAGGAGTCTATTGAGGAAAAAAAATGTTCGATCTCCTGCCCAACAGGACAAAAAAAACTCAGGAGGTAAGAAATAAAGTGCCAACTTCCAAAGATGAAATCAGGCTGTATCCCTGGAGCTTGAGAAAAATGAAAAGGGTATATAAAATTACGGGGCAGCCAAATGTCCCAAGCAATGGATACAAAAACATTCCTTAATGTGTCCAGACTACATCCTACTGATCTGAGATTTTTAGATTAACTTATGTAATTAGTACTGGTTGCACAATACTTTATTTATGTAAAGTCAGTTTTCTTAGTTGGTAATTCATGCAGGATGATTATATATTCACTTAATAATAGCAGAGGAAACAGCTAATTACTAGAAAGTATTTATGAAGATTAAATTTACTGGAACATTGGAGAGGGTTTCTGCTTCTGCTTATTTAGAAAAAGGTTTATATAATAAACATAACATCACTAAAGATAAAAAAAAGGTTTACCTAAGCCAGCAGCATTGGCATTCAGCTATACTGCTATCTAAGCTACTGCTAATCACCCATCATGAAGTGTGAAGGCTCATCAGTCTTCTAGGTCATATAACTGGATTTTTCAAAGACTCATTCATCTGCATTGAGCCATGTTCATTCCTATTCATTCTTCATTCATTCAATAAATGCTAGCTCTCTACCAGTTGCCAGGCACTGAAGAAATAGATCGGAATCTCTGCCCTCAAGGAGATTACAGTTCATCTTGGAGAACACTGGAGAGCCAACTAATGGAGGTATTTGGGGGAGGGGCAGGTGTTGACCCAAGGGCGGTTCAAAAGATCTTCCTACAGAGATACTGATCTGAATTTTGAAAGATATATGGGGGTTAGCTAGGGGAAAGCATTCTAAGAACATGGGTGAATGTGTGCACAGAGGCAGATGTGTAAAATAGCATACATCTGAGTAGGAGGTTAGCACTGAGGCACAAGACTGGTGTAGCGATGGGCAAGAGTCACAGGTGAAGCACTGGCCCCAGCAAGAGCTTTTTCTATAAACTCAGACCTCCGATTAGAACCCATGGCTGGAGGGCATAAGGAACCATTAAAACAATTTAAATGAGAAGCTGAGAAGTTCTGATTTACATTTTGTTTTGTTTTCTTTAAGATCTCTTTGATGGAGGAATGGAGGTTGGCCCAACTCAGGACATCTATGACAGAGAGTTTTGCAGTAATCTGGGCAAGAATCAATGAGTGCTTAAAAGCAGTCAGAGGCAGAGGATTTGCAGAGAAGGGTGCTGATAGGAAAGGTATTGAAGAGGCAGGGTCCAGAACTTGGTGGCTGACGGGGTAGCTGGTGGTGGAGGAGAGGTGGGTGTTCTGGATCGTTCTTTGGGTTTGATTTGGGTGTCATTTGCCACACAGCTGAGGCACTTTGGAAATGGGAGTAGAGGATGAAGAAGGTGAGTTCAGCTGGGGATATGTTGACTCTGAGGAACGCATGGGAAGCCCAAGAAGATACATTTCATAAACAAATATATGGTATTTACACTCCAAAACAATGTCTGGACTGAAGATTCAGATATGTTTACCTTCACAGGTAGCAGCTGATATCATGAGTTGGGGTAGAAGGAAAATATAGAGAACTAAGAACCAAGAACTGTGAAGACAACAACATTTCAAGGACCTAGAAGAAAGAGAAGGGCCGCAAGAGACTAAAAGGAGCACCCAGGACAGAAGAGCAGAAACAGAGCCACGTCACAGAGCTCAAGGAGAAAAGAAGAGTGGCCACAACAGGAAGACAGAAAAGACTAGAAAATTGATGAGGAGGACAGTGGCAGAGCCCGGGAGCGCAGGTTAGGTGGGTAACAAGGCAGATAGCAGGTGCAGTGTAGAGAAGTGGGGGAGCCAGGGAGGAGGAGAGGAAATGGAGATTTTGACTGAGCATGACTCTAAAAGCTTGACTAGGGAGTCAAGAAGAGACAGTGGCTAGAGGGGCTCAAGGGATGTAGGGAGGGTGGGCAAGGGATGTAGGGAGGGTCCCTGGCCCTGTTTCTGTGCAGAAGTCACACCATCACAAGCACTGCACTCAGGTGAATAAAGAAAATGTGATCACTTTATTTTCCTATAACTAATCTAATCTTTCACTGAGCAGGGTGAAATCAACTTCATTGTGACAGATGTTATCACTCTTTTAGCTTTAGCAGTCTCTTTTGGTGAGTCAGTCTCTTTGAAGTCAATGCCCCCAGTGACAAACAACATTAATGAGAGTATTAGGGGGTTAATGTGTGTGAGGCATCTTTTAAGCATTTTATAAAAATTATCTTAAACTGTCATGACAACCCTATATTGACTTGAGAAATGAGGAAAATGAGTAACTTGACCAAGGTGAGGCAGCTGAAGCATGTTGAAACCGGCTTTCAAACATGGGCAGTCTGACTTCTGAGCCTGTGCTCTGAGCCGCAGCACTTGGCTAACACCAAGAGGTGGTCTGGGTGTGCAGAGGACTGAGCGCAGCAAGTCTCTGGGATCCTTCCAGTCCTCTGTCCATCTGATGGTTTGATCAGCTCTCTGGACTGATGAACACAGAGGGGCAATGAGTGCCATCTGATCATCTGGCATCAAGCTGACATGCAAGACTGAGTTTCGTGGTCCTAACCATGGCCTTTGGACACTAAAGTCCCCATTTGTCTTCTGCTTAGGCTGTCTTTGTCTCTCTCCAAAGCATCAAAGAACAGCTGGAAGCCCTGCATGCCCCTGCAGGCCTGGGAGCAAGGAGCTCGGCCTGTGCCACACCGTTCTTCAATCACTGTGGCACTCTTTCTTCTACTACATGCTGCAGATGGCCGAGTTGCACCCTACCCCATAATGCCCAATATCGTTGCCCTTTGTCTTCCTTTCATTTTGCTGTTCTGTATCTCAGAGGGAAAGGGAAATACTTCTAATTTCTCCATATCTCTAAACTCTGAGTTCCAACTACTTTTGTATATAGTAATTAGCCAACACTTTATATTCTTGGAAGCTAAAGAAACTTAGAAAACACATTTCCTTCTCCCAAAGCCTGGCTTTCAAAATCATGAGCTTGCTGCATGCTCCAGGAATTCAGCTTTGCGAATAAAGCTGATCCATCTTACCTTTGTTGGAGGCAGAACTGTCCTACTGTCCCCTGGGGCAACAGGCCACATGGCTCAGCCTCAGAGGTGGAAGGCTGGAAGGGAGCATGAGATCAAAGCGGATTAAAGTGCATTGACTTCACATCTTCAAAATATTACCAACAAATATGTACAAAAAAGCCCTTCTTAGGGGTATAAACAAGTATCAGTAAACTCTCCTTGTTCCTCTCTCCGAAGCTGTCTTCCTTGTAGTCTAAGAATCCTGTCCTGTATTTGGTCACAAATTTCCAGTCTATAAATTTGTTGTAGCCCTTTTTAATTTTTGCAGACAGAGTGGGAGAGACTCAAGCTTATCAACATTTTGCATCTTGAAAAATAAAAAGGATTTTTGTAACAAGATTCTTTTATTTAGGACTAGAGCTGAGTTAGTTGTCTACTTTAATGAGTCACACACAAATGAGAAATTTAAAAGTACATAAGCAAATATTTTCATTACATAAAGAAGACATATTTTCCTTGCAGGAGTTCAGCTTACAGATTTAGAGAGTAATAAAAGAACTACTGGTATTATTTACATCAGTAACACAGTTATTCCAGCTTTAAAAGGTGGCATTCATAATTATTATAAGCCTGACTTCTCTATCTGCTTTAATGAATCACATAATGCTTGCATGATTTATGCATATCTGTGTGCAGTAAGCCATCGACCACATATCTTATTGCTGGTTCTTTCAATGTAAGTCAGAAAATCATCCATAAGCTCACACAAATTAACCAGTGAAGCAATAAGACTCTTGTAGATTAGTATATAAGAAACATGAACAGACATTTTATACAAGAGAAAACAACTAGTCAATCTACAGAGAGATATCTTTTTTGCACTGAAGAAAACAAAAACACCAATGATATACTATTAATAGTCATTAAAGTAAGAAAAACTTAAAGTGATGAAACCTACTTATGGTACAGTTGGATGAAAGGTGCACAGCTATATGTTGCTGGTAGCGTTATAAATCAATATAACAGTATTAGAAAACAATTGGAATATAGGCTTTGAGACCATACTTGGGCCAAGTAACCCCTATTATCAGAATTTATCTTAACAAAATTATCCAAAGTCTATTTGGGTTCTAAGTAAATAATTTGGAGTGGGCAAACTTTTTCTGTAGAAGGCCAAATAATAAATATTTTAGACTTTGTGGGCCGTATGGTTTCTGTTTTACCCACTCAGCTCTGCTGTTGTAATGTGAAAGCAGCATAGACCATACATAAACAAGTGTGTGTGAATGTATTCCATTGAAATTTTATTTACAAAAATAAGTTGTGGGCTGGGTGCAGCAGCTCACGCCTATAATCCCAGCACTTTGGGAGGCCGAGGCAGGTGGATCACCTGAAGTTGGGAATTTGAGACCAGCCTGACCAACATGGAGAAACCCCATCTCTACTAAAAATGCAAAATCAGCTGGGCATGGTGTCACGTGCTTGTAATCCCAGCTACTCGGGAGGCTGAGACGGGAGAATCACTTGAACCCAGGAGTCGGAGGTTGCAGTGAGCCAAGGTCGCACCATTTCACTCCAGCCTGGGCAACAAGAAAGAAATTCCATCTCAAAAGAAACCTTTAAAAAAATAATTTAAAAAAAAAAGTTGTGGGCAGGATTTGATATGTGTGCTAAACCCAGCTACATACTGTTGTTTATTATGGCAAATGAGTAGAAAAATCTAAAAGCTTAGCAATTATAAAATACTTTCATAAAATATGATCATCAACTCATTGGTTTATTGGGTAGCCATTAAGATAACAACAATTATAAAAATTATAGCAGCATGGGAGATGTTAAGTAAAAAACAGGATCCAAAATTATATATACAGCAAAATTACAAACATACAAAATTCCATCTGTGAAAGAACAAAGACAGAAAGGGAATGTACAAAAAGTACAGGTAATTATTTGCCATGAAGGATGAATTCTGAGCTTGTCATTTTCATCACTGTTATTAAAAATGTACTTGAGAGGCAATATGAACCTCAAGCACTTGTAACCACACTGCATTGCTGTCATCACAACGCATCTGCCCTTTGGCTAGAAAAAGCACTAGGAAAGCCAGCCAGAGGCTTATGTAGTTCTGGGGTGATCATATGTAATTTCATTACTATATTAGTCTGTTCTCAAATTGCTATAGGGAACTACCTGAGACTGGGTAATTTATGAAGAAAAGAGGTTTAATCAGCTCATGGTTCCGCAGGCTCTACAGGCTTCTTCTTCCAGGGAGGCCTCAGGAAACAACAATCATGGTGGAACGCAAAGGGGAAGCAGGCAATTCTTCACATTGCCTGCAGGAGAGAGAGAGTGTGTGTGAAGGGGGAGGTACTACACACTTTCAAAGAAACAGATCTCATGAGAACTCTGTCACAAGACAGCACTAGTGGGATGGTGCTAAACCATTAGAAACCACCCCTATGAGCCAGTCACCTCCCACCAGGCCCCACCTCCAACATTGAGGATTACAGTTTGACAATAGATTTGGGTGGGGACACAGCCAAACCATATCAATCACCATATATGAATCCCTAATCCTCATCCATCAACTTGCATGCAAATTGGCTACACTGGTCTCAGATAATCAGACGAAAACTCTGCAGGATTTAAACACATCCATGTGCACTACTTTTTTTGTTTTTTATTTTTTTAGATTTGAGATTCCTTTAATCAGAAGAATTCATATTCCAGCAATGTGCTCTTTACAACCCTAAGGGGATGCTTCTGAGGGACCAGGTCCCTTAGAGGGAGACTTGGGCTCTTGATAAAAAATGTATCTTCTTGATTTTATTTAAATAATGGTGAAACTTAAAGGGTACCAGTCTAGATGCCCAAGGGTCCCAAGTATTTAGTGTTTGTGAAACCAACTCAAAGGGCCTCTTGAGCTACTGGCAGATGAACACTGTCACTATAGAGAATGGTGACCGATATGGCTCAGATCTACCTAGTCCTTGTTACGGCATGCCAGAAGCCTGCTGAACCAAATCCCATTATTTATCAGCAATAGAGCCTGGCTTCAAGTCATAGTCATAAAATCTTTATACTGCCATATACTATTTAGTAGTGTATTTACACTATCTCCTTTGCTCTACAGAACTTATTGAAAAAGGATATTGGGAAATTTTCATATAATTCCTGATTTATTATGTCACATTACAATCATGCATAACCAACTCTAGAGTTTGGTGGTTAAAAGTATGGATCTGGATATAGTCTGCCTGGTTTCAAATTCCAACTCCTGTACCTACTAGGTGTGGGAACTTAGGTAAATGTATTAACCGCTTTGTCCCTCAGTTTCCTCATATGTAAACTGATTTTAATAGCAAAATCTATGTCCTCAGATAGTTCTAGGGATTACATAAATTACTACCTGTAAATTGCTTAGAACATATTTTAACACACTCAGCAATACTGAGTACTTAGGGTTTGTGAAAACTCAGTAATTATCTATTATTATTTTGGATTATATTCTACTGATACTTTATTTCGAATCACTGTTGTATGTAAAATTTTGTCTTACCACTCTGTTTACACTATTTTCTCCTCAGGCAGCACATAAAAAATTAATTCAACTCCCTAAGTAGACAATGGTTCAATAATACATCTCATAAATCCTATAGCATTGCAAAAACTGCAATGGAAAAACATCAGATTTACTCTGGTAGTAATCTTAATTTCACTGTTCTTCCCCAAACACTTTGCTATCTAAAAGCAAAATTGACAATCACCCCCCCAACCCCATCAGTCTCCAAGAAATGCTGCTAATAAGACAACAAAAGCCATCTTGGACTTTCACGGGGAGCTACATGGGAGACAAGTACCCTCTAGGTTGTTTCTAGGAGGCAGGTGGAAAATTTGTCTCAAGATTTGTGCTGTCTGACAAAAACAAGGATCAGACAAAGCAACACAGTGAATGTTGTATTTCTTATTATAAGCCACAGTCAGAATGGAAATGATTTTCAATAGCTGCTGTCAACATCCTGCTTTTACTATCCAAGTACTGCAGATTGAGCAAACTTTTAACGTATCAATCATCTTTGAAAAACAATTTAAGAGTTCTGAAAGGTAAATAATATATATAAATGGGTAATAGCATGCTTTATTTGATGCCATTTGTCATAGTAAATATATTTATGCTCTCCCCACTTGTACTAACTTCACCATTTGTACACTTGGTGATATTCCTTTAGCGTGCAGAACAAAGGTACTTTTCAACTTTGCCCATCAGTCTTCTGCAGATTTTTCTGCTCACCCCATGAATTCAGCAAGACCTCACAATCCTCTTAACAGAGGTGATGACCAGATTATAGGTTAGAAGTAGTTACACTTTTAACTGGAAAGTCAATATAAAGAAATTTTATAGAAAAAATTTCCAAATACACTCCGGGATGCAGACATGGTAAAAAGTTTTAAAATGTTTGTTAACCATAACAATTTATGGGTCACATAACAGTGGTTCTCAAATCTTAATCTGCAGGAAGACACCTGTCTAGGAAACAAACTTAAAATGCAAATTCCTGGGCCCCACTCCCATGGATTCTACTTCAGCAAATCCAGGATGGGGCCCAGGAATCTGCATTTTTATCAGACCTCTCAGGTGTCTTTTACAGTCTACATCAGACCACACATTGATCAAGACTGACCTGGATAGCCCCATCGTCTCCACTCCTCTACAATCACACAGTGCTGACAGCATGAATTTGTGTATTCATAGTAGTTCATGGTCCTTTATTGACAGACAACAATAATGTTGAATTAGGTTCTAGATGAGGCTTTGCTTCTTTCTGTGTGATAGGGCCAAGGCACTCCAATTCTCAGATTTCATTGTCTTAGCATTTGCTGCTGCCTCCCCAGCATCTATTACCATAAACTGCAACCTGAATGTCTTTTGCAATGCAATCGGCATGGAATTGATCCTGCCCTCAGCTCCAGGTTTGGAAGTGGCTGCCTTAAGCCAGTCGGTAAATCTGATCACATTAATCACAGAGATTAACTCAAAAGAAAAAGTGGCACGTGACCCAAGTCAGTCCAACCGGGGCCAGGAGAACTCACTTCTGGGGTTTTGCTTGGGTATCAGCAGGCAGACTCTTTTCCCAGTAGAAGTGCAGGAAGCATGTGGGTAGGAGCTGCTCGTCCCCATTCTGGGAACTTTGAGAATTTAGCCCTCATGGAGGAAGCAGGAGCAAGAACTATTGATAAACGTAGGCCCAGTCACAGAGACTGAGCCTTGGATAAAGTCTATCTCATCACCTGCAACATTCAGTGTTGTGAACCTCCACATTTCCATTTTTACTTAAGGAACTTGGAATCCATTTTCTGTCACATGCAACCCAAAGCATCCTGACACACCTGTGAAATCAGAGTATTTTCTTAGATAACCTATAAAATCATCCTAGAAGATCTATAATCTTTAAAATTCTTTTAAGTTAAAGAAGTAGATGGATTAAATGACACAATCATATCTGGAAAATGCTGTGCACACAAATTGGATAAGACCATATTTTCTGTTAACTTCTAAATTAATGGGGAAATTTTCTATTGGCTACTCTTTGGCAAATATTCTGAGAATTGCTTTTAATGGGCACAAGAATCAAAAGATGTTGCAGTGGTACATGATCTATCATCATAAGTCATGAAACACTAAGGACAACCTAATTACTGATTCCTATATCAATGTTAGCCAAATAGAGAGTTTGATCTAGGTAAAGAGTTACATGATTTGGGTAAGGTGAGAAAAGAAGGAACTTTAGCAGAGATTAGTCCACTGAATTGGATGTGAAAATAGACCTTAACATATTAAAGATGGTCATTGTATTGTTAGGAAAAGAGTTATTGGACAATATATCAAAGAGTTTTTCCAGAAAACTTAAGATTATTTTTTCCAATTCCAACACGTATCGTTTCAGCTCCATTCAACCAAATTTATTGACATCTAAGATATTTCACATTTAGAAATTATTTCACTATATTCTGGGTCTTCAAATTGTATTCTACATAATACAGGTTTAACATAATGTTATTGGGACAAACAGACAGTCCTCAACTTAACAATGGTTCAACTTACAATTTTTCAACTTTTCAGTGTTGAGAAAGCATACTTCAAGTAACTATACAACCATTCTGTTTTCAGTACAGTGTTCAATAAACTACATGAGATATTCAACAGTTTATTATAAAACAGGCTTTGTGTTAGATGATTTTGCCCAACTATAGGCTAACGTAAGTGTTCTGTGCACATTTAAGTAAGCTAAGCGATAATGCTCCATAGGTTAAATGTATTAAATGCATTCTCAATTTATGATATTTTCAACTTACAATGGGTTTATCGAAATATAACCTTATCATAAGTCAAGGAGCACCTGTAATTAAAAACATTAAAACTAACATTTGTGTTACCATATTGCTGTCTAAATTAATGTATTAGTATCTGTTATGATATATTCTACCCAAAGCTTTTGAATTCATTAGAATTACAAGCACTCAGATTTCAACTCATCATTACAAAATAATCTATCCAATCATGAAGAGACAAAGCCAGTTATACAGCTAGATCTTACAAAACTTATATTTTTCACCTCTGTAAATCATCATTTCAGTGTTTGCAGCATTGTGAGTGCAGACACCACAGGCAGTAATAACTGGCTTAAATGCCTTCATGGTACAGCTGTTTGCAACAATACCTCCATTGATAACTCTCAAAAAATGAAATGACAGCTACAAGTGCCTTGAAAGAATATATGCTCCTCTTTACATTGTCCTACAGGTGAACTCCCAGGGTGCTCTCAATTCTACACAACAGTAACTGTAAATAAAAGCATTATGCCCAAAGTTATTACACAAGGCCGTGGGTAACTACAAGCACCTCAGTGGTTCTCAGCAGGGAATTTATGTCTGAATTGCAGTATGAAATCACTCTTTCTCTTCTGGGGAATTTGTTCATATTAGCATAAGAACTTCAGAATATCTATCAGTTGTTGGTCATACTAAAGAAAAAAAAGAAAAAGTGAAAGAGCAAGAGAAAGAACTTAGCAGAATTACGGTCAGGACTCACAAGAAGTTCTGCAACAGAGTCTGCATTAGTTGAGATCCTTATTGCTTGGACATGTTAAAAACTCAACTCAAACTGGCTTAAGGATAGGGGGACTACAGTGACTATGTAATTGGGAAGTCTAGACTTGAATACATCTTTAAACATGGACGGACCCAGAGGTAAAAAATATACACAGAGCTCTGCCTCTTTTCTTCTCCACCTTTCAGTTATGCTTATTTCTGCTTGCTAAACTATAGGCAAGCTCTTTCTGTGTGTCTGTGTCAGATAGAATGACCTCAATCAGCCCCAGGTGCACATTTGCCCTGCCTAGCAACCACAGTGGATTTAGACTTCCCCACCCATTGGAAGCCCTATGACAATCTCTCAGGGAAGACGATAATTTATCTTTCTGCGGTCATATGCATATTCCTGAATCAATATTTGGCACTCCAGTAGCTAGGCTTGGCCACATACTTACCAATGAAGTGAGGACAGGTCATTGTGATTGACATCACCATCTGGACCACTAGGAATGGGGCAGGAGTAGAAGGAAAAGGATGGGAAATGATGCTGAACAGACAAAAACTATAGCTTCCCCCAATCACTGCAGACTGCCTTCTAGACTCCTGATGAAACTACATGCCCTAGAGAAAAGATTTCCAATGTGGGAAGGATCAACCCAATAAAAGGGATGGATCTTATGGGTCCTTTGTAAGTTTTCATTTATTAAAACCTTTAAACCAATCAGTCAGCACTGAAAGATCATTTACACCTGAACCAATGCATGAGTGGTCATTTGAATATTGTGTTGTCTATGTGATGGGTGCCTTTTGACATTTTCTGAGAAATTTAAAATCATGTGCATAATGTGAAGTCATGACTTTGGAGAATATAATGCTGAAATAGAAAATAAATTAGGCAAATCTTGATGCCTTACACCCAAAGCTTTGTGGGAAAAGTGACTTAAATTACATTTTGTAATGTGGAAAATAAACTACCACCCAATGAAATTTCAAAACTTGCATGAAAATTCAAACTGACGGATTTCACATTACTTTACTTTATCAATTTAAAAAATTGTCTTGCCTTTTAATAGTGAAACTAACAGACCAGGGCTTTTTAGTATCAATAGTCACCTCTACTGTCCCTTTAAAAAATGTCAACACTTAGGTTCCAAACTCAATGTCATTCCTACCCTTCAAAGTGAGTAATTATACTCCTTTCATTGTCTAAAGTTTCTTTGGATAGACCAATATTTATTTATGTGTTTTCCACATTCACATAAAAAAGGTCAGGGAGGAACCAGTGTGAGAATATTATTGGGACCAATTCAATTCCAACTGACTGAGATGAGAAAGGAAATGAAAAGAGCTTCAAACTCTTTCTCAAAATTTTAACAAAATTATAGATTTAGATGTATTCACTTGTTTGAATATTCACACTAGATTCTAGTGCTTAGGAACAGAGCTCTTCTAGCTGACAAAACAGGGTTTCTTATTTGTGAGGGGAAAAAAATACTGAACCTAAAAACAGTCATTTCCTGCTTACAAAGCACACATTGGAATCTATATATTCTTTCTGCCATGCAGCCTCGATGTCATTGGAGAAAACTTGTCTAGGAGCGGGGAACATGGTTACAAACCAGAAAACAACTATGGAAACCATTAAAAACAAAGATGCAACTATACATTTACAGTTGCTATTATCACATATGCTATATGAAAGAGAAAACAATAGGCAGGTTAAAAATTAACACAGAGAGTATTAATTTAGTTAGTTTACTGAACCCAGAAGTTTCAGAATTAGGCAAGAGTTTTTGCTAAATTCACAATGTGGCCAGAATCACCAATTTGTTATGAAAGGCATTTCTTCAGCAGGCGTCCCAACCAATAAGGGATGGTTGATTTCAGTCTTTCAAATTCACTTCATGAAGTCCTCATAGTACTTTTTATTATTTCTGAGAAATGACAGAAAATGCCTTCTAAGAATGTCAGTTCTTTTTTCACTATACAAGAAAAGAGAACTCACACAATTGCTTTCAACCCTTTGATTCTTTACTAAAATCCAGCTGAAATTTCGAGTCAGTCATTTCTCTTTTGACTGAAGTTTATTCCCCCAGCCTCCCAGAAATCCTTTCTTGGTAATTGGTCTGACCAATTCACTAAACTTTTCTTATTTCATAATAGAAAATTTTTTCTTCCTTTCAACTCTCCCAGGTTTAAAACTTTCAATAACCATGTTTTTAGTGCTGTTCTCAGAATATGATTCACATAGCACTGCCTTATAAATAGGTTTTTTATTAATATTTCCATACATTTTGATTTAAGTTGAAAGAGAAATCTAGGATCCCATGTACCATGTAATCTGTTCACTATTCTAGAAAACATGTCTTCTAGACAAGTTTCATTGAAAACTCTTAAGATTTTTTGATGTATTTAATAAGTGTTAATCTCTTTAATTTTAGTACTTCCCAGTAACCAAGTAAGTATTCTTTTGCTCTACAAGCTCATTTACTAGCAAATCAAACTAAAATATAACTAGAACAGGATATTAAATATATAATGGTTAATCATTACAGAAGGTATCCTCTAACTGCAAAACATTTTGATCTTTGATTTCAACTATCTAGATTTTATCTACAGACATGTTTTTACGGTGGTTGGACTATGCCATAAAAAGGGTGTGAAAGATGCTGACTCAGTTTTACTACATTATAGTAGACTCATTCCACCTATGTCATTTAGAGGCCAACTCTGTGCTGCCTAAGTGAAGAATTACTTTCTGTGCCTGGGTTATAAAAGATTCCAATCTGTCTGGGCATGCCTAAGAAAGCTGAAGGCATGAGAATTTGGAAGCCTTTTGGAAAAGCTACCTGGCTTTGTGACCTATCTTACATGTATAACACAAAGTGAAAAGAGTAATTTGTCTTCCAGTATCCTCTTCATTCTCAAATACCACCCGGCTTTGACAATCTCAAAGGGTGTTGGTTATGAAGCCTGGTGAAGCAGCTGCTTGGCTCTATTGTGCCATCCAGGCAACAGCAGAGACTACAGTACATGCTGGAATGGCTGCTGAGAAATATCCCAGTCTGACCTCAGTGCCAAAGCTTGTTGCATCTCTCCAAAGCAACTGAGAGTCATTTTTCTCCTGGCCCTTGTGACCATGCAATTCATTAGATATCCTTCTTCTCATTGGCTGCTGGAAAGCTTAGAGTCAACTTTTGTTTCTGGCACTATTATAGACCAGATATTCTGGAAGAATCTGCCAACAAAAATGACTAAAATTTTGAATTAAGAAAAAAATTGCATTGCTCAGCTGGCAAATAATAATAATAATATCCACAGAGATCAAAAGTAAAGTGAAAGCAGAAACTCAAAAGTCAAGCATGTGCCAATGCCGGCTTTCCTTTTAGGACTTGTGCTGAGCCCTGAAGACATTGAGTTTCCACCATGACAACTGCAGCAGGTGTGAAGGACAGGAGATAAATATGTGCCAAGGTGGGAAAGTAAATAGGAGGATACTCTTCATGCTGCTGGGACATCAAAGATCTACATACTCTCAGCCTTAGGACAAATGAAAAATCTGCCCACTTCACAGAAGTAGACAGCACAAAAAATTGCCTCTCTCAACCTCAGAGAGATACAGAAGAGATCTTGAGAGCTGACACCTTTGAAGTTCAAATTCAGCTACTTATGTAATTCAGAAATCTTAAAGCAGAGAATTTTATTTTAAACAACCTAGCTGAAGAGTTTGTCTGTGTAAGATGACTGAAAGAAGCAAATGCAGACTTCTTCAGAGGAACATGACTTCAATCTAGATGCTAATGAATTTCCTAAGTTAAAAAGAATATCACCCCCCACTAAAAAAGGTCACAAAACATCAAGGACACATGAAAACATACAATAGAGTCAACCAAAGCAACAGAAAGCAGAAAACAACCACAAAAACTTCAGATACTGGAATTTTTTGATACAGAATAGAACATAATTATGTTTCTAACCATAAATAAATTAAAAAGAAACTTGAAAATTGAGCCAGGAACATGAGAGTATTTTTTTAAAAAGCATATTTTTTTAAAAAAAATCAAATAGAAGTTTTAGAAATTAAAAAACTCAATGAACAGATTAAATAAAATAAATACAGTTGAAGAGACAATTGGTAAACTAGAAGATAGATCCAAAGAAAGTATCCTGAATTCAGCTAATGATATAAAAAAGAAAAATATCAAAAAGAGTTTAAGAGACCTTAAGAATAAAGCAGAAAAGTCTACCATATTTTCAACCAGAGTTCCAAAAAGGAGAGTACTTGAAGAGGCAATGTTAAAGAGATAATGACAGAGCACCTTCTAAATGGTGACCTCCATGGGCAAAGTATATTGCAGCATCTTAGTGCTTGGCTCCTTTGGAGAACACCAGGATGATGACCAGATTCATTAAAAGTTATTCATGATAAGGAAGAGATGGTTCCTCAATTCAGTGGCTGAACTGGTCTCAGAGAACCTCCCAGGAACCCCAGCAGGGCAGCAGGTATGAATGTCATGAGGTAGAAAAGTTTAAGTTAAGTGGCTTCAGAGGTCATACCTATACCACATAGCAGACCCAGAAAAACTCTGGGATAAGTCTGCCAAGACCTCAGAAAGGACATGATGAGAGTGAATGTCAGAAATTTTAATGTTAAGGGCTTAGAACTCAAATTACAGATATAGTAATCCAAAACCCTTTGATTATACCTCCTTGGACAAGTCAGGAAAGTAGAAATTAAGAAGATGCTTGACCTCTTCTCTCTCGCTTCTTTGTCTTCTCTTTGCTATTCTTTATGCCTAAAACTCTCCTTAAAGTTTTCCCTAATAACCGCTCATTTCCAAGTGCCCCTTGTATTGCATGCTTATTATAGCATTACTGCCCTACACAGAATCTTAATCTTCTCATAATCTATTTAACTGCCTGTTCCCTCCACTTGTAACTTCAAACTTTACATTCCTACAAAATATAGCTCTTATATTATTAGTATTTGTATCCTTAGACTCCATTAGGATCTAGTGCAATGCCTTGTATATCGTTCAACATACTTCCTAAATTTAAAAAAAAAAATCAAACATGCATACACACACGCACACATAATGTCTTGATTTTTATTGTTATTTACATATTTTTGTTTGAGATGGAGTTTTGCTCTTGTTGCCCCAGCTGAAGTGCAATGGTGCAATCTCGGCTCACTGCAACCTCCACCTCCTGAGTCCAAGCAATTCTCCTGCCTCAGCCTCCCAAGTAGCTGGGATTACAGGTGCCCGCCACTGTGCCTGGCTAATTTTTTGTATTTTTAGAAGAGATGGAGTTTCACCATATTGGCCAGGCTGGTCTCAAACTCTTTACCTCAGATGATACACCCACCTCAACCTCCCAAAGTGCTGGGATTAGAGATGTGAGCCACTGCACTTGGCCTAATGTCTTTTAAATCTCACTTTCACACATACGGATATATTCCTCGTCATCACACCCTAATGGGTCAACAAGTTCAGACTTAGATCTTTGGACCATAAGTGAAATACAATGAGAATTACATTGCTGAAAGTTAAAGTCAGAAAGGCTAAAGAATAGCACAAAAGACTGCAGCTAAAAGAATTAAATAAATTTCAACATTTCTTATACTTGTATTCTCATTTTGATTTCAATGATTTTACTAAGAATTAATTTTGCCTCCAAAATTATTTAACAGTGATTAGTATCCCTTGTTTTCCAGGCTGCACAAATTTTATAAAACTTTTTCTTTTCAAATTTTTCTCCCCCAGGCCTCCACAGCTGGATGTGTTCTGCCTGCATGGAATCACAACATTAGTGCCTCCGTCAGCTGGTGCTATCATTCAACCCACATATTTTTCATTCAAAATTAACCCTGCACCAGATTCCTCATTAATTATAGCAGGACGTTTTGGAAAAGCTGATGCTTTTCTGGTATGAGATTTGGACTCCAAGAATAGAGTTAGAAAAAACATACATAAAGATTATTATTCCCTACAACATTAAGCCATAAATTATGCCCCAAGAAAGTTAAATAATATAATTAAGTAAAGTATATATCTATTATTTATTTTAGTAAGTTTTCATTTTGATATAATTTCAAACTTACCAAAAGCTGCAAAAATATTATGAAGTCTACTGTACACTTTACACAGGCTTACTATTTGCCACTATTTGCCCCATCTTCATGAATCAATATCTCTCTCCCACTCCCCTCTCTCTCTCATTTGATAGATAGATGAAGATAGGTAGATAGATAGATAGATAGACAGATAGATGATATTCTGAATCATATGAGATGAAGTTACAAGCATCATGCCCCTTACCCTTAAATTAATTCAGGGCGTATTTTCTAAGAACAAAGACATTCTCTTATGTAACCACAGTACAATTATTAATATTAGAAAATTTAACATTGACACTATCTTATTAACATTGACATTGATCTTATCTATGATCCATATTTGAATTTTGCCAGTTGTCCCAATAATATCCTTTATAGCTTTTTTCTCCAAGTCCAGGATCTGAGCCAGGATTACACATTGCACGTGAGCCAGATCATGCCTCTTCAGTCTTCTTTCATCTGGAATGGTTACATGGCCTTTCTTGGTGCTTCACCCTGTTATTTTTTGAGAGTAAAGGTCAGTTATTTCGTAGCATGGCCCTCAGATTGGGTCTGTCTGAAGTTCCTTCCTAATTAGATTCAGAATATGCACTCTTCTGGCAGAAATGCCTCAGAAGGATGGGCATCTGACCGGGAAGCCCCTGAGGGTGGGCTGGCCCGTTAACAATTGGTGATGTTAACTTTGAAATGTGTATATAACCATATCAGTACATCTAGAGGTGAGGAATACCAACAGGTAGATTGTTATGAAAGCACACAAAATGTGAGCCAAGTATGAGAAACCTGTGGCATTCAGAGAGACAGCATATACTCACACCAGCCCCTCTCGGCAAATAGGCAAGAAAATATGTGAAGTCTTAGAATCAGCATCAGGGAGAAATTGTTATGGAGAAATTTGGGGCATGGGGACATTTGCACATTAAGGAAAAACAAGTTGCTAATAGTTTCCGGGAGTAGATAATAAATTGGGGGCCATTTCAAAAAATAAGATAAATTTGAATTCCCCTAGGTTCTCTTTCCAGGACAACGCTGGTAATTATGTTTATAAATCATAACTGGTTCCTGACAATGGAAATTTTGATCTGCTTCTGGCAAAAAAAAAAAAAAGTAATTTCTTTTTAAGTTCCCTTTGGTTCAATAGCTTTTAATTTTAAAAGGGTTGTAGGAATATATCCTTATGACACAGCTTTTAGCAGCAAAATTAAAACATATGCAGGTAAACTTATACAATAAGCAGATTTATTTACATGCGTGTAATAGCATAGGTATACGTATTTCCAGTGTATACACATATACAAAATGGAAAATTTGTTCCTTTCCATTAGTAAAAGTCACAGCCCACAGAGCATTCACTCGTCTAATGTCACCTTTGTTTCTGACCCTTCCCCATTCACAGAGTTTCCATGTGTAATGAGCAACATTTTGGTTTAAGAATGAGACTCTGAAATTTTCTGTGATAATTTTATGCCATCCCTGCAACTGGATACAGTACAATGCTATTTAGAGTAAAGTAGAAGGGAATTTCAATGCATTACAATGTGCAAACTATAATTTCAGTCCCAATTTTCAGAAATTGTTCCGTTAGAAAAAAAAACTTCACTGGAAGATTCAGCCCAGCACTATTTTTACGCAACCCTCTAGGCAGGTAAACTTAAAAGGCCTGAATTGCACAAAGAAATGAGTTTCTGTTTGTTTTGTTAAGAACTCAGTTCCCTTAGCACTCAAGTAGAGAATGAAGAGATTGTCCTCCTTTTTTTTTTTTTTTTTTAAGATGACACTGTGATATCCAAAAGTGGGACAGGAAGTTACAGCATTTGCCATTCGTCCTTATCACTCTCCAGGACTTAAGAGGCTAACTCATGTACAAGTCAGCATTTTAGACTGTGGGATAGAACTTTAAGAAGCATCCCATCACTTGAGCTATTTAATATGTCCTAGGGATTGTGAAATACAATAAAAACAAATACTTTTTGGATAATACTGCCACACAATATTATAATTCACAAATAACTATGTAGAGGAAGTCACCTAAAAAAGATGATATTCAGGCCAGGTGTAGTGGCTCACATCTGTAATCCCAGCACTTTGGGACCCCAAAGCAGGAGGATCATTTAAGGCCAGGAGTTTGAGACGAGCCTGAGCAACAGAGCAAGACCCCGTCTCCATAAACATTTTAAAAACTAGCCGAGTGGGCCGGGCCCGGTGGCTCAAGCCTGTAATCCCAGCACTTTGGGAGGCCGAGACGGGCGGATCACGAGGTCAGGAGATCGAGACCATCCTGGCTAACACGGTGAAACCCCGTCTCTACTAAAAAATACAAAAAACTAGCCGGGCGAAGTGGCGGGTGCCTGTGGTCCCAGCTACTCGGGAGGCTGAGGCAGGAGAATGGCGTAAACCCGGGAGGCGGAGCTTGCAGTGAGCTGAGATCCGGCCACTGCACTCCAGCCTGGGCGACAGAGCCAGACTCAGTCTCAAAAAAAAAACAAAAAACAAAAAAAAAAACTAGCCGAGCATGGTGGTGCATGCCTGTAGTCCCAGCTACTTGGGAGGCCAAGGCAGTAAATTCACTTGAATCCAGGAGGTCGAGCTTACAGTGAGCTATGATCCCACCACGGTACTCCAGCCTAGGCAGCAGAGTGACATCCTGTCTCTAAAAGAAAAAAGAAAAATTACAAAAGACACGGTGTGGAGGTAGGGGAGTGGGGAGGTAGTTGAATGAGCTTTTGGTGTGTCTTGAGTTGAGAATCTTCCTAAACTTTTAATCCCCAGGGAAAGGAATTTTAAAAACATAGTTCTTTCTTAGACATCACTGAACAACCCGCCTTTTAAGGTCTACCATGAGGTGTAACACATGAAATTGTTCAAAGGTAAGGAAATAGAGCATGACAGGTGAGAAAAACATCTAACACATTCCTGCTCTTTTTTAACAGGTCTTCCTTGTGTTAACTCCCTTCTGCCCCCTTTGCGGTGGTATCGACACAATCAGGCACTTTCTCTTCCAAACGCTGAGCCCTGACAAAGGGCTCCCTGACAAAGAAGTTAACTGAGAAACAGTCGCAAGTAGACTTGGCTTCTGGCTCCTAAGATGGTAAGAAAACTTTGCCACTTCCCCTTCATGTCCACTAGCTTTATCAGATGGAAGAAATGAGTGAATGACTCACAGTCACTAGCAAATCACAGGCGGAGGAGGCAGGGGCTGCCTTAGAGCCCTGTGGACTTCAGTGTGGCCTTTTGTCTCCCATGCCACAGCTTGTGTGGGACAAATGGAAGGGACATCAGGGAGGTGACCACTCCTGGCCTGCTCATCACCACCATCCATGAGACTCCACAGGTTCCACGGGGTGCCCTTAAAAATAACCCTGTCTACATGGGAGGCCTGACAAGAGTGGTGACCAGCATGACTCATTTTTATATCTGTGGAAAAAGAAGGAAGCTGTTTATGTGGAGGGTGCTGCCTGCTGTAACAGGTCAGGGCATAATGAGAGAGCTCCAAATATTTAAAAGAAGGAGTAATAGAAAGCAGTTTTCCCCTTTCATTTTTACATTTTAACAAAGGAATGTTGAGACTTAAAGCATTCGTTTTTACTTTAAAGCAGTTTCTCAGGCTATAAACTTTGACTGGTTTTCACACAAGTAGCAGAGACTAATTTGAAATAAAACTAAATTCCCATGCTGCTTGAAGCGAGCTAAAATAGATAATTCCACATAGTTTAAGAATTAAAATGTGTTATTCTTGGGGTCATTGCATTCTTGCAAGGTGGAAATTATTACATAATATTTCTCTGTGACAGCCTTCTCTTTGGGGTCATGAGAATAACATTTACCTTAAATGATCCATGCCAATATCGCTGTACAATCAATAGCAACACTGTGTGGTTTTGAATCAGATGTGCTTCTGATAACTGCCGTATAAAATGCATGAGCCTCACTTTTCCAATCCAAAATGAAAGTCGACATACAAAAACAGCAAAAGATGTCAATGGACTGAACTCACACAGAGGGAAAAAAAGAAAAAAGACTTAGACAATGAAGGGTTGGCTTTGAAGTGGTCCATTCTTTATTAAGCTAAGGGAGAGCCTGAATCCCTAGCATATTTTACTTAATCCAGGTTCTTAAAAAGTTTTGGATGTGATTCAGATATGGTGAGCCCCTAAGCTGAACATTTCCACAGCTGACGTGACTTCCTGGCTGGTGAGCTCGGCATTAGAAATGTCTGCTGGATACACTCCACGGTGGCACGGCACAGAAAACCGGCACTCCTCCCTCCTCTTCCCAGGCTCCTGAGTGATACAATCAAGAGAGAACTGGGATTTGTAAGAAAGAAACAGAATCAACCTGCCGTTGTGAATTTAGCCTCTAAGTCAGATTTTGAGCAAAAGTAAAGCAACAAAAACAAAAACAAAAGTGCCAAGGAAGAATCCAACCCTTTGTGCAGTTTCTCTTTCAGTAACCCCTTCCCAGCAGGCTTGGTTATCACAGTGAGAAGTTAGAGACAACAAAATTCGCTATCTTTGAGAGCTATGTATGTTATGATATATGAGCCAACTGAAAGCTAATCAACAGTTAAAAACCATTAGGTTATGGCCAGGCACAGTGGCTCACACCTGTAATCCCAACACTTTGAGAAGCTGAGACAAGGAGATGGATCACTTCAGACCAGGAGTTCAAGGCTGCAGTGAGCTAGGAGCACTCCATCCTGAGTCACAAAGTGAGACCCTGTCTCTAAAATAATAATAATAATAATTAAGTAAATTGGATGTATCAATATGTAAAAAATAACAAAAAATAATCAAGACATTGAAACATTAAGTGAAAAAAGCCAATTTCCAATTAGAGAAGATAAAAAGATAAAAGATAAAAAATTTTTTTCACTTCTGTGAAAAAAAAATGTGGAAAAGCTACACATACATATTTTAAAATTTCTGGAAGAATATGCAAACCATCGTAGTCACTTTGGGCCAGGGGTCCGCAGTAGAGGCACTAAGATCACTCTGGCCCGGATAATGCTTTGCTGTGGGGGATTGTCCTGCGTGTGGTGGGCTCTTTTGCAGCAACCCTGGCTGTTCACTAGACGCAGTAGAGGCAGTTCCCCGCAGATGACCAGATGTCTCCAGACATTGCCAAACGTCCCCTAGGAGGCAAAATCCTCCCCAGTTGAGAACCACTGCTCTAGGGAATGAGGCTGGAAGGATTTTACTTTTCATCTCTCTTCCTCTGACTCATTTGATTTATTCTTGTTTCTTTGTTTGATTTTTACCCTGAACATGTACTACTTCTATAAGGAAAAAATTCTTGTTTTGAAAAAAATGGGGGTGGGGAGGAGTTTACAGATCTACCTCCGAACTCATATATAACTTGGACAAAATGAACTAGATAACCATAAAAATACTTCATAAAGCTGTGTTGTCAGTTTGATTTATTTAGTAGTTTCATGTGGTTCATTTACTCCAAAGACCTTAAGGCTCTGTAAAAAACACACATTTCAGAAAACACATTCTAACATTTTTATCGCCAAAGAATGACTGCAGCAAAACCAGTGGGGAAAGGGACAGCCAAATCAGGCTATTTAATGCATGCCACCAGCATTCACTTCCGGGGTGAAGAATTCCCTTCCGGCCTGCGGAACCCGCCCTCACAAAACTGCAGGCGAGTGAAGCGTGCTTCAGCCCCTTCCTCCCCATGCCTGTCAGTTCATCACTCATTCACTCAAGCATGCTGAGGACCGGCCAGATCCTGGGTTCCTCGGGGCAGTGAGGGGACAGATTAATCTATGGCTCCGTCCTTACCTAAGTAATCTATGGCTCCGTCCTTACCTAATTAATCTATGGCTCCGTCCTTACCAGATTAATCTATGGCTCCGTCCTTACCTAAGTAATCCTTACTTAAGATGTTCAATAGCACTTGAACATCCTATTCCAAGACAGAAAAGTACTCACGGGGTAGCTCCAGGAACCAGCGGTTCCGGCAGGGACCCTCAGGGAACAGGGCTGCCTGCCAACTGGGACCCCAAAGGCCGCTGGTAAGCCCAGGGCAAGGCCGCTGCACCTATGCCAGGGATGCTTGAAATCCACCCAAAGGGGACAGCCACGTGCTTCCCATCAGGGGTGAGAGCCCGAGTTGGGTGTGGACCTCAACACTTCCTGAAAGTGAAAACTGAAAGTGTTTGGACAAACTGAGGAGAAAGTCACCCACACACCAAAAAGAGCGGAGATGGGGAGGGGAGAAAGAAGGGAGGAGAGAAGGAGTGGGAGGAGGAAAGGAGAAGAGGGAGGGAGGGGGAGAAGGAGAGGGAGGGGGAGAAGGAGAGGGAGGGGAGGCGGGGGAGGAAGAAGAAGGGGAAGAAGAGGGAGGAGATGGAGGAGAAGGAGGGGAAGAGGAGGGGGAGGGAGAAGGAGAGTGAGTGGGGAGGAGAAGGAGGCAGAGAGGAAGGGGAGGGGGTAGGAGAGGGAAAGGGGAGAGGAGGGGGGAGGGGAGAAGGAGGCAGAGTGGGAGGGGAGAATGAGGAGGGCAGAAGGAGAGGAAGGGAAGGAGAGAGAGGAGGAGAAAGGAGTGGGAGAGAAAGTAAATGTGGGGAGAAGAGGTAAGGGAAGGGAGAAATGAGGTAGGGGAGAAGGAGGCAGAGGGGGAGGGGAGAAGGAGAGGAGAGGAAGGGGAGGAGGGAGAGGGGAGGAGGAGAAGAAGAGGAGGAGAGAGGAAGGCAATTAGCATGTGTAACTTTCAATAAAGGAGGGGGAGGAGGATGGGGAGGGGTCGAGAGAGAGCAGTAGGAGAGAGAACAGTCCAGAAGGAAGGGTCCTAGGGAAGTGGGCATCGCAATGTCTCCTGGCAGGAGGGCGGTGGGTAAGAAATTTCGACAGTGGACTTGGATAGACTGGGAAGGGCCTCGAGGCAAAGGGTGTTTTCTTAAATCCTGGAACAAGTGGTGAGTTGTAAGGACAGGGTTGATAAACTCCCACTCAGGAAAGTTAGAGACATGAATAAGTAAGTTCCACTTTAAAAAAAAAAAAACAACACCGTATTTCTCTTATTCAAGTCACCCTATTTTAATTTCATAGTGTCATCCATTATTCCATCTCTGCTTTCATCAGCCAAGCAGTGACTCTCCCTGTCCCAGTTCCGTGGGTGGCTGGGGTCATGGAGGTGTTCTGTGGCTTTGCTCCCTCTCCCCCACCCCTCTCCTTTTGAGAGTGTGGCCGCCTTTGCCCCACTCCATAAAAGATACTGTCATACATGAACGCCGTCTGTGTGTGGCCCTGGAGCCCCTCCAGCCAGATAGGAACAGCCGCAGTCAGAAAAGGCAAAACATGGATTATAAACTTCAGTGTTAATGTTAGGACTAGCAGTGGCCACGTTGCTTAGGCTATTTCTTCCGAAACAGGAACAGAAAGAATAAATGTTCTGTGTTTTTATGAAATGAGTCATTATTGGCAAAAATTTCTGTTCATTGTATTGTAAGTCATTTGTATTAACTTCTGAAAATATGTTTTCTTAATACGTGAAAAATCATAAAGTCAAGAATCTGCCATTAAAAAATAGACAATACTTTCCCTCCCCTCTTTAAATCCTATTTATGGTAACATTTAAATGACTTAACCACTAATTAAAGTGTTAAGAATTATGAAATAGCCAACTGGAGGCTCCCTTATATCACTGCTCCTATTCCTAAAGAAATGGAGCTCCTTAAGCCATTTTCAGTATGTCTAAGAGTTAAACAGAAATCATAAGTTCACTTTCAATAAACTTGCACAAGCATCTTTGAAATGTCAAGCATCTTTGATTCTGCCTGGGATTGTATTAATGTAATGTGGCAACACCGGTTATCTCTTGCAGATCAAGATTTCTGTTAGAGAGAAAGGAGAAGAGAAGGGAGAAAGGAGGAAGAGAGGGAGAGAAAGAGAAAGGGAGCAAGATTTAGCTCTAGATTTGAGCCAATCTGTTACATTAAGCAACTTTTAATCTCAGTAGGTCTCAGTTTTCTCATCTGTAAATTGGACACAATCCTGACTTCATGGTGCTCCAGTGAGCTTTGGGAATAATCCATGTTAGCACTCATAGCGTGGAATTACCAACATTTTTTGAGTGCTTACTATGTCCTAGGCACTGTTCTAGGTGCTTTTCATGGATTCATTTAAAAAATTATGAGTTTGGCACAATTATTATCCTCCTGTTAGGATGAGGAAATTGAGATACAGAGCAGTTTGTAAGAACTTATATATAAAGCCACACAGCTAATGAACTGGGGTTCTGACCAAGGGAATCAGGTTAAGAGCCCATGACTCTTTGCTACAAATCCATGTCCTTAACCACACTGTATTGTTACCTTAATAGGAGAAATATGAAGCTGTTGTGTGATCACTCTGTCAGTACTATTATTCCATGTCATTTTTATTCAAAATAAGAAAAAGAAATTGCTATCAAATACATATATCATGTTTAGTAGACAAGCTTTTTCAAATCTCGGGATCTATGGTGGTAAAATGGTTTGTAATCATTGCACTGTAATGGGGAATTTGACATTTTATGGTCAGTCATTAGTTACTAGGATGACTTTGATATAAAATGGACTTCCTATCATTCATTCATTTTTCAATCATTCATTCATTCACCAGCTACATGTCAAGCACTACACTATATGCTGTTATGTGAACAGATTACTACGCCATCAAGTCAAATACAGTGTTATTCTGAAACCACAATGTACTTGTAATTTATGTTTTAATATTCATTAAGCAACAAAACATAGATTCCTAAGTGTATGCTCTGAAATCACAAATCCTGTATTTGATTCACTTTTCCACTTAGTTTATGTTACTAATTTTTACTTACATGCCACTACATATAAAAATGTATTTTCTCAAACACACAAAAGGTCTCATGCTTCCTCTGAAAAGATTTAATGAAGTAATGTATTACAGATGAATTAATGTAATACAAATAAATAAGAAAAAATTATCCACAAACAATCCTTACATACAATGGATTTTAAAACAAAAAATATATAAGGCTACATAATATCCTTTTTCCATGTCCTAATACACAGTTCTTGTAAATCAACTTGGAAGAAGATTTTTTTTTAAGTCAAAGAATTCTAACTACAACCAATTAGAATGCAATTAGCTACAGTGGACAGCACATTTCCAATTGTCCAATAGTAAGTTACTCGGTTGACAGGTTAACCATGCTCCTTGTGCTACCATTTTCTCATTTTCTGCCTCCCTGAATCTCTTCCTTTAGCCTGGTGCCTTTCATTAACGTGTGAAGTAAGAGCCTGCAAGAACAGAGTTTTGAGGTGGAATTTTGGACACTTTGGCTCCTCGTTAGCAGTTCTTACAGGAAATAGCCCAGTGAGTTACTTTAGGTTTCACATGCCAGAGTGAAGCCTCCTTTCAGTAGTTAGGTTGACTGTATATGACATCTTTACAGCTTGTAAATGAATTCCTACCTCCATACTTAACAGATCATGAACCTGGAGCCCAGACAAGGTAGGTGACTTGCTCAAGGTCATTCAGTGGGAGAACATCACGGTCAAGGTGAAAACCTAGGCTTTGCTAGTGCCCCAACCTGTTCTTTCCCCCTACTTTATAATATTTATCCAGACACATCTTCCCAGGACATTTTATTTCTTCCGTATTTCATTGTAGTGAGGAATTGAGTGACTTCGCATCAATTAGTATTATTAGCAAACAAGTACACTAATGATTATAATAAAATTCATTTATTCAAACAATAGTTTTGATTGTTTTTTTCCATTGATGGGGCAAACCAGTGTTTATCAATTGTTTGCATATAAAGTCCTTCCAATTATTTTAGCAAATAATGGCGATCTAACACAACAGATAGCAAAAGTTCACTTTTTCCAAGAGCATTTAGTATAAAGCAAATGACTTGAATCTTTTTGGAAGGAGACTTAAAATAGGAAAAGAAAGGTAGGAAAGAAAAAAAGAGAGGGAGGAAGAGAAAGAGAAGGAGGTGCTAATTTTATCATAAGGATTCAGTTCTTCAAGGAACTGATATTTGAATTCGCTGGAAATGATTTTTATTATAGATTCTTAGTGTTTGTCAGGAAACTTTATAATATGCAACCATAATCTCCATTTACATTGATCTAAAATACATTATTTAATAGATTACAAAGGCAGACTCTCTAAACTGACACACTTATAAACTATTATTTATGTGAGACCATCAGCTGCGAAACAAAATTAGTTTCCCAAAGTTTGACCATTAATTTATCTCTGCTTTAGGGAGTATAGTGTAAATAATTCAATATTTTTAAATTGCCTGCAAAATTCTAGGAGATAAATGATTAAGATAATTTAATGTAATTTATGTTTAGAATTATACAATCAAATATATCCTACATTCACATATTATCTAGGGATCTGGTGGTAAGACTTTTCTAATACATTTTGTTCCATTCATCCTTGGCCTACTTTTATTTGTTCATTTTAAAAGTTTGATCATTCACTTCGCTTAGATCTATAATTTCTCTAAATTTGATACATATAAAATCTCTAAACGTCTTCAGTTGCCAGTGTAACAAACATTGCTTCAAACATTGTACTTCTAAGAATTAAAAGCAGCTAATTCTTTTTATATATGTTAAAAGTGTGAATAAAAATCGGAACAAAAGATACAATTCATTTCTTATACATAGTGGTAAATTAATTGTATTTTCAAAAATAAAATTTTTAATGTCCAATAAAGAAGCCAAAGAACATTTAGTGCATTTAAACAAACTTTTTTCTGATAAATATTTTTTTGTACAGTTGCTTTTAAAGGTGCACAATTCGGTTTGTTATGCAAATTTTTGTTTTTCCTGAGCTATTCAGCTACTTTAAAATATGCATATAAGCTAGCTAGTCATTTTGAATAAAAAGAAAAATTAATGGAGAAATTATGATAACACTGTGAGTGTTTATGCCTTTTGAAAATAGAATAAATGTCTGGCCAGGTGCGGTGGCTCAAGCCTGTAAGCCCAGCACTTTGGGAGGCCGAGACGGGCGGATCACGAGGTCAGGAGATCGAGACCATCCTGGCTAACACGGTGAAACCCCATCTCTACTAAAAAATACAAAAAACTAGCTGGGAGAGGTGGCGGGCGCCTGTAGTCCCAGCTACTCGGGAGGCTGAGGCAGGAGAATGGCGTGAACCCGGGAGGCGGAGCTTGCAGTGAGCCGAGATCGCGCCACTCACTCCAGCCTGGGTGACAAAGCGAGACTCCGTCTCAAAAAAAAAAAAAAGAAAGAAAATAGAATAAATGTCTAAATATTTGAATTTAGTCTCTGTTGACATAATTTCAAAGACTAGTATTTACGTAGTTTATTAAGTTATATTTCTGGGGACATGAATTCATAGTTCAAATTCAGTGATCATTGTTTTTCTTGAGTTCAGCTGTGGCGTACATAAATGGAGAAATTTTTAAAAATAGTTAAAATAAGTTCCAGCCACTCTGCTGAGGGGTTTTCATGCATTACTTGTTTATTTTCACAATTCTGTGGGGTATAGCTTTTTTTTATTTTCCTCACGTTACAGAAGAAACAGGTTTACATGAACAGCTTGCTTCACAGCTCAGCTTACAGGTGTCGGAGCTGGGACTGGAAGCAAGTTGTGACTCTCAGTTCTGTCCACTAGTAACATTTGACTACACAATATATACGTTTACTTAAACTTTACTTTATAATATCTATCTAAAAGTCAAAATTCTTCAAACTCTGCATACCCATGCAAGAAAATGGAAAAGATCATTCTCTGGATAATTGAAGAAAATGCTTCTTTCACCTAAACTGACTAGGTTAGTTGGTAAGAAGTTTGATATTACTACCTGGATTATCCTCTTTGCCACCTCATCTTTGAAACAGGTCACCGAATTGGGTAATAAGACTTTGTGAGCATCACACTAGGGAAAACTGGTTAATTTGATCAATTCAGTGATGTAATTCTGTTTTTTTTAATCAACCAAGTTGAATATCTGAAGTTAAATAGTCAAAAATAAAATTTTAATGAGTATTTTTCTTATTCTCACATGCAGCTTTCAACATTTAAAAAAATTTCTGGATTTGTTTTTGATTTGGTTTCCATACTAATACTGGATGCCTTCTACTATTTTTGTCTTTGCCAATCATAATAATCTCTCTTTCTCTCTCCACACACACACACACACACACACAGACACACACACACAGACACACACACACAGACACACACACACACCCCTTCCATCTTTCTTTTGCATGTCTTATGTTTACTTTGTAATCTCTTTTTGTAAATTAGGTAAAATAACCAATTTTTCATCAGATGTTTAACATATTAGATAACCAACATGCTTTGCATAAAAATAAAGAATTAGAAGTCAGAGAGATGGAAGGGTGTGAGCAGGAGGAGAGGAAAGTCACACAGTATTACCATAGGAACACAAGCCATGTAACATTAGCCTGGGATAGAAAATCAAACAGGAGACTTCTAGAGGAATGCCTAGGATAGAACTTTTAGCTTTTTAATTGCTGTAGCAGTATACTCAGCCTTCAATAAGATCTTCTACACACACATATATTGGAAAGAGTTTGGACATAGATTAAAGAAAAATGCTGAGCTCCATGTTTGGGTCAGCAGGAACCTCAAAACCAAAGGGCACAACAGTGAAACAATCCTGAATGAAGTCATTTAGTGGAGACAGAATGAGGAGTGGAGGGAATATGAGAATATATAACCAAAGGAATTTTCAGAAATCTTAGAGATGGCCTTGACCTTTCAATTTTCTCTGGAAAGGAGGAATTATATCAATTTTATCTATATTTTAAGGGGCAAAATGTCCCCAGCTAACTTTGGAATTACCATTTCTTCCAAGAATAATTCATCCTAAAATGAATCAATTGCTGAGTTTTTAGGCAAAAGAAGACACTGAGATTTTTTTTGCTTTGAGAAGCAAATATTGTCACAGTAGTCCTCAAAAGGCCAAGAGAATAGTTCTAAATATATAAACTCCCTGCCAAACAAATTTAACCCCTAAAAAGACAGACAAAATACTCTATGGGTATAATATCTCTAGAAAAAATGTTTTAGGCTATTTCTTCCTGCTAATATCTTAGAACGGGCAAAAAACAAAATCTGTTTTGACAAATATTTTTCTTTTTATTATGGACTATTTCAAAGTCAAAATTGTGTATATGACCTGGTTTATTACCCTGAATTTTTTACGCACATCAGGAAACGTGATGATGACAAGTTTTCTCTCCACTTTCCCTCCAGTCACCTGCCTCCTGGACTCCCACTGCACACACACAGACCTATTTATTTATTTGCTATTAGATGCTATCCAGGACAAAGAGTGTGCCCAAGAGAAGGAGCTGTCAGTTTCTCCCTATACAAAGTTGGTTGCTACACAAATGACTGGAGTGAGCCATGGGCCAAGAGAATGTGAGGGCACAAGAATGGCCAGACACAATCCTCTCCTTGCATTCCCCAGACCCACTCAGGCTTTCCGTTAAAACTTGTCTGCCAAGAACCTTCAGGGCATGAGCCGACCACAGTCTCTTCCACAGACTTAATACAGGAAGAATATGGGAGGAAGAGTGGAAGAAGCTTCCGACCCACTTCTTCAACTGATCCCTCCTCCAGGACTCATTCTCAATATCCTCATTCTTGGCTACCACTTCAGCAGGTCCAGGCTGATGACCTGGTGAAGTAACCCAGGTCTTCATCTCTAAGAATCAGAGTATTTAGTTGCCTTACCATTGTTGGGCATTTATAGTTATTGAGGGCATGGAAGTATGGAGACATCTCATTGAATTTCCTGGCTTCCAGACACGTATCTTCCTGCCTTTGTTATGTAGCAGCAACTCTGACTCTCTATGGTAACAAACACAAAACTCCATCTTTGTCTGATGATCCACTGTCATGAACTATTCAAAATGACCTGGCAGTGATCATGGTTTCAAGTTCAGTGGTATTCTTATCATATCATCCAGAAATGCATCCCCACCCTTACCCTAGGAACCAGGACCTCTAATCCGGTACAGCAATAAGTTGACAAGAACAAGAAGTACTAATTCTGCAAATGAGTCACTGGGAGTGATGGAGCCAATCTTACTTCCATTCCTTGTTTCCTGAACCTGTGTATTCTGTTAGACAAAGGACCATATATTGATCATTGCTTCAATAAATACAACTTCACTCTGAAGACAGCAACCCAATCCTGTAGAGTGTGTAAAGTAAACTGGTACTTTACATAAGTCTTTAATAAGTCATTTCCTTCTCCTTCTTTGAGGCCAGGTGCTCCTGGGTTGTGTTCGTACATGATCCAGGGGACCTCAAGGTTACATACCCACTGTTGCATTTCTTCACAAAAAAAAACCAAAAGCAGATGGGGGTCCTCAGATCTGAAGCACTGTTGCAAAAGCCAATGCTGGTAAACCAGGCATTCTGAAATGCCACCCTAAGACGGTGGCTCTTGGAGAGACACTGCAGGCAAACAAGGAAAACCCAAACCCAGAGTTTCCATCATTTCTGGTAAAGAAGAATGATTATCCCTGCCAGAGTAGAGGGTTCGATGATCACACCTCAAACAAGTGACTGGTTGAACCCCTCACAGGGTTTGCAGCATTAGCGTCTGTTGCTGGCAGGTTGGGCACTGAGTAGTGGCAGCAGCTAGGTCAGCCTAGGGCCGTGCGTAGTCCCCCTTCCCGCCACTATGGCCACACAGCTCATAGTCCAATTGCACAAGAATGGGGTAGTCAAGGCCTGCGGCTGGCTTGCCTGCATGATCAGTCATGATGCCCAGTGGGCTATTCAAGGCTCTTCTGTGTTGATGCTCTCTGATGGGAATTATCTTAAGACACAAAGACAGACACATTTTGTGCCCACTCCCATTTATGGATCGATATGCCTTTTCCTCAGATTTCCTTATTTCCAGTGTTCTAATTTTGCTCCTTCTGAGTCCTTGACCAACTGGCCAAGCTATTTACCACTGCCGTGAAGCCCATATTTACCCTAAAGCTCCATATAATACTAGCATTCCAGTATGCTGCTTGCAGTTTTGTCCACTGGGAGAATCTTCCTTCATTGCGGTTCTGTAAGGCCATCTGTAAGTGAGTGGCAGTACGGCCGCAGTCCACTTACGGCCAGCACCAACATATTGAGCTGAGCCACCTGGGACCCAGGCCTCATTTTGTTCTTCCTCTGTCGATTTGTCATAGGGAGCCCCCATGAGACCATAGCTATAACAAAGGAGTTATAACAGAGAACAAAGGATTCTGAGTCACATACTAAATGTGCCTCACCTGTGGCTCCTGAGCCTGCTTGGGGCTTATCAGAAATGTACCATTTCCATCCTAAGAGACATTGCTGCTGCATCCACCTGGACTGATAATATCCAGCTCACCATGGACGTCACCCCAGTCACGATGTACCATGATCAAGTGTTCAGTCTCTAGTAGGGCCCAGTAACACCGCAATAGCTACCCTTCCAACAGCCAGCATTTCTGTGATGCAGAATACATGCTCTTGTTCCAGACCTCTAGTAGGCTATGCTGTAACACTCCTTGAGGGGTTCATCATGGATTTTTCTAGCACCACTGGATATGAAAGTTTCTATAAACACTTCCCTGGGAACTTTTGCTTTCCCAGCATTCCTTGATGTGACGGTTGGCCAGCCTGAGCCTGTGGTTTTCACCGAGATCAGTAACTGTGCTGCTCCTGCATGGAAGGGCTTCCCTGACCTGCCGACAGTGGTGGTGCTCTGATCGCTGTCTGGCCTGTGAATGATCCAGCTCCTGATCCTCATCCTGAGGATCTGAATTCTAAGTCACTTCTGGTACCAAACAGAAAGCTGTATGCATGTGCTTTATTTGGGGAATTAATCCTAGGAAACTGGTAAGGAGGAGTAGAGAAAGGAAAATAGGCACAAGGAAAAAGCTGACACAGGGATGCAGTTTTCAGCTGGTTACAACTGATGCCAGTCGGGCCTTGACAGCTGAGATCTTGGAGGAGCCCTGTGTCCGGCACCTGAAGCACAGAAAGCAGACCTTTAGCCACTGATTCCATCTCCCCAGTTAGACATACTTGAGTGCAAATAGCCCAGGCTCTGGTGTCAGAAAGGTTCCAAGGAAGAAAGTGAGATATACACAGTGCAGTGAGGCCAAATTGCTGCAGAGAACCCATATAAAGCTCATTGCAGCAACAGTGGTTAGAGCAAATGATGAACTAAAAGGATAGGAAATCAAACACAAGAGATGTCCTATGCAGATGGCTCCAAGCTCATTTTGTCCTGCGTACAGATTGAATTATAATTCACTGAGGTAGAAAAAGATTGTGTGAGAAGCAGGTTTTGGGGAGAAAAGTCAGAGTTGGATTTTAGGTTTGTTACACTTGAGATGAATGTCAGGCAACCAAATGTAAAGGTAAGTAAGCATGGAGACAGACAAGTTCAGAGTAGAGGTCCAGGCTGGAGAAACAAATTTTGGAGTTGACTATATGGATGGTATTTAAAGACTAGCTGAGGACATCAAAGAAGTGAGTGGTCTCAGGACCAAATGCTGTGACAATATAATGTTAAGAATCCAGGAAAATGAGGAAAAACCAAACAAAACAAATTCAGAGGGAGAGGTGGTGAATGCGGAAAAAAGTTGAATTGTGGAGTTCTGGAGGCTGAATGAAAAAGCGTTACAAGGAAGAAGGAGGAATCAGTTATGTCAAATGTTAGAAATAGGTCAAGTAAAATGAGGACTGAGTTGAACATTTGGATTTGGCAATGTAGAGGTCACTGATGGCTCTTTCAAGAAGATTGTTAAGGGTGCCCCTGTGGAGTGTTAAATGGTCGATTAGAGTGGGAAGAGAAAACTGGAAACGGAAGGGGAGACATTACTGGCAACTCCTTCAAGGAGCTTTAACTGTTCAAGGATGATGTGGAGGGGAACACAGTCTAGAGAGATTTGCTTGCACATTTTAAGATGCAAGAAATAATATTTCATGTGCTGATAAAGAATGACCCAGCAGAGAAGAAAAGCTGATGATGCATGAGAGAGGAGAAAATTACAGGGGTTCAATGTCCTTGAGTAAACAAACAGAAGAGAGATCTATTTTCACTCTGTACAGCTACCATAACAAATGACCACAAGCTTGACAGCTTGAAACACAAATTGATGATCTCAAGGTTTCTGAAGCTCTGTAGGGATTGAGAGGACTTGGCTGATGATGCCACAAGGCCAAAAGCAAGGTGTTGAGCAGTCTGAGCTCTTCTGTGAAGCTCCAGGGAAGAATCCACTTGCAAACTCTCTCGGGTTGTTGGAAGATCAGTTCCTTGTGTTTGTAGGACTGAGGTCCCTGCTTCCTTGCTGGATGACAGCAAAGAGACTCCCTCAGCCTTTAAGATCGCCCACATTCCTTATCACATTGCTCCCTCTGTGATAACCAACAATAGCACGGCAAGTCCTTCATTGAATCTTGCTGACTTCCGCTGCATCTCTCTGTTTTCAGGCAGAGAAAGTTTTCTGCTCTAAAAGCTCATGTGATTAAATTGAGCCCACCTGGATGGTCCAGGATAATCTCCCTATTTTCATCTGTAACCTCAATTACATGTGTAAGATCATTTTTTGCCATGTAACAATGTAGCCACAGGTTGCATGGACCAGGGCGTGGGGGTTTCAAGGGAGACCTCTCTGCCTACCACAGGAACAACCACATTGGTTTTAGATAGGAAGTGGAGTAGAATAGGCAGTCACCGTATACGCTACAGATGATAATGGAGCAACACAGGGTGGCAGCTGATGAAGTTCTCTTATGACTGCTCCTGTTTTCCCCGTGATGTCATGTCTTAGTCCATTTGGGCTACTATAACAAAATACCATAGACTGGCTTATAAACTATAGAAACTTACTTCTCACAGTTCTAATGACTGGGAAGTCCAAGATCACGGCATTAAAAGAGCTCATTCTCTGATTCATAGATGGCACCTCCTCGCTGCATCCTCACATGGTGGAAAGGGAAACCGGCTCCCTTGGGCCTCTTCTATAAGGGCACTAATCCTATTAATAAGCTACCTAATTGTCTCCTAACAGCCCCACCTCTTAACACTATGGCAGTGAAGATTTCGTTTGAACCTGGGGATTTCCTGGGGGCACAAACACTCAGACCATAGCATGTGGGTGGTAAGGACACCCACATGAGTGAGGTTTGAGAAGAGAGAAAGTGTGAAATAGGAGGAGGGAGAGGTGAGTGGACTAAATGTAGCATTATATCCAGGCAGGATGAAGGGTTTCACTGATTTTCACGGCCAAGAATCTAAAGAGAGACCAGTTATGGCAGTGGTTATTAAGTATCCTAGCTGCAGGAATAGAAAAGCGAGGATCAAGATAAGAAATATTGCAAACTTAACGACTGAATGAATATGTAGGGAGAGGGAAAGGAAGAAATCCTATCTAGGGGATGAGTAACATTTTACACAAATAAGGCACACTTCATAGAAGTAAGAATGTCTGAGGCATAGGAAAACTAATTTGGGGGGCATTGGGGTGGTGATAATTCAATATCAGACGTACTGTGTTTGACGGAATGGTGGAGCGTTGTCAGTCAAGCCAAGATGTAGGCTTGGAGCTTGGGAAAGGGATAGAGCCCAGAGATGCAAACAGGGAATTCTTTGAGGAGATGGGAGCTGGAGCTATGGGAACAGATGCATTTTCTAATCACCTACATCTTAGAGTTACAATAAGATTATAGATTATATAATAATACAATAAGATTATAGATAATATAGATAACAGAATATAGATAACATACATAATGACTGTAGATAATGCCCTATACATACTGCCTTGCATACAGTAAGCATTCAATAAATATTAACTCAATTCTATTTTCATTTTTATTATAAAATGGTAGTGCTGAAATTCAAACTTGGCTTTTTCTGACTCCAAATGCTATGTTTCTACCTATGCGACACTTAGGTTAAGGGTAAACAAGCCATAAAACCCATTTCACATTTATATTATTCCTTCTTTGCTTATCTTTTTTAAAACACAATCTTTGTTTGAAGGGTAATAGAAGTTCAAGATATTACTGATAAATATGAAAGGGGCTAATCAAAATTCTGTATATTCAATCAGTACTCCATATAATGACATACGAACAAGTTGAAATAAGCCACTATCATTTCCAACGCAATGTGTTTTGTGCTTTGTTATGTTAATATATAGTATTTGGCATGAAACTATTAGGAATGTCGATAGGACATACTCAAGACTCCTAGATCTCCATTCTGCAAGCCATTTGAGTTTTTTCTCAGTGACTCATACAAGGCATATTAGTAGGCAATGTACTGGCTGAATGAGACATACAAGCGTGCTTTTGGTGGTCATCTTAAGAAGTGTTGCAGGCAGCAAAACAGTGTTTATTTCGAATTTCTCTGGCTGGGTACTAACCACCGAGCCATTTTTTATCAAAGGCATGAAACTGGGAACCTGTGATGCCCACACCAGCTGTGACATCACAAGCTAAACTCCCTCAGCCTGAGCAGCCTTCTCTCGTCCTCACCCTGCGTGCAGCTGGCCTCCATCCCAACAGCAGCCCTTCTCCACGGCTGCCACCACCCCCTTCACAGGCCCTGCTCTCCTTCTGCGGAGATGCCCACCAGCCCCCGATTCCGTCAACACTCCCAACAGCTTCTGTACTCATGTGTCTCTTCCCCCAGCTCCATTAGCGGCAGGTGCAGCCTGCTTGCCTGATGTCCATCTTTTAGTTTAACACAGAAGTATTGTTTCAGACTTGCTAATGTATGGGAAACACATGCAGTTCAATACATTTGCCAAACAGATTACAGCTTTCTTCATTTGGGTGTGTGTGTATATAATCTTTTTTCAAATATTGACCCATTTGCACTTACTGAATTTCTATTTTGACTTTAGTTTTTTATAATATGAGGAAATCTTACTACTCATCCGTAAGCATTTCAGAGCCCATGTGTCAGCACTGTTACCATAGACCATTGCCAGATGACGGGCAGAGACTTCCTCAGGCACCAGGAGGACAGCGCGGCCTCTAGCAACTCCTTGCATAAGCGAGTTCTAGAAAACATTTTTATTCCTTTGTATGCATTTTAGAAAATTCCTTTATGCAGGAGTATATTTTATCATTTTTATCTGTGAATGAGAAGGAGGAAGAGAGGAGGAGGTGGTGATAATAATGAAGAGAGCAAATGTCTATATGACCAGCCCAGTCATTTCTAAAACTGGGTGTAAAATCTCCCAGATTCTATTAATTTTTTTTCTAAGAGATGAATTTTTCACTGCCCTAGATTGTGTGTGTGTGTGCATGTGTGTGTGTGTGTCATCCTAACCCCTGCTTTGCCAATATTCTCACGTCTTTATCTCCTGATCCACATGAACCTCATTTCCAGATGAAACTAATACCACAGGGATTAAAGTGAAAATGCAAGTGAGAGTCCACAATACTTTACCAAATGCATAATGATTATAAGGCAATATAGATTTATAATGCCTTGGTTTAAAGGCAATGAAATCGATCACCATGTTTATGCCTCAGACCCGTCCTCTGGGCAATAGCCTCACTTAGAGCAGACGAGACCGAAGCTCACGAAGAAACTTGCCCAGAGTTATGTAGACAGCGTCAGAAAGAATTATATATCATTGACAGTGTTCAACCATTCTGAGCTGCAATTTCATCTAGTTCCACCTGGTAAGGACCCAGATCTCTTCTCCTCGTGCCCCCATGCTTGGATTCTTACTGCATGTTATTTTTTTAATGCGATAATAAAGGTAATGATTAGATCGCCGCTATAAAGCACTTAAAAATAATATTTCTAGCAACTTGTTACCTGCCTCAGCCTTAAAATGAACTTGATTACATGGCCATAAGTTAAAAAGCTTTACACACTAGTCAAGGCAAACAGTGAGGGAAAAGGAGGTAAAACAAAACATTATGGAAGTATGTAGGCTTCATAAAACAGCACAAAATTCTGAGTTTAAGTATGATGGAAACAGAAATTTCATGACTCACTCTCTCATAGAAATAACAGCAAAATCATGGAATTTAAGCCCCTAGATCTGTGACTGGAATGTTTGTTTTGTGCAAGAAAAGAGGTAGTTACTGAGTTTCTAAAAATTGGGTTTATTAATTATTTTTATTTGAGCCTTTCACTATATGCCTTTTACAACTTTAGTAGTTTAAAAATTATTTTTACTTAAATTCCTAAGATATTTCATTGTTCTCTGACTGTATCACTATAGCCCTTGTTTATCATTCATGTATCAGCTTGGTAAATAGGAACACACATACACACACTGGAAAAAGTGCTTACAATTTGTAAATGAGAAACATAAATCTGGTAATACAGCCTAGGCTACTGTGATGATAGTTAAATTTTAGCTCAAATTATATCACCACCATCTCCCAAAGTAAAAAACAGTATCTTTTTACAGACACTGCAAAGTAATGGTTTTAAGTACTATAAAATGCTAAATTATAATAATAGAATATATTACTTCACATGAACAAATAAGAGAACATTTATGACTCAACCAATTTAATTATTAGTTTATAACCCTTAAACAATTTAATTATTAATTTGATTATTAGTTAATTATTAGATAAAGGAGATAGAATTCAATGGGATCCTAAGATTATTGTTAAAATCACTTTGCTAATTTTGAACATGAAAGACAAAGTTAGGAAATAGCTAGTCTAGCCCCACTCCCATTTTGCAGATGAGATAACTGACCATTAGAACACAGATCAAAAGGATTTTACCAGTTCAAAAGTTTACCACATTCTTTGAACTAAATTCTTATCTTCCAGCTTCCTGTATTATCAACCTCTACCATCATTGGAATTTGTACCAACTGAATAGATAGTAATGAGCAAAACTGAATGATTATGACTCACTTTCTTACTTTTTCTTCCTTCTTCCCCTAAAATAATAGAGAGAAATAACCTTGGGGGAAGACTTTTGTATCTCACAGTATTGCAGCAAGAGGTCTAAAACTTCCTGTCATAAAACACGTAAGAGCGGTAGATGAAATATTAACACCACTCTTATGAATGAATGATTGAACTTGAAAAAACAATAAGGAAAATAAAAAAATTAAAACATCTTTCAAGATCAGAAACAAAGTTAAAAGCAAGAGTCCTGGGAGGTAAACAGCATTTAAGCCAAGAGTCGACCTGGGTGTGTCTACCAATTTCAGGTGACTTTGAATTTTGGTTTTATGTCTGTACAAGGTCTAAGATCCCTGCATAAAACCAGCACTCAAGAAAGCTATAGCATTAATGACAGGGTGAGATGGGTAATGGATAGAATGCCACTTGGTAAAGCTAGACAGCAGTAAACCTGTATTATCCCACCTTGGTTCCAAGAGGAGAGGAAAGAAAGAATATCTCCCTCAAAGTACACAGCCAGAGAATTCAGATGGGTCTGAGAATTTATGTGGGCTTGGAGCGTGAAGTATTATTAATATTGAATCCCCCAGGGGCGGAGCAAGATGGCCGAATAGGAACAGCTCCAGTCTCCAACTCCCAGCGTGAGCGACACAGAAGACAGGTGATTTCTGCATTTTCAACTGAGGTACTGGGTTTATCTCACTAGGGAGTGCCTGACAATCAGTGCTGGTCAGCTGCTGCAGCCCGACCAGGGAGAGCTGAAGCAGGGCGAGGCATCGCCTCACCTGGGAAGCACAAGGGGGAAGGGAATCCCTTTTCCTAGCCAGGGGAACTGAGACCCACAACACCTGGAAAATCGGGTAACTCCCACCCCAATACTGCGCTTTACCAAGGATCTTAGCAAACGGGCACACCAGGAGACTATATCCCAAACCTGGCCGGGAGGGTCCCACGCCCACGGAGCCTCCCTCATTGCTAGCACAGCAGTCTGTGATCTACCGGCAAGGCAGCAGCGAGGCTGGGGGAGGGGCGCCGCGATTGCTGAGGCTTAAGTAGATAAACAAAGTGGCTAGGAAGCTCGAACTGGGTGGAGCTCACAGCAGCTCAAGGAGTCCTGCCTGTCTCTGTAGACTCCACCTCTGGGGACAGGGCACAGCTAAACAACAACAACAACAACAACAACAACAAAAAGCAGCTGAAACCTCTGCAGATGCAAATGACTCTGTCTGACAGCTTTGAAGAGAGCAGTGGATCTCCCAACACGGAGGTTGAGATCTGAGAACGAATAGATTGCCTGCTCAAGTGGGTCCCTGACCCCTGAGTAGCCTAACTGGGAGACATCCCCCACTAGGGGCAGTCTGACACCCCACACCTCACAGGGTGGAGTACACCCCTGAGAGGAAGCTTCCAAAGCAAGAATCAGACAGGTACACTTGCTGTTCAGCAATATTCTATCTTCTGCAGCCTCTGCTGCTGATACCCAGGCAAACAGGGTCTGGAGTGGACCTCAAGCAATCTCCAACAGACCTACAGCTGAGGGTCCTGACTGTTAGAAGGAAAACTAACAAACAGGAAGGACACCCACACCAAAACCCCATCAGTACGTCACCATCATCAAAGACCAGAGGCAGATAAAACCACAAAGATGGGGAAAAAGCAGGGCAGAAAAGCTGGAAATTCAAAAAATAAGAGCGCATCGCCCCCTGCAAAGGAACGCAGCTCATCGCCAGCAACGGATCAAAGCTGGACGGAGAATGACTTTGATGAGATGAGAGAAGAAGGCTTCAGTCCATCAAACTTCTCAGAGCTAAAGGAGGAATTACTTACCCAGTGAAAAGAAACTAAAAATCTTGAAAAAAGAGTGGAAGAATTGATAACTAGAATAATTAATGCAGAGAAGGCCATAAACGAATGGACAGAGATGAAAACCATGACACGAGAAATACGTGACAAATGCACAAGCTTCAGTAACCGACTCGATCAACTGGAAAAAAGAGTATCAGCGATTGAGGATCAAATGAATGAAATGAAGCAAGAAGAGAAACCTAAAGAAAAAAGAAGAAAAAGAAATGAACAAAGCCTGCAAGAAGTATGGGATTATGTAAAAAGACCAAATCTACGTCTGATTGGGGTGCCTGAAAGTGAGGGGGAAAATGGAACCAAGTTGGAAAACACTCTTCAGGATATCATCCAGGAGAACTTCCCCAACCTAGTAGGGCAGGCCAACATTCAAATCCAGGAAATACAGAGAACGCCACAAAGATACTCCTCGAGAAGAGCAACTCCAAGACACATAATTGCCAGATTCACCAAAGTTGAAATGAAGGAAAACATCTTAAGGGCAGCCAGAGAGAAAGGTCGGGTTACCCACAAAGGGAAGCCCATCAGACTAACAGCATATCTCTCTGCAGAAACTCTACAAGCCAGAAGAGAGTGGGGGCCAATATTCAACATTCTTAAAGAAAAGAATTTTAAACCCAGAATTTCATATCCAGCCAAACTAAGTTTCATAAGTGAAGGAGAAATAAAATCCTTTACAGATAAGCAAATGTTTAGAGATTTTGTCACCACCAGGCCTGCCTTACAAGAGACACTGAAGGAAGCACTAAACATGGAAAGGAACAACCGATACCAGCCATTGCAAAAACATGCCAAAATGTAAAGACCATCGAGGCTAGGAAGAAACTGCATCAACTAATGAGCAAAATAACCAGTTAATATCATAATGGCAGGATCAAGTTCACACATAACAATATTAACCTTAAATGTAAATGGACTAAATGCTCCAATTAAAAGACACAGACTGGCAAACTGGATAAAGAGTCAAGACCCTTCGGTTTGCTGTATTCAAGAGACCCGTCTCACATGCAGAGACATACATAGACTCAAAATAAAGGGATGGAGGAAGATTTACCAAGCAAATGGAGAACAAAAAAAAGCAGGGGTTGCAATACTAGTCTCTGATAAAACAGACTTTAAACCATCAAAGATCAAAAGAGACAAAGAAGGCCATTACATGATGGTAAAGGGATCAATTCAACAGGAAGAGCTAACTATCCTAAATATATATGCACCCAATACAGGAGCACCCAGATTCATAAAGCAAGTCCTTAAAGACTTACAAAGAGACTTAGACTCCCATACAATAATAATGGGAGACTTCAACACCCCACTGTCAACATTAGACAGATCAACGAGACAGAAAATTAACAAGGATATCCAGGAATTGAACTCATCTCTGCAGCAAGCAGACCTAATAGACATCTACAGAACTCTCCACCCCAAATCAAGAGAATATACATTCTACTCAGCACCACATCACACTTATTCCAAAATTGACCACATAATTGGAAGCACTCCTCAGCAAATGTACAAGAACAGAAATTATAACAAACTGTCTCTCAGACCACAGTGCAATCAAACTAGAACTCAGGACTAAGAAACTCAATCAAAACCGCTCAACTACATGGAAACTGAATAACCTGCTCCTGAATGACTACTGGGTACATAACGAAATGAAGGCAGAAATAAAGATGTTCTTTGAAACCAATAAGAACAAAGATACAACATACCAGAATCTCTGGGACACATTTAAAGCAGTGTGTAGAGGGAAATTTATAGCACTAAATGCCCACAAGAGAAAGCTGGAAAGATCTAAAATTGACACTCTAACATCACTATTGAAAGAACTAGAGAAGCAAGAACAAACACATTCAAAAGCTAGCAGAAGGCAAGAAATAACTAAGATCAGAGCAGAACTGAAGGAGATAGAGATACAAAAAAACCTCCAAAAAATTAATGAATCCAGGAGTTGGTTTTTTTAAAAGATCAACAAAATTGATAGACCACTAGCAAGACTAATAAAGAAGAAAAGAGAGAAGAATCAAATAGACGCAATAAAAAATGATAAAGGGGATATCACCACTGACCCCATGGAAATACAAACTACCATCAGAGAATACTATAAACACCTCTATGCAAATAAACTAGAAAATCTAGAAGAAATGGATAATTTCCTGGACACTTACACTCTCCCAAGACTAAAGCAGGAAGAAGCAGAATTCCTGAATAGACCAATAGCAGGCTCTGAAATTGAGGCAATAATTAATAGCCTACCAAAGAAAAAAAGTCCAGAACCAGATGGATTCACAGCTGAATTCTACCAGAGGTACAAGGAGGAGCTAGTACCATTCCTTCTGAAACTATTCCAATCAATAGAAAAAGAGGGAATCCTCCCTAACTCATTTTATGAGGCCAACATCATCCTGATACCAAAGCCTGGCAGAGACACAACAAAAAAAGAGAATTTTAGACCAATATCCCTGATGAACATCGATGCAAAAATCCTCAATAAAATACTGGCAAACCAGATCCAGCAGCACATCAAAAAGCTTATCCACCATGATCAAGTGGGCTTCATCCCTGGGATGCAAGGCTGGTTCAACATACACAAATCAATAAACATAATCCAGCATATAAACAGAACCAAAGACAAAAACCACATGATTATCTCAATAGATGCAGAAAAGGCCTTTGACAAAATTCAACAGCCCTTCATGCTAAAAACGCTCAATAAATTCGGTATTGATGGAACATATCTCAAAATAATAAGAGCTATTTATGACAAACCCACAGCCAATATCATACTGAATGGGCAAAAACTGGAAAAATTCCCTTTGAAAACTGGCACAAGACAGGGATGCCCTCTCTCACCACTCCTATTCAACATAGTGTTGGAAGTTCTGGCTAGGGCAATCAGGCAAGAGAAAGAAATCAAGGGTATTCAGTTAGGAAAAGAAGAAGTCAAATTGTCCCTGTTTGCAGATGACATGATTGTATATTTAGAAAACCCCATTGTCTCAGCCCAAATCTCCTTAAGCTGATAAGCAACTTCAGCAAAGTCTCAGGATACAAAATTAATGTGCAAAAATCACAAGCATTCTTATACACCAGTAACAGACAAACAGAGAGCCAAATCATGAATGAACTTCCATTCACAATTGCTTCAAAGAGAATGAAATACCTAGGAATCCAACTTACTAGGGATGTAAAGGACCTCTTCAAGGAGAACTACAAACCACTGCTCAGTGAAATAAAAGAGGACACAAACAAATGGAAGAACATACCATGCTCATGGATAGGAAGAATCAATATCGTGAAAATGGCCATACTGTCCAAAGTAATTTATAGATTCAATGCCATCCCCATCAAGCTACCAATGAGTTTCTTCACAGAATTGGAAAAAACTGCTTTAAAGTTCATATGGAACCAAAAAAGAGCCCACATTGCCAAGACAATCCTAAGTCAAAAGAACAAAGCTGGAGGCATCACGCTACCTGACTTCAAACTATACTACAAGGCTACAGTAACCAAAACAGCATGGTACTGGTACCAAAACAGACATATAGACCAATGGAACAGAACAGAGTCCTCAGAAATAATACCACACATCTACAGCCATCTGATCTTTGACAAACCTCAGAAAAACAAGAAATGGGGAAACGATTCCCTATTTAATAAATGGTGCTGGGAAAATTGGCTAGCCATAAGTAGAAAGCTGAAACTGGATCCTTTCCTTACTCCTTATACAAAAATTAATTCAAGATGGATCAGAGACTTAAATGTTAGACCTAATACCATAAAAACCCTAGAAGAAAATGTAGGTAATACCATTCAGAACATAGGCATGGGCAAGGACTTCATGTCTAAAACACCAAAAGCAATGGCAACAAAAGCCAAAATTGACAAATGGGATCTAATTAAACTAAAGAGCTTCTGCACAGCAAAAGAAACTACCATCACAGTGAACAGGCAACCTACAGAATGGGAGAAAATTTTTGCAATCTACTCATCTGACAAAGGGCTAATATCCAGAACCTACAAAGAACTCAAACAAATTTACAAGAAAAAAACAATCAACCCCATCGAAAAGTGGGCAAAGGATATGAACAGACAGTTCTCAAAAGAAGACATTCATACAGCCAACAGACACATGAAAAAATGCTCATCATCACTGGCCATCAGAGAAATGCAAATCAAAACCACAATGAGATACCATGTCACACCAGTTAGAATGGCAAGCATTAAAAAGTCAGGAAACAACAGGTGCTGGAGAGGATGTGGAGAAATAGGAATACTTTTACACTGTTGGTGGGATTGTAAACTAGTTCAACCATTATGGAAAACAGTATGGCGATTCCTCAAGGATCTAGAACTAGAAGTACCATATGACCCAGCCATCCCATTACTGGGTCTATACCCAAAGGATTATAAATCATGCTGCTATAAAGACACATGCACACGTATGTTTATTGCAGCACTATTCACAATAGCAAAGACTTGGAATCAACCCAAATGTCCATCAGTGACAGACTGGATTAAGAAAATATGGCATATATACACCATGGAATACTATGCAGCCATAAAAAAGGATGAGTTTGTGTCCTTTGTAGGGACATGGATGCAGCTGGAAACCATCATTCTTAGTAAACTATCGCCAGAACAGAAAACCAAACACCACATGTTCTCACTCATAGGTGGGAACTGAACAATGAGATCACTTGAACTCGGGAAGGGGAACATCATACACTGGAGCCTATTATGGGGAGGGGGGAGGGGGGAGGGATTGCATTGGGAGTTATACCTGATGTAAATGACGAGTTGATGGGTGCTGACGAGTTGATGGGTGCAGCACGCCAACATGGCACAAGTATACATATGTAACAAACCTGCACGTTATCCACATGTACCCTAGAACTTAAAGTATAATAAAATAAAAAAAAAATTGAATCCCCAAAGACCACAAGTTAATTTCATTTTTGATTGAACAATACACATATACAGAAAGGGGACAAAATAATAGTGAACAAGTTGATGAATCTTCACAAACTGAATATGCCAATATCAATAAACAAACATCAGCAACACACTGGAAGCCCTTTGGGTAGCCCCTTCTAACCACTCTCCTCCTTAAAGGGGAACCACCATCCTGATTTTGCACAACAAAGGTTTTATTTTTGCTAGTTTAAGAACTTGATCTCAATGAAATCGTGCAATGTTTACTCTTGCATCTGGCTTCTTTCTCAACATTCGTTTAATTCATCCAAATTCCCGTGTGTAGTAGATGCTCTTTCATTCTCATTGCTACACAGTTTTCTATGAGTAGAGTGTGTTGCTGGGTCTTGGCCAGCTTTCAGTGCAGGGCTTTGTGATCTCGGCAGCCATGACCTTGGTAAGCGTATGTGTGCCTCTCTATCTCTTCCACTTTCAAGAGAGACTGCTGGGTCACAGGAGATGCATATGCAGCTTTGCTAGTTGGTTCCCATCTGTCTCATTTTACCACTTCTGGTAATCAACTGGTATTTTAAATTTAAACAGTAATCCTGCTTGATAGTGCATCCAGATATCTGGCAGAAGCAAATCAAATACTTCCTGGAGAAACATGCTCTCAACTCAAGCAAATAATCAGAAGAAATCTTGTCTAATTATTTTTATATCAAAGTATTTTATAAGGCAAAAAGCATTTGCAGAGAAATAGAGGATCTCTTTATTAGGACAGAAGCACTGGTGTGCTGGTAAATTGGTGTTCTGAAGGGCGGAGGGAAATAGCCTTGATGTGTGGTACTTGCTAATTTCCATGGTGTACATGCTACCACCAGGGGCAATTTCCAGCTTCCGCCGTGAAATCTCTAGACACAGAGTTGGGAACAGACATGTGCAATCAGCCCTCTGGAGGCAGTGTATGCTGGCCCCACATCACAGCTGCTGGAGACTTCAATCAACCAGTAGCCGATAGCTTCCGTAATTTACGCAGCTAATAGTTTAGCTAAAAAAACAAACAAACAAACAAACAAACTACAAGAAGTGGCAAATTTGCCTTTATAGTGGGAGATTTTTAACACACCACTCTCAAAGTATAAACAAAGTATCAGCAAATATATGGAAGATAGCTAATGGACATAGATTCCTTCATCTAACAACTGAAGGATATGCATTCATTTCAGACACATTTACAAAAATTGGTCCATAAAACAAATTGCAAGGAACCATTGTAACACAAACTGTGTTTTCTAACCACAGTTCAATAAAGATAGAAACTAGTAACACCCACAAAAAGGACTAAAAGCCACAAGCATTTGGAAATTGAGAACTGACAGAATATCTTCTGAATGACGGCTCCCATTTCTTGAGAACAAAGTTTACTAAATTCCTCCCCTAAAATTTGGTTGCACTGATTTGTCTGTATATCTGTTATAAAGTTACTGTGTGGCAAAAGCTTAATACTGATCTGCCTGTAATTTCTATATGTTTTACTGGTTCTTACTGTAGAAATTCATGTATTTAAAATATAGGAATATTTTTCCAAACACAAATGCAAATTAGGATTTTGAGCTGGGAGTCTTGACATTGTTTTTAGAAAAGAGAGCAAGAAAAGGCAAGCTGCCTTAAATAAAAGAGGCTGCTTTATCTCAGCCAATCACATGCATTTCCTCCTTCACCAACCTCCCCATTATTGTAATTTTCCCCAAGTTGTTCATCGACATAGCTCTATTTTCTTTAATGTTCTTTATTCATTGTCTTACTTCCATAGACCTTCTTAAAAAATTAAACTGCAGAGTTAAACTCTACTCAACAGAGGTGACGCCCATCATTAAACACTGTAAAAATGAAATTACTATTTTCTGTAAATATATCCACCTTTGTTCATTTCAATAGTTACTCAGTCACTGCAGCCTGCAAGGTCAATTATTTCCATTCATTCACTTACTTCACAAATATTTAATGATATAAGCTATGTGTTGGATACATCTAGCTGTAAAAATACAATGGCCAGAAAGATATACACTGTCCCAGCTATCATAGAGCTTACTTTGTAGCCAAGACACCCACGATACCTATTTACTCTTTAATCCCATTTTCTGACATGCAACTCCTGAAAGTCTTAGAATCTCTAAAGTGATGTGAGGACTGGCAGCCCCCAGGTAGCTTCAGGATGGGGCTGGGCACCAGAAAGACCACGGCCTGATGAGATGGGAGAACTTTCAGCTCCACCCCCCAATCTCCAGGGAGGGGAGAGGGGCCCAAGGTAGATCCCCAACGGCCAATGATTTAATCCGTCCTGCCTACCAATGAAGTCTCCACAAAACTACCAAAAGGACAGGGTTCAGGGAGCTCCCAGATAGCTGAATAACATGGAGATTCCTGGAGGGTAACAGGCCAGTGTGGGTAGGGGGCACAACAGCTCTGGCCCCTTTCCCCATACCGCGTTCTATGCGTGTCTTCATCTGTACTCTTTGTAATATCCTTTATAGTAACCAGGAAACGTAAGCATTTCGCTGTGTTCTGTGAGCTGCCCTAGCAAATTAATTGCACCGGAGGAGGCAGTCGTGGGAACTCTGATTTATAGCTGGGGTGGGGGCTCGGGGGGCTCAGAAGTACAAGTAAAACCACCTGTGCTTGCTGACTGGCGTCTGAAGTCCGGGCGGTCTTGTGGGACAGAGCGTTCACTTGGTGGGATCTGAGGCTGTCTCCAGGTGGACGTCGTTGGAACTGAGTTGAATCGGGGGACACTAAGCGGATGTCTGCCGCTTCGTGTGTGGGAGACACCCTTTCATGTGTGGGAGACGCCCTTTCATGTGTGGGGAGACACTCTTTCGTGTGTGGGAGACACTCTTTCCTCTGTGTGGGAGACACTCTTTTGTGTGTGGGAGACACTCTTTCCTCTGTGTGGGAGACACTCTTGTGTGTGTGTGGGAGACACCCTTTCGTGTGTGTGGGAGACACTCTTTCGTGTGTGGGAGATGCCCTTTCATGTGTGGGAGACGCCTTTTTGTGTGTGGGAGATGCTTTTTCGTGTGTGGGAGACACCCTTTCGTGTGTGGGAGACGCCCTTTTGTGTGTGGGAGATGCCCTTTCGTGTGTGGGGAGACATCCTTTCATGTGTGGGAGATGCCCTTTCGTGTGTGGGAGACATCCTTTCATGTGTGTGGGAGACACCCTTTCATGTGTGGGAGACACCCATATGTGGGAGACACCCTTTCATGTGTGGGAGACACCCTTTCCTGTGTGTGGGAGATGCCCTTTCATGTGTGACAGACACCCTTTCGTGTGTGTGGGAGACACCCTTTCGTGTGTGGGAGACGTCCCTTCGTGTGTGGGAGATGCCCTTTCGTGTGTGGGAGACGCTCTTTCGTGTGTGGGAGACGCTCTTTCGTGTGTGGGAGACGTCCCTTCGTGTGTGGGAGACGCCCTTTCGTGTGTGGGAGACGCCCTTTCGTGTGTGTGGGAGATGCCCTTTCGTGTGTGGAAGACGCTGTTTCGTGTGTGGGAGACGCTGTTTCGTGTGTGGGAGACGTCCCTTCGTGTGTGGGAGCCACTCTCACACATTTGGTCTCATAAGTCTTCTGTGTTGATGATTGCTGTTGAATGAGAGGATAGAAAAACCGCTTTGAGTTTTAGTGGTTTTTTTTTTCTTCACACAATATTTTATACATGTGTTAAGTAAAAACTCAATGTGACAAATCTGTTCATAAATTTAACTTCTTTTCATGAAAAATTACAATATAGAAAAATGGCACTTGCCCAAATCTGTATTTACCAAAAATGAACAAACTGCCTTTGTATAGGAATAACTGATAGCCTTTTGGTTTCATAATATATAATCACACTGAATAAAGCTGGAAGTCTTTACTTGCTCAGCACAAATGGAGAAAAGGGTCTCTTTAAAGAACATACAGCAGGCTTTTGAAATATGATCAAGGCACTTTATAACTAAAAATGAAGCACCCAGAGAAACAGATGACTCATTCTACTCAAAAGTGTATTTTTGTGCCCTTGTGACAGTTGTTATATGGTGATACAATCTTCTCTAGAGAGAACGAGGAGGGTTCCCCCCACCCAAAGAGAAAAATCAATTTGCACGTACTGGTTATTCAACTGTGACCTATTTGTATAGCATAATTCCCAAGATATTCAATGCACAAATGGGCCCACTTGTTGGATTTGCTGGTTGGAGCCAGTCTTTTAAAAGTTGAAGAAGGAAATCCTCTTGGGGTGTGTGTAAGAGGAAGGGAGACAGAATCTAATCCTTCATGGCACACTGGCTGCCTGCCAACCACTGCAGAGGAATTCAGAGGCACAGAGCCTGGAACGCAGCCCATCGGGAGGCTGTCTGATGACAGAGAGAGCATCCCAGCGAGCTGCTGCGGCCCCTCCGTCCATTGCTCCCACGAAGCGGGGGTGGCAAGTACCAATTTCCATTTTGACTTCAAGACACCCTGATTTAAACACTAGGAAAGAGGGAGAGAGAGGCAAAATGGCTTGTCTTTGCCACAGCAATATAAGCAAATGATTTATCTTAATTATTTTTAGATTGCAATATGTTGCCTCATATGTCAAATGTACATTAAAGAGCAATTAGCTTAAATGTCAGCATTAAACGATTCACTACTTAGCATTTCAAAAATAGGAGCAAAAATAATGAAAGCAAGTGTCAGTGCACACCGACCTGAAAAGTTTCCATAACTGTAGGCTCTTTTTTCTGCTTTGAATTTGGAATAAGGCTGTCTCACATCCCATTTAGGATGTAGTAACTATTAATACAAAACATGTACACCCACCCAGCCACCCACAGACACACACACGCCGTCACAGTTACAGTCACAGTCATCAATGAACTAAGGTCCACAGGCCAAATCTTGCTTACCACCTGTTTTACTGTATAAAGTTTTATTGGAACATAGCCATGTCCATTCATTTACATATTGCAAGTGCTTTTAGGCTATCATGGCAGAGTTGAATAGTTGCAACAGAGACCATATGGCCTGCACAGCTTAAAATATTTGCCATCTGGCCCTTCACAGAAAAGGTGGCTTATAAAGTGTGTCTCTTCCACGAGGTGAATCCTTCGCAGCATGCCCAAGTGCTGCCCAAAGAGAGAATTCTGAGATCCGTAAAGCCCATTGCTGGAGTATTCAGCAGAATAACACTCAACAATCAAACTACCCAAGACCAGGGGAGTAAACATCAGAAGGTTAGAGGAAACAGTGCCAAGCTCTGTCACAGAAGCAGACATCGTTCCTATGTCTATGCAACATGTCAGAAAACACTACAAATCCCAGGCATGGGGTAGATTACTCTCAGAAGGGTGTTGCCCCAGTAAGGGGAGGATTTTTTTTTTAATTCACTAAATAGAATTAAAAAAAAGACTAGGCATTGCAGAAGAAAATATTGAAGAACTTGAAGACAGAGAAGCACAAACTCCTGAAAATAAAACTCAAAATAATAATAATAATAAGTAAGTGAAGAAGCATGAAAGGACTGTGGGACAATATCAAAAGGCCTGATATATGTTTCCTTGAGTCCTTAAAGGAGAGGAGAGAGAAGGGGAAACAAAACAAAAAAAAAATGAAGAACTAATGGCCAGAATATTTCCAAATTTGACTGAGTTGTAAGCAGATTTGAGAAGCTCAACAAACACCAAGTTTAAGAAACACGGAGAAAACTATACCAAAGTCGTCTGTTCTCATCATTTCTGTTTGACATTGTCCTACAGGTTCTAGCCAGTGCAATAATGGAAAAAAAAAAAAAATTTCAATTCCAGACAGGAAAGAAAGAAGTAAAACTGTCTTTATGCACAGATGACAAAACTGTCTACATGGAAATTCAATGGAATCTACAAAAAAGCTACTGGAACTAATAAATGATGATAGTAAGGTTGCATGATACAAGATTAATATACGATAATCAACTGTATTTCTATATACTCATGATGAATAATTAGAAACCAAACTTTAACAAACAATACTACTAACAGTAGCCTCAAAAATATGAAATACTTTGGGATAAATACCTGTGTACTGCAAACTACGAAATACTACTGAAGAAATTAAAGAAATAAAAGGAGTGACGTGCTGTTTTATGGGTCAAAGGACTCAATACTATGACAATTTTAATTCTCCCCAAATAAAACTATAGATTCAACATCTGAGGAAAAAATCCAGTAGAGTCTTTTGCAGAAATGTACAAGATGATGCAAAAGTTTATACAAAAATTCAAAGGACCTAGAGTAATCAAAACAACTTTGAAAATGAAGAGCAAACTTGGAAGATTTACACCACCTATTTTCAAAACTTCTTAGACGTTACATTACCAAGGCCGTGTGCTATTGGCATCAAAATAGACAAATAGATCAATGAGAAGAATAAGATGCAAAAATAGACCCGTATATAGACAACTAAGTTTTGAGAAAGGTGCAAAGGCAACTGAGTAGAGAAACAGTGGTCTTTTCAAATAAATGAGGCTGGAACAACTGGGATATTTATATTCATCAAAATAAACTTAAATCAATATATTGCACCATATAAAAAAGTTAGCTCAAAATGGATCGTAGACCTAAGCATAAAGCCTGAAACTGTAAAACTTCTGTAAAAATCCTAAGAGAAAATCTTTGTGACCTTAGACTAAGCAAAAATTGCTTAGACACAACACTCACAATGAAAACCACACGTTGATTAATGTGACCACATCAAAATTTAAAACTTTTACTCTCTGAATGATACCAGTAAGAAAATAAAAAGACAAGCTATAAGCTAGAAGAGAATACTTGTAAAGTATATAACTGATAAAGGACTTGCATCCAGAATGTACAACGAATTCTCAAAAAACGATAAGAAAGCAAACAGTAACAAACTGGGCAAAAAGTTTCAACAGACATTTCACCAAAGAAGTTGCACAAATGACAAATAAGCACATGCATAAAAACTTAACATTATTAGGCCGGGCACGGTGGCTCATGCCTGTAATCCCAGCACTTTGGAAGGCCGAGGTGGGCGGATCATGAGGTCAGTAGATCGAGACCATCCTGGCTAACCCAGTGAAACCCCGTTTCTACTAAAAATACAAAAAATTAGCCGGGCGAGGTGGCGGGCGCCTGTCGTCCCAGCTGCTCGGGAGGCTGAGGCAGGAGAATGGCGTGAACCCGGGAGGCGGAGCTTGCAGTGAGCTGAGATCCGGCCACTGCACTCCAGCCTGGGCTACAGAGCGAGATTCCATCTCAAAAAAACACTTAACATTATTAGTAATCAGCAAAGTACAATTAAACACAGCGAGACGCTGCTATACACTCACTTAAACCGATAAAATTTAAAACACTGACCATACTAAATGATGGTGAACATGCAGAAAAACTAAAACTCATACATGACTGCTGGAAATGCAAAACGGTACAACTCCTTTGGAAAACATTTTTACGGTTTCTTAAAAAGTTAAACGTATGCTATATGATCCAGCCATGCCTCTCCTAGGTATTTACCCAAGAGAAAAAAAGCATATGTTCTTACAAAGACTTGTACATGTTCATAGCACCTTTATTTTTATTTAATTTTTTTATTTTTTAAGAGTCAAGGTTGTGCTCTGTTGCCCAGGCTGGAGTGCAGTGGTGCAATCAAAGTTCACTACAGCCTTGAACTCTTAGGCTTCAGTGATCCTTCTGCCTCAGCCCCCCAAATAGCTAGGACTACAGGCACATACCACCATGCCCAGCTAATGTTTAATACCCCAAAAAGTGGAATCAATGGATTAAGTGGATCAATGGATTAAGAGTCAGGGTGGGGAAGAGAGTGACTACAAAGAGACAAAACATTTTACATGGGAATGGATATGGTCATGAGTGTTTTGAGTCTATATGTGTATAAATACACACATGTATATGTATATCATCACGTATCAAATAGTACACTTTAAATATGTACAATTTAGTATGTGTACTTATAGAAGGTATACCTCAATAAAGCTGCTCTAAAAAAATAATATATGAAGAGCTACATCACAAAAATGAATTTTACATGGAGCTGGGACAATTGTAATTTTTTTTTTTTTTTTTTTTAGATAGAGTCTCACTCTGTCACCCAGACTGGAGTGCAGTGGCCCAATCTCAGCCTCCTGGGTTCAAGTGATTCTCCTGCTTCAACTTCCCAAGTAGCTGGAATTACAGGTGTGCATCACCACACCCGGCTAATTTTTGTGTTTTTAGTAGAGACGGGGTTTCACCATGTTAGCCAGGTTGGTCTCAAACTCCTGACCTCAAGTGATCTGCCCACTTTGGCCTCCCAAAGTGCTGGGATTCCAGGCATGAGCCACTGTGCCCGGTCAAATTAATATTTATTGAGCTGCTTGTTTTCCAGGCAGTTTTACATACCTTACCACAATTAATCATCATAACACATCATATGAGATAGATACTATTGTCTTCATCTGATAGAGAAGAAAACAAGGTTCAGAGTGTTTTAGTAGCTTCCTTAGTGTCACACAGCTGTGTAGTAGCAGTTTGATTTTGAACTCAAAAGTCCAAGCATACTCTCTCAATACACTTTGCCTCACCAACAACCTCCCTTTAATAAAAACTTCTTTTTCTTTTTTTTTTTTTTCTGTAGAGATGGGAGTCTCGCTGTGTTACCCAGGCTGACCTTGAACTCCTGGCCTCAAATGATCCACCCACCTCAGCCTCCCAAAGTGCTGGTATTAGAGGCATGAGCCACTGTGATGGCCAAAAACTATTAATAAATATATTAACTTACTACACATCCTAAAAGGTACTGGACTCTCAACTGATAGAAGACAAGCTTAAATTCCAACACTTATAATTCAAACCTACCTCTTAGAAATATTTATTATAATATAAAGGTCTACATGTAGCAAAATGTTAGAAATTTGCTAATAATTACAGCTATTTAGAAAAGAGCTTTCTTATGAGGCAGTAAGTTTGTTTTCTTCCCCTATAAGATAGTAAGTATTAAAACACAACTTGATATCTGTATGCAAAAGAATGAAGTTAGACCCTCACTTCATGTCATTTATAAAAATTACCTCAAAATGTACAAAACCGAAATGTAAGAGCTAAAACTATAAAACGCTTACCCTAAGGGTAAATCTTTATGACCTTAGATTTAGTAATGGATTCTTAGATACGACACCAACTTAAGCCTACTTTATAGAAATATGTATCACAATTTAAAGTTCCTACTTGTAGGCTGGCTCAGTGGCTCACGCCTGTAATCCTCACTTTGGGACGCCAAGGCAGTCAGATCACTTGAGGTCAGGAGTTCGAGACCAGCCTGGCCAGCATGGTGAAATCCCGTCTCTACAAAAATACAAACATGGTGAGACCCCCATCTCTACAAAAAAAAAAAAAAAATACAAAAATTAGCCAGGCATGGTGGCACACACCTGTAGTCCCAGCTACTAAGGGGGCTGAGGCAGGAGAATCGCTTGACCCCAGGAGGCAGAAGTTGCAGTGAGCCAAGATCGCGCCACTGCACTCCTGCCTGAAAAAATTTTTTTAAATAAAGTTCCTACTTGTAGCAAGATATTAGAATGAAATTTGCCAATATTTACATCTATTTAGAAACAGAATGGCTGTCTCATGAGGCTATACGTGAGTATATGTTTCCCATAGGAACTGGTAAACAAATCCGAATTTTACACTATATTCCATAACGTTTGGTTTGCTGGAGGCTTCGATCTAGAGGATTGATACCACCTCTTTCTACTCCTCCTTTCTCCCTTCCAGTCTGCCGCATCAGTTGTAGGAAAACAAACTACTGAAATTTTCAGCCAAGTGAGTAGTTGCTTCCAAATTGTCGTAAGTCTGCAAACCACCCTATGTGTTGGCACACTATTTTAAAGAAATGAAATTTTCTAAGAATTTAATTAGCCTTGCCATATTGTCTAGCCTTATGGATCTCCAAACATGTCATTAGCTGAGTATTCTACAAAGAAACGAAAAGTGTTTTGTTTCTCTGTTTCACAAAGAAAAAGAAAACGGAAAATGAAAACAAAAGCTTTAGTTTCCACTCTCTACAGTTTCTTATTTAAGTATATACAAAATCAAAGACAGTTTCTTTGGCATTCAATTCTATTATTAGAATCTCTGTCCAGGTATCAACACTATTTTACACACATTATCACAACCATCTGGAATCCAAGCGTTCTGAGGTCTGACAGAACCTGGACAGAGGTCCGAACGCTAGAAAACATGGTACAAGGATGTCTCACCAACTCACAGGTTAAATAAATCCAAGATGTCTAACAGGATCATAAACTTCTTTAAGTTTTGGTTTATTCTAAACTGTTGTCTCTTAATCCTGACAATCTTACTGGACATAGCTATTAGTGGCTTAATCGTGTTGAGGTCTACTGCTATAACCTCAATGTCACTTAAAATACCACATTAATCATAACAAATACTGGACGCATTTATGTTCAACAAACGTGAGTGCACAAACAAGCTAGCATGTTTCATGGTACACACAGATAGAAACAGAGCTAGAGTTACGTAGGTATAGTCCTGGAAATACAGATGGATTCTGATATAAATATGAATACAGCGACCAGTACAGATGCGAATTTTACAGACTCTACAGATAAAGGTCAGGATTTACATATGTTTCTTAGCTTGGAAGGAAATGTAAAGATCTCAAAGTTAACTTCTCATCAAATGTAAGAATTCCCTTTCTTTTTTTTTTTTTTTTTTGAGACGGAGTCTTGCTCTGTGGCCCAGGCTGGAGTGAGCGGCGCCATCTCGGCTCCCTGCAAGCTCCGCCTCCCGGGTTCCCGCCATTCTCCTGCCTCAGCCTCCGGAGTAGCTGGGACCACAAAGAATTCCCTTTCTTTTCAGTGTTCCTAACTTTGGCGTGAACACGTCCAGTGTTAGAGCTTGTGTTTTTTGTTTGGTTGGTTTTGATTTTGGTTTTGAGACAGTATCTCACTCCGTCGTCCAGGCTGGAATGCAGTGGGTGATATCAGCTCACTGAAACCCTCCGACCCCTGAGCTCAAGTGATCCTCCCACCTCAGCCTTTCTAGTACCTCAAAGCACAGGTGTGCACCACCATGCCAGGCTCAGTTTTGGATTTTTTGTAGAGATGGGGTCTCACCATGTTGGTCAGGCTGGTCTCGAGCTCCTTGGCTCAAGCTATCCTGGCTGCATCGACCTCCTAAAGTGCTGGGATTGGAGGTGTGAGCCACTGCGCCCAGTGAAAGTGTGTACTATTTCAAAACCACTTGTTCCTTTTTAGGACAATTAAAATTTATAGAAAGTTAATCATTATAGTTAGGTTGAAATCTGCTTCACATTTTTACCCATTGGCCTTAGATCAATCAACTGAAGCTAAAATGTCTGTTCTTTTATGGGTGAAGGAAGGAAGAGGCAGTCTAGTGGAAAGAAAAGTATTTAAAAAAGAGCATGTCGTGCTGTAAAATAACCGTGGGTAAACTAACTATTAATAGGTAGTGAACTAATTTGAGAAGGTGCTTCCAGAGAATAATGACAAGAAGGGTATGTTTCATTAAGCTGGATGTGCCACTTTCCGGGCTCAGGATCTCATGTATAAAATACAATGACAAACCAGGCATGATGGCATGAACTGTGGTTCTAGCTCCTCAAGAGAAGACAGGTGGGAGGATACCTTGAGGCCAGGAGTTCAAGGTTACAGTGAGCTATGATTGTACCATTACAATCCAGCCTGGGTGACAAAGCGAGACCCTCACTCTCAAAAACATAAAAAATAAAATGATTTAACTTGTCAAGGGCTGTAAGCTCACATGGTTTCAAGAGGCAGAGAGGAAAATCAATGAACAAAAGATAAGAGAAAGTACTGGGGACTATCAAACAGAGGAGCTCCTGCACCCCTAAAGACATTCCCAGGCAACTTAAAAGTCATCCCACTGAGAGCCCAAACACACACAGCTACACAATCTGGCTCTCAAGTTGCCAGTTTTGTCCCTTGGATTAGACAAGTTTTCAACCTGCCAGGCTTCTTCTACCTGTAACATCTACAAGTTTATGGCTAACTGACCCCTTACCATATTGGTCTTCTCTGAGCATCCTGCTGTTTGCAGTTTACCTGCACTTCAGTTTGCATTCTGAAATGTCATGAAATTTGTACATTATCCCTCATTTTGCCTTTATGCACTTCGCCATCCTAGCTCTCTTCTTATGGTGTGTTGTTCCCATCCTGTAGCAATTTCATTCTCATGATATAAAAAACAGAATCTGTTTTTTACAGAAATATCTGCTGATTCTAACAAGGATTCTTAAGCGGACTCCACTTAATTCAAAGGTACAGGCTAAAATGGTGACATTCTGGGCATGCCTCATGACAGGAAAGCAGGGCGAATATTTGGGGGCAGAGGTACGGCTTTCAGTGTCCTGTAGGTCCCATCATGAATGTGGCATTCCAGGTTTTTTGTTGTTTTACTGGTTATCACTGATATCCGGTGATCACTGATATGGATGGAGACAGGGAAGTGCTGGGTAGAAGAGGGCAGTTCTCTGGCAAAGGCCCCACCCTCGAGCCTGAAGACCCACAGCCCTAAACGGAGATAGGCATTACTCTTTTCATGCCCAAAAGGTTGTCTTTTGGCCCACCACGCCCCTGTACTCAAATAAACCCCAAACCCCAAGCTTCAGAAGCAGACGAGAAGAGGCAAGTAGATGAACAGTGCAGCAGAGAAAGAGAGAAGAGAAGGAATGTCTGAACGACAAGAGGAGTTTGGCTGGGGGCAGTCAGAGAGGAATTCGGCTGCTGGACAGCCAGATTCCAGGGGAAGATGACCTTCCCACTCCATCCTCCTTTAAGCTCCCCATCCATCCCACTCAATAAAACCCCCACATTCATCCTTCAAATTCATGTGTGACCTGATTCTTCTGGGATGCTGGACAAGAGCTTGGGATACAGAAAGCTGTCACACAGGCCCTCTGCCCTTGCAGAAAGGCAGAGGGGGCACCGAGCTGGTTAACACTTAAGCCATCTGCAGAAGACAGAGCTAAAAGAGCATTGTAATCCTAGGGTCTGGGGTCACACGCACACACCCCTAGAGACTACCACAGGGCTGGAGCCCAAAGTGCTCACCCTGGCTCCTGCATCTGGCCATCTGTGTGCTCCCTCTCCCACAAGGGGTTTGAGCTCGTGGTGGTCGAATAGAGAGCCGCACCCCTGTCATCCACTCTGTGGGGGTGAGGGGAGGGCAGGGAACTCTCCTGTTTCATCACACTCAAAACCAAGATGTATAAAATTATTACTGGTCTCAAGTCTGTGATTGATATGTACATATCTGCCCATGTGTTTTTGACTATGTCTATATTTATTTGTTAAAAGTAGATACGGTACACAACAAATGTATAGAATTTTTATTTGTTAATTAAGAAGCTGGAAAAAATTGCAGTGTGGTATGCAGCAAATAACCAACTGGACATTAGAAAATTAGATGACACAAGGTCTTCCTCTGCGTCTTGGCAGATTGACCTTTCATACAAGATTTAATTGCTTGGACCCTAGTTTCCTAATTTATAAACTAGAAGGACTGATGCACATCTTGCTTAGTTCATAGAATTGCTGTGAGAATACAAATTGAGATGTCATATTTACTTTCTAAAATATAAAAGATTATATAATGCAACATATCATTAACATTTAATTTACTTGGTCTTCACTTCTGAGAGGATGTGGTAGGTTATGAGAGGCCAATGCTTCTACTGCAAAAGCAGAAAAAATTTTTTTTAATATTTTTATAAAGATGTCAGAGAGCTATGGAAACAACAAAGAGTAAACCAACTAAAATTCCGGAGATGAAGAACTGTTGTGAGTCATTTCTGACTGTCTGCTGACAGTCATTTCTGTTCCCTATGGGTATTTGCTGATTCTAACCTCAGGCTTACTATAGGGTATGGCCCAATCAGAGATCATTATCATGGAAAAGAAAAGCCACCAAAGCATGTGGCAGTTGCATAGTGCCAAAGGACAAATTGGAAAACTGGAGAGGAGGAGGCAGAAATACATTGCTGTTTTACCTCCTGGGACATTTGTTGAGTGTTGAGGTTATGCAGGAGGCTGTAAAGCTAAGTCTAGAGTCCTCAGAGGCAGAATGGATCTCCTGCAGTTTTATAGTGTTTAAGAAACACTCATGCCAGGGGAGAGAACTGCCTCAAGGGCATGATTAGTCTCTCTCAAGGGTTTTGCCATTTCTTGAAGTTTCATGGGAAAGGTGGCCTGAGAGCTGCGCTGGGAACTTTCAAAGTACAGATCTGGATCTCTTGCAGTCTTTTTGGACTAAAAAGAAGAACAATTGACAAATTCCAGTCAAAATACCATGAGGACCACATTTGAAGAAGAGCAGCAAATAAGACATAGACTGAATTTTACTAACACTGCAACCCAGTCCCAACCCAATTCAATCTCTGATTGAATTGAATTTATAATCCTCTTACTCTATATCTGTGTGCCTGCACAGTGGCAGAAGATAAAGTCATCTGGAACTTCTGTAATTATTTTCTTCACAATATACAGCATAAAATCAAAAATTACTAGGCATATGAGAACCAAGAAAATATGATCAATAATCAAGAAGAAAAAATAAGACAATTGATGCAGCCCCACAGATTATTTCAATATTGGAGTTGGCAAATACTTGTATAATAATTATGATATATATATTTTAAAGGTAGAGATGTACACAAGAGAAGTGCATAGATATATTCACCAAAAAACATGTACACTAATATCTATAGTAGCACTATTCATGATCGTTAAAACTGAAAACTATCCAAGAAATAAAAAAAATAGAAAAGTTGTGACATATTCACATGATAAAATACATACAGCAATGAATCTTAACAATAGAAGATTACTCATAGTAACACAGATGGATCTAGTAAACATAATGTCAATAGAAAGAGTCCAGATACAAAATAATACATTTTCTATAAATCAGCTCATATAAGGTAACAAAGCCAAAATTAATCCATAATTTAGAAATAAAGATAGTGGCTACTGCAGGGATGAGGAGAAAAGAAATACAAGCAGAGCTCCTCAGATACTGGTAATATATTATGTTTCTTGATGTAGGGACTGGACACTACAGTGAAAATTGTAAAATTCATCAGACTGTGTATAGTTAGAATATGTGCACTTTAAAAATGAAATTCAATAGTTTTTAAAAATTAATATGTCTATTAAATGCTACAAAAATTCCCAGACTAAATACAGTCAGATACCACATAAAGACTTTCACATATATGTTGAAGACAGACCACATATATGATGATGATCTCATAAGATTATAATAGAGCTGAAAACCTCCTATTGCCTAGTGACGTGAGGCAAAGCATTACTCACGTGTTTGTGGTGATGTTGGTGTCAACAAACCTACTGTGTTCCCAGTTGTATAAAATTCCAGCCCATACAATTATTATATAGTACATCAACACTAGATACTAATAACAAATGACTGTGTTACTGGCTTATGGGTTTACCAAAAAACTGAACTGTGGAACAGCCTCAGGCAGGCCCTCGAGGAGGTACCCCAGAAGGCATTACTGTCACGGGAGCGGACCCTCCATGTGTGGTGGTGTCGTGTTATCACCCCTGAAGCCCTCCCGGTGGGACAAGATCTGGAGGCGGAAAGCCGTGATGTGGATGATCGGACTCCGTGCAGGCCTGGGCTAATGTGTGTGTGTGTGTCTTCGTTTTTAAACAAAAAAAATGTAAAAAGTAAAAATTAAAAAAAAAAAATTGCAAACGGTCAAAAGCTTATCGAATAAGGATTTAAAGAAAAAATAATCTGGTACAGCTGTACAGTATATTTGTGTTTCTCAAAAGTGTTTTAAGTGTTATCAAGAGGTTTTTTTAAAAATAAAAGTGTATAAAGTTGAACAAGCTGCAGTAAGCTAAGGCGAATTTATTACTCAAGAAAGAAACTGTTTCATAATTTAGTGCAGCCTAAGCGTACAGCGTTCATGAAGTCCACTGTGGCGCACAGCCATGTCCTAGGCCTTCACATCCACTCGCCACCCACGCACTGACTCACCCAGAGCCGCTTGCAGTCCTGCAGGCTCCATTTGTGCTAAGGTCCCCATACAGATGTACAGCTTTTTCTTTTATCCTGTATTTTTGCTGTATCTTTTCTATGTTTAGATATGCAGACACATACCATTGTATTACAGTTGCCTAGAGTGTAGAGTCACCGGCTGCACAGGAGTACAGCCCAGGAACACTAGGCCGTACCATACGGCCGGGTGCGGAGGAGGCTGTGCCATCCAGGTCTGTGTTAAGTGCACTCTGTGCTTTCCACACCACGGCAAAATTGCTTGATGCTGCATTTCTCAGAACGTATTTCTGCTGTCAGGTGATGCCTGACCATATATGTAAGTATGTAGACACAGCCTAATTACCCAGAGAACTGACTTATTACCTAAGTATTCTGTGGAAAAAGTTCATCTGGAACAACTTTCCAAAGGCAACATCAGAGGTTTTAATCTACCAAAGCCAGTCATTTTTTCAAACCACAATGTCCCGCCTCCCTTCTAGTTCTTCATTATTTGATAAAAATCTCCCATGACTCTTCCTTTTCCAAAAATGTTTTCTCTTGCCAAGGCATTCCTTTTGTTCAGTAAGACACTCCTTTAGAACTGTTAAAATTTTACAGGAAATTCTAGCTCATGGCCAAATTTGTTTCAGAATATCTAGAAGGTAAATGGCAATACAGAGATGAATTTTTCTCCAAAGTACTTGAACTTCATCATTTTGCCTGGCACTGTAATCCTCAACTAATAGCCTCTAACTGAAAATCATCCACTCGTAACACCGTGAAAGGATTCTGTTACCCCAGTTGCAGCTGGCTTGATCTGGATCTGCAAGAACTTGTTGACACTATGTCAGAAATCCCTCCTATCAGGGATATCTAACTCTTTACGAGGTCAAAACTTACATTTATTCACTTGTTTCAGGTTAACAATATAGTTAAACCTGAAATGTTTACACACTTCAGCAATTTTCAAAGATTATTTATATATATGTGTGCGTGTGTGTATACACATATATATAGACAGCCATATACATATTCTACTAAAACATTCATTCCAAAAAAACATGAGTGGTAACTCTCCCGTAAATACCACCATGTGCTTGTTTTTTCATAAAACACTTTATGCATTTCAAAAAGCTACACTGTATCTTTAATTCAAAATATTAATAGACATGCTTCCACAAAAAAAGATACACAAGAATATTCTCAGACTTAATGTGTATATAAGCCATTTTTCATTACACTGCTTTAAAAGTCATATTTCTTAGGTGGGTAATATTTTAAGGTAAAACAAAATGTAAGTACATGTAAGGGTGACTAGCTGCAGCACGTAGTGTAGAATCTGTATTCTGTTAGCAGGGTCATTGCCAGGTTCCTTTGTGATTAAAACTACTGGCCCATCTCTTTTCGTTCCAAAGCCGAGGAAGATAATTTACTAGGTCATAAATTTAAAGGTCATCAGATCTAAGACCGTACAAATGAGCAAAGGCAGTCAGAAACTCCCTCAAAACAAGCATTGCTGTGATGAGATCATAAGCACACAAGCAAGAGAAAGTGCCGGGGCCGAGTTACGTATTTACAGTGTCATCATTAAATGAAAATATCGTTTTACATCCAAATGCAGTTTTGTGCTGAAGCAGTTTAAAAGAACATCTCTGTGAATACATAAACATAATTAACAAACACCCGGTTGTCCATCACTCAGTAATCTGTGTTGCTTGTTTTTTCCATTACAAAAACTGTAGCTTAGGAACTGAACGCCCAAATCATAGCTCTTTCCTGTAGCTGCTATAGGGATAAGTCTGTGGCAAATTACATTCCTTAATCTGTCTCCCATTAGCAGGCTTATTAGCAGATTTTACAAACAGCAGTTATAAGCTTGTTCTCCAATTCCTTTTCTTCCTTCTGTATATGAAAGTATCATTTATCAATGTCGTCCATCTTCAAGTTTTCAAACATCAGGCTTAAAAGTCAAGGCTCATTTGAAAGAAAAGATACACATTGTAAAATCTTTCCTTATGTTTCAAAAATTTAATTTTCCTTTGAGCCAGAACAAAATGCCTATGGACTATAGAGGAATTTTCAACACTTGACACTTCATGGAAATGGGGAAAATGCAAATTGCAAGAGTTAGGTAATTTGTTGAATGTTTGCAAATTGTCTTTGCAACATTAGAAAAACAACACGGACAACTTTCCAGAAAATGTCCTTTGGAAACAAGTGTAAGCTTAAAAAAAAATATTTTTGCTACCTGGCAAAGAAAATAATCGCTTTGCCCTAATAACTGGAGTTCCATATAAATCTCTCAGTTTCAATTAGTCACAACTGATCACTTACAATGTATTATCCTAGTACAACTTACAATGTATTATTCCAGTACATCCACTACTGAGTTTGGATTATATTTCCCTACAAACTTAAAAATGCAATAAAAAGTTGCCTTGATGTAGATTCTGCCTTATTCATGGAATGACAAAAATTAATCTTGAAAAATTTAAGACAAATTTTAGATACATATTTTTTAAAATATGAGGCTGAAACAAATAATATTTTTCCTTTTTGGAACACATTCATTTGGGTTTAAATATATCTTTTTTTTTTTTTTTTTAGACGGAGTTTCACTCTTTTGCCCAGGCTGGAGTGCAGTGGTGGGATCTAGGCTCACCACAACCTCTGGCTCCCAGGTTCAAGCAATTCTCCTGCCTCAGCCTCCCGAGTAGCTAGGATTACAGGCACACGCCACCATACCTGGCTGATTTTTGTGTTTTTAGTAGGGACAGGGTTTCACCATGTTGGCCAGGCTGGTCTCAAACTCCTGACCTCAGGTGATCCATCTGCCTCAACCTCCCAAAGTGCTGGGATCACAGGCATGAACCACAACGCCAGCCTAAATGTTATATCTAAAATGTATTTTTAAATCCTTGAGATTGTGGAATTATCTTTGTAAGACGTAATTATTTTATACAACTGAATAACCAGTGCTATAACAAAAGTTCATTGTAAACAAATGTAAGATATATTGACATTTATTTTTAATTTCAGACAATGGAACAATTTACACAACTTCCTTAAAGTGAGTTGTCAGCTTCAAATGAATTGTGAGATTTTGCTGTTGTTGTTTGAAGCAACAGGAATACAAAGTTCATGTTTAATGTTACAGTTAATGATTGATTTCCAGCCTTGACAAATAAACTCTTTTCGTCTTGCTCTCTTTTCTCTGGTGTCTCTTCAACTTTGAAGTGGCTCCTTTGTAAAACCAAGTGAAAATGTACGAGGCTTCCTGCAAGTACTCAGCCTCCTCTGGAAGGTTTCTTTTGTTCTACGTGGGACAGTCCATTCTTATCCCTCATTAATTCTAATAAACTAAGACAGGTGGCTGGCCTTCTCAAAGGTGTTGCTTTAAAAATATAACAAAACCTATGTCTACACATACCAAATGAAGTGGAGAATTAAGCTACCTTCCATTGAACTTAATTAATAGGAGCTGCCAACCTCAATTATTTAGAGAAAAAAAAATGCTTTCTCCCATAGACAATAAGATTTGTCTTAAATTAACCAGATCAGGGGTCGGCAAACTGTGACTCACAGGCTGCAACTGGCCTCTGTCTGTTTTAATAAAGTTTTATTGGAACACATCCTTGCTCATTCATTTGCATGTTGTCTTCCTTGCTCACTCATTTGCATCTTGTCTAAGGTTGCCTTCCTGATACAATAGCACAGTTGAGTAGCTGTGACAGAGACCAAATTGCCTGCAAAGCTTCAAATATTTACTTTCTAGACTTTTACAGAAGAAAGTTTGCCAATTCCTGATTCTGATAAATGTCTCATTTCTTCACTTCATATTTTGCATCCACAAAAGTAGCCAAAAGCATGGAAATAACCCATTGGGCAGCTTAAACTAAACAGGTTTTTTGTTGAATTTCTGTGAGCCTTTATTTTAAAGAAGATGTGGGTTATATTTTAATATAAGTCCTGATCAAAATGTTTTACCTCTGCATCTTCTATATATTAAAATGAGTCCTGATCAAAATGATTGCTGAAGGTGTGTCTACCCATCTGACTCTGGTTTTGCTGGAGCCTCAAAGGGCGCATGAAAACACTCTCCCTCCAAACAGTCCCTGGCTCAGTGAAGAGGATTTGCTGGTTTGATGTGTGTGGGTTTTTCTTTAACTGCTCCAGGGATTTGAACTGCAGGTGAATCAAAATTTAAACTTCTGAGCATTTTGCAAACTTGTCATTATGCATGCTACAGGCAAGTTAGTGGATTTAGTTATGCCAATGATTGCGAAAAGATACATTATTGCTGCATTATAATGCATAAACAGGTTTTATGTTCTTCTGCATAATATTAGAAACTCAAATTTATGGAGTCACAGAGCTGTTATCATCATCCAGGTTTTAAATAAGGTAGCGATTGGTGATTTATATTACACATAAAGAAGTTTCCTTGTCAAGATGCTTGCAGATTCTTGGCATATTATCTGGATAAATGATAGGAGCCTTTGATGCGGTCATTAGGAATTAGTTGCATCCACGGCTTTTTAAAAAGTGTTTTTGTTGTTGTTAATCTCAGGTAACACCTATTCCTTCTGAACAAGTTTTGGTTGTTTAGATTCTCCACTTGAATAGTTTTTACATCAAAACCTTTAAAATCATAATATGTACATGAAGATCGAAGCATTGTGCAGCAACAGCATTAACTTCATAGCGAGACGACATGCCAGAGGTTGGAGGTTTCCTAATTAAAGAACACAAGTTCACCTATGAATACATCTTGCCCAAAAAAAAAAAAAAAAAAAATGAACTTGGGTTTGATCTTATCCCTATACACAATTTACAGAAAATACAGACAGCAAAGGAACAAGGTAAATCACCTAATGGGACTGCAACTGCCTGTCTCCGGATTGCTGGAAACTTTCTAGGGTAACCATCCGGTTTCCTAACCAAGTGAATTTCAAGGGGAAAAAGGGAAGTAAAGTAGAACCTATAGATTAGTAAAGACAAAGAAAGCAGGCAATTATAATGTGTATTCCTTATTTGGGTCTAGACTCAAACAAACAAAAATATATTCATGACATTTAGGAGAATTAGAAATGTGAGGCTTGGCTAGATATACAACGAAAAATTATTGTTAATCTTTAAATGTCATAAAAGTATTGTTGTTGGCATAAAGATATTGTGGTTATGGCGAGTTGTTTTGTTTTTTAAGAATTTTCATCTTTAGAGACACAGCTAAAATTTTGAGGATGAAATGATAATGAATGCTTAGGATTTACTTCAAAATAATAACAAATAATTTAAATACTAAAATAAATAATAAGGGAAGGAGTAAGGGAGGGTAAAATGAAACTAGATTGTAATGAAATAAGAAACGTTGACACTGGAGGATGAGCACGTTAAGGTTTACTATGCTGTATCCACTTTTGCATATATCTTAAATTTCCATAATAAAGAGTTAAAAGTATACTTAAGGGATACAATATAAAATAAGATGCTTTTTTATTATTGTTGTTGCCAATTGGTAATAAAAGTAATAGGTATGAGTAATTTATTTAAATATAGAATTCCAGTATTAAAGAAAAAAAATTCACTATCTGATTAGCAGTAATCAATAGATTTTTTTTTTTTAGAAAACGAAACAGTTTCATTTAATAAAGTTTGAGAAGTGTAGGATCGGTGGTTATTTGTTCACTTCCAGTATGACTTTGTATTTTGCCTATAAAACTTAAAATCCTTTACACAATCCTACATACATTTTATTCAGATAACACTTATTCTGGGTCTTCCGTGTGAAGGGCAGGTTCGCTTGAGTTCCGGTGGACCGAGCTCCACATCTTTCTCCTCCAGTTCTTCCCCAGGAAGGCAAGAGTGTCTCTGCCAGGGGTTTACGCAGAAACCGCCGCGGAGAACACACACAGCTCCGTGCTCCACTTCCTACACTTGCATTCTATTTTCAAACCTACTAAACTTTTATCCCCACTCCTCTTGTAGGCTGCTTGTTAAAACTGACCTACTATGCAAGCTCATCCTGCCTCCCCTGAGAAAGGTTTCTGTGAAAGTTCTTTTTTACAGTCACAAGGTGAAATAAATCTGTCATGAACAACCACACACCAACAAAATACGTTGACATTGGTAATTCAGCTCATGTCCAATAAAGTCAACTAAAGAGAAAGATGTTTTCATTATTTCAGAAAAATTGTATGATGACAGATTTGACATATGCAAAACAATAAGGAAGGGTTTTTACCATGCTCCAAAACCTAATTAACAAGGATATAGTTATCATGTCTTTCTGTTTCCCATTTTTTTCCCTCTTGTGAACATAACTTTTGGACTTCTCTATTAATCCTCTTGGCCATCATTTTCATTGTTTAAGGTCTAAATCTTTTTCAGAAAGAATCCATCACAGTTAACACAAATGTAAAGCTACAGTCTTCTGTGTCAGGACAAGCAGGTGAGTGACCGTCTGCTTCCTTTGGTCACCTCCAACATCCACGGGGGCCCAGCTCTCCCTTAGCTCTAGCCTGGACTTTTGAAGCGTCTGCCCAAGTAGATCTTCCCCCCTCTGGAATGTCTCAGCTGTCATCCACGTCTCTGCTGGAGGGGTGGTGCTCTTCCTGCTGAAAACCTGCCATTGGCTTCCATCGCTCTGTTGGGACAACTAAGTTCCTCTTCAAAGACTCAACTTCCTGGTCATAAGTTGTGAACAATCCTACGCCCTCTCCTGTTAAGCCTAACCGTTTCTTCTTTGTCTCCCCCCCCAACCCCACTCTCCTTTAAAACCCGAGTTTACCCTATTGGGAAAATTTAAACTTTAGTCATTTGGGGTCAGCTTAGATTGCGCTGTCCAACCCCCACCAGTAGAGGAAGGACACAGAAACAGGAAGTGTGTCAGGGTTAAAAATCCCTTGCTTCCTTTGTTCAGTGTGCTCTTGCGATTGTAACAGGTGCAAGCAGCACCCTTCTGCAGAAGTAAAGGTGCCTTGCTGAGGAGGAATTTTCTGTCAAAGTGCGGGTTTCTTTTGGCTACACCAAGCACTTATTTCCAACAAATTACAATGGTACCTCTGCCCACAGTCATTCAGTCTCTGCCGTCACCATCCCTCCAGACCCTCCTGGCTGCTTCTAGCCTCTCCCCCACCACCCCAACTCCTGGCATACCTTGCTGGTTCTCCCCTCTACAGAGAGGCTTTGCTTCGTAAACACGTGCTAATGCCTTAATACCTAGCTCAGAAACGACATCCTCTTGTCTAGAAAATCTTTACCATGATCCACACACTATCATATCCTACGCTGCTGACATATCACGTTGTATGGCAAATCATTGGTTAGATGTCAGCCTACTATGTCAGGAGCTCCTTAATTCCAGAAACCGTATTTACCTTGATACCACCAGTCCCAGTCTAGTTTTGGGTACACAGCAAACCTTCAGCAAGTGTTTACTGAATGAATAACTGAATAATTTGATATTATAGTTTAGTAAATCCCTGGCTAATACCTTCTGTAATGGTCTGATCAATTATTTAATAAATATGTATTTGGCATTCTATGTAAGATACTATGTCAGGCACTGTTGTAGGCTACAAAACTGAACAAGCTGTGGCAAAGTACTGTGCTTTGAAAGAGGAGATAACTAATATGCACAGGTCACAGCATTCAAAGTATAAAGGACAAAGCCCTACAGGTCCCATAAAAAAAACGTAAGCAGGCCAGGAGCAGTGGCTCACGCCTGTAATCCCAGCACTTTGGGAGGCCGAGGTGGGAGGATCAAAAGGTCAGGAGATTGAGACTATCCTGGCTAACACAGTGAAACCCCGTCTTTACTAAAAATACAAAAAAATTAGCCGCATGTGGTGGCACACACCTGTTGTCCCAGCTACTCGGAAGGCTGAGGCAGGAGGATTGCTTAAACCCCGGAGGTGGAGGTTGCAGTGAGCTGAGGTTGCGCCACTGCACTCAAGCCTGGGCGACAGAGCAAGACTCTGTCTTGATTAAAAAAAAAAAAAAAAAGCAAATTTTTCTGCAAATTAGCAGAGGAATACAGAAGGTTTCAGGAAGGAGGTGTCAAACTTTTTAGAGCGATGCAAAATACTTCATCCAACAAGTTGTCCAAAAGCTGGTAAATGATGTTCACGTTTTTGAATGAACCTTTCACTCTTTTTACTATCCTTTTATCTAATGTTCAAAAACGCCTTTCTAATAGCTGAGAACATGAAACTGAAGAAATGCTAAAGATGTGGTAGTCCAATAACCTTATTTATTTAATCTAATTTATGTTTTGAGACTGGGTCTCGCTCTGTCACCCAGGCTGGGGTGCAATGGCACAACGTCAGCTCACTGCAACCTCCGCCTCCTGGGTTCAAGCAATTCTCCTGCCTCAGCATCCCGAGTAGCTGGAATTACAGATGCCCGCCACCAAACCTGGCTCATTTTTGTATTTTTAGTAGAGATGGGGTTTTGCCATGTTGGCCAGGCTGCTCTGAACTCCTGACCTCAAGTAATCCGCCCACCTCGGCCTCCCAAAATGCTGGGATTACAGGCGTGAGCCACGGCACCCAGTCTCAACCGCCTTATTTTATGAAGAAAGAGCAGAATTAGAGCTCAGATCTTCTTTCTCTAATTCTATAACTCCACAATGATATTCTAACTCAGATTTTAAGAATTAACTCAATATGTTGTTTTTTGATTTGTGGTAATTCTAGACACTGACCCTAAAATGTAGATAGAAAAAAAAAATTGAAAGACAAAATTTTGCTTGTATTTAGGACTACATCCTATTAGTATAAGTTTACTTCAAAATTTACTACTCATATAGCTGTCTTTTAAATGTTAATTATAAAAAAAATTAAGATGAATATCAAACTAATATTATTTAACTCTGACAATAAAGTAACTTCAAAATTGTTTGAAACATGGATAACATATCATGTTTTATGTTTCTCTATGGACTTTTAAGCAAATTATAGTTTCACACTGACAGAAAATGATGTATTATTTTAAATAGTACAACGCTGTATAGGATTTTCATTGGTAAACGAGATTGATAGAAACAGAATTCATTCAGTCATTCAAAGATATTATTTTGTGCCTTCCATGTATAAGGCGCAGTGGTATATAAACAAAATAATCTTTTAGTGCTTTTAATATCTATGTGAAAATTGAGATTAGATAACTCCCTTCTGCCTGTGATAGTTAGGAATTACATTTTATACTTGGAAATAACATTGTTTACCCAGACTTTATAAATTCATTCTAATTTGTTCATACCAAAAAGAGTCCTCTTCCAACACTAGTGTTTGGCAAAATTATGCATGTTATTTGTTTCGTTGTGCATTACACTGAGCAGCTAGGGGGAGAGAAGGTCTAACACCATCATAATGGAGTGTCTGAGATGGAAAATCCCCACCTCTTTCTGCAGATAGTTAGATTTACTAAGTAATCTTCTGCTGAAAACCAAAGAGAAAAACATACCCCTAATTCAACATAAACCACAACTCAGAACTAAACTTGGTGGTGAAACCCTTCAACTCAGTTTTACTCCTATTCAGATAATTGCTTAAAAATGGAAAGAAGGTGTTCAAAACTTCTCAAGTTTGTGGCCTGAGTCATATTCAGGCTCAGGCAAAAGCATTTGTAAAGCACACATTGACACGAGATGAGAAGCACAAGACTAAACAAATCTGATAGCCTCTTTCCTTGGAGTTTGACCCAAGTGGCAACTATCTTCAGAGTAAATGTGAAAGTACTGAAGCCGTGATGTATGACCATGTGGCAGGGGCAAATGCTAGATAAAAGATAACAGTTAAGTGAAAACTTAAGAGGTGGTGACTTAGCACCAATCTGTTGTGAAAAATCATCCGTCATATCCTTGAAAATATTTCTAGTCTCTGTTGCCAAGTATGTCCTCTCCCAAGGAAATCTGGAAGTAAATATTACAACAGTTATAGGTTTTGTCTATAGTTATGGTTGCCAGACTTTGAATTTCATAGATCAATGAGAATTTAAATATAAATTTGGGGATTAATGTACAGTTGCCGACCTTTAAAGCTTGTGGTCAGGTAAGAACATTTTGAAAAGAAAAAAATCATTTTAGCAATGATCATATTTTTTTAGAAAAGGATGTTGTAGCAAAAAAATAGTGAAAAGAGTACAGTGCCAGAATAAAGAACAATCTTTCAAGTTGAAAAAAAAACCTTAATTTACATTCCACAGTATTATCCTAACTTTCCTTATTTCAAGACAGACTGAAGTCTTCAACTCATTAAGTGGTTAGGAGCTACTGAAGGAAGGGAGAGAAAAGAAAAAGATTCAAGGAAAACTTCATTGAGCAAAGAATGAGCAAAGACTATCTTACTTTGGAACAAACATTTCCTGAAATTAGGAATCAGTTTCTTATTTACATGTCTCCTCATTCGTACAAGAATAGCTATAGCTAAGGAAACCAACTCACTGGGCCTAGTGAGGTACTCACTCCTACCTGAAAGCTCTAAAGAAACAGCAGAAACTCCTGCGTGTATGATAGCGTTTATTTTAACATGTTCAGTTTCTCGGCAAATAATAAAACAGGACCTAAGGTATATGGGGCTTACTAATGCTGTAGTTTTCTTTATAGAGTTCCCAAGAAAGACTTTCAAAATGTCCTTTCTAAGATATACTCAAGAAGAAAACTGCTAGTGCTGCATAATACTTGATTCCAGGGCATCTGTAATCTTGCTCTCAGGTGAACCCAGGTCTACCCCGTTGGCGTTCTATCAGCACCTATCATGCCAGGTCCTAAGATGCGCCAGGTCCTAGGCGCTAGCAATACCAAGATGACCTGCAAGTGGCTAAAAGCAGATATGCGCGCTGAAGTAATCGAGGCTGACAGAGATTTATTTAAAGCCCGATTATGAATATTCCTTAACAATACTGCATAATAGTTTAGAAATACATGTTTGGAATTTAAATCCAAAATCACCTCAATGTTGATCATTTTGTCCCCAGGCCATATTAGGTAACTATAACAACAGTAACAACTGTTATCCTATATAGAAAGCAACATGCTGACCGGGCGTGGTGGCTCACGCCTGTAATCCCAGCATTTTGGGAGGCTGAGGCGGGTGGATCAGTTGAGGCCAGAAGTTCAAGACCAGCCTGGCCAACATGGTGAAACCTCATCTCTACTAAAAATACAAATATTAGCCAGATGTAGTGGCAGGCGCCTGTAGTCCCAGCTTCTCAAGAGGCTGAGGAACGAGAATCACTTGAACCCGGGAGGTGGTGGAGGTTGCAATGAGCTGAGATCACACCACTGTACTCCAGCCTGGGTGACAGAGTGACTCCCTGTCTCTCAAGAAAAAAAAAAAAAAAAAAAAAAAAGGAAAGAAAAGAGAACAGAAAAGAAAAACCAGCCAAAAGAAAAAAAATAAGTTGAAAAACATTTTGAATATCTAAATAAGACACCTCTTGCGCTAATCTAGATTTTGAAAGCTTCTCTCTCTCATGAGACCAGTATTTAGCAATGCATAGGATTAGAGAGAACTTACATAGTGTAATCTGTATGGAGCCTTTCAAGACATCAAATTGAGGACAATGAACACATCTTGAACAGCCGCAAATAATGCAGCCAAAGTAACACTAAACATAAGAGAAAACCGTATGCTCTATTGTTAGTAAGTTGCAGATACATAACTCACTAAATAAAGCTTACATTTGGACAACCACCATAGTATGAATGTTAAGAGATCTTCCCTCACATCAATGCACTTTGGAGTTAACAATAGTGGCTAGTACATTCCATATAGAGTATGAATGTCTCAAGAACACGATGGCAGAAATGGTCCCATTTAGCCTGGCACTCTTTTTGTCCTTCACACATCCTCTGTTAAGAAATAAATTATTGTGCTAAAGAAAAGAGTCCGTGATATTAAATTAACAGATAGAAGCTAAGCACTTCAGTAGGAAATGCCACCTTTGGAGTTATATCTTTTATAAATTCTTATTGGCAGTTCTGAAAAATCAATTTTAACCTTGTACAGGAACTGAGAGCACAGAATCATGAAGTGTGTGGAGACAGAAAGGAGCCATAAGCCAAAGAAGGGAAAAAAATGTGGAATTGCGCGGGTGAAAACAATAAATCTTAGTTACATTAGTTCAATTTCCATAGTAAATCAACTTTTGATTTTTTTATACTCTATATACTTTTCTACCATTATTAAAACAATAAATAACATCCAAGAAAAGAAGTAAAACTTATTCCTTAAAAATCCAATTTCATTAAAAGGAAATAAAATCTTATTTTGGAATACAGCAATTATTTGGCTTACGTGAACATACAGCGTTGGATGCTTAATGCTAATAATTCACCTAACCCCCAAAGAAGTTAGTTGTTTTATAAGATTAGCTAATGTCCCATTGATCCTCCCTTATTTTTTCACAGAGACACATAGTCATGCAAATCTGGACTCACATTTTTGAGCCTCAGCTTCTTCACCCAGATAATTATGACACTAGCCCTCACCTCCTAGGATTGATCTGCGAGTTAAATGAAATAATGTATATGAATGCTTATCACCTTCGGCATTTAAAAATATTAATTGTAGTAGCAGCAGTAGCAAGAGTTGTCATGTTAAAGTACATGAATGAGAAAGAGGGGAAGCACCTGAATTAAATTTTTCATGACATTAGGCATGATAATCAGATTCATCAATCTCACAAATAGTATGCTGCTTCCCGTGGGATCAAATAGTCCGTGCAGAAAGACATTCTGGAATCTTTCTTCATTAGGAATGTCTTTGCTAATAGCATAGAAATAATTGAAGTCTGTTGACTAAAGGCTCTTGTCCTTGGCTGGCTCTGCCGTTCTTTTTTTTTTTTTTTTTTTTTTTTTTTTTTTTTTTTTTTTTTTTTTTTGAGATGGAGTCTCACTCTGTTGCCCAGGTTAGAGTGCAGTGGTGTGATCTCGGCTCACTGCAACCTCTGCCTCCCGGGTTCAAGCGATTCTCCTGCCTCAGCCTCCTGAGTAGCTGGGATTACAGGCACACACGACCATGCCCAGCTAATTTTTGTATTTTTAGTAGAGGTGGGGTCTCACCATTTTGGCCAGGCTAGTCTTGAACTCCTGACCTTGTAATCTGTCTGCCTTGGCCTCCCAAAGTGCTGGGATTACAGGCATGAGCCACTGCACCCAGCCGCCATTATTTCTTTAATTTTCATTTTCTAGTCTTCCAACATTGCCCAATCTCTCTTTTCACTGATAATTGCTACTGTTTTTTTGAATGTGTTACCACCCTCACAGCAGTTAGAGTCTCACAAACTCAAAAGTAATTTTCCTTTCTCCCTGTCATGAAATGATCAATTCACAAGTTGATCTTATAGCTTATTTTTCTAGAGGGAAATCTTTTCCTCTCCATTTCAAGTTATGGAGTTCAGGACACACTACCCTGAAATATGGCAGCTTTAGCATTTGAGGAAACAGCAAAAGCAAGAAGATCTTTCTGACCTTCTCCCACTCTCCTCCCCTGTTGCAGCCATCAGCGAATTCTCGTGAGAGATATACTCTCCTGTACCCAGAGGAAAGGAACGTTCCTATCTCTGAGGACGGAGAGCTGAACAAACAGGCCTCGCCAAGTTTTCCCAGTTTGCTACCAGTAGAGCATACCCCTTGTCCAATCATACTTCTACATGAAGCCCACTGTTCATCAAACCTCAACCTAAAAACATGCATTTTCCTGTTTCTTTGGGTCTTCATTCTGAAATCTTCTGTATCACATAAAACTTATATTGAATAAACGTGTATGCTTTTCTCTTGCTAATCTGCCTTTTATTATAGGTGCCTCAGCCCTGAACCTAATGATAGGTGAGAAAAGATATTCCTGTTTCTACCCTACCCAAGCCTAAGGGGACAGCATACTGAAACCCTCCCAAACTGTCAAGAATATCTGAAAAAGCCAATCAATTTTGCTTTGCACATATTTGCTATCAGCATAGCATGAACCCCAGTTTGAGCCTGCATTAAGTTAAGCCTACGATTCGACATGGGCCCATGCCTAAGACCTAGAGAAAGGAACTGTGATAGAACAATGTCCAAAACCCAGGGCTGCTTATTACAATCTTGTTCAGAAACAAAGCATGACCAGGCCGAGCGCAGTGACTCATGCCTGTAATCCCAGCACTTTTGGGAGGCCGGGAAGCCAAGGCTAGTGGATCACGAGGTCAGGAGTTCAAGACCAGCCTGGCCAACATGGTGAAACCCTGTCTCTACTAAAAATACAAAAATCAGCCTAGCATGATGGCGGGCGCCTGTAATCCCAGCTACTCGGGAGGTTGAAGCAGGAGAATTGCTTGAACCCAAGAGGCGGAGGTTGCAGTGAGCCGAGATCACGCCACTGCACTCCAGTCTGGTGACAGAGCAAGACTCTGTCTCAAAAAAAAAAAAAAGCACGACTAGACAGCACTGCTTTCTCATTTCTGCAAGAGTGTAGTTCAAGTCAAGTGTCCGAATTGTGATGCCCTAGACTGCCGAAGATTGTTGGACCAACAACTGCCGGGAAGCCCAGGGGAGGCCTGGTAGGCAGAGGCCCATGAGAAAGACCTCTCCGCCAGTGCCACACAGCAGAGCCCTCTGCACAGAATTCATCACAATGAAGAGAAAGAACGACCCAGAAGACAAATCCAAACACCTCATGGAGTCTCCCCCAAGAGCATCCCCCACAGGAATCAAAAAGAATTCGAGCTGGTTGGGATGTCCGTAGCGCGTGCCAGGGAGACGGGAAGTCATGACTTTGATTCCGCTATGGTAGCTTTGTTTTTACCTCCAGGCAGCTGTGAAAGAGCTAAATATGGAATATATTAACATATTATTTCAGAAAATTTCAGCCATTTGGCTCAGCTTGCCTGTTTTTTTCTTTGAGACAAAGTCTCACTCCGTCACCCAGGCTACAGTATGGTGGTGCCATCATAATTCACTGTAGCTTCCAACTCCTAGCCTCAAGGAACCCTCCTGCCTTAGCTTCCAGAGGTGCTGGGACTACAGGCACATGCCACCACAGCTGGCTAATTTTTAAATTTTTTGTACAGACAGGGTCCTGCTATGTTTCCTAGGCTGGTCTTGAACTCCTGGCCTCAAGCAATCCTCCCGCCTTGGCTTCCCAAAGTGCAGGGATTACAGGCATGAGCCACAGTGACCAGTCAGGCTCAGATTTTTAAAACCATTTCCTCATCCTTCATAATAAGCCATAGTTTGGACACAGAGAGGGAATTCTCTTGTTATGCCAAAGAATATTTCACAGTCCAACCACAAAACCAAGTTAAAGGATTAGAACACAGTGCTCTATTCTTTCAAATTACCATTTTTGTATACATTATCAAACCAGCCAGGTGTCAAGAACTTGGGTGCTAAAATAAAATGCATCTGTTCAAACACCAGTGAAAGCTCTTACAGCTGTACAACCCTGAACAAATTCTTTAATTTCCAGTGTCTCACTGTCCTCATTTGTAAAGTGAAGCTAATAATTTTAGCTACCTTACGGTTGTGTTGTAAGGATTAAAAGGGTTAATGCATTTAAAGCACTTAGACCAATGCCAGGTACCTACTTAAGCTTAGCTCAGTAAAAGTTAGCTAATAATGAAATACACATTCATTCTGAGGTAAGAGACCAGCAGGATTTGTTTTCTGGTCATAACCCTGCTGACCAAAACAGGATCTGGTCCACAGAGGAGAAAGTGAAGAGATCAGCAGAAACCAACAGATGGCAAAGAGGCTGATCGCTGGCTGCCCTCATTGCTCAGTTACATAAGACACTTCCACCAGCAGCATCACAGTTTACAAATGCCATGGGAACAAACCAGAAGTTACCATCCCTCCCGTGGCCACCACCGGGAAGTTACCATCCCTTTCCTGGAACATCCTAAATAACCCACTCCTCAATTTGCATTAACCTGCCCCTGAGTTTGCATATAATTGAAGTGTGTAAAAGTGTGTGTAAATATAGCTGCCAACAGCCCATAGGTTGCCGACTCTGGGCCCACTGCCTACGAGTTAGCCCTCCTCCACTAGGAGCAGTACCATTCAATAAAAGATTGCTAACACTACTGGCATATCCTGGAATTCTTTCCCGGGCAAAGCCAAGAACCCTCCTGAGCTAAGCCCCTATTTTGGGGCATCAATTCCACGAGTACTTGTGGAGTGCACGTATATGATGAACACTTTTTCACACTGGAGATACGGGAGAGAACAAACTACACAAGATTATCTTCCTCAAGGAGCTCATATTCTAAATATTCTCTAAGTGGATCAATAGCTCAATACTCCAGTGTACATGATTAAATACTTCCATACAATCAGGGATTCAGAGTTCATAGCCTCCCACTGTTACAAATAGCATTACTCACAATCAAAATGTTTGCCTAGATTTTGAATTTTTTTAGAATGGATATCCAGAAATTGAACTACTGGGTCAAAAGTTTCCAACATTATTTTAAGGACTATATACCTGGTCTTTAAAATAATTCAGTTAGCATCTATCTGTAAAATATAAACATGTAAATGTATATCAAAATGTAGTGAAATAAAGTTTAGTGAAAACATTGTTAGTTCATTTTGGAAATCAGATAAAATGATGATTCCTGACACTCTAATTTTTGACCATGTAGAGAATAAATTTAGTCTTTGGTAAAGTACAAGTAACCTAAGACCTAAGCTAAGCTAATATAGTTTGGTTACACTGTCCTCAAAGAATAGCTTTGCACAGCAAAATCTTTTTTGGAGGGTAGATTTTATGTACAAGCAATGAACTGTGATTAGAAAAAATTGTGTGAATTTCCAGTATTCGGATATACTTAAAAGCTTCAAGAAATAATATGTTTTTTGGATACAGGGAGGGGAAGAACATACACTGGGGCCAGTTGGAGAGTGGGGAGCTAGGGGAGAGAGAACATAAGGACAAATAGCTAATGCGTGAGGGGCTTTAAACCTAGATGACAGGTTGTAGGTGCAGCAAACCACCATGGCACACATATACCTATGTAACAAACCTACATGTTCTGCACTTGTAAAGTAAAAATTAAAAAAAGAAGAAATAATGTGTTTCAAAGCATGAATGACCCATATGAAAAAAATTTCAGTGTCCTACTTAACCACAGACAACTTCGATTGTGGAATATGACACATTCATGGGTCAGAAAAAAAGAAATTGAATCATGTAGAAATTGAATGACCTGGGCAATAATTTCCCATTTGGAATAGGTTATCAATTCATTTTCTGAAACTTTTATTAGACAATTTTAACAAATATAGTTTTATTAAAAAGTATATCTGTTTCATGTCAAATATGAAAAATACTCCTTTTAACCCTTGTTTAAAAGCCGATTTCTGTTTAAAACCCTAAAATCTGAAGGCATTGTCTATTATTTCACTTGGTTTCCCTTATTTTCGAGCCCTGTTGGACATCATCAGTAGTTTTCTCTCCAGAAAAGCTCTTATGTTTCCATCTGGGGAGGACAGTGGGAACTATAGAAATCTTTGTGTTTCCTTTGTCAAGAACTCAGGGCTAAATTTAGGACTTAGCTGATCCAATAAATGAACTCTACCTCAGATATATCTATTCATCTTTCTGTTTAACTGCATTTATTTCTCTTCTTTTTAACTGTCCCCCTTATATGTATTTGAATATTCAAAGCAATATTGGATCCCTTTTGGAAGAATTGAGCTCAGAAGTCATACACATATTATATAGAGGTCAATCATAATTCCTCCTCCAAATCATATAGTCAGTGACCGATACTTCTCCATCACTCCCAGTCTCACCATGCCACCTGGTTCAGCTCAACGTGGCACTAGAAAGGGTCTGAGAACCATTCTGCCACCAAGTATATAAAGCCTGCAATCTAGCCTCAGTTTGCAACTACATGATACAAAATCTTTGGGAAGGAATTAATGCCTGTATACGGGTATAAATATGAGTTGCTTAACCCACATTCTAGAACTGCTTTCAAAAAAGTAGTTCATTTCTTAAACAAATAATTGGTCCCAATGAACTAGCAAATTTAAAAGAAGAGTAGGCTGGGCACGGTGGCTCACACTTGTAATCCCAGCACTTTGAGAGGCCACGGCGGGCGGATCACGAGGTCAGAAGATCGAGACCATCCTGGCTAACACAGTGAAACCCCGTCTCTACTAAAAATACAAAAAAAAAAAAAAAAAAAAAAAATTGAGCTGGGTGTGGTGGCGGCGCCTATAGTCCCAGCTACTCAGGAGGCTGAGGCAGAAGAATGGTGTGAACCCAGGAGGCGGAGCTTGCAGTGAGCCGAGAGGGCACCACTGCACTCCAGCCGGGGTGACAGAGCAAGACTCCATCTCAAAAAAAAAAGTAACATGCAAGGTTGGTTAAGGTGCAGGAAGCAGGAATTCTCACATTGCTTCTGGTGAGCGTGCCAATTAGCACAACCTTTCAAAAAGCAGCGAGTGATTGGCAACAAGGGTTCGGCATCAGGAAGGCCTGAGTCCCGCTTCTGGTTTGCTTACTTACTGGTTATATGACCTTGGTCAATATTTTAAGTCCTTCAAGTCTCTTTATTACTAGGATTATTTGTTTATTTATTTTTGTAGAGACCAGATCTTGCTGCCCAGGTTAGTCTCAAACGCCCGGGCTCAAGCTAAGCCTCTCCTGCCCTGGCCTCCAAAAGTCCTGGGATTCCAGGCATGAGCCACCAGGTGCCCAGGGAAGCCTTATTTTCTAATCGTCTTTAAAATGGGTATGATGATAACACTGAATCTGAAATGCTGTCATAAAGACTGAGACACCGAGCTCAGTGCACTGTCAGCATTCATCAGTTTGGTTTTATTATGATTATGATTATTTTTAATATTCTGCTTTGCCAATACAAATAAAACCTTTTAAATTAAACATTAGCTTTTGACCCAGAAATTCCACTTTTAGGAAGTCAGTCTAAAGAAATAATTAAGGATATAACTGTCAGAACACTGTGGAATTCCAGAATCATAATTCTGAACATTGGCTGTGTGTGTTCAGTCCTGGAGCTGAAGCCAGACAGTACAACGAGACGCTGTAGTGACTCTAGGTCTTACCTGCTGTTCACAGCCTTTCTCTGATTCTAAGTGGAATGAAGAACGTTAAATTTCGATTATGAGAATTTTATTTTTTTGATGATTTGATGATTTTGGTTATAAGAATGATACTATCTGAAATAGGAGACTTAGAATTTAGGAGAAAAACATTTACAAATAATCTTCAATTTGAAAGTTTTACTGACGCTTTAAGTTTGGGCTTTATCCTCATCTCCAGTGAAGAAATGCTTTTAACTGACAATAAGCAATTAATAACAAGATTAGCCCTGGGAGAGTGTTTACTTTGTATAATTTCCTAAACCCCCTGTGTTAAAAATCCACTGGTTTGTTTGTTAAACATGCAGATCCGTGTTTTCATCCCAGGCCAGCTAAATCAGAATCCTGGACAGGGGCTTGGAAATCTGTCCTGTTTCAAAGCACCCAGAGCTTAACCTCCAGGCTACAGTTTCAGTTCTACTCCCTGGGAGATGAGGAGCACGAGTCCATCAAGGAGAGCAGTCCAGGTCTTCTCAGGGGGTTGCAAGGTTCAACGCTGTGGACAGTCATGGCATTATTTGAAAAGAGAAATAAGAAATGAATTATTTATAAAGGAAAATAGAAATAGGCTTTTTATTGCACTGTTCTTGCTTTCGAGGATCTATTCGATGACTTAAAATAGTGTCCCTTATGCCTGCATCTGTTTCTGCACATGGATGTTTACAGGATTCTAGCAGTGGGTCTTTCTTACAGTGTTTCATCGACAAAGAATGTTCGTGTAAGCATTTCATTCTTTGAGGGGCACTTTCTTATAAACTCTTATATCCCTTACAAAACCCTAGCAGCTGTCCAGCCTAGCTCTGGCAAACGGTTTCATTTTTCCCTCTCCACTCTCTTCACTGGTGTAAGCCTTAAATTTATTGTCACAGATGAATGCAATGGAAAGATTGGCTTTCAAAAGGCAAATATGGTCCACTCCAAGGCAACCATTCTGCAGAGCAGAGGAATCTCTTCTGCATTCTTTCTACATTGTGAGTTGCTTCTCTTTTAGGTTGTTTAAGATTACAAACAAAAAAAGAGTTGAATAATTCCTTTTAGCTTTTACTTCACTTTCTCAAGCAAGTCAACTTCAAAAAAAAAGTGAGAGTAGCATCTTAGCAACCCAGACTGTCTGATCATAGACCTGTTAAAAAGAAGGTGGACCTTTGCTTTGGTGCCTTCCATATACAATGCCTCAAATATCAGGTGTTTAAAGACGACAGTTCAAGAAAGCTGCTGATGGAAGGCAAAGAAAGAGGTAGCAGTTCCAGCAAACATGAAATTCCTTAGTTGAACAGAGGCGTAATATGTGCATGGAGGCAACTCATGTATGTTAGATATATCTGTATTTCTTTGTCTATACAGTACGATACGCAAACATATTAATCTATATAATTATTCTCCATATATGTTTAAAAGAGTTTACAATAACAAAACAATTTTACTTTCGCAAAGTTTTGCTTTTCTTTTATATTCTAATATCCAAAATCCAAGACTAATATGTAAAATCTGAAACCATGCAATTTTTTATTCATCTTGGTCAAACTGGCACCAACTATCCCAGCCACCCCACCTCATCTCCTGTTTTCCCCAGTCACATGCACCCACCTACACACAAATTGCCCACACGTAAGCAGGTAAAATCTTCTGACACAATTCTCATTAACTGTAATTCCCTCTCTCCCCTTTCAGCCGTCATATCCAGATCTTAACCTTAGATTCCTCATGCTTTATAAAGGGCATTACGTCTCTGCCCAGTGCCTCCCTCTCTCTCTCACAGTGCCCGCATCCTTGGAGCAGTAGGCCAGCCTCCCAGCCTGGAACAGTGAGAAGTTCCAGCCAGGGTTCAAAGGAGTAGTGTGAGGAGAAAAACTCCAGGAGAATGTTCTCTAAAGTGTGCATCTGGAAATCTTGAGGCAGAGAGATGGCCTGGGGGAGGAAAAGAGGAGGAGAGCTAAAGTGGGGAAGCAAGGAGGGGACAGAGCAAAGGGATGGCTGTAAAATGTAGCCATAGCTGGTCATGTGTGCCCAGAGCCTCGGCATGAAGCCCCTCAGGCCTGCACGCAGACCACAACCTCTTTAGGCAAATACGGAGGCTGGAAAGGGACATTTCTTATATGTTCTTACCCAAGGCCTTGAGCATTCTTTGAAAGGTAAATTGTTTTCAAAGGTACCATTGTCCCAATAACCTACTATTCTCATTTACAAATTTAAAATAAAATAAAGGTTGGTGTTCAATTTTTATAGAAATTTAAGAAATTTTTTTAACCTGAAAAATTACACTTTGGCATAAACACATTTTCTATAAAGAGTAAATAACTTGGCCGGGCGCAGTGGCTCATGCCCGTAATCCCAGCACTTTGGGAGACCGAGGCAGGAGGATCACCTGAGGTTGGGAGTTCGAGACCACCCTGGCCAACATGTGAAACCCCATCTCTACTAAAAATACAAAAGATAACCAGGTGTGGTGGTGGGTGCCTGTAATCCCAGCTATTCAGGAGGCTGAGGCAGGAAAATCACTTGAACCCGGGAGGTGGATCTTGCAGTGAGCCAAGATCGTGTCATTGCTCTCCAGCCTGGGCAACAGAGTGAGACTCCATCTCCCCTCCCCCCAAAAAAAGTAAATAACTGTAAATATTGCCTGTCTTATTTCACTCGAGAGGAATCTCTGTAGCTAACTATTAAATAGGAGCTGCACTGGGGCAGGGATACCAGGGGAGGTGAAGAAACAGAAAGGACAAGCCAAAGGCGGATGGCACAATTCACTCCAGCAGTTCCCAGAGTTCACAGTCTCAGTGAGGGCCTGCCTGTCTCCTTAGTGATGGAAATGGAAGATAGGCAGAGGCACTTTTGATATTGAAGATTCTGTATGGCTGGGAACAAAGTGCCTTGACCTACATTCTGCCTGACATTGCCCAGGCGGGGCCAGCTCCTCTGCCTGCTGGGCCAGTACCACCTGCTACTTCATGAGATCTCCTGCAACACGCTCACACTCCTTCACATGCAACAAGATACTATTATGTGATTCATCTGCAAACTCTATCTCACATCTCTGTCCTCTTTTGGGAGCTGTCTTTTTTTTTTTTTTTTTTTTTTTTTTGAGACGGAGTCTCGCTCTGTCGCCCAGGCTGGAGTGCAGTGGCCGGATCTCAGCTCACTGCAAGCTCCGCCTCCCGGGTTCACGCCATTCTCCGGCCTCAGCCTCCCGAGTAGCTGGGACTACAGGCGCCCGCCACCTCACCTGGCTAGTTTTTTGTATTTTTTAGTAGAGACGGGGTTTCACTGTGTTCGCCAGGATGGTCTCGATCTCCTGACCTCGTGATCCGCCCGTCTCGGCCTCCCAAAGTGCTGGGATTACAGGCTTGAGCCACCGCGCCCGGCCGGGAGCTGTCTTTTCAACGTCTCTCTGTTCCTCCAGCCACCTAATTTTCTCAGTCCAAAATCCGGGAGATCTGTTTTGTGCTTCTCACTCTACCCATTCTCCAGAGACAATCTTATCCGTTCCCATAGCTTCACTAATGATCTTTACATCCAAAATATCCCCCCCCAAGTCTTCCTCTTGGAGCTGTCTTGATTTCTAGGCCCTAATGCCCAGCTGTGCACTGGACAACTGCTCTGCAATACCCAGCAGACCCCTCCAACACGATGTCAGTAATGGAACTCATCGTCGTCCACCCTCCCCGAAGGCTGAGTCCCCCATCTCAGCACAATGCTGTTACCACTGCACTGGGAATTCACCCTGGGCCTTTCATTTCTATTCATGGGACTCATCTTTCTCCTACACACACATCTAAACAATCACTTGGTCCTGTCATTCTGAAGAATTCTACAGCTCTCTATTCCACTGTTTCAAGCCCAGTACACACTAACATCATCTCTTGCCTCTGTGGAAGCTTCTAACTCCTGTTTCTATATTATCTTCTGCCCTCATCAGCCTCCACCCAAAAGATCCAGAATGTTCTTTCTGAAAAATGCAAAACTCAGGTCGGGTGCAGTGGCTCACGCCTGTAATCCCAGCACTTTGGGAGGCCAAGGCAGGTGGATCAGCTGAGGTCAGGAGTTCGAGACCAGCCTGGACAACATGGCGAAACCCTGCCTCTACTAAAAATACAAAAATTAGCCAGCTATGATGGCAGCCACCTGTAATCCCAGCTACTCGGGAGGTTAAGGCAGGAGAATTGCTTGAACCCAGGAGGCGGAGTTTGCAGTGAACCAAGACTGCACCACTGCGCTCCAGCCTGGGTGACAGAGCAAGTCTCTGTTCCACAAAAAAAAAAAAAAAAAAAAAAAAGCAAAACTCAGCAAGCCAATTCCCGACTGTAGTATGTCAACACTTTCCAGTTATTCATGGGTTCAAATACAAAAGTCTTAATATTGCATGAAAGTGGGCCGGGTGCAGTGGCTCACGCCTGTAATCCCAGCACTTTGGGAGGTCTAGGCAGGTGGATCACAAGGTCAGGAGATCGAGACCATCCTGGCAAATATGGTGAAACCCCGTCTCTACTAAAAATACAAAAAAACTAGCCGGGCGAGGTGGCGGGCGCCTGTAGTCCCAGCTACTCGGGAGGCTGAGGCAGGAGAATGGCGGGAACCCGGGGGGCGGAGCTTGCAGTGAGTAGAGATTGTGCCACTGCACTCCAGCCTGGGCGACAGAGAAAGACTCTGTCTCAAAAAAAAAAAAAAAAAAAAATTGCCTGAAAGGCTTTGCCTAGCTTTAGCTGAACATTACTATTCTCTCTTTCTACCAGCATCATTTTCATTTTTCTTTATTTTTTTTTAAGTACCAAGCTCCAACTCACCTCAGTGTTTACTTCCATTCCAGATGGTTCTCTCGGCTTAAACCTAACTTCACCCCAACCCTTGCTTTGGCCAGGTGATTTTTTTATTTTTTCTTAGCATTGGTAATAAAATTCATTTTTAAGAAGCAAACAAGAAAACAGAGCTGTGGTTTGTCTGTGCCCCTCCACATGGCACATGTTGGCACTGAATCCACAATGCAACAGTATTAAGAGGTGGGGCCTTCAGGAGTGCTTAGGCCATGAGGTCTCCAGTCTCCTGGGTTGGATCAGTCCCTGCAAAAGAGCTGGAGGGAAACAGGGAGGCTTTTTTGCCCTTCCCCTTTTTGCCACACGCACAGTTTGTCTTCTCCAGAGGACACAGCAGCAAGGCGCCATCTTGAAAGCAGAGAAAGCAGGCCCTCAGAAGACACCAAATGCTGGCACCTTGAGCCAACACGTCCCTTCCCCAGAACCTCACAACATCAATTTCTGCTTTTTAAGAATTACCCAGTCTCAGGTTTTTTGTTAGAGCTACCTGAACAGACTAAAACAACAAATAAACAAGAAATGACTTGAATAAAAAGTGAGCAAAAGACCTTAATAGACATTTCTCAAAAGAAGACACACAAATGGTGAGCAGGTACGTAAAAAGGTGCCCAACATCACGAATCATCAGGGAAATGCAAATCAAAACCACGAGACATCACCCCATACCTGTCAGAATGGCAATGATTATTAATAAACAGATAAAAAGATAAGTGGGCTGGGGCGTGGTGGCTCATGCCTGTAATCCCAGCACTTTTGGGAGGCTGAGGTGGGCAGATCACCTGAGGTCAGGAGTTTGAGACCAGCCTGACCAACATGGTGAAACCCCGTCTCTACTAAAACTACAAAATTAGCTGGGCGTGGTGGCAGATGCCTGTAGTCCCAGCTACTTAGGAAGCTGAGGTAGCAGAATTACTTGGACCTGGGAGGTGGAGGTTGCAGTGAGCCAAGATTGTGCCATTGTACTCCAGCCTGGGCAACAAGAGTGAAACTCTGTCTCAAAAATAAATAAATAAGTGTTGGTGAGGATATAGAGAAAAGAGAATCCTTGTATACTGTTGGCATGAATGTAAATTAGTAAGCCATTATGGAAAACAGTATGGAAGTCGTTAAGAAATTAAAAATAGAGCTACCATATGATCCAGCCATCCCACTTCTGGAGATATGTTCAAAGGAAATGAGATCAGTGTGCTGAAGAGATAGCTGCACTCCCAGGCTCATTGCTGAGTTTCTCATAATAGACAAGATATGGAATTCCAAGACACTGAGGAATCAACGTCAGCATCCATCACTGGATGAACACATTTTTAAAACGCGATAAAATCACTACGCAGAAACAGAGAAGAACCGTGGTTCCCAGGGACTGGGAAGTGGGGGAAATGGGGGGATGTAGGTCAAAGAGAAGCTGCTTTTAAATAGGAAGAATGTACCTGGAGCTCTCGTGCGCACCGTGAGGCCTTCAGTTAATAATGTTGTGTTGTATACTAGAACTTTGTGACAACAGTAATTTCAGATATTCTAACCACACACACACAAGGGAAAGGTAACTATGTGAGATGGTGGTTATTTTAATTTACTTGAGTGAAGTAATCACATCACTACGTGTATGTATATCAAAACATCATGTTGTACGCCTTAAATGTACCCAGTAAAAAAAGAAAATGTGGTATGTATACATGCAATAGCATAGTATTCAGCTTTAACAGAAAGAGAAAAGAAATTGTTATTTGCAACAATATGGATGGACCTGGAGAATATTGTGCTAAGTAAAATGAGCCAGGCATGAAAAGTCAAACGCCACATGCTCTCACTTATCTGTGGAATCTTAGAAAAGTTGAACTAATAGAAGCAGAGAGTAGAATGGTGTTTACCAGGAACTGGGGAAGGAACGTGGGGTGTAGGTGAGGGGGATATGGGGAGACACTGGTCAAAGAGAACAAAGGTTGTTAGACAGTAGGAACGAGCTCTGGAGATCTGCACAACACGGTGATCATAGTAATAATCACGTATTGTTTTCCTGACAGCTGCTAAGAGAGTAGATTTAAATGTTCTCACCACACACAAAAAAGATAAATATATGAAGTGATGGATATGTTAATTAGCTTCATTTAATCATTTCACAGCCTATACATAGATCAAAACATCCCATTGTGCACTGTAAATATATGCAATTTTTATTTGTCAAATATATCTTAATAGAGCTGGAAGAAGGAACAAACTCAGCCATCCCCAGCTTTCAGGGGTTCTGTCACTTTGGCAGACATGGCTAGTTTCCCATGCCAAATTCACTCTCCCATCTTCCATAATAACAGAATCTAGATTTAATTCAGGGTAGCAATGTGCTCACCTTCCACGTCAGGGTGATTATGTGACCCACTTCTGGCCAATAACAGATCATTGGAAGTCTTCCAGGGGCTTACCAAAAAGATTTTTTTTTTTTGAGACAGAGTCTCGCTCTGTCACCCAGGCTGGAGGGCAGTGGTGCGATCTCAGCTCACTGCAACCTCTGCCTCCCCGGTTCAAATGATTCTCCTGCCACAGCCTCCCGAGTAGCTGGGACTACCTGCGCCCGCCACCACGCCAGGCTAATTTTTTGTATTTTTAGTAGAGACGGGGTTTCACCATGTTATACAGGATGGTCTTGATCTCCTGACCTCGTGATCTACCCGCCTAGGCCTCCCAAAGTGCTGGGATTACAGGCATGAGCCACCGTGCCCGGCCCCAAAAAGATTTTTTAAAGAGAGAGATTGAGTTGGCCTGTGTCTACAGCCCTTCATCTTTGGCACGCTGTCTCCTCCTCTCCCTTCCGTCTGAGCTCACCAGTGACGTCTGGATGTAAGGGAATAAATGACAATTTAGGCCCATGAGGACGCTCACATTTGATGGTGGAGGAGGAAGGTAAAAGGAACTCAGGTCCTTGATATATTAGGGGGAAACCTCTTACTTTCTTTTTTTTTTTTTGAGACGGAGTCTCGCTCTGTCGCCCAGGCTGGAGTGCAGTGGCCAGATCTCAGCTCACTGCAAGCTCCGCCTCCCGGGTTCACGCCATTCTCCTGCCTCAGCCTCCCGAGTAGCTGGGACTACAGGCGCCCGCCACCTCGCCCGGCTAGTTTTCTGTATTTTTTAGTAGAGACGGGGTTTCACCGTGTTAGCCAGGATGGTCTCGATCTCCTGACCTCGTGATCCGCCCGTCTCGGCCTCCCAAAGTGCTGGGATTACAGGCTTGAGCCACCGCGCCCGGCCACCTCTTACTTTCAAAAGCTTACTGCCTTGCTCATTACCACATGCCTGCTACAGTGCTTGACGCAAAGTAGAAACAGTAACTGTGGAATGAATGAAGGAACGAAAGGGAAGGGAAGGTATGCAGTCCATAGTAGCAGTGAGTATGAGCTTCCTCCAAGGCCAAGTTTCTTCATTCCTTTTAAAGGTTTAACGGTTCTGTGGATATATACATATAAATATTAGGATATGAATATCTAATATTCTCTCATCGGTCATTCATCTGATTTGAAAGCCTAAAACTTTGGTTAAAAAGGCAGGTATTATATGGACAGAGAAACATGTTAGATTAATGCTCCAATTAGCCCATCTGGTTATCTATTTACAATTTGCTTACCAGTAACTTGGAGGAATAGGGCCAGGACCCCAGACAAATGTTCATGGAGAAAAGGAAGCAAATTGGAGAGAATGGGAAAGGGATGTCAAAATATGGTCTGGAATATGATTACGTGTTCCTGTAGCAATATCTGTGTTGGCAATAAACAATGATGCTTCCTTAGTTCACACAGGACAGCTCTCTAAGAATCTCTGGGTATAACTGTAACCCTCTACATTGGAAACATTTGCCATACCAGGACAGCCACCAAAGGAGTGGTATCATTTTTTACTAACTGAAATAGAGTTTTATAAATACACTGAGAACTGCTGCAGGACGGGGATTCAGGGCTGTGACTGACGTGTTGGTAGAAATGGAAATGTTCTTTTTGCTGCAATTGTCAGTCTCAGATACCATTCATGGGAATAACAGTGAACTGTGAACTGATTGCCTGTAGCCGCTTCTCATATTGTTATAGTTAATGCACATAGCAGTGAGTGTCCTATCTCAGACTGCTATAACAAAGTGCCATAGACTGGGTAGCTTGTAAACCGCAGAAATTGATATCCCACATTGCAGGAAGCTGGAAGTCAGAGTGTCAGCATGGTCAGATTCTGGGGAAAGCCAGCTTCTTGGTCCATAGATGGCTGTGTTCTTGCTGTGTCCTCAGTTGGTGGAAAAGGGGCCAGGGCACTCCCCAGGCTCTCTATTGTAAGAGCACTAATCCATTCATGAGGGCTGCATCCTCGTGACATAATCACCTCCCAAAGACCCCACCTTCTAATACCATCATATTAGGTATTAGGTATTAGGGTGATTTCAACATATGAATTTGTTGGGGGCATAAACTTTCAATCCATAATAGTAAGTAAAAGGAGAAAAAGTAAAAAAGAATAAAATAGTATCTTCTGAGGGATGTTACTTAGTAATAATTGTTACTTTAAGAGAAGAAAGTACCAGAATTATCAAGGAGTTTATCCTTAGTTCCTAAGAAGAGAAACTGAACTCCTTTAAAACATATGTCACTGAAAATGTAGATACGTAATAGGAAACAGAATACAAAGAGAAAAGAACCAGGTGCCAAGAGTTTCCTAGTCCTTTGATGCTAAGCCTACATTTTTAAAAATTAAATGATATTAAAAATAAATAATATTTTGATCCAATGACTATCAAATACCAATAGAGTGAACAGCAGAATTTGACAGTTGACACATTATCACATTACGTGTCTACAGGAGCCAAAGTAAATAAAATATAGATTAATTGGGATTATGATTTTTTGAAAGTACTTCTGTTCAGCTTTAACAAATAAAAAAATGCTGTATTCACATAATTTTAAAAATATTGTTTCTGTTTTATTTATTTTTTAACGAGAGGAATTTCATGAATGTTCTTCATTTCCTGAATAGCTACAGCAGCTATCTCACCATGTCAAACACTGTGGCCCATGACTCAAAAAAGACACGTGGAAACATAAACCTTTTGTTAACAATTGAAGTACTGTTAGTAGGGAAAGGGGCAGGCTTAGACAAGACAAGCTAGGTATGGCATTTATCTTCTTTTTTGGAGGAAAATAAACAATTTGGATTGGTTGGAGAAAAAGATTGAAAATGTATTGAAAGACAAATGGAAGGCCAAATAAAAAATGTGATAAACACTTGTCCTCTGTATGGAAAGACAAACTTACATCTTCATAGGAAAACATGTAGCTCAAAATCCAGCCCCAGCAAGCCAAGGAAGCTGTCAAAGATTGCAGAGAAGCAACTCTCAGAAAACTCTTTCTTGTGCTTTGTCCCTGAATATGCTTGAAGGGAGTGAGTAAAAAGCCCTGGGGCCTGGGTAGCAGATGTGTGGCCACACTCTCATCACAAGACATACAAGAGAAGAAAGAGTCTTTCTGAAAGTTGATGGCAAATGATATTTATATCTTACCAGCCTAAATATGCATAGTTTATATGGGCTTCAAAGGGGGATCTCTACAGCTAGAGATAATACTGATTGATTGAGGAATTCACGATATGGCAATGGACAAATTGCCTTCATATGCACTATACTGTCTGAGGTCCAGTGTGTAAGCTTTATCTAGATGGGCACCATATTTTGAAAAGACTAATTCAGGATATGGGAAGCTTAAGATTGCCTTTATATGCACTGCAATGTCCTAGGGCCAATATAAGATTATCTGGATGAGCACAATATTTTGGAAAGAATAATTCAGGAAATATCACTGCCTAAGAAAGGCATGTTATTTTTTTAGCAGAAACTGCAGTGAAAGACAGATGATGCATACACTGCAAGCTTCTAATTCTAGCAAAGGAGTACAGGTCCCACCGTGGCCGCTCCAAGTCATCCTCAGACAAGCATGACATGCATAGCCAGCCCCTGAAGGGAGTTTCCCAGATGAATGTGCTCTGCCTTTGGGAACGTACTGTTTTCTCCAATTCCTTGAACTCTTCCCCAGGTCTATATTGGGCAAAAGGAAGGGATTCAGGATCTCCATATGCAATGCTAGGCCTCATCTCCACTTGCCTCTGCAGGGATAAACTATCTCTTCTGTAGGAGGCATGGTGCAGAAACTTAAGGAAAATAGGCGGGGCAGCAGTCCTCGGTGGGAGGGTGGCTGAAGCAGTTTACCTCTCTTCATCATCTTCCTCAAGGAGAGCCACAAGCAATAAAAAGATTAGGTCATCAGGTATTAGATTGGGCATGAATCTTAAACAATGGTACAAAGTGCAGTGGAACCATCATAATTATTAGGCTCCTCCATAAGGCACTTCCTGGTTCCTTGAGCCACAGTTGGCTAATCCCTGGTAATTGCCACCTCAGGACTTTATGTCTACTTTTATTGAAACACTTAATGAGTTGAAGTCAAACGATTTATTACATTATGTCTCTTTCGTCTCTTGTGGCCTGTTAAATGATGGGTCTTCCATGGCACAGCAGATGTCTTCTAGATCATTATTTCATCCCTAACCTATCCCCCTTGTCCCCAAACCTACACATGCCTAACATTTGTCTGGCACTTACAAGGCAGTAGTAAAACAGTCATTTGTTGACCAAATAAATTAATTACTTGCAATCTGAGCTAATACATTATTAAAGCAAAGTTTCCTGGGCGGGCACAGTGGCTCACATCTGTAATCCCTGCACTTTGGGAGGCCAAGGCAGGCAGATCACCCAAGGTTCAAGACCAATCTGGCCAACATGATGAAACCCTGTCTCTCCTAAAAACACAAAAATTAGTTGGGCGCAGTGGTGACTGCCTGTAATCTCAGCTACTTGGAAGGCTGAGGCAGGAGAATCACTTGAACCCAGGAGGCAGAGGTTGCAGTGAGCTGAGATTATGCCATTGCACTCCAGCCTGCTCAACAGAGTGAGATCTGTCTCAAAAAAAGAGAAAAGTTTCCATATAGAAAATCAAGATTGACCTAACACATTTTTGTCCCAGAAAATTGTATTAACTTCAAAGTTAGAAAATAAAGGAACTTATTTTTTCCAATATGTTATTATTTTGAGTCTAAATATTCCAATAGAATTCTAAACAAAATTCCATATTTCTGTTTGTGAAATAATTTTGTATTGAATACTTCATGCATTAGTCCATTTTCACACTGCTACAAAGATACTACCTGCGATTAGGCAATTTATAAAGAAAAGAGGTTTAATTGATTCACAGCTCTACATGGCTGGGGAAGTCTCAGGAAACTTACAATTATGGCAGAATGGGAAGCAGGTACATCTTACCTAGTGGCAGACAAGAAAGCATGAAAAGAAAGGGGAAGAGCCTCTCATAAAACCATCAGATCTCACAAGAACTCACTATCACCAGAACAGCATGTGGGAAACTGTGCGCAAGATCCAATCACATTCTTCCCTCTGCACCTGAGGATGACAGATCCCTCCCTCAACATGTGGGGAACTACAATTCGAGATGAGATTTGGGTTAGGACACAGAGCCAAACCATACCATTCTGCCCCCGGCTCCTCCCAAATCTTACGTCTTTTCACATTTCAAAACCAATCATGCCTTCCCAACAGTCCCCCAAGTCTTAACTCATTTCAGCATTAACTCAAAAGTCCACAGTTCAAAGTCTCATGAGATAGGCAAGTGCTTTCCACCTATGAGCTTGTAGAATAAAAAGCAGGTTAGTTACTTCGTAGATATAATATGGGTACAGGCATTGGGTAAATGCTCCTGTTTCAAATGGGGGAAACTGACCAAAATGAAAGGGCTGCAGGTCCCATGCAAGTCTGAAATCCACTGAAGAAATCATTAAATCTTAAAGCTCCGAAATGATCTCCTTTGACTCTATGTCTCACATACAGGTCATGCTGATGCAAGAGGGAGCTCCCACCCTGGGCTTTGCAGGGTACATGTGGAAACTGCCAAGGCTTCGGGCTTGCACTTGACCAGCTCAATGTACTACAAAATGTATATGTAACGGGAAGCCTAAACTAAGAGCAAATGCCGAATCTCAGATCCAGAATGCGATGAGTGCAGTTAGAGAGCAAGCAAAAAGCAAATAAAAATACAACATAAAAGGAAGAACCTCAAACAAGCCCAAAAAGGGAAAGAAGGGGGCCCAGGTGGGTTCTCCTCCAGGGAAGTGGGTGCCCCAGTGTTTGTCTGTCACTTGCTTGGAACTTGGGGGAATTGTTTTCAGAGTCCTTCAAAGAAATAGCCACTGCTCACCTCCACCCTCCCAAAACTAAAGTAGACTGCACCGCTGGAGACTCGGTCCTAGAGAAACATGTCAGAAAGGTGGTGGTCCTCAGAGGAGAAGGACGAATGGAAGCTCAGGGGAAGGGGCTGGGGAGACTAGGGGGCCTTGGGCTCCATGTGCCAAGCTGGGTGGGGGCGATCTGCCTGTTCTAGCGGTTTATGGAAAAGTGACACACAGAGGGAAGAATGTGATTGGATCTTGCTCATGGCAGGCCACACAGCCCCCCACACCAACTCCCTTCTGGGTGGATTTCAGAGTCTGGTGTCCTCATTACTTCCTCTAACCCCCTTTCGTTTTAGTTTTAACAACTTTGTCAACACGCTACAAGTCTGGTACAAAGGTTTCCTTTAGAACTGCCAAGGAAGAGAAACAGCCTGCCCTGCTCCCGACTCGCTGTGGTTTTGGTGGTGCTGGTTTGAACGGCAAAGCGGAGAACGACGGGGGGGAATGATGGACGGGCTTCCTGATAGCAGCAAGTCCCAGCAGAGATGCCAGAAAACGCCAAGCCTGCTATTGAAAAGCAGATGAAAGCTCATGGGTAGAGGTACCCTGCCCAAAGAGCACATGGGGCTTCTAGAATCAACAGTCCTTGGAGGCAGGTAAGAGAGTCTGCAGTGTCTCCTTCTGCTGGGCGGGCATGTGCCCGTGGGGAGGAAGGACGGGGTGGGGCAAGACGGGAGGGAGAATCCTGTTCCCTCTGCCATTGGAGAATCTTTGATGTCAATCAGCAGTTACTCCTCTAGCCTGAGTTACAAGTGCTAAATATGGTTCATTTTGCTAGACAAAAATATAGCCAAATAAAAATTCAAGTTTCTGGTAATAATACACACTCATTCGGACAAAAATACGTTGTTTTTCATTTGGGGAGATACAGCTCTATAAATTCTTTCGTTTGAAAAAACCCTATTAGTAAAACAATTATAGATAAAGCACTCAGTCTTTGATAAGGTGGTTTCAGCATTTAATTCTGAAGCCCCTCAGCAGAGATCAGAACGCCTTGTTTCTTCTGGTTTGTGTAACTCTTATTCATCCCTAGAGAATGCTAATGACTGTATTTTTATATGTCAATTTGCCTCCTGCTGAAGATTGTCTTCTAATCCTCTTTAAAAATTCTCTTGTTCTAATCAACTTCCAGAGGAATTAATTGTCTGAACAGAGGTGTTGTTTTGATTTATACAAACCACTGTGCAATATCAACAAATGCTTGTCTGATGATTTCACTTGCACAAATTTGCCTGGAAATAATGAATACCATCCACCGAAGCTTCCAAAATTGACATGTTCTGTTGTGGCATTTCCACCTGCATTTAATCTTTGTTCTGTTTTAAAGATGAGGGAAATCACTTCTTTCTATGTATCAAATATTTTAGGTACTTTAATATTTGAGAGATAGCACATTTATATCCATTTCTTTTCCTTCATTCTGTAACTAAAGTATATAGTCATTTTGAATATTAAGAAATATAGACCAGGCATGGTGGCTCACACCTGTAATTCTAGCACTTTGGGAGGCCGAGGTGGGCAGGTCACCTGAGGTCAGGGGTATGAGACCAGCCTGGCCAACATGGTGAAACCCCGTCTCTACTAAAAATACAAAAAATTAGCCAGGCATGGTGGCGGATACCTGTAATCCCAGCTACGCGGGAGGCTGAGGCAGGAGAATCGCTTGAACCTGGGAGGTGGAGGTTGCAGTGAGCCGAGATCATGCCACTGCACTCCAGCCTGGGTGACGAGAGTGAAACTCTGTCTCAAAATACATATATATAAAATAGTCTCTCTCTATATATAATTATTATAATCAAATTAAAATTAAAATTTCTTATAACTATTTTATTACATTCATGTGCTTAGTATTATGTAGGCAGGTTTTACCTTAACTTTCGGTTATCACGTCGTTTTGTTGGTGGTGGTCAGCAAATACTTATTAAGTAAATTCTATCTACAAGTTCTTTCTGGTAATCATTATAGCAAATAAGAAAAAACTGAGCACATTATTCCTATTTCTAAGAAGCTTAAAACATATTTAGGAAAATATATATATGGCGTGATAATCATAATAATGAGTATTTGTAAAGTATTGAACAATTCACCAACCTGCACCACATACCTGATCTCATATGATTCTTTGAGATTCTTCTGAACTAGAATAGGTATCACTATCTCCATTTTATAGAGGAGGAAATGAAGACTCAGCAGGTAAAATAACCTGCTCACTTAATAGTAGAGCCAAGATTGGAGCCAGTAATTGCAGTATGAGACGTCGACTACTGTTGTTTCCATTGCACCAAATAACATTTAACTCAGAAAGCACTGAAGGGTGACATGAGAGTGATTCAGACAATTTGCTGTAGTGTTTACCTGGGTGACGTTTCATCTGATGAAAGAGGTAGCATGAAGATGGAGTAAGAATTCGTCCTATGGAGGCAAGGGCAATAACATTACAGGAAATAGAATCACATAAGGAAAGGTGTGCAGGATGGAAAAGACAGGACGTACTCGGGAAAGATGAAGGGATCAAATTTGGCTGGATTATGCCATATCTTGTGCAAAATAGGGCTAAAAGGCATTTTGAAATGACAATGCATAGGGTCTTTGAAGTCAGGCAAAAACGTCTTCACTTTACTAAGTTAATAGGGAGCTTCTGGAGATTATTTGGTTGGGAAAATAATAAACTAAGATTCAGACAATAGGAAAATGACTATGACAGTAGTTTATGAATGGGTTTGAAGAAAGAATGATGTGGAGATGAGAGGAATATTGCAAAAGTCCAGGAAAAATAAGAATGAAGACCTGCATGGAAGTGTTAGTGGAAGAAAGGTAAACACAGGAATGGATAGGAGGATTATTTCGAAAGTAGAAGCAAAAAGACAAAAGGACTGCAGACGTAGCACATAGTTAACTGTTGAGAAGGAAAATAGGGATACTTGTTAAAATTTATTCTAAAATTTCAAGCTTGGGTGTGAGGAAAACAATGTTAGCATGAACAGAAATGTGGAAGTCTGTTCCACAGATATGTGGAGTAAGAAGTTGTTTGGGTGAGAAGAATGCGATTTCCATTTTGGGGATGGTGAGCTTGAGTTATTGGTAAGGTATTCATGTAAATATATAACATAAATACATAGTGGATGGAGTTCCACCCCCATGAGAGAATGCATAGTAGTAGACAGAAGAGTCAAAGGAGAGAAGAGAAAGAGAGTTAAAAGAAGTTAAAAGAACTTAGGAATTACAGAAATTTGTTGAGCCAGGCAGGAATGAAATGGAGAGATGGTCACTTCACTTGCAGGTGAGCAGTCAAAGGAAGGAAGGAATGGTCAAAGAAGTAGAACAAAAGAAGAACTAAGAAGTAGAAGAAAAAGATAAGAGCCATCAGTGCTGCAGAATTCATCTAAAAGAAAAATAATTCACTCAAAAAACATGACTGGATTTATTGCTACTAAGTAAGGAAAGAAGTTTCTGTGGCCGGGCGAGGTGGCTCATGCCTGTAATCCCAGCACTTTGGGAGGCCGAGGTGGGCAGATCACCTGAAGTCGAGAGTTCGAGACCAGCCTGACCAACATGGAGAAACCCTGTCTCTACTAAAAATACAAAATTAGCCAGACATGGTGGCGCATGTCTGTAATCCCAGCTACTCGGGAGGCTGAGGCGGGAGAATTGCTTGAACTCGGGAGACAGAGGTTGTGGTGAGCCAAGATCGCGCCATTGCCTCCAGCCTGGGCAACAAGAGTGAAATTCTGTCTCCAAAAAAAAAAAAAAAAAAAATTGGCCAGGTAGGATGGCATTTGCCTGTAATCCCAGCTACTTGGGAGGCTGAGGCAGGAGAATCACTTGAACCCGGAGGCAGAGGTTGCAGTGAGCCAAGATAGCAACATTGCACTCCAGCCTGGGTGACAGAGCAAGACTCCTTCTCAAAAAAAAAAAAAAAAAAAAGAAGTTTCTGGTAAGGATGGGGTTGGCAAACTAATTGTGTGAAACTGGAATGGGAAGGGTTGATATGCTCAAAAACTTTGAGAAAGATAAGATAGGATAAAGAAGGAGAAAAACAAGGAAAGCAACAAGATAAAGTGGTAGCTTGAGACAGAGGTACAACTAAATGAAGATGCTTTAGAATATACAGGAGAGCTGAGCAGAAAAGACAAAGGAAGGGAATATGATACCCAAGACAGAGGAGGGAAAGCCAACAGAGCCAGTAGCTGAGGGCGTAATGTAAAGATTCTGGGTGAAAAGAATGTAGAAAGAATATAGTTAGAGAGAAATTTTGATGGGGAGAGAATTTAAGGGTGCTTGTACAGAATGGCCCCAATTTTTATTTTTCCACTTCTCAACACACTCTTACACTGAACAGAGATTGTGCTATGTCACCACAATCCAATTCTACAGGTAGATTTTACCTACTCCACAGAAGCAGAATAGATTGATTAGGTATTATAAATTATCACTGAGGATCAGAAATAATTTAAAACTCTACTTGATATAATGTAATTTCTTCAACAACATATGAGCAAGCCAAACTGTAGCACAGTGCCCACCTAATAAAGAACAAAGGAGTTTATTTCTCCTTCAAGTTACAGTCTGAAGTGAGCATTCTTTGTCAGAGGTCAGTTCTACTCCACACAGTGTTTCTGGGACCCAGGGTGAGGACAGCACCTCCATCTTTAACACATGGTTTTCAGGGTTGCTCTGGGCATCATTCGTTGTCCAGGGACAAAAATCTCCTCTTAAGGAAGTTAAGCAGAAACAAACACATCCCTTCCATTTATATTTCTTTGGTGTGTCCAAGGAACAAGCGACAAGCTTCATTGCTAAGAGCTAAGAAAATGTAGTCCCTTGCTGCACAATCCCTTCCCAACTAAAGTTCTACTTCTAAGGAAGAAGAAGCAAAGAGAAATTGGTGGTGAACAACAACAACAATCATTGCCACAAATATCTTCAAAAAGAAACTTAACTGTGGTTTGTGCTCTAGAACATTCAAAATTAAATAACAGAAATGGTTTCACTTTTGAGGAAGTCTCTCGAGTTGTAAAGAAAAGCCTAGAGCAGAGAGTGAAATACAAGTTTATTTCTTACTAGCTGAGCTGTAGATAACATTCCCCCGTTTGGAAGGACAGATTAAAACCCAATAGACCATAGATGCTTATTAATTATTTACATAAGTAACACTTACTATCCGTCGCTTGTGCGATCTGAATCTTCTCCGGGTGCAATTAATTAGAAATGAGATCAAAGCTACACACTCCTTTTGATGTCCTACTTATATAACTTATTTCTGTCAGAAGAAAATAATCACAACGTCATGTGTCATGTGAATATATGCAAGTTCTGTCAAACATGGTTGTTCTGCATTTCTTAGCTTTTTCTCACGAAGGATATGCCCTGTGATGTGACATCTCGTCTATTCTCACTGCATCCTTTTATGTATACAGACTTGGTGGTCTCTCTAACTGTGTACATCTTCTAACTTATTTTTACTTCGTTGACGTCACATTTCTGGGCTTTGTATTGTTCACTTATTGTTCCTGGACCCTGAGTCCTGTCTTAGGTAAATAGCACAGTAAAGAACATGATGACACTATTTGCTAATGTGCTTAAATTGTGATCCAAATGATTATTACTTATATTCACTGCCTATATCATGTCTTGGAATGTTGATAGGAATGAGGTTACACATTTCAAAAGCTATTTACATAGATTGGATATCTGGAGAACCAGTTATTTCTAATTTAAACAGTTACCAGTTAATAACCTACCAAATGTTCTGAAAATAACCAATTGCATGTTGTCAACAAAAATGTGCTCTTTTAGTGGATGTGTATTAAATTGGTTTTTAGTCTGGCCCTGCCAGAAAATAGATATATCATTTCAGTCAAGTCTCTTACGCTTTCTGGATTCCTGGCACACCCACACTGGTCAAATGGAAATGGTATCTTCTCAACCTACCTTATCAAGTCATTAGAAATTTTAAAAATAAAAAATAAAACTACATTAAAAGGCCAAATCAGAAGCATAATTATTTTAATTCCTCAAAATGATTTCAATTTCCTGATAGATCCAAACAGTGACAAGAATTAACAGAAGAGTTAACAGCAAGCGATCACACCAGTAATCACTAAAACAAGTACTCTAAGGACTAAGAAAATCCTATTAAAGCCATTTTCCCCTTTAAGGCAGAAAAAAAAATATCAATATTAGTAAGAAAAAAGGTTTAATTGGAAAAAGATAAATTTTCCTAAAACTATTACTAATTTTATTTTGGCCCTTTTTCATTAAAAATCCAATGAGATTTTTATGTCTTCATTAAATCAATTAAGAAAATGGCTTTAAAGTCGTCCTCTAATCTCAGAAGAGAATCTAAGGATAGCATTAGTTGATTGTGTTAGGTACATGTGGGTTGCTGTAAAAAGAAACCCTAAACGCAGTTGATTAAATAAGATAGAGGCTTATTTCTCACAGACATAACAGTCCAGAAGATGGGCACAGCCCACTCCGGCAAGACAGTTGAGCTTATGAACTCATTCAGAGACTCATGTTTCTTCCATCTCACTCTACCATTTCTTAGAGCAACAATTCTCAAACTTTTTGGTCTCAGAATGAATTTATACTTTAAAACACTACTGAGGACTCCAAAGAGCTTTTGTTTGTATGTGTTATATCTACCAGTATTCATCCAGTCAAAACGAAAACTAAAGCATTTATTTGACTCTTTAAAATACAACATTATACTCAGTTCCTATTTCTGTTGTAAGTAATTACCACAACCTTGGGGGCTCAAAGCAACACAACATGATTTGCGTAGAGCTCTGGAGGTCAGATCTCTAAAGTCGAGGCATCAGCAGGGTTGAATTCCTTCTGGAGGCTGCAGGGGAGAGTCAGTTTCCTTGCCTTTCTCAGCTTCCAGAAGCTTCCTGTATTACTTGGATTATGACCTCTTCAATCTTCAAAGGACATCCCTATCCCTCAGTCTACAGCTCTTTCTTACTTCCTCCCCCTTTTTTTTCTTTTTGCTTCTGACATTCCTGTCTCCTTCTTTTAAAGATCATGGTGATTACATTGTGGCCACTTGCATAAACCAGAATATCTTCTCCCTCAAGATCCTTAACTTTATGCATCTACAAAATCCCTTTGCCATATGAAATAACATATTTACAGTTTCCAGTGGTGAGGAAGAGGATGTCTTCGGGGAGGCTGTTGTTCAGCTTACTACAAACATTAATTCAGCCATTAATGTTAACATGAATAAAACAGATGTTTCTGAAAAAAACTATATTTTCCAAAGCACAGACTATAGTAAGAAGAGTGACACTGTTTTATAGTTTGCAAATGTCTTCCATGACTGGATTAATAAAAGACAGCTGAATTCTCATACTTACTTCTGTATTCAGTCCATCCTGATGTGTTATTGTGGTTAATTATATGAAAAAAACTATTTTCCTACAGTCACATATCTGCAAAACGGAGAAGCATTTTAGAAGACTTCTCAGATAACGTAGATATGCTTATTTAACACCACACCAAAACTTAACAAGAGGTAGGTTTTTAAAGGTTGGTTGCAATGTATTATCTGAAACCATGTTCACGAACTTCTCATACTCTGTCACAGGAAAATTGGTTTATGTTGCAGCTTGAATGTGTCTTTTCCCCATGAATTGCGCATACCTTTGGAATTTAGAAAATTATACAATGTTTTAAAAATTCATTAATAGCAACACCAATCACATCAGAAAAGTCTTTAAATGCAGCATTGGGAAGCTATCAAGCTCATAGCAGCCGATACAGGTTTTCCAGTTCTCATTTCCTTTTGATAGAGCTTGAAGTCTATCTCTGGCAACAAACACCATCAGTTATTTTCCTTGAAGCAACAGGCTCCATCGCTCATTTCCAAGGAAATGTCTGCCAAGTCCCCAGGTCTGAATAACCAGGATTTGTCTGTCAGTTGTTTTTGCGAGTAAAATGGTGTTACAAAAAAAAAAAAAGAAAAAGAATGGTTCAGTTCTCAGCTGGAGGAGTTGCACAAGCACTTCTCTTCCAAACAATCCTTCTGCTTCATATGCACAACGGTTTTCTGCACACTCCTTATATGTTTACACACACTACTTAAAGCCAGGTACTCTTCATAATATCAATTATTGTTACAGCTTCTTCAAGGATATTTCTAAGTGCAACTGGCACTTTTCTTCCGTGGGTGTACGGCAGTGAAGAATTCAGGGACTACTTGGTGTCACCGCCTTGATTCAAGGAATCACCATTGCCACCATCAGTGCAAAGGTCAACTCAGTGAAAAAGGCCAACATCTTAGTGCAATTATTGAAATGGCTCTGACAATTCAGACCCACTGAAACTGTCCCAGGGGTCCCTAGGGATCCAGGGATGGCAAATTGAGAACTGCTGCCTTAGGGCATTCTCTTTGCCTACCTCATTGAATCTGTGCCACATCCATGATCCAGCTTTCAGGAAGAAAAAAAGACCAGAATTGGAGGGCAAGCAGTTTCCTTCCGGACAAGGGATAGAGCAGTTTCGCCCATTACTTCCACTCACATCCCAAGAGTAAGAACACAGTCATGTGATCAAACCTGGCTGGGGGCTGATGGGAAATGGGGCCCCAGTGAGGCCAGGCTGCCCTTTGGCTAAGGTGGACTACTGTTAACAAAAGGGAGAACAAATTTTGCAGGACCAAGAAATGTTCTGTGGCATTAATCCCATCCAATAACATCAGCTAAGTTTCTATATAATCACCTTCTTACATATTAACTTTAGCACATGTATAGCTTTCAAAGGACCATAAGCTGGCTATGTAATTCATTTTAGGAGTTGAGTCCTGCTGAGAAACAGCCATGAAAATGCTGCAAATACAAGATTGCAAAAAGTAATATTCCTGAAGTGGGGCCACTTAACACTGGGACTCGCTCTGGGCAGTGGTTCTATGGGGAGTGGGGAGGAGAGAATGAGGGCAGCAGATCATATTTTTCTGTAGATGGAACCAGATTAAAATAAAAATCTGGATAATTTTAAAGAAAAAACAGGCTGGGTGCAGTGGCTCACACCTGTAATCCCAGCACTTTGGGAGGCCAAGGTGGGAGGATCACTTGAGCTCAGGAATTCGAGACCAGCCTGGGCAACATAATGAGACCCCTATCTCATTTTTAAAAAATTCTTTTTTAGTTAGCCAGGCATAGTGATGCATGCCTGCTGTCCCAGCTACTCGGGAAGGCTGAGGTGGGAGGATCCCTTCAGCCTGGGAGGTTGAGGCCGCAGTGAGCTGTGACTGTGCCACTTGCCCTCTAGGATGGGCGACAGAGCAAGACCCTGTATCAAAAGAGAAAAGAAAATCTCAATATATTTCTATCTTGTCACCTCCCCTCATTCAAGATAAGAGCCTTCACAGTAGTGGAAGGAGCATGGGCCTTTACACAAGACAACATCAAAGTTTTTTCTCAGATGCCACATTTGTAAATGGGAATAGATAAGATCCAACTAATAAGTAAGATCTAACGGATCCAGTGGCATGACCTGTGTGGTGCCGTCACCACAGGCTACTTAGCGAAAACATCAGCAAAACGCGTGCGGATCGCCAGGCAAAGTGATTTTTCTGGTTAGGAACTAAAGCTAAAGTGATTGAATGGTCTCTGGTTTTCTAGTTCTAACACTACCATTTAATGATTCAAGTCTATACACAAAAAAAGTTGGCCTCTCAAATATCCCTAAACCATTAGGCGAACAACAGGAGGCTTCCCAAGGCCAAAATTTTCTGTACCACAGGGATGACCACATCCCTGATCTGTGGAATCTTATGCATTATAGATATGTTTTGTTTTGAGGCAGAGTCTTGCTCTGTTGCCCAGGCTGGAGTGCAACGGCATGATCTCGGCTCACTGCAACCTCCGCCTCCAGGGTTCAAGCAATTCTCCTGCCTCAGCCTCCTGAGTAGCTGCGATTACAGGTGCCCACCACCCTAATGGCTAATTTTTGTATTTTTAGTAGAGACAGGGTTTCACCATGTTGGTCAGGCTGGTCTCAAATTCCTGACCTCAGGTGATCTGTCAGCCTCGGCCTCCCAAAGTGCTGGGATTACAGGCGTGAGCCACCACACCCAGTTGCATTGTAGATATGTTTTAAGAGCCTCTGTCCATCTAGGTAAATAACTCTAAGATCGTGTCAGCCAACCCACCCTGCCACGTCTCCCCACAGGGTAGCGGGTAAGAATCAAGGCCGTAGCTGGGTGAGAAAGGACCAGAGAAGCTGCTCCCTGACATGGTCTGGTCTCTGGGATGGTAAATGCTAGTGTTCCCAGTCACTGATTTATCAAGGGTCTTCCTGCTCTTTCACTTCTGCCGCTGGAGAGGTGTCCTGGGGCAGCCTTCCTTAATAGCTCCTCAACTTCCCAGGCAGGCCCTTTGCCTTTTGTCCCTGTTAACAGAGGAAGTATCTACCACCTGTTCAATAATTGCCAAATGCTGGGAACCTTGGGGACAAAGACGAATTTCTTCTAGATTACGTGGTGAGTCTCTGGATTCATGAGCGAGAGGCTGAGCACTTTGATTATGTAAGAGCAATGACTTTTCATGAACTTAGGTGCAGGGGTTGAAGGCCATTTCCTATTAGGCTTCTGGCCAGTCAGGGCAGAGTGCAGGGCATACAGAGAGCGCTGCCATTCAACTGTCTGCAGAGAGGACAGGACGCAGGCCGCAAGCACACCCTAGCACATTACGAGGAAGACAAAGGGCTAACCACACCACAGGGCTGCAAAAAGCAAACATGGTTAACCCAGTTCAGCCCTGACAGTCTCCAAGATGAATAAACAGCCTATGGTGTTCCCTCAATCATGTAGTGATTCATACTAATCATTAATACCAGGAAAAACTACTGCTTCTGGTATATTACATTTTTTAAAATATCTGCATCAGCTACATAAACGGTAGCTCAAAAACATGTTCTCTTTCTAAAAGGAAAAGAACTTAAATTTATAAGAGAGTAGGAAATGGCCCTCTCTCCTGCTCACACAGGGCGAGATGGAATGGAACATCAACTACATAAAAACACCAAAATTCGCAGCTCCTTTTTGCAGCCCCCATCCTGGATGCCTCAGGCCCATCTGTCTGCATGATTGCAGATTTGAGGCAGAGCCATGGCCAGATCAGCCACATCCACATTCACCGGCCACACCCGCATTCACCAGCCACACCCACATTCACCGGCCACACCCACATTCACCAGCCACATCGGCTTGCAGAAAGTTGGCAGATACAATGACTACCACCAGCCACTGCTAAGAACCCCTCAGGAATCCAAATGTGCTGGCAACTGGGCACACTCAGGGTTGCTAAAGCCCTAGGCAACAACAGGACATCAAACACGTACAGCTTTATTCACTGAGCCTTTTCCCCCTTTCTTAAAAATGTTGTAGTATGCCAACAATAACCAAAGGATAGCTTATTATAGTCTAAGCCACTTGCACAATAATAATATCTATTCATTATTCTGTAACTCAGTAAATAAACACAGATTGTAAAAGCAAAATTTATAAGCAGAGAAATGGAAAGTCAGAGCACATTAGAAAACATAAATAATTTACAAGCGATTACTACTTATAATTTTTTTTCTGCTAAGTTTTGAGGGAGAGCCATTTCATAATAATTATGGACTTCAAGGTTCATTTCTCCTTTTCCAATAGCACCCTTTCTTTTACTGTATTAAGAGAATACATCTAGGCTGTTCTAAAATGCTGCAAGTAGCATGGTGGATCAAACCCATAATCCCAGCACTTTGGGAAACCGAGACAAGAGAATTTGTTTGAACTTAGTTCTAGACCAGGCTGGGCAACATAGTGAGACCCTGTATCTACCAAAAAAAAAAAAAAAAGCCAGACATGAGCTGTGATTGCACCACTGCTCTCCAGCCTGGACGACAGAGCAAGACCCTGTCTCAAAATAAAAAAACAAAAAAATACTGTGACAAAATGAAAGACCCTCTCTCTCTGCCTGGACTGAAAGTTTTTAAACATTTTTGTTTTTACCATTACTTGTTTTAAAAAGAACACTCATTCAAATAATACACTAAAGACAAGATTCAAAAACAATTCAGAACCTACCAAACATTGATTTGTAGCCATTACCTTTGGATTTTTTTCCCCCTGAACAATTATATTCTCTGGAAATGAGAATCTAACAATTCATTTCCATTCTCCTTCTTGCAGGTGTTCATTTTTCTAATTATGGATCAAAATGCTTATTTTGTTCAGCCCATCAACATCAAATTTATCAGTACTCAGAAACTTATTGTTTACAAATCACACAGAGAGAGTGGGGAAAGCATTTCATTTTGACCATACCTGAAATGGAAATCACATTGTTTGTTTGTTTGTTTGTTTACGTTTTGAGATGGAGTCTTGCTCTGTCACCCAGGCTGGAGTGCAATGGTGCAATCTCAGCTCACTACAAACTCCGCCTCCCAAGTTCAAGTGATTCTCCTGCCTCAGCCTCCCAAGTAGCTGGGATTACAGGTGCCTGACATCACACCCAGTTGATTTTTGTATTTTTAGTAGAGATGGGGTTTCACCATGTTGGCCAGGCCAGTCTCAAACTCCTGACCTCAAGTGATCTGCCCGACTTGGCCTCCCAAAGTGCTGGGATTACAGGCATGAGCCACCACACCTGGCTGAAATCACGCAGTTTAAATGAAATTTTAATCAAGATTAGTGATTAAGTCAATATGCAATTATTTCGGATTTCAAAACTTTCCTTTTGAAACACATTATAATCTGTAACTACCCTATGAAAATTTGTGACATCGTTGAAATAATTAGATATCTTGCTTCCTATAAGCAGGCTGGGAGTCAAGTGGCTCCATGCCATTATTTTTTATACTTTATTTTCCAGTTTCCCAGACTGTTTATAGGAGGTTCCACAACATCCAGGTCCGTAGACCCTTCTACTGCTACACTCCTACTTGAAACATAGTGAGCACCCAATTCGTGCAGGTCATTACTATTATTAAAATAGTTATTAAGATTAGAACACTAACCCTATTTCATTTCTCCACGACCCAATGCTAGAAAGTTTGCTAAAGTCAAAATTTAGGCTAGCCTGTCAGTGGGTGCTACCAAGACTAGCTCTTTGTACCATATCTTATTCTTATTAAAGTAGACCTTGTAATATTTTTAATGCCCTAAACCTAAACGGTGGGAGTCTCACGTTCACCTGCAAGTAGAAGTTCGGCCTTCGCAAACGTTGCAGATGTCAGGGAACAATCCAAAAGGGCATACGTTAATAATCCACTGTGATCTTCGGGTTCTAGGTGACATTTGCTAGCCCTCTGTTTGATGGCGTGTCTCCAAGTGTCGCTCAGTCCGTAAAAAACAAAATTTACCTCCCTTTCCTTTCCAAGCTCTAGAACATATGACTCCTCTTGTTTTATATTCTCTATCTGATGATAAATATTACCCCAGGATAATATTTGTCTCTCAGGCAGAATACATCAAATATTTTTAATCTCTTTCTTTGACGTACTCTATATACGTCATGAATAATTAAATAATGATTCACAATTGGCCAGTTTTTCTTCTTCTTCTTCTTTTCTTTTTTTTTTTTTTTACTTTGCAGACTTCAAAGGACTTTTGGACAGGTAGAAGGTGAGGCTGGTGATAAAGAGCAATCAAAACTATCACTCAATATATGTTTTTGCTAAGGAGAAATTCATTCTTTAGCAATGATGAGAGGAAGCCAAATCTTCAGCTTCAAAGTTCAAAAGTTTTGTTTTTTTTTTTTTTTTGAGACGGAGTCTCGCTCTGTCACCTGGGCTGGAGTGCAGTGGCCGGATCTCAGCTCACTGCAAGCTCCGCCTCCCGGGTTTACGCCATTCTCCTGCCTCAGCCTCCCAAGTAACTGGGACTACAGGCGCCCGCCATCTCGCCCGGCTAGTTTTTTTTTGTATTTTTTAGTAGAGACGGGGTTTCACCGTGTTCGCCAGGATGGTCTCGATCTTCTGACCTCGTGATCCGCCCGTCTCGGCCTCCCAAAGTGCTGGGATTACAGGCTTGAGCCACCGCGCCCGGCCCAAAGTTCAAAAGTTTTTAACAAATCCTTGTTCGCTTCAACCCGTAATTCTGAATTGCACCTGTATCACATCATCTGAGTCAAAGTCTGTGTGCCATCACCTAAATCCATACGCCTCACTAACCAAGGCTGAATTCTCCTACTGAGCAAAGTTGTGCAAGTGGAGACCAGATTAGCCAAGGTCAAAACACATAGCTTTTATAGCAGCAGTCCCGCTTTCAAATGCATGAGGAAATGCAGGCTGTTCAGTTTATGATAAAATCTGTAGTTCATGCTCTTCACTAAATATTTTGTTTAATGGGTTAGCTCTTAATAGCAAAAAGCTAAGTGAAAACAATCATTAGAACAAGTCCTCAGCACATCAATTCACTTCTTATTTTAGAAATTAAGGTTGGGCATTATAGCTCATGCCTGTAATCCCAGTACTTTGGGAGGCCTATGTGGACGAATTGCTTGAGCCCAGGAGTTCAAGACCAGCCTGGGCAACGTGGTCAAACTCTGTCTCTACAAAAAACACAAAAATTGGCTGTGCATGGTGGCATGTGCCTGTAGTTCCAGCTACTTGGGTGGCTGAGGTGGGAGGATCACTTGAGCCCGAGAGGTCAACGCTGCAGTGAGCTGTGACTGTACCACTGCACTCCAGCCTGGGTGACAGAGTGAGAATCCAACTCAAAAAAATAAAAAATGTAAAAAGAAGTGTTAAGTGAACTGCTAAATTGAATCAATCAAGGTGGATACTAAAACAAAGTATAGTTCAGAAATGTGTTGCCAATACTCATTTAGTATTAATTATGACATATTTGGCCTTCAATGGTTCATGCTCAGTATTTATTTCATGAGACTTTTAGATCTAATTTAATTTTTCTTGTTTTCTTGCTTTAATCCATTGTTCTTAATAAAGGAAGTGTTCAGCTCCCATGAATAGGATTAAATCGACTCTGGCAAATCCATGCTGGCCTCAGGCCCCTGGGTCAAACTTTGGTAGGGATCCCTATGAGGACTGACATTGGCATTTGGTTGCCTGGCAACTGTTCTTGGACTCAGGCAAAGACGCAACACATAATCTGGCACCCTCTTAGGCAAGTTTAAGACTGGCACAGGCTTCAGTGCATATCTCTTATGAGTAGACTATTAGTACCTTCCCTCTGGGATTGTCATGCAGATGAAATGTCATGCGGATTAAATAAATTCATCCATATAAAATGCTTCGCACAATGCCTGCTCTCTGGAAAGCCTTCAACACTATTAGCTTTTATTTGGTTAGTGTTGTTGTTATTGCCTCAACCCATGAAAGGACAATTAGAGAAACAAATCTCTATCTCTGTCACTTGCTGAATCTGAGGCCCTGCAAGGCATGGGTATACTCAAGGGGAATGCACTGGAATATGACAATATTTTACAATCAGTTTCAGGTGGAGATCTCAAAGAAAGCCTTTTCTTATAACACACATATATGATTAATAGTATACATTGAATGTATGAATAAAGGTAGCACATATGGAGGTCACTGTGCCAGATTCAGAACAAACTTTTCTCTACAACCAAGAAAATATATTTCAGTGCTTGCATTGTTTTAGTTCTGGATGAGTGCGTGGCCAAAGTTGATAGAAGTTGTCGAGAAGGGAAGACGGGGAGAAAGAAACACCAGATGTATAATACAGGGAAGGCGCTCACATCGTTCGCAGTGGTGCCTTTTGGAATGATGATAGGACAAATCTGGGTATGTCACATTCCAGCACCATGCATTCTGCATATTCAAAAAAAATCAATCCTAAGTTTTCATTCAATTCCATTGTCTTATCAAAACAATTCAGTTCATCCAACCATGCATCCCAGTGTTTAGTAAATCTGTATTTAGTCACTTCATTAGTCAGAAGATCCCATTTTCCCACCCCTATTCCCCTCCAGTCCAGTATAAAATGCTTTTCCATACCAGCTTGCTAGCGCTTCACATGCCAGCAACAAATGGTAAAATCCTCCATTTCACAATTCTAACCTCATGCACAACAGTTGAGTACCTCGGCTTCCCTTTGACTTTAAAATTCAAACTGGGTTATACACCGCTGGATTCAGCACGCACCCAGGAGCCAGCATTTAACAGCAGTGGTGAACACAGACACACAGGCTGAAGGGTGGTGGAATGGGGATTGTGTGCCCTGCAGTAGGTAACGGGTAAATAAAATAACAATAATAAAGAGTAGAGACCCAGAGACAAGTTTGTAGCCTTCAAAATTGTTCAAACATCAGACCTGGACAGGAGTGTTTGTTGAATAGGAGTGAGAAGGTGGCTGAGGCTTAAAACTAGACGACCATTATTTTTTATAAGGCTTCGATTTTTATAGAATCTAGAGAGTTTTATTTAGTAGTCTACATTCTAGGGACAAAATGGATTGAAGAGGCACCAGTGTCATGAACTCCCCATGAGGAGAGTTGTTGGTAATCTTGTTGAGAGCAGATCTTGTTGGTAATCAGTCCACAAGAATCGACAGCAACGGATTCTGAGCTCCCTTCCTTAAACTAGGCCCTCTGAGCTAAGCCCACAGCCCCCTCGGTGGGTGACTAAGGGAAAGCGAGGAAGTGATTCTCTCTCTGTCCTAGCCAAGTATACGCCCAGGGTTGGAGAGGACTGCTAGGACTTGCTGCAGCTTGTTCTAGAATCAGTTAGTAAGAATAAAAGATTTACCGAAATGTCTTTTTTCCCCCTTCACTCCACTAAATTCCTTATTAACTACAGCAATCTGCACGTAGCCACCCACAAACACTGGAAGCGTTTGGCAGATAGGCTAGCTTTCGTCTGTATGCCGTGAGGAGGTTCTTTCTGTCGATGTTTTGAAGTCCCCATTAATATCAATGCAATGCTCAATAAATATTTCCGTATTTGTCTCAATATCTTTGGACTTTTCTTCATAGCTAGTTTTTTTTTTACTCCCATAAAAATTTAATATCAGTGTGTTGGGCAAGGAATGGAGCTATGTATAAATAAGTGAAATGCAAACCATAGTTGTTTGTATGTCATTTCCTTCTAAAAAGAAAATAAAAATAAATGATATACATCTAAAACATCCTTACGGTTTAGAAGAGGATCCTCCCAGCTACAGAATCACAGATGACGCGGAGCTGAAATGAATGCCTCTGTGGGCGAGTCCCATCAGGGAGGATGAAAAGCAAGCGGCCCGGAAGGGTCCGAGGGCCGAGTGCAGGCTCACGGGACACAGCCTGCACCAATGATGAACGAACTGAATCAGCGTCAGGAGGCGCCAGTTAAACTCAAATGTTTCAGCTCAACAAGACCTGCGAGGTGGTTCCTATTTCTCCAGTTTTACGTGTGAGTAAACCTGGGCTCAGGAGAAGGGATGCACCTGAAGTCACATGGCTAACAAGTACCCTACTGGAGGAAAGATCTGAACTTGAGTCATGCCCATTCCCCCGATATGGTTTGGCTGTGTCCCCACTCACATCTCAACTTGAATCGTGTCCCCCAGAATTCCCACGTGTTGTGGGAGGGACCCGCAGGCGGAGGTAGTTGAATCAAGGGGGCGGGTCTTTCCGTGCTGTTCTCGCGAGAGTCAATAAGTCTCACGAGATCTGATGGGTTTATCAGGAGCTTCTATTTCTGCTTCCTCTTCATTTTCTCTTGACGCTGTCGTGTAAGAAATGTCTTCCGCCTCCCACCATGATTCTGAGGCCTCCCCAGCCGTGTGGAACCGTAAGTCCAATTAAACCTCTTTGTCTTCCCAGTCTCTGGTATGTCTTTAGCAGCATGAAACACTAATACACCCCCACACCACGGTGCCGAAGGAGGGATACAGCTGCTCTAGTGATTAAATTCAACTGACTTGAGGTTGCAGCTATTCCATTCATATATTCAGCATCCCATTCTTGATGATGTCCCTCAAGCTTACTAAACTTGCACGTGGATGGAGAAGAAAGGTTTCTTTTGAAAGACTGTTGTAAATAAAAGAGTCTGCAGTGCTTGTCTTGTTTGTTGACTGACTATAAAATAGATCCTTGCTGATTTGTACATTTGATTTGTCACGGTGCAGTAACAGTATGAAAGTAGGATTAAGGCCGGGCACAGTGGGGCTCACCCCTGTAATCCTAGCACTTTGGGAAGCCGAGGCAGGTGGATCACTTGAGGTCAGGAGTTCGAGACCAGCCTGACCAACATGGTGAAACTCCATCTCTACTAAAAATACAAAAATTAGCCGGGCGTAGTGGCACGTGCCTGTAGTCCCAGCTACTAAGGAGGCTGAGCCAGGAGAATCGCTTGAACCCGGGAGGCAAAGGTTGCAGTGAGCCAAGATCATGCCGCTGTGCAGCAGACAGGGTAACAGAATAAGACTCCGTCTCAAAAAAAAAAAAAAAAAAAAAAAAAAAAGTAGGATTATTTTGTGTTTTTCCGCACTATTGTCTAATTGTCTTTGTTCCCCTTCCTAAGTGTTCTTTTCAAATCGCACCAGGACAGGGTTAGGATCACGATAATAAGCCAACCTCAGGAATGTCTCCCATGACACATGAATTAAGTCAGCTGTGGCTTTTTAACACTCTTCTCCCAGTGGCTCCAGGTGCAGAGCTGGGCAGGCAGGAAGGGTCCCAAAGGACCATGAGGCAGTGCAACTCCTAGCCATGCCCTGAGCTTTAAGAGCCTGAGTGCCTGGATTGGAGAATTCCAACCTCGGCATTGCAGCCTTTTTTTTTTTTTTTTTTTTTTTTTTAAATAGTATGCCCATCTGTTGGCCTCATGAGCAAGCAGCTGCACAAGGGCCTGAGTATCAACATTCTTAATGTCAGGGGGTTGTGAAATTTTGCATTTGTGACAAGAAGTCTTCAGGGCCGTAATTAACAGAGTAGGGGAATTTCAACTCAAATCCTATAACTTCTTTAAAACTATGCCCATCTGCTGGCCTCATGTCCTCAACAGAGCTTGAATCCTGAAAGCGGCAGGAAAGGAAAATTACAAAATGTAATTGTTATTTCAATAAGTTTTACAGAGAGGAGGGGATGCGGTGGTGAAGTGGTGAGGAAAGAGGGATGGGCATGTTTGTAATTTACAAAGGAAGTAAGGGGAACTGTTATAATTGGATTTCAATTCTGCTTTTCAAAATGTTCTCAGTAGGGCCAGGCACATTGACTCACAACTGTAATCCCAGGACTTTGGGAGGCCAAGGCTGGAGGATTGCTTGAGGCCAGGAATGTAAGACCAGCCCGGGCAACAGAGTGAGACTCTTCTCTACAAAAAAAAAAAAAAAAAAAAAATTCTCAGTAGAAATTGGGCTGTAGGTTTGGAGAGTCCTGGATTAATGTCTTATAGTTAGCAAAGCTCATGCTCTTTGTGCTTCCCTTCTCCCCCTTGACCCCACTCCTTTCCAGCCTACCCCAAAATTTGAAAAGCAGCTTTATTTCCTTATGTAATATAGTAATGTGAGTAAACCTCACACTGATACTTTTTGTGGCCAAAGTGGGAGAAAGTTCCAGTAAAATGTTATAAGTATCCAGTCATGTTACTTGGGTATCCTTCCAGTCTTTTTTTCTGTGTCTGTATATACATCTAATTTTCCCCCAAAATTGAGATCACATCAGCATCATTTATCGAGCAACTATGGCTGGGATTAAGGATATAAAGATGAATAGGGCATAATCTCTGCCCTGAGACAAACCACGTAACAGTTAAACAGATCATTCACCCCAGGGTGATAATGCTTCCTCAAGGAAGGCCCAAAGTGCCACAAATGAGAGCCCTCCTGGACCCAGGATAAACAAGGCAGACAAAGCTTCCCGGAAGAGGTGTTACCTACATGGAAGGATGAGGAGTTGATTAGATGACAAAGGGTGAAGAGGGTGTTCCGGGTCAGAGGAGCAGGTCGATGTTAACAGCATATTAATAACTGTTCAGAATTGCTGGAGCATGCACTCTCCACAATAGCAAAGACTTGGAACCAACCCAAATGCCCATCAATGATAGACTGGATAAAGAAAATGTGCCACATATATACCATGGAATACTATGCAGCCATAAAAAAAGATGAGTTCATATCATTTGTAGGGACATGGATGAAGCTAGAAACCATCATCCTCAGCAGACTAACACAGAAATAGAAAACCAAACACCACATGTTCTCATAAGTGGGAGTTGAATAATAAGAACACATGGACACAGGGAGGGGAACATCACACACTGGGCCCTGTCGGAGGGTGGGGGGTTGAGGGAGGGATAGCATTAGGAGAAATACCTAATGTAGATGATGGGTTGATGGGTGCAGCAAACCACCATGGCACATGTGTACCTGTGTAACAAAGCTGTGCATTCTGTACATGTATCCCAGAACTTAAAGTATAGTTAAAAAAAAAAAAAAAAGGATTGCTGGAGCCTGAAATGCCAGTGTGGAGGCCCCTCCACTGAGCAGAGGCCAGGTTGTGGAGGACCTAGACAGGTGTGCCAAGGAGTGTAGATTTTATCCCTTGGAAAATAGAAGCATTTCAATATGGTGTTAAATTGCCATTTTGATAGTTGCCATTTTGGTGGAACCATGTGAGGTTTGGATTTGAGACAGGAGACACTACTCTGGAAGACCAGTCAGGAGGCTAGAATTAGTCCAGGGAGCAGAAAGCAAGGAAGAGGGAAAGAAATCCGGACTATTGGTGGTTAAGTTCACTGGACTTTGTGACTATTACATGCATGTAGGAGTTGCAGGAGAAAGAGTTATCCAGATTACCACCAAGGATGAGGTAATAATTATCTAATTCAGTTAGACAAGACAGGAAGTGAAGCTTGCCCTATGGCAGTGGAGGGAGACCAAAGCTGAGTTCAGTTCTCTGCATGTTGCGTGTAAGGTAAACATATATACAGGATCAGTAGATCTGCAGCTTCAGTTCAGACAGGGGTTGAGGGATAGAGATATAAGGACAGAATTTATCTGCATGCAGGTAAAAACCATGAGAGTGGATGGATTGAACTAAGGAGCGTGTACAGAGAGATGAGCTGCAATCTATGAGCCCTAGGCTTCATGCTTCAGAGGCTCCTGGGGTGTCAAGCTTTGTGGTCAGTAGGTTGAAGAGTCTCACCAAACACCTGTGTAGTCATAAATCGAGATGTACCCACACTCCAAGTACAAGAGATAATTTATGAGTCAACCTTTCCTAAAAGGTTATTCCCAGTATGTTGACTGACTACATGAATCATTCATTTATTTAACAAATCTTTACTAAACTCTGTAAAGCAGGCAACATTCAAGACCCTGTGGGTGATGGTAGGAAAGTAACGGATGTTGCAATGTGGAAATATTGCTGCACCAGAGGGTGTATCACAGTGGTTCTCAACGAGGGTGATTTTACTTCCTAGGAGACATTTGAAAATATCTGGTGACATTTTTTGGTTGTCATAACTGAGGGGGAAGTGAAAATGGCAACTAGTGGGTAGAAGCCAGAGAGATTGGTAAACATCCTACATCAGGAGAACAGCCCCCGACAGCGAAGAATTATTGCTCCCCAAAATGTCAGTAGCACCACGTTTAAGAAATGCCGGGATCTAGTCAAGATTAGGGGCTCCCTGCCAGTTTCCCCACCCCTCCGTGGCCTCTTCCTAGGTTCTGCCCCTCCCACTTTCTCCATACAAGCCACTGAAGTGTTCATGTATGCCCCAAAGTGAGCCTGCACTACTTTGTTCAGCTTTATGGCCAGTGTCTATTCTGATTGGTTGGTGCCTGAGCCTTATCAGTTGTTAAATGTCTTAAATATTTTATAAATATTCCTTTAAGAAAGATAAAACCTTCTACGTGGCCAGAAAAATGAAGCTTTGATACACCTAGCTCTTTGTGAGGAGTTGGGAAAATATAAATTAGTGGTACATGATAGTACAAAAGAAAGAAAATAACATAATTATTGCCAACATAAAGGAAAATCTGGAAAAACTCTGAGAAATGTAAAAGGCAATGACCCGGACTCAGCTAGTTTATTCAAAAGTATATTAAAGTTAAAAATTTAAATAATACTCAAAAAGATATTTGCAGTGTAGCAGGTGATAATAGGAAAGAAACTTTCCCTAAACAGTTGTTGAGCCAGCAATTTTCCATCCTTACACTTTTATATCAGGTTTATTAAATGTGAGGTACTAATACTATTTGGATACATTGTACAACATTTTAAAAGCTTTAGCATAAACACTCTTAAAAAGAAAATACCCCAAAGAAATTGCATAGCAAAGGAAGTCTGTTTTGAATATGTTGTTTCTTTCAGAACATCTTCACATATTGACATGGTTAGTTACTAAAGATAAACATAAAATATTAATCAGTCACCTACAGTGTCGCTCTCTATTTGATGCTACCGAGAACTGGACAACTGAATTATGCTTATTAAAATGCACTGTGAATGAGAAAAACAGTTTGGTAAAGGCTTATCATTTTCCTGGTCATACAACTTAAAACAGGGTGGCATGCCTTTTAACAGCCCTCAAAGTTCTCCATTTCATCACAGCATTTAGACCTAAATAGGCAGTATCTGTGTAAAAGAAGTTTTCCCCAAAAAATACCTTTTTAGCCAACAACCCAGACTCCTCAAAAAATGTGCAAATGACAGCTGCCTCCAAAGTACACTTTTCTTTTGTTACTTGTAAAAGCAACTATTCTTTTTAGCCAGAAGATACTATTGAAGAAACAAAAAGGAAAACAAAAACAGAACAAGTTGTTTGTCTCCACATAAAATTTAAGTCAATGTTTACATCTAAGTGTCTTTCAATAATTTATATAAAAAAAAGTTCCAGTTTTTCTGTACAAAAAGAAAAACATAACATATACAAATCCAATGAGATATAATCAAAGTGCTTTTAAAAGTATAAAGTAGGCCGGGCACGGTGATTCACGCCTGTAATCCTTGCACTTTGGGAGGCCAAGGCAGGTGGATCACTTGAGGTCAGGAGTTGGAGACCAGCCTGGCCAGCATGATGAAACCCTATCTCTACTGAAAATACAAAAATTAGCTGGACATGGTGGTGGGCACCTATAATCCCAGCTACTCGGGAGGCTGAGGCAGGAGAATATCATGAAGCCAGGAGGCAGAGGTTGCAGTGAGCCGGGATCGCGCCATTGTACTCCAGCCTGGGTGACAAGAGCAAAACTCCATGTCAAAAAAAAAAAAAGTATAAAGTTAAAAACGAGTATCAGTACTTTCTTTGTCATGAGGAAATTGAAAATTTAATCTTAAGAAAGCACAGGTCTGGTTGGGCACAAGAAAAACCATGAACAACCATGTACTTATTGCCCTTATAATTAACATCATTTATTGCCACCTGAAATCTCACTTGCTGAAATGGCCTTAAACTTGTCTATGTTTTTTCAAAAGAAGAATATTTTCACGTTAGCTTTCATTCAATGTTTACTCACCAAGTACCTGTTAAGATTCTGTGTCATGCCCCACATACAGTTGGACATTGTGAACTTTCTCATGGATGCCAAGATACTAATTACAGAATCTGCATTGTGTGTGGTCTAATAGGGCCATGGCCTTGGAAATCAGGTAGGGAACAGGCTCTAATCCCATCCAGGTAGTTCATGAACCACATTAAAGACTCAAATTCATTTGGAACAAAAAAGTCCATCGTGGTATATGCTCAGTAAATATTTGTTAGATTCATCAACTTGATGTTTTAGAATGTATGTATCTTTCTGTGTTTTGTCAGACATCTCAGATTTAAGACATACTATTGATTCATTACTGCCCTTGAAATTTTAGGAGACTGACTTACATGCATACATACACAAATCCAGCTGGAAAGAATCTATTTTGTAGAAATGTTCTTATATGTTATAAATGGCTTGTATTGAGATGCAAAATTTTCATAACATTTAGAGAAACCAAACTTTTCTAATGTTTCAGAGTTTCAAAAGACTTCAGAATCTTTGGGCCTCAACTAGTAACAAACTCTACAGCACACATGAAAAGTCCATGGCTGGATATTTCCATGGAGACTCAAACTTGGGCCACACCTAAAGTTTCATTTTCCAACATCTATTGAGAACCTCTTTGTCAGATTACCCCTTCTTCCTAATTCTCAGTTTCTGTATCTGCCAAGAGTGAATAATAAAGTTACTTATAATGTTGTTAAGTATAAATGAAATAGTGCATGCATACGTGTAAATGAATAGTTCTAGGATACTCCTACTTAGTCAGGCACATCAAAGCAGCTGCTTCCAGTCCTCTAAGTCCCTCCTGACATGACCTGAGCACCCCATTTCATTCCTCAGACTGTAGGTGTACATGAAATAGTGCATGCAAATGAGTAAATACGTTTTTATTCATAGACAAATAGAATGTTAGAGCTGGAAGAACCTCAAATATTTAGTCCTTCTTCTGTTTAGAAATGAGAAAATTAACCCCCAGAGAGGGTAACTTGAAGAAAGTCACACAGCTTATCAGTGGGAGGTCAAAAATCAAAACCTGGGTCTCAGGACGTCCAGCTTGGTGCTGTTTGCAAAATATTATACGAGGGTACAAGCTAAACTAACTTTGAAATAACTAATAGTAAATTTTGTGCCATAAAATACACCACAAACTTCTACCCCCAAGCTAGCCACTCATCAAAAAGTTTCTCTTATTTTAGACTATAATGCAAGCCCTCGACAGTGACTAATTTGATTTATTTTCTGGATTAGTTACTATAGATGCTCTTAAAAATGTTTTTCCACAGGCTTTCTCATGGAAACAGAGCTAAATATTAACACTCATTAATCTTTTCCCCAAATCTGCAGAGGAATGTTAATAGATCTACAGGCTGTAACATCGAACGGGTTCTCTTGCATCCTGAATTCCTCTGCACCTCGGCCCATCCCTGAGATTGTCAGCCCTACATAGAAATCTGGGAGTGGAAAAGCAGCTGAGAGTAGAGGGGCTGAGATTCTGGGGGAAGAGGGTTGCTGGGAGCAGAGAGTAGTACCAGCTTCTCTGCACTCACCTCTGCTTTGTTCTGAGGTCCTCTCTACCTGGGTCCCAAGGCTATTCAATTCATCAAAACCCACTGGGGAAGCTTGTTTTGTTGGCTTACAAAGAATTTGTTCATGTATTTTAATTTTTTAACCTTTGATTATGGACATTTTCAAACATTCACAAAAGTAGACAGTACTACATAATGAATGCCATGTATCCTCCCCCAACTTCAACAAACTACCAACATTTGTCCATGTTTTCTCATTTATTCCTCCCCCCATTTTTGCCCACTTTTAAATTTTTAAAAGTAAATCCCAGTCACCATGTCATTTTGTCCGTAAGTTCATCAGTGTGTATATCTAACAGATAATAGACTTTAAAAAGGGCCCGGGCATGGTGGCTCATGCTTGTAATGCCAGCATTTTGGGAGGCCGAGGTGGGCAGATCATTTGAGGTCAAGAGTTCGAGACCAGCCTGGCCAACATGGTGAAACCCTATCTCTACTAAAAATACCAAAATTAGCCGGGCATGGTGTGGGTGCCTGTAATCCCAGCTACTCGGGAGGCTGAGGCAGGAGAATTGCTTGAACCTGGGAGGCGGAGGTTGCAGTGGCCCGAGATCACACCACTGCACTCCAGCCTGGGCGACAGTGAGATTTCATCTCATAAAGAAGGAAAATAGATAATCACAATGTCGTTATCACACTTGACAAAGTTAGCAATAAATCTAATACATACAAGATTTAATTTGTGTTCAGTTTTTCCACATTTTCTTTAAAACATATTTAAAAATGGGTTTGAATCAAACTCCAAACAAGATCCTAACATTGTATTCAGTTTGTTTTCTAAGTCTCCTTAAATATTTTACTTTCTCTCCTCCCCTTTCACCTACTCCCATTTTTCTCTCCGCCCTCTGTTCAAAAATGGGTTAGTTTGTCTTTTAGGATTTCCCTTATTCTGAGTGTGGGAGATTGCATCCGTAGGGAGTCAGGTAATATGTTCCTCAATCCCTCACATTTTCTGTAAACTGGTGGATCAAGATGCTTAGTTAGATTCAGGCTCAGTCTTCAGGCTCTAATACCTCATAGGAGGTGGGACATCCTATGTGCAGCTGTCTATCCCCCTTTCAGGGACACGATTCATCAGTGGGTTCAGGTGTTGTCAGACTGCCCCACCGTTATAAGGTTTCTCTTCAACCTTTTACCTAATGGTTCAAAGAGACTTTGATTAAGCACAGTCTCCAGCACTCTCCTTCCTCCTGCATTTGTAAACTGGGATTCTATTACAAGGAAAGAATGTAGCCTCATCCACTATCTGGTTTTCCTGAAAGAAAGTACAGGGAAGGCAAGATAGATGCCTTTTTTCCCTTTCTAAAGTTTTATCTTCAATTCACTTTCTGGGATATCACTATTGTCTCCTGAATTTTTATTTTACATATTTGATATGTCGTAATCCACTGCCCGTATTCTCTTTGCTGCTGAAATTGCCCCGTTTTTGACCAACAGGAGTTCTCAAATTGGCTCTTGTGTCCTTTTGACAAGACCGAAGTTTGGCAGCCTCCTTTCTTTCTGGCATGATAAGATGACGCAGTATCATGTCGTATACTGTCTGCACTCGGTGTGTGCCTCCCTGGATTGGTTTGGCCATCGTCTTTTGCTGTGCTGTTGAAGACCCACTGGGCTGGCACTGACCACAGCTACAGGGAACTTTAGTTAAGAATGCTCATTAAGTTTCATCACCCGCTTCGTGGTGGAGGCCAATAGTTCTAGGACACTCCTGCTTGGTCGGTCAGGCACATCGAAGCAGCTGCTTCCAGTCCTCTAAGTCACTCCTGGTGTGACCCAAGCAAGCCATTTCATGCCTCAGACTGTATGCCTCCGTCCTCCCACCTGGAGTTTGTAGGTCATCATTAGAGCGCAGCTGCTCACCTGGCTGCCTACATGCTGCAGGCTGCAGCCAGTGGGGCCATAACTTGCACCTGCACACTAGTTTGCTTGGCATACTAAGGCTGTATTAGTCAGGCTGCCCAAAGGGCCCCAGCCAGAGAGCCAGGAAGTGAGGCAAACTTTGACCAGTGGGAGAAGGGAGACAGGGAGGGGCTGGCCAATTATTTACCCTTCCTTCTTGCTAACTGTTCCAAGAGGCAATGATTTCATGTCACCTCTCAGACGATATCCCTGCTGACCTGGCAGCCAGCTGCATTTTCTAGAAGAATTCCAGCTGGTCAGTGATGTACTCTTTTATATTTGCTTCTCTTCTTCTTTGCCTTTCTTTTATCCTCATTTTTGCTTCCCTGGGGTTACACCACACACAACCCTCAATAAAAAGCATGTACGTTTTCTTTAAGTTTTAATAAAAATATATTAACATTTCAATAAATAGCCACAGCACATTTTCAGTTAAGAGCACACAAATACCTTCCTTAAAAACCTGTAAAATCATTGTTACAATAATTTCAGTTTGAAAGACATCAGCTGACAAAACAATGCTCTCCTAAGCTTTGCATTTTCTTACCCAACACCTTGAACAGAAGAGTTATGGTGCACACTTTTGACAGAAAGCTTCCAAACTGGGGAACGCAATGCTCTTGGGACAGCTGCAAGGAAATCCTTTACATAACTCACTCTTAAATAGAACTCAGAATCCAGGTCTCAGCAGGGTAACTCTGTAATTGTGTTGCTCTCCTCTTAACAGATTCACCTAAGTTTATAACACGTGCACAAATCAATTTATAGGTAGTGTTATTATTTGATATGTCTTGGTTTGCTTTGTTTTTAGCATTTGCTTTTTTTTTTAATACAGTAAATTAATTGGACCGCAGCCAGCAGTGAGTGGCAAATCAAGGAGGTTTGATTGTGGAAAGCAGTATGGCAATTCCTCGAAGAGCTAAAAGACAGAACGACTATTAGACCCAGCAATCCCATTACTGGGGTATACACTGAAAGGAATGTAAATCATTCTCCCATAAAGATACGTGCACGCGGATGTTCATTGCTGCACTATTCACAATAGCAAAGAAATGGAATCAACCTCAATGCTCACCAATAGTAGACTGGATAAAGAAAATGTGGTACATCTACACCATCAAATACAATGCAGCCATAAAAAAAGAACATGATCATGTCCTTTGTAGCAACATAGATGGAACTGGAGACCATTGTCCTTAACATACTAACACAGGAACAGAAAACCACATATCATATGTTCTCACATGTAAGTGGGAGCTAAATGATGAGAATGTATGGACACATAGAGGGGAACAACACCCACTGGGGCCTTTTAGTGGGTGGAGGGTGGCAGGAGGGAGAGGATCAGGAAAAATAACTAATGGGTACTCGTCTTAATACCTGGATGATGAAATAATCCGTACAACAAACCCCCATGACACAAGTTTACATAACAAACCTGCATATGTACACCTGAAACTAAAATAAAAGTTAAGAGAGAAAAAAAAAGGTTTGGGGGATTTTGGTTCCTTTTTTGGTTTCGGTTGACAGTAACTATAGGAAGCCTTTGTAAAAATAAAGATTCTCTACTTCATATTTGAGAAATTCAGATTTAGTAAGAGCTGAGATGGGGCCTGGACAATTGTACCTTTCTAGAGCTCTCCAGATTATTCTGTTGTACAATTGGATTTTAGAAGCAATTCTCATACCCTTGCCTTCCTATTGAAGGGGAGGGAAGAAAGTGGATGAAGTTTTGGAATAATCACACCTACCCCAGCTATTCTCTTTTCTTGGCTCCACTTTTTTAAAATGGGAGAAAAATTGGGCTTCATGTGTAAGCTCTCAAGTGTATTCAAGCATTTTTACAGAAATAATCAAATTTTCCATCCAAGTAAGTGAATCTGCATTCAAAACAGAAGAAATCATGGGTACTGAATCCTTATTGTCACTGTACAACTCAATGTCTCTGTCCATGCTGGACATACAAGGCTAAGCTGCAGATGGTTTTGAACCCTTATTGCTATTGTTTTGTTTTTTAACCAGTGAGACTCTCAAAATCCCAGCCTCACTCATCTGCCAACACCAAAAACTGCGGAAGCTAGTAAGTTGTCACAAAACATTACTAAAGGAAGCTACTTTGTTTAAAATGTGTTTCACTGTGCTATGAACAGCTCCAACCATACAGAAAAGTATATGGAATGGCACACAGTATCATCTCGTTTTGTCAGATCATCTCGTTTTGTCAAATCTTGACATCTATTCCTCTTCTTTTAAGAAACAGAACATTATAGATAAGAAGCTTTGTTCCCCACTCATCAATCTCCTTCTCACTCCCTTTGGAGACATAACCAGTTTTCTGAATATAAATAGATTAGATTAGGTGTGGTGAGTCACGCCTATAATCCCAGCACTTTGGGAGGCTGAGGCAGGAGAATCACTTGAGGCAGGAGTTTGAGACCAGCCTGGGCAACATAGCGAGACCTTGTCTCTACAAAAAAGAAATAATAAACATTTAGGCACAGTGGCACATGCCTGTAGTGCCAACTACTTGGGAGGCTAAGGCAGAAGAATCACTTGAGGCAGGAGTTTGAGACCAGCCTGGGCAATATAGCAAGACCTTGTCTCTACAATAGAGAAATAATAAAAAATTAGGCACAGTGGCACATGCCTGTAGTCCCAGCCACTTGGGAGGCTGAGGCAGGAGAATCACTTGAGCCCAGGAGTTTGGGGCTGTGATGGCTGCTGCACTGTGCTCCAGCCTGGGCAACAAGTAAGACCATGTCTCAAAAAAAAAAATTATTCTACTTACATTTTAACAATTTCACTACATATGTATCCACAAGTAATACAGAACAGTATTTGTCAGTTTGTAAAATTATGTTTTATTATACTGTATTTAGCCTTCTGCAGAAGGCTTTGGAATAAACATTATGTTCAATACTTACATATTTTGACATATATGGCCTTTGTTCATTCAATATAACTACCTTTTATTCCACCATCTGAATATTCCACAATGTATTTAGTCATCTTTTTAAATGGACATTTAGGTCATTTTCAAACATCACTATTTAAGCAATGTTGCAGTGGACTGATATGCCTTAGTCAGCTTGTGCCAGAGTAATAAACAACCCTCAAGTCTCAGAGGCTTACAACACAAAACGTTTGTTTTTCTCTCAGTGAGATCGTGGTTTGGAGATAGTTCAACTGTAAACCTGGGACATGAGGGGCCAGATGCAGTGGCTCACACCTGGAATCTCAGCACTTTGGCAAGTTGAGGCGGATGGATCACTTGAGGTCAGGAGTTTGAGACCAGCCTGGCCTCCATGGTGAAACCTGGTCTCTACTAAAAATTAAAAAAAAAAAAAATTAGCTGGGTATGGTGGCGGGCGCCTGTCATTCCAGTGACTCAGGCTGAGGCAGAAGAATTGCTTGAACCTCGGAGGCAGAGGTTGCAGTGAGCGAAGATCGTGCCATTGCACTCCAGCCTGGGTGACAGAGCATGACTTCATAAAAATAAAATAAATAAAACTGGGGCATAAGGGAACAGAGAAAAGGAAAAGAAAAACAGGAAATCTCCATCACCTAAGAATTATACATTCCCTTTCCTCCTCTTCGAGCTGGACTAGAGTGTTCTTCTGGAGCGCTCTGTCCTCACTCCAGAGCTGGCCAGGGAGAGTGGAAGAGGAAACATAAACTGTCAACTCACTACCAGTTACGTGCTACTGGAATTCTGATCGTCTGTGTTCTGCCTCCTTCTGTTGACTTTCCAGGATCCTCAAACAGCTGCTCCATGCATTCCGCCTTCGTTTTACGGCTGCAGTTCAGTGGGAGAGACGTCGAGTAGAGTGTACTTACTCCATATTATTTGGAACCAGAATCTGCTTTCTAAATTTTAAAAAGTTATCTTGTGAATTGCATTGTTGCATGGTAGATGCACCTGACAGGAATAACTTCACACACCTGAGAATGACCCCGTATGGCAGACACACCTGAATGTGTGTGTGGAGCTCTGAAGGAAGGAATCCCAAAGTGCTGAACTCCGAAATTCATTCCTTATCTATGAGGAACAGCTGAGACCCAGCGCATCCCATGAAACGTGGGCTTTATGAAGGGATTGAGGCCTTTTGGGTTAATTGAGGTTAATTGCCACATGCAGGTTGCGGGGAAAGGGTGCTAAGTGAAGGTGCTAAACTACATGCTTGCTGCACGCATATAAACCACAAGCTTCCTGCAGGCGTATAAGCCACATGCTTCGTCCACGCGTATAAACCACATGCTTCCTGCACACGTATAAACCACAGGCTTCGTGCACGCGTATAAACCGCAGGGTTCCTGCACGCGTATAAACCGCAGGCTTCGTGCACGCACATAAACCACGTGCTTCCTGCACTCACATAAACCCCATGCTTCCTGCAGTGGCAGCAGTTCTCCCATCCAGCCTGCCATCACTGCACTGCCCTGTATGTAAGTCCCCTTCAATCAACCCTATATCTCATTTGCTGGCTCTGGGTGTCTTCTTTGGCCTCTCAAATCTAGTGCCATCTTATTGGAGTTAATAAGGGTCCAGCATGACAATTATATAAGGAAAGTAGTCAATATTCTATTAATAGTTTGATATTTTTTGAGGCTTGCTTTCTGGCCTAGTAAACATCAATTATTGTGAGGGTTTATTTGTGCTTGCTTAGAAAACAAATGCTCATTACCATCTCTTCCTCTCATTTGCTTTTATAATAACACCACAGCTTGTTTCAATGGCGTGCTAGAACCAGCAACCACCAGCTCATCGTTGCGACTGCATAAAACACCCTTCCCAACTCCGCGTAAAACACCCTTCCCAGCTCCGCGTAATTCCGCGTAAAACACCCTTCCCAGCTCCGCCTAAAACCACCCTTCCCAACTCCGCGTAATTCCGCGTGAAACATCCTTCCCAACTCCGCCCAAAACACCCTTCCCAATTCCGCCTAAAACACCCTTCCCAGCTCCGCGTAATTCCGCGTGAAACACCCTTCCCAACTCCGCGTAAAACGCCCTTCCCGGCTCCGCCTAAAACGCCCTTCCCAGCTCCGCGTAATTCCGCGTAAAACACCCTTCCCAGCTCCGCAGGCAGATGTTACGTTGACAGTCTGAGGTCAGCCATGGTGGGAATATCTACACCAAAGATATGAGAGCTCTCCCTTCGCCTCCCCCTACTCCAGAGCTGGTTGTTAAGCATTGCTCAACACACCTTACACCTTTTCGCTTCCACAAATACCTCATCTTCTACCTCAACCAAGTCATAAAAACGTCCCCATAATTACATGTTTAAAATGATACGTTTAGAACACTAGACTTGGTAGGACTCGAATAGTGGTATTTCAAAGCCTGCTCTCTGAACCAGCAGCATCAGCATTACCCGGGAACTTGTGAGAAATGCGGATTTCTCCCAACCAAGTCCTCCTAATTCTGAAAATCTGAGTGGGTGGGAAAAACCAGCAACCTGTGTTTCAACAATCCCTTGGGTGGTTCTCATGCCTGATAAAGTCCCAAAACCACCAGCATAAAAGAATAAAGAATTAACAGTAGGCCGGGTGCGGTGGCTCACGCTTGTAATCCCAGCACTTTGGGAGTCCGAGGCGGGTGGATCACAAGGTCAGGAGATCGAGACCATCCTGGCTAACACGGTGAATCCCCATCTCTACTAAAAATACAAAAAATTAGCCGGGCATGGTGGCGGGCGCCTGTAGTCCCAGCTACTCGGGAAGCTGAGGCAGGAGAATGGCGGGAACCCGGGAGGCGGAGCTTGCAGTGAGCTGAGATCCGGCCACTGCACTCCAGCCTGGGAGACAGAGCAAGACTCCTTCTCAAAAAAAAAAAAAAAGGATTAACACTAATAAACATCCTAAGATCAGTAGTAAAGTGAGAACATATATGTGCTCCAGAATGTCCTGAAGATAGAAAAATGAATAGATATTTATTAAAGAATGGGATTCTTTTTACACGGCAAAGGGTTAGATTATAAAGTATTCGCAATTGCATAAACAATGAAACATGAAGAAACCAAGAGATACTATACTACTTATTGACATCTTAATAAATAATTCTGATTGATGTGATGATAGCTGAGGGTACTGCTATTAATTTATAGGAAGATTCTACTTTGATTTGGGTTTTTGTTTTATTACTACTGACCTTTGCGTGATCCCATTTTGTGACAAAGTTCTTTGGATCAGAGTACTACAATATTGGTCTCTAAATGAACACTTCTACCGAGTTCATTTTCTGGCTAATTTGCATCCAAATGGCCCTATCTGAAACACTGATAACAGGGCTGAAGATAGTTTAAAGACCCAAATCTATGGAAGAAAGCTTATTGGAGTTCAGTTGAAGAGCTGTATTATGCCAGGAGATCAGATTTCCTATATAACAATTGTCTAATCTATGCCTTTTAAAGATATAAAGAAGACTTTCAGGTTATTGCTCAAATAAATAGAATTTGAATACATTTTACAATAGTCAATAGGTAACAAATACATGAAGAATGGAGAAAGTTGGAACCTATATTGGAGTACTTGTTGTGCCTCAGACTTTATTAGGTGCTTATACATGTTCTGTCAATACGAGCCTATTAGGTAACTACTATTACGTACATTTTTAGATAAGAAAACTGAGGCTCAGAACCGTTAAGTAACTTATCCCAAGTCCCAAGTGGCAGTCTAACCTCAGTGTGTCTGACGGCAAAGCCCACATTCTTGCCCTATCATTTGCATTCTTCAGCAAAACAATCTTTCCATGACGTTTCCACGAATCACTCCCGGGCAGATGCATTAAAAAGGGAGTCTTGGCACATGAAAAATGCAATATGAAGTTAGCCAAGCAAGAGTCAGATCTGAGCCTAAAATAAAATTGGTAGGTGATTTCATAAAATGCATGAAAACATTCGCCATAGGTTATTCAGGTTTGTTTTTTTTTTAAGTGGGTATTTCAGATTAGCTTTCTACATTTGGCTATGTAATCCTGTCCAAAAATGAATCAGTGCAGCATGCCAAGGTAATGATCACAGTGACACAATTAGTTGTGGAACTGCTGCTTAATGAACATAGCAAGTATTCATGGCCACTATTCTGGATCCCGTGCCTGCCTTGTTCCTTTTCCAGAAGCATCTGGATCACAGTCACCGTGTCCTGTGTGCACAGCCTGGGCGAAGCAGCACATGTGAGGGTGATGCTCGGTGGTCTAAGCACCGTGATGTTTACACCACTACTCTTGCTTCTTGTTGAATATTCCCACAGCTAATTGTGAAAATACTGAAGTTTTACAGAATAAACATTTGAAATACATTGCAATACCAAATACAGATGGCCCGCATAGTGGAATTCAAAAACTTCATCCTTTTCAGAAGAACATTAAGCTTCACAAAAAAAGAATCCTGAAGATTTTCAGAAATGGATTCACTTGACTTGGCAGACTAAAATCTACCAAAAAGTTATCCTGCTTAATACAATCACTATATTTAAAACACACACTAAAATAAAACCACTATTCAAAAATAACTATCCAACAGGAAATAGCTGGACATAAAGGGAATCTAGAATGTTCCCACAGCTAAACCTGTTGAAAACATATACACAATCAAAAGGCATATTAGATATGTTTTTACCCAAATAGGATATCTTGGAATTAGAATATTTCCAGAAAATGGATGCCTCTTAAATATATTTATACAACCTTTTTCTCAGTCTCTTAAATTTACAGGATAACATCAACAGTGCCTCTTCACAATAGAAATAGACCAGAGATGACACACATAAGTTCAAAAAAGAAAAACAAACAAAAAAATAAACAGAGGTAGGCCAGTTATTGAGGCTTCTGCTGTCAAAGAACTCAACTCATTTCCAGAACCTTTCATTTCACATCCAAGCAATACAATATTAGAGAGCCACTGCCAAATGAAGCACATGTAAATGCATTTTATGGCTATTTAATCAAAATGCGCTTTACCTCAGAGAGGCATTAAGAGACATGATTAAGGAGGCTTTCCAAAAAAAGAACAAGAAATGTTAAGAGTGAAGGAACAGTAACTTTTATTAAAATAAAGATTAAGCAATGAGGTTTTGATGGGTTTATCTACACAGGTGCTATGCCATATAGGAGACATTAAACCCAGGCTGGGTGTGGTGGCTCACCACTGTAATCCCAGCACTTTGGGAGGTCAAGGTGGAAGGGTTGCTTGAGTCCAGGAGTTTGAGACCAGCCTGGGCAACATGGCAAAACCCTGTCTCTACAGAAAGCACAAAAACTAGCCAGGGGTAGTGATGCATGCCTATAGTAGCAGCTACTTGGGATGCTGAGGCGGGAGGATGGCTTGAGCCCAGGAAGCAGAGGTTGCAGTGAGCCGAGATCATGCCACTGCATTCCAGCCTAGATGACAGAGAGAGACCCTGTCTCAAAAATAAATGAATAAATACTGAACCCCAAGAAGGCCTTCCTTCCTGGGAGCTGACTCCAGGGGTGGTGGCACCAGTCTTGGAATATTATGCTATCGATCATTTAGGGGACCCTGAGAAAATAATTAAGGGGGTCCTATTTTGTCATGAGCTCATTTGTAGCCATTATGTGAAAGGCACAGGACTTTAGGGAACTGTTGCTAGAGCTCTTATGACATCTCCCAAAGGTGGTGATATTATCCGCTTACACTGTAGGTTTATCATCTCTCTGCAAAGCACTGAAAGCTAGTAGGCGTACCAAAGCCTCCTAAGACATTCCCTTACATGGAAAATCCTCTTGGAAGATAAAAAACGCGCCCCTCCTTACTATCACAGTTCTAGGTGCGTGGTAATAACTAATCCACAAAATGAACGTAGTGAATGCTTATCCCCTCAATAAGCTACCAAGCGATTTCCTGAACTCAAGGTACTAGACCCTGGACCACCTTCGCTCTGTTATTGTGACTAGAGTAATTATCACAATCATTTTATTGATTTTCCCCCCATTGCCAAATGTGGGGAGGGTATGGGCTATAGAATTAGATGATGGGCTGGGTGCAGGGGCTCAGGCCTGTAATCCTAGCACTTTTGGAGGCCAAGACGAGCGGATTACCTAAAGTCAAGAGTTCGAGACCAGCCTGACCGACATGGCGAAACCCTGTCTCTACTAAAAATACAACAATTAGCTGGGCTTGGTGGCACGTGCCTGTAATCTCAGCTACTCTGGAGGCTGAGGCAGGAGAATCACTTGAACACAGGCGGTGGAGTTTGCAGTGAGCTGAGATCGCGCCATTGCACTCCAGCCTGGGCAACAAGAGCAAAACTCTGTCTAAAAAAAAAAAAGAAGAAGAATTAGATGATGATCTCATTAACACGACTCTCTTCAGGAGGATCCCTCAATTCATTAATCTCCAAAAAAGTAATCCGTTTAGAAGACTGTTGAAAGAGCCTTGAGTCACTTATGATGATGGCATAGTGATCCCCTGAGACTCGCCTCATACGAAATTCGTCCACAGGAAGTATGTTTTTCCTAGTCTTTAAGCTTCCCTCCTCACCTCTTCCATGTCTGCAGTGTTAAATTCTATAAAGATCAGTCATCCAACTCAGACGGTGCTACTCCTAGCATAAGATGAGAAAATGGGACAAGCACTCAGGGTTTATGTTGCTGTCTCTGGTGCTATCACCTCCCCCCTCGATTCTCAATCTTGAGTGTGGGCTGCTAAGACAAAGGCAGGGATGGCAGGGCCTAATACCTTTCGCTTGCCTCTACCTTCCACCCTTCTGCAGTCTGCTCAGCGCATCGAGCTGCTCCTGTCAATGCACCTCCTGCTATTCCTTGCTTCACTGGGAGCTCAGATGGGAGACAGAGGGAGGGAGGCTAGTGAAGACGTGGTATTTGTTCCCTGGGAAGCTACGTGGGGCTGGCTGTGGCCTTCAGTGGCACATGGCTGCTTTCTCAAGGCGGCACAATCTGACTTTTTCTTCCTGGGTTCCAGGAAGGTCTCCCTTCCCTCGTCCCTCCAGGCTGTTAAACGTTCAGATGCTACTAGTATCACGATGCCGCCTATCCCTTCCCTCGTCCCTCCAGGCTGTGTTAAACGTTCAGACGCTACTAGCATCAAGATGCCACCTATCCCTCCCGCTCCCCTGTGCTAATGGCTCCTCAGCTGTAGCACTTATCGTCAGCACCCGAAGGGCTTATTAAAGCAGGTGGCTGGCCCCAACCCCAGCGTGTGGGATTCACTAGGTCTTAGGTGGGGCCTGGACATGGGCAGTTCTCACAAGTCTGAGGCCACCTTTGAAAACTGGTGCCGCTCTATAGACACCTTTGTTTACAAGGAACATAGGCAGAGAGTGGATGGCAACTGCTGCCAAGAAACCACGCCCACAGTCGCCAACAGCTGGTTTGAGAGAGATAATTAATAGGCCTGCTTGTATCAGTTAGGGTCCCAACTGGAAACAGATGGTGCGCTTCAAATAGGATAATTCCCTACAGCCAGTCAGGGAATGTGCAAACCTCTCAAGGCCCTGGGGTTTTGTACTAAAGACCTAAGCACTCAAGTAAGAAATTGAACTCTGCCCGTCTTCACCCATTGAAAAGAGCTGACACACGTCAGGTGAACAGGCGACGTCGATCTGCAGGTTAGCTAAAAGGCCTAAGTAGGTCTTCCAGCTGTACCCTCTGCAACTTCTGTTTTTTTCTCCAAGAGCATTTGGTGGCCTTTTCCTCTTCATCGCACTAATTCATCTTTACTCAAAGCATGACTCTTGTGATTTTAAGCATCCAGAAAAGCTTTTTTGTGATGGATAAAACTTTTATCTTACCAGCGGATCTACAGGTCATTTCTCCATTACCCACAATAACAGCTTTTCTCACTTCCACACATGTGCAGAGCATTTTCCTTCCCATTTCCAGACTTGAGGTTATATCTATTCTTGCTACTCTGTTTCTTCATATACTTGTGAAAAGGGTATTAAACTGACACACTGATAGCTTTCAGGTCACAGATGGTCTCGGTGTGACCCTGTCCAATTTTCTAGCATTCGCTTTTTATGTATGTATGTATGTATTTATTTATTTATTTATTTATTTTTTATTTATTTTTTTTTATTTTTTGAGACGGAGTCTCACTGTGTCCACCCCAGGCTGGAGTGCAGTGGAGTAATCTCAGCTCACCACAATCTCCACCCTCCGGGTTCAAGCGATTCTCCGGCCTCAGTCTCCCAAGTAGCTGGGATTAGAAATTCCTGCCACCATGCCTGGGTAATTTTTTTGTATCTTTAGTAGAGACAGGGTTTCACCATGTTGGTCAGGCTGGTCTCGAACTCCTGATCTCAGGTAATCCACCTGCCTTGGCCTTCCAAATTGTTGGGATTACATGCGTGAGCCACCGCGTCCGGCCTTGTTTTGTTTTGATATTATTTTAATTATGATAAATATTTTAAATAACATATAAAATATTTTTAAGTTATGTACAAAATAAATACCAGATACTAGAAACCCATTCCCCATCTCAGGACTAGAATATACCCCCTTCCTGCGTATCTCTCCTCATCCTCTTAAAAAATGAATATGGGGCCGGGCTCACGCCTGTAATCCCAGCACTCTGGGAGGCTCAGTTGGGAGATCACCTGAGGTTGGGAGTTGGAGACCAAATGACCAACATGGAGAAACCCTGTCTCTAATAAAAATACACACACACACACAAATTAGCTGGGCATGGTGGTGCATGCCTGTAATCCCAGCTACTCGGGAGGCTGAGGCAGGAGAATTGCTTAAACCTGGGAGGCAGAGGTTGCAGTGAGCCAAGATCGTGCCATTGCACTCCAGCCTGGGCAACAAGAGTGAAACTCCATCTCAAAAGAAAAAAAAATAGCGAATATGCTATCTCTTCTGTATATTTCCCTAAGCAACATATTATTTAGTTTTGCTGGTTTGGGCACATTTTCTGCGATTTGTATTTTCCACTCCATTATAGTTCTAAGAATTATTCATATTGTTACATGTAACAACAGAACATTCATTTTCACTGTGTAAATTTCATAATGGGAATATGGTATCAATTATTGATTCATTCTGTTGCTAGATACTTGAGTATTTTCCAGTTTTTGTTATTATAAACAATGCTGCTATGAATTTTCTTATGATATTTCCTGGTGTACATGTTTTAGAGTTCCTCTTGGGTCTCCTAAAACTAGAAATGGAATTGCTAAATGATAAGATACATGCAGGTCCATCTTTATAAGGTAATATCAAATTGTTTTCCAAAGTAGTTGCACCAACTTCCAGTCCTACCAGTATTGTATGAGTTCCTGCTGACCCATACCCTCACTGCCTGTGATATGACATCTTGACTTTTTTGCCAATATAGTTTTTGTAAAAGGATATTACATTTCTCTAATAGCTAGTGAAATTAATTATCTCAGTCAGTCATGGTGGCTCACACCTATAGTCCCAGCACTTTGGGAGGCTGAGGCAGATGGGTTGCTTGAGCTGAGGAGTTTGAAACCAGCCTGGGCAACATAGTAAAAAGATATCTCTACAAAAAATATTAGGATTAGCCAGGCGTGGTGGCATGCACATATAGTCACTGCCCAGCTACTCAGAGGCTGAGGCAGAAGGATCACTTGAGCCTGGGGAGCTGGAAGGAGCTACAAGTGAGTTGTGATTGGGCCACTGTACTCCAGCCTGGGTGACAGAGAGAGAGACCCTGTCTCGAAAAGAAATGATTTATTCTTACATACTATATTAGTTTCTCAGGGCTGCCATAACAAATGACCACAAGCTGGGTGGCTTAATAATATCAAAAATGTATTCTCTCACAGTTCTGGAGGCTAGAAATCCAAAATCAAGGTGTTAGCAGGGCTGTGCTTCCTCTGAAGGCTCTCAGAAGAATCCTTGCTTGCATCTCCACCTCTTGCTGGCTCCAGACGCTCCTTGGCTTGTGGCTGCATACCTCAGTCTCTGCTCTGCCTGCAGGTGGCCTTCTCCTCTGTGTGTCTCTGCCTGGGACGGCTCTTGTAAGGATGCTTGTCACTGGATTGAGGACCCACCCAAATAATCCAGGATGATCTAATTTCAAGACTCTTAATTTCACCCGCAAGGACCCTGTTTCCACAAAAGGATTCACAGGTTCTGGGGATTAGGACATGTCCCTATGGTGGTCACCATTCAACCCACTGCATGTACAATCCCTATTCATATTTCTTCTTCCTGAAATACAGGTTCATGATTTTTTCCATTTTTCTATCTAATCTTTGCCTATTTTTCTTTTATTTTTTTGAGACGGAGTCTCTCTCTATCGCCCAGGAAGGAGTGTAGTGGCATGATCTCGGCTCACTGCAATCTCTGCCTCCCAGGTTCAAGCAATTCTTCTGCCTCAGCCTCCCCAGTATCTGGGATTACAGGCACACGCCACCACGCCCAGCTAATTTTTGTTCTTTTAGTAGAGATGGGGTTTCACCATGTCATCCAGGCTGATCTCGAACTCCTGACCTCAGGTGGTCCACAGTATTCATATAATAATATAGTATTGCTTGAATAATACAGTATTGTATGAATAAGTACAATTGAATCAAATGTACTTATTAAATGAATATTTTCCCAGTCTGTATGTTTTCACATTTTAATAGAAGTTCTTAATTTTTATGTAATTGAATTTGTCAATCTTTTCTTTCATTTTAAAAACACTTTGTGTTTTACATAGTAAATCCTTCCATAGTCTCAAATACATTATTTTCTTATATTTTCTTCTAAATCATTTGACAATTGACCTTACAGGTTTACATCTTTAATTCATCAAGAAAATTTTTATGTTTATAGTGTGCAGTAAGGATGCAATTTTTCTTTTTTCCATGAGTGGAGATAACCGATGCCCCCATCCTGCCTTGATGAATGTTGAAGCAGCTGTGGTTACCTTGTAATAATGTGACTGCAAGCTGGAGAATAAAGGCATGACTTGACATGACCGAGGGATGAGATGCCGTCAACACTGAAGTGACCATTAGCTTTATTACAGAGCACAACTCAAAATATATCATTGTAATCCCAACACTTTGAGAGGCCGAGGCTGGCAGATCACCTGAGGTCAGGAGTTCAAGACCAGCCTGGCCAATACAAAAATTAGCTGGTCATGGTGGTGGGTGCCTGTAATCCCAGCTACTCGGGAGACTGAGGCAGGAGAATCGCTTGAACCCAGGAGGTGGAGGCTGCAGTGAGCCGAGATCACAACACTGCACTCCAGCCTCCTGGGCGACAGAGCGAGACTCTGCCTCGGGAAAAAACAACAAAAGAGGAAGAATAAACAAATCTAGATCAACCTCCCTACTCTGACAACAGCATGAAATACGTGCTGTCCTATAAGCCCTAATACAATTTTGCATACACTGGAGTCTATCTCTAGTCAAGTTTTGCTATAGCCACAAGTAACTTAGTGCTACTTGAGCTGTATTTTGTGTTGCATATTTGCCAAGTGATATCACTGAATAAATAGAGTGTGGCCAAGAAGCCCTCAGGTTTTAAGTCGTTCTCATCCACCAGGTGGATGAATCAGCAGTGCCCGGTGTGGTTAAGGAAACTGGGCACAGTTGCATTGCATGCCTCTTCAATTAATCATGCAAATTAGCTAGTTGGGTGAGACAATCCATTGAATCCATAATTTCATGTCTGATAAATTGAACATGTACATACAAAGAGAAATCTGAGGTCTCAGAAAACCCAGTTTTACAAAATGCATTGTTCTTTTTTAAACAAGGAAGGAAATAATTGTTCAATGTGACTCAGTCCATCACTTCTGGACCTCATAAATAACACAAGTCTTCCTTTAGAAAAGTCACAATGGGAGAAGAAAACATACCCACAAGCTGTATGTACTGTATTCTCACTGACCAGATTTTGCAAGTCATTTGTTGGCTTAGAAAGTCTCTAGACCTGCTCTGTCCAAAATGGTAGGCGTTAGCCACATATAACTGTATAAATTTAAATGAATTAAAATTAAATAAAACTTCAGTTCCTCACTTTGCACTAGCCACATGTCAGGTACTCAGTAGTGCCACCCAGGGCAGCATAGACAGAACATTCCCATCATCACATAGTCTTTGGATAAAACTATTCTATACATTTTCTTCCAGTCTATGCACAGGGTTCCAACATTCGTGGTAGTCCTAAACGGTTTACCAAGTGTTTCCTCATCCTCATAACATTATTGGTAGAAAGCCAACAATATTTTATTAATAGTCAATAATATGTATTCCAGATTTCTTTGTCAATTGCTGAGTAGCAGATTCCCTCAAAACTTAGCAATTTAAACAACAAACATTTGTTAACTCTGATCATTTCTGATGGTCAGGGGTCTGGGCATGGTCAGCTGGGTGATGTGGCTCAGGGTCCCTCATGAGGGTGCAAGTCAAGATATCTGCTGGGGCTACAGTCATCTGAAGGTACAGCTAGGGCTGGGGACCCACTTTCTAGCTCACTCGTGGCGCTGTTAGAAGAAGGCTTCCATTCCTCGTCCCGTGGGCTTCTGGCTTTCCCCAGAGTGGGGAGAGACTGTGAGAGAGAGAGCGAGGAGAGAGCGAGGAGAGACCTCAGTGTCTTTTATAACTGCTGTGGGTTGAGTGTGTCCCCCAAAGCTCAGGTGTTGAAAACATGATCCCCAATGTGGCAGTGTTGGGAGGTGGGGCCTAGGGAGAGGCATTTGGGCATGGGGGCATCACCCTCTTGAACAGATTAATGCTATTATGGAGGGAGTGGGTTCCTTATAAAAACACAAGTTCAGTCTCCTCATGTTCTTTCTCTTGCCTTCTCTCACCCTCTCACCTTCTGCCATGGAATGCTGATAAACAGAAGGCCCTTGCCAGATGCTGGGCCCTCGGTCTTGGACTTCTCAACCTCCAACAGTGTGAGCCAAGCAATTCCTGTTCATTGTAAATTACCCAGTCTGTGCTATTCTATTACAGCAGCACAAAATGGACTAAGACAATAACCTAATCTCAGAAGTGACATCCTATCCTTTCTGTATTATTCTACTACACAGACCCTGGTGGGTAAGAGATGGAGGAGACGACACCAAAATGTGAGGATCAGGAGTTAGGATCGCTGAGGCTCAGCTTAGTGTCTCAGCTAATCACATTTTAGCTAATCCCATTGCCACTTAAGAAGCCAAGTAATTTGCCAGGTTTACACAGCCCGTAAATGTTAGTGGCAGAACCCTAACCTCAGTCTTCTGACTTTTAACTCCTTTTCTCCACAGAACTCTACCTTTACCCATCTAGGTACCACCCCAACCCCCTTCAACAATTTGGCTTCTAATAAATCGATGACACGGATGGAGAATGTCAACCTGCAAATGTTACAGCTAAGATTCAAAAGGTCTCAGAAGCTTGATTAATAACAAATGTCCCTGTCCTTTCATTGCTTTTTCAGGACAAAATAATCATAAGAGAGTAGAAAAAACAGAAAGAGCCTGCTACTAACAAAGACTTTCTCCTGAGCCAAACTTTAGTCGGGCTCCTGCAGGCTCCCCAGGCCATGACCTTGGTGTCTGTCCTTGCTGGACCTGCACTGACCACTTGCAGCAAGAATCCTGTGAGTCGCTTTAACCGGAACTCCTCTCACTCCTGATGTATCATTGTCCTTGTTTTCCATCCACAGAGCCTCCCCACTTTGCTCCCTGCCTATAAATCCCCAGTTTTCCTGGTTGTGTTTGGAGTTGAGCCCAATCTCTCTCCCCACCGTAAGACCCCACTGCAGTGCCCTACAGCTGTCTCAGTAGCACTGAACATAGCCCGCCTTTCCATTTTCACTCTACTCTGGAACAAACGTCTAGCAGAGGGAAAAATCTCAGGGAAAGGCTGTTATTTGTTCTGGGTCTTTCACACACCTATCCACACAGGAGAGGAAATATTTCACAAATTGTTGCATAGAAAAGGATGGGGTGGGGACAGGGGCAAATGATGTTCCTTCCTAAACACGCAAAACAACCAAGCCCACTTAAAGAAGTGGCACGATCTCCACTCACTGCAAGCTCCACCTCCCAGGTTCACACCATTCTCCTGCCTCAGCGTCTGAGTAGCTGGGACTACAGATGCGTGCCACCACGCCCAGCTAATTTTTTTTTTTTTTTTTTTTTTTGTATTTTTAGTAGAGACAAGTTTCACCGTGTTAGCCAGGATGGTCTCGATCTCCTGACCTTGTGATCTGCCTGCCTCAGCCTCCCAAAGTGCTGGGATTACAGGCGTGAGCCACCGCGCCCGGCCAACACGGCACAAGTCTTAATTTTTTTTTTTTTTTGAATGATTCTATTTCAAATAAAGGACAAAGTGTGAACAAAGTGGGCCATATCGCCAAATATAAGCTGACTTCACTTTTCGGCTTGAAATTTGATCTTGACAGTTACAGGTACAAAGAAATTCAAATTCCAAATGTCCATTGATTTGCTGACGGTCGGTGTTTCCAGCTGACTAGTTTATCCTCTGGTAAGTACTGGATATCTGAGTTTGGTTAATATTCACTTCCAGGAGTTCCTTTATAAAACTGGAAAATATACTAGAAGGTTTTGGGCACTTGAGGAAAGAGCAGTGGGAGTGGAGAAAAATCTTCTGGTTGAACAAATAAAATTTCATGTTCTTATTTTGTCTGCCATTATGATAGAACAAGAGTCTGCAAGACTGAATAATTTTGCATCTAAAAACTTCTTTCTCACTGCTATGGACTGAATCTTTCTTCCATCTCCCCAATTCATGTGTTGAAGCCCTAACCCTCAATGTGACTGTATTTGGAAACAGGGCCTTTAGGAAGGCAATTAAGGTTAAGTGAGGCCATAATTGTGGGGCCTTAATCCAATAGGACTCCTATCCTCATCAGAGGAAGACACCAGAGCTTGCTCTCTCTGCAGGCACAGAGCAAGGCCATGTGAGGATACAGAGAGGATGTGACCACCTACAAAGCAGGAAAAGAGGCTACACCAGAAATGACACTGTGGGCACCTTGATCTTGGATTCCTAGCCCTCAGAAACATGAGAAAATACATTTCTATCATTTAAGCCACCCATTCGATGGCATTTTGTTATGGCAGCCCAAGCAGATTAGTACACTCACCATTAAGAGAAAGCTTCAAAAATCCTTCAATCTTATCATTGGAGTTAGGCCCAATTCCTGTTGACCAATGAGCTCAAGTATATCAATTTATTTATTTTTAAATAATTCCTAGAATATTTTAAAAGGGATTGCTTAGCTGAAATAGATGATGTCAACTGCAAGTAATGCTAATCCCAACACAACTCAGATTAAACAATACGGAAACTTATGCTCTTCCATTAAAAAACAACAAAACAAAAAAACCAAAACAAACAAACAAAAAAAAACCACGTCTTTAGTTTGCGTGGCCTACAGGGATGGTTCATTCAATGTCATCGAGGCCCTTCATCTGCCTTCCTTGGTTTAGGCCTCATCCTCACTAATCAAGATAACTATTGTAGTCCCAACCATGACATCCTTATTTTTGTCCGCCATTATGGTAGAACAATAGTCTGCAAGATTGAATCATTTTGTATCTAAAAACTTCTTTCTCAGATAATATCTCTTGTGGTTCTTTCTTAGGAGGGAGGAATTTTTTTTTTTCCAGAAGCCTCCAAGAAACTTCCTTTAATATCTCACTGACTACCATTGATCAACATGCCCATGACAAGAAATAGAGAACTACCCCGATGGGTTTAGACAGATGATCTGTTAGAGAATGGATGCTGATAAAATATCGCCATACCTCATTTAAGTTTCTATATAAGATTAGCTTTTGTGACTAAAAAATTCTACCAGGAAAAGGAATGAGATTTAATAGTAAAGAAGTATAGATACAGGGAATATGCCAAGGGTAAAATTACTTGTTGTCATATGTAAAACAGAAATGGAGAGAAAGGAGAATTGGAGAGAGAAAAAAAAACACAACACTAGTGGTTCCAGTCCAGGAAGGAGAAAAGCGAGGTCTAAATTGAAATGCTGATCATGAAATCATGTGACATAGGCCTTGTCAGAATTCATGGAGAATCATTGGTGTGTATTTTTCTGCTGTTCAGCCTAAACAAGTTAAAAGACCACAATTTTAGAATTGAAAAGCAATGTGTCTAAGAGTATGCATATATATATATATGAAAATACGTAATCCAACCAAATAATGGCTGTATTTTATATATGTATTCCTAAACACAATCACTGATGTTCTCACTCTGATTAAAGGACTTACTTTTACACAATTATTTACCCAAACTCGTAGCTGCTACAAGAGAGCATTTTCCTGCAGCTATTATTTGATAGTTTTTTGCTCCCCTCCTAGGCCAATTCTTAAACCACAACATTGCTGACCTTTAGTGTAACATTGGCATAGTTTCTGAAGGGCGCAAATGAGGTGCAGTCTATAAGCAGCTCGTGCACTATAGCAGGCAAGAGTGTTAGCTTTGGAGGCAGCCAGCCTTAGGTTTCAGTCTGAAAGGTGACCCAGTGTGTTATTTAATCTACCTCAAACCTCAGTTTTCATCTGTAAAATGGGGGTAGGGCATTAATTGCTAATGCTTCCCAGGATTTTGTAAGAATGACATGAGATAATGCATATAAAGAAGTTGGAACCAAGTCTGGAGCATAAGTGGCAGTAAATACATGTTACTGGTCATTGGTTCTACAGACCTTCATAGCTGAGATGGGAGTGGCAGGGTGAGACACAGTAGGTAAATTTGAGGAGAATAATGATATTGTAGTCACAATTCTTTTTTTTCTTTTTTAAGACGGAGTTTCGCTCTTGTCGCCCAGGTTGGAGTGCAATGGCACAATCTCAGCTCACTGCAACCTCTGCCTCCTGGGTTCAAGGGATTCTCCTGCCTCAGCCTCCTGAGTAGCTGGGATTATAGGCACACACCACCATGCCCAGCTAATTTTTGTGTCTTTAGTAGAGACGGGGTTTTGCCATGTTGGCCAGACTGGTCTTGAACTCCTGACCTCAGGTGATCCACCCGCCTCAGCCTCCCAAAGTGCTGGGATTACAGGTGTGAGCCACTGTGCTCGGCCACAATTATTCTTGACTAGCATCTCTCACAACCAGTGAGGTAGATTTTGTGTGTGTGTGTGTGTGTGTGTGTGTCCATTTTAGAGATCTATCTTTATAGAGGAAAGTGAGACTCCCAAAATTCAGTTATAACCAAATAAATTCAAACTATATATGTCAAAGACAAGATTCAAAACAGATCTTCTAACCTCAAGTCTAATGCTCTTTCTACTGCATACTTCTATTGAGAAAGTAGCTTCAACAGTAAGTTGCTGGACAACTTGTTGTCTACTATTCAAAAAGTTAGACTCAGAATCCTTCAATCACTGAGCTGGGAAAGTATCCCAAAAATTATATTTATCTTGCAAGATCTGTTCCCAAACCACTTGGGGATGTTTATCTTCTATTTGAGGGACAGAATGTCTACAGCCACCCTACTTCACAATGGATCTTTCTTTAAAATGAAAGTATACTTTGTACCATTTTTAAAAAATGGTTAGCCATTAGTAGGTGATTTGTAATACCTTCAAATACTTTCCCAAGTGACTGTTTATGGCATCAGAAATTTCATGTTTTAAGTATAGCTTTGAGAAAGCCCTTGCTATAATGCACTGGGAAGGAAGGAATGGTATTATCATAACATACTCATACCCATAGTCAACCAGCACTGATTCCCATTAGATTGACTAGGTGTCTATGTTTTTTTTTTGTTTTTTGTTTTTTGTTTTTTGAGATGGAGTCTCGCTCTGTCACCAGGCTGGAGTGCAGAGACGCAATCTCAGCTCACTGCAACCTCCACCTCACTGCAACTTGAACCTCCCGGTTCAAGTGATTCTCCTGCCTCAGTCTCCCGAGTAGCTGGGATTACAGGCACCCACCACCATGCCCGGCTAATTTTTTTATTTTTAGTAGAGACAGGGTTTCACCATATTGGCCAGGCTGGTATCAAACTCTTTACGTCAGGTGATCCACCCGCCTCGGCCTCCCAAAGTGTTGGGATTACAGGCGTGAGCCACGGCACCCAGCCAGGCGTCTAATGTTCTAATGGCTCCCTCTGAGAGTACAAGCTGATTCCAGAGAAGAGCTGTATTTGAATGCAAAGGGTAAAATAATTCCAAGGCATACGGGAGGTGGAGAGGGCTGATACTTCCTCTCACCTCCAGGAAGGGGAGGCCGCAATGGGCACGCAGGCACATGAGTAAGCGGTGAAAGCTGCAGAGAGGCTGGGATGCCAGGAGTCAGTCAAGCGTACTTACAAGTATTTGGTCCTCGGGCTATTCCAAAAAATGTCTTAGAATTGTTTCTTGCTTTAAATCTATGATTTCCCCTGGTTTTATTAGTCAGCAAAGAGAGAAAACAACTAAAAGGCCATGTTAATATTTCTTAATCGCTAAACACACCTACCTCATTAAATCTTGGTCTTACATACTTTCACCCAGCATATTGTTGGTACTTGATAAATATCTGCGGAATGAATGAACCCTTCCATGATTCTGGGTCCTCCCTTATACTTCAGAAGTGACTCAGTATTGGACACACTGGAATTTTAATACTTGGTGTAGCCTTCCATAAAATAGCAGCGTTTTTAAAGGTCTACACCAAAGTGTCCATACAACTCTGTCATGATGAAAATATTCTTTCATCTGCTCCGATCAATACAATAGTCACTAGCCACACATGGTCACTGAAACTTGGAACGTAGCTAGTGAGACTAAGGAATTACATTTTAATTTAGCTTAAATGAAAGAAGCCACATGTGGCAAGTGGCTACATACTACATTAGACAGCACAGCTCTAGAGATTTTAAAAGTTTTCTGCCCATCTCACTTTGAAAACTAGCTATTTTGACTAATATTATCAATTGTTATTCATAAGTTCCTGTCATTTGTGATTTTTATCTTTTTGAATATAAATAATTTGGTTTATTTATGGCAATTTTAAAGTTAGTATAGTAAACCAAATGGACTTCAACCAGAAGCCTCTGGGGGTGAATTTATTGTGAATCATTTTGAGGACTTGCAATATGTGGTCAATTTCTAATTTCAACTATTGACACAAAAGGAGAGAGCCTGTGCAGTTGAAACAGGGAAGCAGGAGAAGTCTGCTGGGCACTGACAAGCTGGCCTCTCAAGCCAGCCTCCTCCCTCCTCAGCAATCTGGCACCCTCTAGCTGCCCCCGGGGTCTGCAGGAGCTCTAATATCCCTTCCTATATCCCTCCATGTCCTAGCTCCCTGGAGCCTCTCCTCCCTTCCAAATCAAAATGTATCTTGAGGGAGAGGCTTAGGCAGGAAGATCTCTTGAGCACAGGAGTCCTGACTTGAGTTTGCAGACCTGCCTGGCAGAATCCCGAATCACGGTGATGATGCTGATTTTATGGATTAAAAACTGAGACACTGCAAAGAAGTGAGGGAAGGGAGCAAGGGAGAGCAGGAAAACGAATATTGTTTAAGTGCCTAGTATGTGCGTGCTAGACACTTCATATGATGCTCAGTAAAAATGCTTTGCCTGCATGAGTAACTGTTATCTCCCTGGCAAGTAGAGTTCAGTATGTTTTTTTTTTTTTAATGGATAAACACATGAATACATTTTTACCACAAGAAGCAGATATTAGTTCCATATCACAGATGAGGACACTGACATTTAGACAAGTTATGACTTCAAGGCTAAACACACACAACATTCCAGTCACCTATCTTGTTCTCTCCTTACTGTTTAGCTCCCTGCCCAGTTTCCTCTGTCCTCAGGATTTTGCTCTTGACTTTTGAAAAAGAACGACCAGCTAAACTGATCAACATATTTATACCAACGGATGCAAATATATTGATAGAACCTCCCCCAACCGCAGGGATCTTGAATTTTAATGACAATCTTCTGGGGACAATGTCAACTCACAGAAATGGCTCCCTCGGAATTTCACGCTGTTCAGGAGGTATTTTGGTACTTTAGTGGCATTAAAAATATATTCCACAGCAGATATTTTCCTGGAGGCTGGACACTTACATAAAGACGACGCATCCTTTATAAATTAACCCTCGACAGCCTTTGCATTTATCTAAATGGATGTTATTTCGAGGAGGAGACAGTGATTTGTGTATTAGCCCCTATCACTACAGAAGACTTGTAAGATACGTTGGGAATTGGCTCCTCCCCTATCCTTTCGCCCCCTCCTCTCAGAACCTTATAAGCTTCAGAGTACGGTCAAGGCAAGAGGAGCACTGGGAAAGAATTTGAAAACAAAAATAAGGCTCTGATTATCAACACAAAGACCACGAAGAGCGTAAGTCGTGAAAAAAATTTTCACATCCAGAAGTTGGAGGGCCACAAAGTACAAGTCGTCCAGGCCAGTCTGCAGAGACTGCTCATGCTTCCGCCCAGCAAAAATCTGGCAGGCGACACGTCGCGACGAATTTCAGCAGCAGAAGAGGAAGAGCATCACCTGCAGTCCGCGGCGTGGGAAACGCCGCCGGAGGGGCTCCGCGAGCCGGGGAGGTGCGCGCAGCGGGGCTCCGGGCGGCTCAGGCGCTGAGTGCGAGGAACGCCCGCGCTCGCCGGCGCCTAGGAGACGCTGCCGAAGGAGGAGGGCAGGCGTTTCACCCGCGCCACAGCTGCAGCGGGCCAGAGAGACCGCAGAGACCGGGACCCCACGCAGCCGCCGCGCCCGCTGCTGCGACTGCCGGGGTGGCGCGCCCAGCCGGAGAATCCCGTCCGCGCCCGGGGCGGGGGGCGAGGCGGGGCGCTGACGTCACCTCCCCTCCCCCACCGCCTCCAAGAGGGAGGGAGCGGGGAAAGAGGCAGCGAGTCGCCGCAGCCGCCGGCCGCAACTCCTCAACTCGGCGGCTGGCTGCCCGGGCACGTCCTGACAAACTTGGTTGCTCCCGGGCCCTCGCTCCGGCCCCGCGCACTCTCTTTTCGCCTCCGTTTGGTGCTTAAGTTTGCCCTGGTCGGAAGCCTCCGGAGATGCGGCCGCCTGGGTCCCGGCGGCACGGACGATGGCAGTCTGGTTAGGGACATGTTGAAGATCCCGGGGAGGCAAACTTGGTACTTCAAACCCGGCTCCTAACACATATCCACATCGCGTGGGGATCACGGAGCTGCCGGGGACTTTAGAGCCCAGGACCCAGGACTCGGCTAGACTGGTGAGTTCTTTGTTCAAATTGTGCATGCCTTTTGGCATTTAAGTTTAAACATAAATGAAATTACGTGGGGTGTGTGGCTCTAAGCGAGTGCGGGGAAGCGTGTGCGCCCTACGGGTTCTCGGCTCCAGGAGCTGCGCATCCCTCTGGCTTTGTGCGGCTCGGCCATGAAAGATTCGTATGCATAGCTTTGGGAATTCATAAAATACATATAGAGCACTGTTCAAAAGAACTTGAGAGGCGATGCTGTTTGTGCATTATTTTGAATGTAACTTATTATAGCAATGGTGCCTAGGGAGGGCGCATCGGGGCTGCGAGATTTGCAGGGGCGCAGCGCCCTCTAGTCCGGGCACCTGGCGAGGCGCGCTCATTGCCGGGTTCTGCGCGGAGGCGAACCTGGACCTCCCCGGCGCTCGGCGACGTGGGCGCTTGCTCACCCCAGTCTTCACTGCCCACCCACCCGGGCCCATTCTTTATATGAGTTACAAAAATCAACTTGGGTGGACTGGATGGAGAGGCCGTGCTGGAGGAAAGCGTTTTGTTTCTGGAACCGCCTCCCCAATCCCCTCCCTAATTTCCACGAGCCTTTGGGAACAGGGTTAGGGAGGGTCGATTATTTAAAGGACAAATGTGGAACTTGAACCACATTTCTCTCTCTCATATGAAAATAATTCGATTTGTGATAGCTAATAGGCATGTCCATTTCGTTCTGCTGGCGCTTAAGGATCAGTAGAATCGTGGCTGAGTCTTAAGTCTGAAATCTCCATCCCTGGCTCTCGGCGGCTCCTGTGGCGACGAAGTGCAACTTCTTTCAGGCAGAGATTTCTCAGGGAGCCTGGAAAATCGGGATTCCCAAACATGTAAAACATCTAGTAAGCCCTAGGAAGCGTTATTATTTATTAATTAATGGTCATCTTCTCCAGGAATTCTTTTGTGCCATTTAAAACAAATCCCGTGATTTTATGTCAGGGAATGGTATCTTTGTACTTTTTTACTGTTCTTCTTTTCCCCTTTTAGCACTACTCCCGCTCCTCGCTCCCAGGAAACGGCTGGAGTTCCGGTGTGGTTGGGTTTTGCTGAGAGTTACAATTCGGCAAGCGGCACAAGCCGGTTGGGCTTGGAGATCAGGTCACCCACTTTCGAGGTGTTCCATGTATGAAATTGACCTGTAAGCACTTGGAGCAATTATGGCCGTGGCAAACACGTCTTTGGATGATGGTGTTTGCATTTGCTGGATGCGCGAATCTGTGTATTCTAACTGGTGGGCAGGGAATATAGGGCTACGAATCGGCACACTCATCTTGCAGGCTTTATTTTTCCTTCCCAGCCATAACCTGCTAGACACTTTTATTATTTTTTTTTTCCGGTCACCTCTAAGATGGCTTATAAGGTGACTGCGTTAACTTTGAAGCAAGGAAATTCTTTCACACTTGACTGCCCAGCCGTTCTCCTCCCCGCCAAGCTCCCTCCACCGGTCCCAGGGAAATCGGATCTCTTTGTCTTCCCAGTGTTAAAATGCCTGAATCCCACAAACTTTCCGAGGTAAAGTCCGCCCTCTAGTCCGGGCTGCGTCCCAGCGCCTCCGGCTCTCCGGGCTTCGGCCGAGTCCGCCCTGCGCCGAGCCTGCGGCTGGAGCTCTGCCCGCGCCGGGGATGGGCTCCGCGCCCGGGACGCTCAGGCTGGGCGCCCGGCGCGGGGTGTTCTCGGAGCGGGCGTCTGGGCGCTGGGGCTTCCCCTCTGCCTAGGAACTTGCAGTTGGCCTGGGGTCACGCTCCGGGGCCCCTGGGGCCGACTCCCGGGCCAGGAAGCCCGCGGGACGCCGCGGCTGCCTTTTGTCCCGCAGGCCTGGGCGTCCGGGGTGTCAGCCGGGGAGGCCAGGCGCCGGCGGCGGGTAGGGCCTGGGGTCTAACCCGGCTCAAAAAGGTCGCGGGGGAAGCGTTTCCATTTTCTGGGGACTCAGTGTGGATTGAAGGAGGAAGTAGATTCCGACCTAGCTGCATTCCTTTGGAGACCTGGGGGACGGCTTCAGCCCACCAAACCGTCGCGGACTCGGAGCCGCGCCATTCAAATGCAGATTCAGGGACTTCCAGAAGGCTATGGAAAAGCTCAAGGGATGCCTCTAGGAAGCTTTCTCATTAGGCCCCAGCTTTTTTTTTTCTTTTTTTTTTTTTTTTTGAGCTTAGCTAACGTTTCCCTTTCTAGCCAGGGAGTATTCCCCAATTCCTTGCACAGCGCCTATGGTTGGCCGTAACTAACCTCGGCATCACAAGCCTCGCCCTGCCCCTCGGAGCCGCGCTAGACCACGCTGGGCGCCTTCTCGTCTCCCAGCACGGAGCTGGCGTTCGCAGGGCCTGGGGATCCTCGGGCCCGGGAGGGGCGGCGTGGCCGGACCCGCGGGCCCCGAGCCTGCCGCGGGGGAAAGTCGGCTCGAGTTTCCGCGCCCGAGAAACGAGCGCCGGCGCCGGCGCCGGCGGGCGTGGCCGGGGCGGAGGGATCTCCTGCACACGGAGAGCGTGAGGCGCCGGCGCCGAGCTGGGCGGCCGGGCGCGAGCGCGGGGAGCCGGCGCGGGAGCGGGGCGCGCGGCAGGTACCATGCGGGCGCGCGAGCCCGGCGAGACCCCCGGCAGGCCCGCTCCCCACCCGGGGGCGCGCTGAGACGGCAGGTGAGCTCCCCCAGAGTGCCGTCGCCACTTCGGACCAACTTTGCGGTAAGTTCGCTGGGGCGCGGGGGCGAGGGCGTGGAGCGCGCTGCGGTGCGGGCTCTGTGGGTGCCCGCCCGGTCCCTGGCTCGGGCTCCGGCGCTGCCGAAAACCGATGAGTGCGCGACCTTGCGGAGGGTGCAGTGACTCGGTCCTTCCCCCTTGGGAAGTTCAGCACTGGCTAGTGGGGTGCCGGCGGCGGAGTGGGAGGAGGCGACCGCGCGGGGCCGGCCCGGAGCCATTGCTGGGGTCCGATCCTTTCTGGCTCGCCGCCTTCCCCCCGGGAGCTCGCCGCGTTGCGCCGGCCTCGCGGTCTCCTGGGGCATCCCGCAGTCTGCGAAAGACCCTCTCGCTGAGAAGTGCACGCGGGAGGCCCGCGCGGGGCTGCCGGGTCCCTGGGTCCCTGGGTGTTTGCGCCCTGCAGGAGCGCTGCTTGGAGGTGTAGATGCAACCGGTGGACTGCGGAGTGAAGGGCTGCGAGGTTGCATTTCGGGGCTGAATATCTGCACAATGTGCGGTTTGTCAGTGTTTTCTGTCTTCTCTGGAGGAGGAACTTTTAAGATCTTTTTAAAAGAAAGAGGTTTTGGTCTTTCATTGCTTAAAAAAGAAAAAAAAAAACCTCAGTGCTTTCTTTTACAGAGCCAACTTTCTGCTGTGTGTTAGATTTTTTTGTTCCCGCTGATGTGAATTGCAAGGCTTTGGAAACAAGGACGCAATTGTATGAGTTAGGAAAGTAAACTCATAAATATTTTCTATGCAGTTAAGTTTTTTTTTTTTTTTTTCTCGTGTGTCTGAACTGTGGTTTCATTAAGTGGCTTTTGTTAAGCAATTCCCGGGTGCCTGATATAGGCGATTTTTTTAAGTGGATATTAACAGTGATTATTAATATGAGAAAAGGCTGAAAAGAAAATGACCTTCAGCTATTCACTTCTTTTTCAAAAGCAGATTCTTAATACCTCATATTCAGATACAGGTTTCGATAGTTTAATTTGTGTGTGAGAACTAGGTAATAGTGATGTTTTTCATACTGTTCTTAATGAGTTTGGTTATGCTGTCAAACACATACAGTTGTTACAGGGACGTTGGAAAAGTTGTTTCTCGAGTTAATAGTTAATTGTGATATTTGTCTTTGTCTTTTTGTCTTAGGAAGACAGCTCTGATTCCACAATTAGAATTATTCCTTCGTATTTAAGATGTAAAAATACTTGAAACACTATGTAATTTTTTAAAACAACAATTGGTATAAGCCTTGAGTTATGCTAAACATGGCATTTAACAAGCGTAAGGTAAGGTTTGATTTGAATAAAGTTTGCATTTGTATACCCATTTTTTGAAAAATGAACACCTTAAATGAGCCAAATTCTTTGGCACTCTGAAAAGAAGTGAGGTTGTTAGAGGACTTTATAAAATCATTTTGGGCCACCTGTATATTCATTTGTCTCTTTTAATTAGTCACTGGAAGTATCCCCGTTGGGTTCTTATCATGTTAGTAGATCATTTAAATCCATGGTCCGGACAGGTGCCAAAAGAAAAATGTTTAAAAATTATGGCCAGGCACGGTGGCTCACGCCTGTAATCCCAGCACGTTGGGAGGTCGAGGCGGGAGGATCACCGGAGGTCGGGGGTTCGAGACCAGCCTGACCAACATGGAGAAACCCCCGTCTCTACTAAAAATACAAAATTAGCCCGGTGTGATGGCGCATGCCTGTAATCCCAGCTACTTGGGAGGCTGAAGCAGGAGAATCGCTTGAACCCGGGAGGCGGAGGTTGCAGTGAGCGAAGATCACACCATTGCAATTCAGCCTGGGCAAAAATAAATAAATAAAATAAATAAATGAAAAGAAAAGAAAAATCTTATGCACAAACTAATTCTGTTTTCATTCCCCTGATCATCCTCTACCTTTCTATTGCCTTTAGACTTTGCTTTGAGGCCCCTTTGAAGCAGTCATTTCTTTGAATGTTAGAGGTGGATAGGATCTTAGAGATTTATGTTTTAACGCTTTACCCACTTGCTTTCCACCCAAGTTTGGCTGATTTTACGTAGAATCAGTAAGCCAAATCAAATTAGTACATTATTATTGCATTAAATTCTGTCTCAGTAGCATAATTTGTAGCCTAAAGGACCTGATTTAATAGCAGGGAGCCATAAGGCTAGATGTGCTGTTTAATCTTTATGAGTGGGGATTTGCAGTAGATAATTGTTCTTTTGACCAGATTATATAGAAGTTGAAGCCAACCTCTGTCTTTTGGTCTCACTTAATTGTTCAGTTTGCAAGGGCTCATTTATCCTTAGACACTGGAGAAGAGTTTTTGAAATGAGTGATATATGTCAATTAAGATCAGGAAGTTGCCACTTTCTCTTATGTCTGAGGGGAACTACTTTTCATTTCAAAAATATATTCTGATGAGGAATCTGCATATTTCACTTAAGTTTTTAAAGTCATCTTTCTTTTACTGTAAGTCCCAGATTTAAATACGTTGCCTGAATTCTTGCTTAATTCCAAGGGTTCATTATGTATGTGAAGATAAGTCTATAAAGTAAAAATAATAAAGTCTTCTATACACTGCTTAGGAAAATTAGTCATGATTTAATCTGTATCCTTCATAGAATATTAAAGATAGAGCTTCGTGATAATCTGCAAAACAGACACTGATCTGACATTATCTATTGCCAATTTTGGGGCAGTGTAAGGTGGGTGGTGACCTCTTTCTGAGCTACTGGAAATCAGTCCTCTACAGAGCAGCCGTCTGCAGTGTTGTTACCGGCCTCGTGGTTGCGCCTGGATTTTCTGTTAATTTGAGAAGGATGGATGTTTTATTTTCCTATGTTATCCCTCTCTAGATCCCCTCCCCAACACAGTCCTGCCTCCCATTTCTCACTCTTAATGCTTCATTCATCTGTCCATTTACCAATCCAACAATAGTGGACCTCCTCTGTGTCAAACACTGAGCCAGACACAACATCTAGTGAACAAATCATGTTTCCTGCCCTCAAGCAGCTTGTAGTCTGATAAGGGAGAGGACGAGTACACAGTCTCTTATAGACCTGTGTGATAAGAGATCCATCCAGGTCAAGGTGGTCCATAGCAGCACCTCATTGAACTAGGGGATCTGGGGCAGGTGGATTTAGAATAATGTGAGTTCTGAGGGAAGTGTGATTCAGAGGGGAACAATTCAAGCAGAGGAAATGATGTGTGCAAAGCAAGTTATAGAAAACATAGTGTGGCTTGTGGCGTGATGAGTGGAGAGAAATTCTGAAGACCTCATCATACCATGTTATGTTAGGAAAAGGATTGGCTTCTTTTTTTTGCCTAGGTAGAACAGATAATCTTGACTATGACTTAAATAATCTTATTAAAAAAGGGATTATTATTTTTATGAGGCAGTGGTTAAGGAGAGAGAAAAAGAAGGAAATGTTGAAAAGAAAGGTGAAAATAAATAAGCTGTATGTGAGAAGTAGAGGGCGGGAAAAAAAGAAAAGATTGATGTTTGCATTACTTTCCGAAGAGAAGAGGTCAAGATGTTACATTAGTTTAGAGCCTTCACCACTAGGTGGTGTTATTGGCTCAAGACAGCTTGGTTACTGAACTTGCTGCAAGTCTGGGAAGTATCCCTTTTTGTTTTGAAATAAGAAATAGTGTTGGGAAATTAGGAAATTAGGTAGAGGTCAGATTATCAAAGGTCTTTAATGCAAGGTTAAGAAGAATATACTTAGCAGGCTAAGGGGAAATACTGAATATTTTCAAACTAAAGAATAATGTCACAAAGAAATTTGAATAGGTTGACTGAGATTGGGGGCAGAAAGCAGGAATACCAAAAGACTGTGGGAATACTCTGCATGAACGGAATACTCTGCATGAACAAAATACTCATTCGAACTAGGTGGCAGCAGCAGAAATGCAAAGGGAACCATTTTGAGAAATTGAGAAAGAAATGTCAAGTCTGGATGACTTTTAAGAAATGAAGGTTTGAGAGCCAGGAGACTATAAAGATTTTAGTCCATCCTTCAATTTCTTAAATAAATGGAGTCGAAAGGATTAAGCAAGTTCCTTGAATTCACCCAGTTGATTAGTGACAAAGCTGGAGCTAGGTTTCACATTTGATGTTCTCCCAACCCCTTCCTTTTTGTTTGATTTGTTGGTTCGCAAACTTGGTTGATTTGGTAAGTGGCGAGATTGGAAAATACACTGGAAGAGCTGTTATTTTGCAATGGCAAGTGAGTGAAAAGTCTATATAGTTGTCCCTTGGTCTCTAAGGGAGATTTGGGATTTTATACCCAAATCTGAGGATGCTCAAGTCCCTTATATAAAATGGGGTACTATTTGTATTTTTACTGTTTTATTGTTTATTTTAAAGACTTTCTCAACCTGAGGTTGTTTGGATCCATGGATGCAGAACTCCCCTATAGTGAAGGCCAATCATATAACTTAGGTTTGATGGTATTTCAGGAGGAGTGTTACAAGGCGTTTGAGAGAGATTAGATCTGAGATTTTAGATTTGGTGCACTGATCCTTCATGATTGGAGGCAGAGTGGATGAGATCTTTAAGGGTGGTAATACATGCATGTGGAAGAAGAGTTGGAAGAAAAGTTTGTAATGCTAGCATTTTAGGTGAGTCAATGTAGAGTGGAAAAGAATATGGAAGAGAATCAGGAGAATGTTGTCATTCATTTTTCATACCTATAGATTGCCTCTTTGTTTTGAGGGACTCTGTGACTGTATGAGAGATCAGGAGTGTTGGGGAGGGGAGTGAGTAGTGTCAAAGGTGTCATGAAATCAAGGAGGATGAGCACTGAGAAAGGTCATTGGTTTGACATTAGCTTGTGATGCTGGAACAGCTGTTCTGCCAGGGTGGCCTGCAGGATCTCAGTGGAGAAGTGTTTAGCGCAGAGGGAGTTCTAAGGAAGCCAGGGCGGTACCGTGAAACTCCTTTTCTTGCGATCTTCGCCAGTATAAAAAAAAGAGAAGAATAAGAGTGTTTGTTTGAAAGAAGTGAAGGTTTGGATGAAGTTTATTTATTTATTTATTTATTTTGAGACGGAGTCTCTGTCACCCAATGGCGCAATCTCAGCTCACTGCAACCTCCGCCTCCTGGGTTCAAGCGATTCTCCTGCTTCAGCCTCCTGAGTAGCTGGGACTGCAGGTGTGTGCCACCACGCCCGGCTAATTTTTGTATTTTTAGTACAGATGGAGTTTCACCAAGTTGGCCAGGATGGTCTGGATCTCTTGACCTCATGATCTATCTGCCCACCTCAGCCTCCCCAAGTACTGGGATTGCAGGCATGAGCCACCGCACCTGGCCAAGTTTATTTTTCAAGTAGGGGAAGAACCTGTGTGTGTGTATGGATTCTGCACAAGGTGTCAGGAGTGGGAGGAGCTGTAAAAGAGGCGAGGTTTTGTGGCATCAGAGTATCTTTATTTGCAGCTAGGGTGGTTGGCATCTCTTCTGAGGGGTAAAAAGAGAGAACAGGTGAAGAGAACATTTTAAGAATAGTAGGGAAGATGGACTTTTCTCCCTGAAGATTTCCGTCTTCTTGCTATACATGCAACATTCACTTTCCTGGCCTGTCATTTAGTGAAGGGTTGACGGAATCTGATTATACAGGGAGCCCAATTCAACATATAAAATCAAGCCTTACCAACTTGGGAGTGGAGGAAGTGGCCATTGTTGATTATTGGCTACTCTGCCAAGATGTCATTTAAGTTTCTTCTGTGTGTGGAGAAAAATACATTAGATGAGATGATCTCCACTCACAAGAGGTCAGGAGTCTGTTTATTGGCCTTCTCCTTGGGCAAAGTTTGCCCTGGAATGTGGATGAGGAGAAAGTAGTTGGAGGATAAGGAATATAGAGAGAGGGGAAAGAAGAGAATAGCACAGGAGTGCCTCCCCCTGCCAGGAACAGGCACACAGCCGCTGCCTACTTGTCCTGTCTTGCTCCAGGGAGCACAGAACAACTAGAACCCGTCATCTTCATGATGCCAACAGACATGTTTTATAGGTTCACGTAGATAAGCAGGTTTTATATAGAGGCTGTTTGAAAAATAGGATGTCTGTTTAACTTTCTTAAGGACAGGAACACTTCAGGAATCTATTTTTGGATTGATTAAATCATGTACATGCTAAAGTTTTCTGAAAAAGTCAGATTGTAGTTCCACACTGTCACTATCAGTAAAGACCATTCTCAGGGTTAAATTGGAACCAGTCGTTGATCACGTGAAGGCAATATTTAAATTATGTCTTGCTAGAGTTATCAGATTATTGCAGCTCCAGTGAAAGCTAGCAACATATAAATGGAGTTAGCAGAAGTAATTAAATGACATCTACCAAGCCTACGGCTGCTGCTCAGTTTCTAGGGTCACAGCTTCCTCCATTCATACTGAAAATCATATGAAGATGGGTCGAAAAGAATTAGTATACACCCAGAAAATAAACAGGATCTACTCATTAGTATTTCAGTGTAAGAATGAAGGCTTTTAAAAGTACCCACATGGCTATGATAATTGAACTAGAAAAATTGAGAGTTTTTTTTCCTGTTCTAAATTTTATCTGGAATGTCTGAAATTTTAGAACTCATTCAACATTTTATTTAATATACAGTATTTTTAAAAAGCCATTTATGCTGGGTGCGGTGGCTTGCGCCTGTAATCCCAGCACTTTGGGAGGCGGAGGTGGGTGGATCACTTGCAGCCAGGAATTCGAGATTAGCCTGGCCAACATGGCGAAACCATGTCTCTACTAAAATACAAAAGTTAGCTGGTCATGGTCGTGCATGCCTGTAGTCCTAGCTACTCAGGAGGCTGAGGCACGAGAATCACTTGAACCTAGAAGGCGGAGGTTGCAGTGAGCCCAGATTGCACCACTGTGCTCCAGTCTAGGTGACAGAACAAGACTGTCTCACAACAAAACAAAACAAAAAAAACTCATTTGCAATTCGTAATCTCTTGACAACTTCATGTGTTTGCCGACCATGCAGAGTGTCTCACAACTGTAATCCCAGCATTTTGGGAGGTCCAGGCAGGTGGGTCAGTTGAGCTCAGGACCTCGAGACCAGCCTGGGCAATATGGTGAAAACCCATCTCTACAAAAATACAAAAAATTAGCTGGGCATGGTGGTACGCCCAGGTACCCGGGAGGCTGAGGTGGGAGGATCACTTGAGCGTGGGAGGTTGTGCTGCAATGAGCTATGAATGGTGCCACTGCTCTCCAGCCGGGGAGACAGAGCAAGACCTTGTCTCAGGGGGAAAAAAAAGATGCTTGCAATTTAGAGATCTCTTAAAAATACTTTAAAAATGTGACACTGAACTGAACTCGATGTTCCAGATTTTAATCGTGAGTTAAATTCTACTGACGCTTTCACTATGTGGATAGAAAATGAGAGTGAGGGCCAGGCGCGGTGGCTCAAGCCTGTAATCCCAGCACTTTGGGAGGCCGAGACGGGCGGATCACGAGGTCAGGAGATCAAGACCATCCTGGCTAATATGGTGAAACCCCGTCTCCACTAAAAAATACAAAAAACTAGCCGGGTGAGTTGGCGGGCGTCTGTAGTCCCAGCTACTCGGGAGGCTGAGGCAGGAGAATGGCGTAAACCCGGGAGGCAGAGCTTGCAGTGAGCTGAGATCCGGCCACTGCACTCCAGCCTGGGCCACAGAGCGAGACTCCGCCTCAAAAAAAAAAAAAAGAAAATGAGAGTGAGGAAGAGCACAGTGAGGGAGAACACAAAGTTCTCAACTTAATAATTTTGTGTTTTTATCATAACATGTGGAATGAAAAGTTTAGTAATGTTTTCCTGTTCCATAAAGGGCTGGAATGACTACTGGTGTTTTTAGGAGTTGTGACCTCTCAGTAGTAAACGTGCAGCGTTTAACAGAATTGATGCACTGTGCAGTGCCACGTCCCACCTAATGTCCTCTCTCTGTGGCTGGTAAAACCCTTCGAAGACTTGAGCTTGAGGTCGTCTAAACACTTGCATATTTGCAGCTATGTTTTCAGCACAGGGGCTGTGTTTTGTTTTGTGAAGAATGTGCAGTCACAGTAATGGATTGAAGCATTTTACATGAAGGTCTCCCTAATGAAGAAATATGAAGATATTAATATCTGGTTTTTACTGGAAAAGTTATTTTTCTCCCGTATTTATAGATTTTCAGAGATCTATGCTAAAGATATTTAAGCTTTGGACCAGGAGCCCTTCTCCCTCAAGGCTGAACTAAGTAAACACACTTTGTTTTTGCTTTGGAAAATGCATTTTAGAAATCCCAAATTACAGTGAGTTTAAGCAGTGTGATCACCTTCTAAATATCAAAGTATAGCCCTTGGCTCAGATGGTCTTTGGAGTTTAATTTGCATAAGCAAGGAGTCTAGGTGATAGGGTCCTTTTTAGATGAAATGGTGTTTGAGTTTTTCGCCCCCTTCAGCTTTTCTGTTTGTTTTGCGGAAGAGCCACCCACAGCCATTGTTTTGATCAGGGTGGTTTTTATAGTGAAACCTGCGTTCGTGGTTCTTGGTTACATTATTGCAGGGTTAAGAATATCTCCCAAAAAGTGTATTTTTTCATTTAATAATTTATTCTAATCACAGTAGCATTCTGTTAGTCAAGTTTGCGGAGTACATTCAGGGTTTTCAAAGGTCTCAGCCATGAATGTGGTCCACAAGTCCGTCCCAGCTGTATTGTGTCCCATGAGAACTGGTGAGTAGGATGTGGAAGGTAATTGGGTATTTGGTAATCCAGTTGGGGATGAGTGGGTAGTGGCAGGGGCTGTGGTGGGACTGAGTACCTGAGACACCATGGGGAGAGAACAGCCATAGCAATCTGATGTGTTGGGCATGGTCCATGTGTCTTGGGGGATGGAAGAGTGCCAGAGCCTTTTGGCAGGGTGGATGGGGGGAAACAGCATGGAACATTTGCGAGTGGGTTTTTTGTTGTTGTTGTTGTTTTTTGAGATGGAGTCTTGCTCTGTCACCCAGGCTGGATTGCAATGATGCGATCTCGGCTCACTGCAACCTCCGCCTCCCGTGTTCAAGCAATTCTCCTGCCTCTGCCTCCCAAGTAGCTGGGACCACAGGCGTGCACCACCGCACCCAGCTAATTTTTGTATTTTTAGTAGAGACGGGGTTTCACCATGTTGGCCAGGATGGTCTCCATCTCTTGACCCTGTGATCCGCCCACCTTAGCCTCCCAAAGTGCTGGGATTACAGGCGTGAGCCACCTGCTGGATTACTGAGTATTTATGGGTTGTCTCCAAGTTGTAATGTTAGGCTTCAACTGCACAAAAATCTTTATTTACTCACTATTTCTTATCACACCACTGTGTTGTGGTTCCCTTTGCTTCCTCAGTGGCCACCGTCTCCCCTTGGGCCTCCCACTTGGGCCCTTCGAATCTTGGGGCTCTGCTCTTGGATTTTTTTCTTCCGCCTGCTCTCTTCCTTGGTGACATCATTCAGTTCTGTGGTTTTAAATACCATCTTTCATATTCTGACAACTCTCAAATTTCTGTCTGCAGACTGGAGTCTCCCACTTATCTGCTGCCCACTCACAGTCTTTTTATTTTAATTTTTTATTTTTGAGACGGAGTCTTGCTCTGTCCCCAGGCTGGAGTGCAGTGGCACCATCTCGGCTCAGTGCAAGCTCTGCCTCCCGGGTTCCCGCCGTTCTCCTGCCTCAGCCTCCCGAGGAGCTGGGACTACAGGCGCTGCCACGTCGCCTGGCTAATTTTTTGTGTTTTTCGTAGAAACGGGGTTTCACTGTGTTAGCCAGGATGGTCTCGATCTCCTGACCTCGTGATCTGCCTGCCTGGGCCTCCTAAAGTGCTGGGATTGTAAGCGTGAGCTACCGCGCCCGGCCCACTCACATTCTTTACTTGGATAGCCAGTGGCTGTTCCCATCTTACCCTGTCCAAAACTGACCCCCCAATCTGTTCCCCAAGGATTCTGCTCCTCCTGTCTCCCTCTTGGTTCCTGGCCCACTTGTTCTCTACGCTCAGCACTTTGGCATTCTCTGTGGTACTGCTGACTCCTCCTTTCCCTTCCTCTCTCCATTCCAGTGCATCAGGAAACCCTGAAATAGATTCAGAGTCTGCCCCCTGCCCCCGTTGTGCCCTGACCCGCAAGCCCTCTGCCTGTGTTGTTGCCGCAGCCTCTGACTACTCCGGTCGCCCTCCAGCTTCTGCCGGCTGCCTCGCAGGCTTTTCCGTTTTTCTTAGACCATGGCACTCCTCTGTTCACAATCATCCGGGGGGCTTCTCATTTGGTTTATACTAAACTCTAAAGTCCTGAAAGTCGTCCTTTATCCATGAGTCCATACTGATCTTTGTTTATCGAGACGGAGTCTCGCTCTGTGGCCCAGGCTTCAGTGCAGTGGTGCGATCTCGGCTCACTGCAAGCTCTGCCTCCCGGGTTCACACTGTTCTCCTGCCTCAGCTTCCCAAGTAACTGGGATTACAGGCGCCTGCCACCATGCCCAGCTAATTTTTTGTATTTTTAGTAGAGACGGGGTTTCACTGTGTTAGCCAGGATGGTCTTGATCTCCTGACCTCGTGATCTGCCTGTCTTGGCCTCCTGAAGTGCTGGGATTACAGGCGTGAGCCACCGCGCTCGGCCCATACTGATCTTAAGAAAAAAAAAAAGATTCAGGCTGGGTGCAGTGGCTCACATCTGTAATCCTAGCAGTTCGGGAGGCTGAGTCGGGCAAATCGCTTGAGCCTGGGTGTTTGAGACCAGCCAACATGGTGAAACCCGGTCTCTACAAAAAAATACCACGCTTGGTGGTAGTCCCTGAGTATCTAAAATTCTGTCAGTCTAAATCTACAGGCACACCTGTATAGTCCCAGCTGCTCAGGAGACTGAGACTGGGCCCAACAAGCTCAAGGCTTCAGTGAGCCGAGATCGTGCCACTGCGCCCCAGCCTGGGTGAGAGAGCCAGACCCTGAAAAAGAAAAAAAAATTGAATAAATAAATAGGGGAAGATAGACAAATCAGTTTCATAGAAGAATTCTACATATTTCGGGTAGCAAAACTCTCCACCTCTTAAGCGTGGGCTGCGTGTGGTGACCTTACAAATCATACAGTACAGGAAGGGGTGAAAGTAACCTGACTGAAGAACCTGGCGGACGCTACCTCAGGCACGTGGTCGGGGGCAGCATCAACACTGACACATCGGGTTGATTTTACCCCTTGCTACGGTGTGATGGAAATGGCAATCTACGTCTGTGGCTTTCCTCCCCAAAACCTAACCCCAATCGAATGAGCAAAACATCAGATTCCAGTTGAGGGACATCCTACAAAATACCTGACTAGTACTTCTCGAAACTGTCCAGATCATTAAAAGCAAGGAAAATCTGAGAAACGTACCTTCCAGAGGAGCCTTAGGAGACATGACAGCTAAATATAAGGTGGGGTCTTGGAAGGGATTCTGGGATGGAGAGAAGGTCTTGGGTGAAATCTGAGCAAATCTGAGTGAAGTACGGACTGCAGTTAATGATGATGTATGGGTACTGATTCATTAGTTGTATGTAGTGTAATATGTACTCATGCGAGATGTCAACAGTAGGGGAAGCTCTCTTTGCAACTTTTCTGTAAATCTGAAAGCATTCTAAAATAAGGTTTATTTAAAAAAAAAAAAAAGCCCCCTTTCATGATAGGTTCTCTCTCAGCATGTGCCCCGGCCTTACTGCTGTCCCTCAGTCACTGTGCCCCAGCCACGTGGTCCCTTTCTTGCTTCCATCATCTAGTGCTTCTCTGCTGGTGTGACTTTCTGCCCTGGAGGATGTTTGACAATGTCTTGAGATAGAGATATTTTTAGTCATCACAGCTGGGTGATGAGGGAGATGCCACAGGCTTCTAACTGGTGGGGACTGGGAATAATATTGAACACTCTCCATTGCTCCAAAGAATCTAAGAGTTGCCCAGCATGTCACTAGTGTAAGCCCTGGCCCTTTGGATTTAGGGTTCCCTCTTTTCCTTCAGGTTCCGGACCGTGGTTTTTCTTTGCCCTGCTTTAGTTTTCTCCTTAGCACTTACTTATGGGCATCGGATATACTCTGTTTACTTGTCTGTCTGTCTGTCTCTGGCCAGGAAATGTGTGTTCCGTCAGGACTTGTTGGAAACTTGGTTCACGTTTGAATCCCCAGCATCTAGAGCTCACCTGAGGCCTAGTATGCGCTTATTAAACCTGTGTAAAAGGAATTAAATAATTAATGGAAGGGGTGAATGGATGGTAAAGATAACACATACTCGTGCTAAAAAGTCCATGGGAGAGACAAATGCCGCTGTAATCACTTCCTCAGCTGCCTGTTTCTCTGCCGGTTCTCTAAAAGTTACCGCTGTGAACAGCTGCTTGTCTGCCTCGACTCTTCTGTCCATTTTAAACTGTATCCGTGGGTACATTTTATCTGCACCCCCTTCTCCTCTTTTTTAAACAAACATACATAGGATCAGCTTCGTTTTTCCAGTTAATATAGCGAGACGTATGTCAACATACAGAGTGCTATCTTACCGTTTTAATGGCTGCATGACGTATGTCAACATACAGAGTACTAGCTTACCTTTTTAATGGCTGCATGACATATGTCAACATACAGAGTGCTATCTTACCTTTTTAATGGCTGCATGATAACTTTGTATGTGGAATTAAGCAAAAATACTTCAAGTACTTGCAATAGAATCCTAGTATAATACTTTGTTGTATAGTGGATGATGGTAAAAATATCTCCTAAAATATAATGTGTCTCCTGAAACAAAAGACACTGCTTGCTAAACATCATCCAAGTGTTTTTGGTTTTGTTTTTCTGTTTTTGAGACAGAGTTTAGCTCTGTTGCCCAGCCTGGAGTGCAATGGTGCGATCTTGGCTCACTGCAGCCTCTGCCTCCTGGGTTCGAGTGATTCCGCTGCCTTGGCCTCTGGAGTAGCTGAGATTACAGGCATGCACCACCACATCCTGCTAATTTTTGTATTTTTAGTAGAGACAGGGTTTCACCATGTTGGCCAGGCTGATCTTGAACTTCTGAGCTCAAGGGATCTGCCTGCCTTGGCCTCCCAAAGTGCTGGGATTACAGGTGTGAGCCACCGCGCCCAGCCTCTTTATATGTATTTTTATTTCTAGTTTGTAAATCCCTTGGGATTGGGATCTTTGTCTTTTATTCTTTAACACCATACAAGGTTCTGTCTAATAAGGTCCTCCATACCTGTAGGTTGAATTGAACTTTTCGTTTGTTTTGATAAAATTACAAGATTATTTTATAATATTCAGATTTCCCTGAGTATTAGAACTGTTGACTAAATGGAGATACTTAAAGAGATAGTTTTGGGAGAAAATTGTTTTCTTATTTTGTTTAAATGATAATTGTTCTCCTGGAAGCCAAAAATCTGTCTAATTTCTGACTTTATCTGGAGAGGAGAAGGCATCATAGCGAAAGAACAAGTTAGGGTGGCCAACTTGAACGTGATTCAGTATCAATTAAGCTTTAATTGCTTTAAGCACATCAGGTCTTTTCTTCCCCCTAAGGCAAGGACTTACGGGGCAGAGTTGGCAGTAGCTAAGTTAAGATACTATAAATTAATGTTGTTGTGCCAATTTCAACTGGGCTGTCAAACCCACCCTCCAGTTTGCTCTTCGTTTACCTCTGGTGGCATTCACATTTTGTGAATATTAATTTGAGAGTAACTTTGCAAGATCACAGTGCTGTCCTCTACCAGCCGTGCTGGGGCGTTTAGCGAAGCTGCATTGATTTACAAGATGAATTTGTTGGCAAAGGGGAACAGTTGATCTGAAAATAACTGTCCTGCTTCCCTGGCCAGACCTCAGCCCAGTGGACTTCGCCCACCTTCCCATTTGCCGTTTGTTAAAGGCAACGTTTTCTTCATTTCTTCGGTTTCCCTCTTTCCTCCGCCAGTCACCCAGGGACTCTCCTGCAGGGTCTGCCACCATGTATTAACACATTGATCTGACCCTTTATGTGTGTTAGCTTAGAAGATTTAGCTTTTATGTGTGTGTGTCATGTTCTCATGGAGGGGCCTGGGGAGACAGGTTGTTCGGGGCCCGGAAGATAGGAGGCATTCCGTGAACAACTGGATGTTGACAGCAGTGGTGATAAAACGTTGATATAGTTGGTAAGATTTGCTTCATTGACTTAGGAAAAGCACTGCTTGACATCAAACTGCTGAATTCTGGTTTTTCTTTTGTAAATTGCCTTTCTTTCGGGCTTATGTTGGTGTTAAGTATCAGACTTGATGATATAATTGTTTTAATACCTTTAAGTAGTTATATAGAGCTGAATGAGACAGTAAACCCTTACATTATGTAGGGAGTGAACTTAACCATTCTTATACAGAAATAACATAATTTCAGGATAAATTTTGAAAGGAGATTACGAGCTGTTGTTATGGGGCGCCATGTAAAAGCACTGCTGGCTTTTGTTTTTTCTGAATTAGTTGTCAGAAGCTTTGCATTCTCACAATACTGTAGGGGCATTAAGTTTGCCAGCTTTTGATCATTTAATTCGTTGTATGTAAGTAAATGTAAACAATGTTCATTACTTTTTAATGGTTGCTTATATTTGCCTTAACCATTTAAATATAAAAATATAACTTGATTGTTACAGTTAGTAGTCTTTCATTTGATACTCATGAAGATTTTTGAGTTGTTTAAATATGAAAGATAGGACCTTGTCATTCAAAAATGAAAAGGAAGTTTTTGTTAAGTTTTAGTAATTCTAGATATGTTACAAGAATGTTGATACTTATATTGGAAAACATGAAAAAAATCCCAAACCGTTGCATTTATTTATATTCCATGTATATGGAAAATATTTGTTTAAATGAGAGTTTTAAAACAATTACACGCTTTCGCTTGTTTTATTCCCCACGGTAACGATTCTGATTTCTTCTGTTTCAGATTCCTGAGAGTTAAGCAATGGGGAGACATTCAGCCTTGCTTCTGCTTCTGCTCCTCCTCCTCCAACATTTTGGAGACAGTGATGGCAGCCAAAGACTTGAACAGACTCCTCTACAGTTTACACATCTCCAGTACAACGTCACGGTGCATGAGAACTCTGCAGCTAAGACTTACGTGGGGCATCCTGTCAAGATGGGTATTTACATGACACATCCATCGTGGGAAGTAAGGTACAAAATTGTCTCCGGAGACAGTGAAAACCTGTTCAAAGCTGAAGAGTACGTTCTCGGAGACTTTTGCTTTCTAAGAATAAGGACCAAAGGAGGAAATACAGCTATTCTTAATAGAGAAGTGAAAGACCACTACACATTGACAGTGAAAGCAGTTGAAAAAAATACTAATACAGAGGCGCGAACAAAGGTCAGGGTGCAGGTGCTGGATACAAATGACTTGAGACCGTTATTCTCACCCACCTCATACAGCGTTTCTTTACCTGAAAACACAGCCATAAGGACCAGTATTGCAAGAGTCAGCGCCACAGACGCAGACATAGGAACCAATGGGGAATTTTACTACAGCTTTAAAGATCGAACAGATATGTTTGCTATTCACCCAACCAGTGGTGTGATAGTGTTAACTGGTAGACTTGATTACCTAGAGACCAAGCTGTATGAGATGGAAATCCTCGCTGTGGACCGTGGAATGAAATTGTATGGGAGCAGTGGCATCAGCAGCATGGCCAGGCTGACGGTGCACATCGAACAGGCCAACGAATGTGCTCCTGTGATAACAGCAGTGACGTTGTCACCGTCAGAGCTGGACAGAGACCCAACATACGCCATCGTGACAGTGGATGACTGTGATCAGGGGGCCAATGGTGAAATAGCGTCTTTAAGCATCGTGGCAGGCGACCTTCTCCAGCAGTTCAGAACCGTGAGGTCCTTTCCAGGGAGTAAGGAGTATAAAGTCAAAGCCATCAGTGGCGTTGATTGGGACAGTCATCCTTTCGGCTACAATCTCACACTACAGGCTAAAGATAAAGGAACTCCGCCCCAGTTCTCTTCTGTTAAAGTAATTCACGTGACTTCTCCACAGTTCAAAGCCGGGCCAGTCAAGTTTGAAAAGGATGTGTACAGAGCAGAAATAAGTGAATTTGCTCCTCCTAACACTCCTGTGGTCATGGTAAAGGCCATTCCTGGTTATTCCCATTTGAGGTATGTTTTTAAAAGTACACCTGGAAAAGCTAAATTCAGTTTAAATTACAACACTGGTCTCATTTCTATTTTAGAACCAGTTAAAAAACAGCAGGCAGCCCATTTTGAACTCGAAGTAACAACAAGTGACAGAAAAGCCTCCACCAAGGTCTTGGTGAAAGTCTTAGGTGCAAATAGCAATCCCCCTGAATTTACCCACACAGCATACAAAGCTGCTTTTGATGAGAATGTGCCCATCGGTACTACTGTCATGAGCCTGAGTGCCGTAGACCCTGACGAGGGTGAGAATGGATACGTGACATACAGTATCACAAATTTAAATCATGTGCCGTTTGTGATTGACCATTTCACTGGTGCTGTGAGTACGTCAGAAAACCTGGACTACGAACTGATGCCTCGGGTTTATACTCTGAGGATTCGTGCATCAGACTGGGGCTTGCCGTACCGCCGGGAGGCCGAAGTCCTTGCTACAATCACTCTCAATAACTTGAATGACAACACACCTTTGTTTGAGAAAATAAATTGTGAAGGGACAATTCCCCGAGATCTAGGCGTGGGAGAGCAAATAACTACTGTTTCTGCTATTGATGCAGATGAACTTCAGCTGGTACAGTATCAGATTGAAGCTGGAAATGAACTGGATTTGTTCAGTTTAAACCCCCACTCTGGGGTATTGTCCTTGAAGCAGTCGCTAATGGCTGGCTTAGGTGCAAAGGTGTCTTTTCACAGTCTGAGAATCACAGCTACAGATGGAGAAAATTTTGCCACGCCGTTATATATCAACATCACAGTGGCTGCCAGTCGCAAGCTGGTAAACTTGCACTGTGAAGAGACTGGTGTTGCCAAAATGCTGGCAGAGAAACTCCTGCAGGCAAATAAATTGCACAACCAGGGAGACGTGGAGGATATTTTCTTTGATTCTCACTCTGTCAACGCTCACATACCACAGTTTAGAAGCACTCTTCCGACTGGTATTCAAGTAAAGGAAAACCAGCCTGTGGGTTCCAGTGTAATTTTCATGAATTCCACTGACCTTGACACTGGCTTCAATGGAAAACTGGTCTATGCTATTTCTGGAGGAAATGAGGATAGTTGCTTCATGATTGACATGGAAACAGGAATGCTGAAAATTTTATCTCCTCTTGACCGTGAAACAACGGACAAGTACACCCTGAATATTAGCGTCTATGACCTTGGGATACCCCAGAAGGCTGCGTGGCGTCTTCTAGATGTTGTGGTTGTCGATGCCAATGATAATCCACCTGAGTTTTTACAGGAGAGCTATTTTGTGGAAGTGAGTGAAGACAAGGAGGTACATAGTGAAATCATCCAGGTTGAAGCCACAGATAAAGACCTAGGGCCCAATGGACACGTGACGTACTCAATTCTTACAGACACAGATAAGTTTTCAATTGACAGCGCGACTGGTGTTGTTAAAATCACGCACCCTCTGGATCGAGAACTGCAGCATGAGCACTACTTAAAGATTGAAGCCAGGGACCAAGCCAGAGAAGAGCCCCAGCTGTTCTCCACGGTCCTTTTGAAAGTATCACTAGAAGATGTTAATGACAACCCCCCTAAATTTATTCCCCCTAATTATCGTGTGAAAGTCCGAGAGGATCTTCCAGAAGGAACCGTCATCATGTGGTTAGAAGCCCACGATCCTGATTTAGGTCAGTCTGGTCAAGTGAGATACAGCCTTATGGACCACGGAGAAGGAAACTTTGATGTGGATAAACTCAGTGGAGCAGTTAGAATCGTCCAGCAGTTGGATTTTGAGAAGAAGCAAGTGTATAATCTCACTGTGAGGGCCAAAGACAAGGGGAAGCCAGTTTCTCTGTCTTCTACTTGCTATGTTGAAGTTGAGGTGGTTGATGTGAATGAGAACTTGCACCCACCGGTGTTTTCCAGCTTTGTGGAAAGGGGGGCGGTGAAGGAAGACGCGCCTGTTGGTTCGTTGGTAATGACAGTGTCGGCTCATGATGAGGACGCCGGAAGAGATGGGGAGATCCGATACTCCATTAGAGATGGTTCTGGCGTTGGTGTTTTCAAAATAGGTGAAGAGACAGGTAAATATGTTTTCATTGCTTTCATTTGATACCCTCTTCCATGTTTTTTTTTTTTAACCATCTGCCCTGTGACAGCTTCTTCACGATTCCCAGTTGTTGTTTGGGCTCGGTGTAGATGTGCATGTGAATATTGTTTTGGCCCGGCCGCTGTATGTAGGTATGTTTATTCGTCGTAAGCCATGAAGATGGAAACAAAAGGGCCTGAATGATTTAAGTGGCGTCAAGTGAGTAAAAGACCAGGAATATGTTGAAATTGTTCCCACTGATACTGATCTCCAAATTTGTACTCTATTGTCAAAAGCATCATTATGGTTTTTTTCTAACTTTGAGAAGCCTTTCCAATTTTTTTCAGTCAGTGTATTTGCAGGCTCATACTTAGAAAAACTGTTACTATCATCTGGCATGCCATTCAGAGGTTGCTGCGCACCTGCAGAGTTATCCAGTGCATGCAGAGATTATGTGCCAAAACTTCTCTAATGTGGTCTTCACTTAGTACCTTGTCTAGATTTTGGTTGAGAGGCAGAGGCAGGATAGTGGCGTGTTGAACTGGAAAGACCTGGCTTGGAATCCTGGCTCTTCTAGTTGATAATTGGTGATCTTGGCCAAGCAAATTACTTCTTAGAACTAACTTTTTCCTCTCCTATATGGGGACACTTAGAATTACTAGAAGGTTTAAGTGAGGGTAGAGTGAAAGAACTCGGGAAAACTCCTGGCGTGTGGTAGGTTTATTCATGGTAGCAGTGCTTTGTTGTAATTCTGAAACCAGGACCTCCAAGGCAGCAGTTCAAGCTAGGAAGTGCCTGTACTGCACTTTGTACATACCTCGGTCTTGCTACACAGATATTGTTTAGTTATGTGTCAATATGTCCTGATGGAGGGTGAGCCTTTCAGGGCAGGCTTTTAGCCCCTGCGTCGTCTATCTTTAGCACCTAGCAAAAAGCGCCTGGCACGTAAAAGCTGTTCAATCAGTGTGAAAAGACTACATGAGTAAATGAATGCGTGTGTTGGCTTTTCATGTCCTGCCCTCTGAGAATGATAGTGGAAATAGAAAAGGGGTGATCAAAGCACTCATCAGCAATAGTTGGGGGGCCCAATTTGTTTACTAATCTCATCCATGTGTACTTTATAAATCTGTGCATTCTAAAAGGGACCTTTTAAAAATTACCTTCAAACTTCATATATTCAGTAATACCACACACAAAAAAACCCAAAAAAGTCTTCAATCAACACCCACCCTGGGATCCATGCCCACATGTAATAGGTGTGTAGCACATGAAAAATGTAGCTACTGTTTAGAAATGCATTATTTTGGGCTGGGTGCAATGGCTCACACCTGTAATCGCAGCACTTTGGGAAGCGCAGGTGGGAGGACTGCCTGAGGCCAGGAGTTCCAGACCAGCCTGGGTAACAGCAAAACCTCATTTCCACCAAAAGAAAAAAAACAAAAAAGCTGGGCTGGTGGTACACCTTTAGTCCCAGCTACTTGGGAGGCTGAGGTGGGAGGATGACTTGAGTCCAGGAGGTCGAGGCTGGAGTGAACTGTGATTGTGCCACTGCAGTTCAGCCTGGGCATCAGAGCCAGACTCTGTCTCAAAAAAAAAAAAAAAAAAAGTTATTTTGGAAGTTGTAATATATTTTTGTGCTTATATTAATGCAAGGAATTCTTTTTCTATTGGTTATATGCCACTAGCATATGGCCTATGTATTAAGTTTACAGACTATATATATCACTATCTAAAATACCCATAATTAGTTTATTTCAAGAGAAAATAGCATAATCAACAGCATTTGATAATCCTCTGAAGAGTAAAATGTCTTTTTTATCATTTTATCTGTCAAATATAAGTTAGAATTTTCAGATACAGTTTCAACGTAGGAAAATACCCCAAATTTAATAACTGATGCTGAATCAAACTGTTTTTGTAAAATTTTTGAAGAACAGTTGTTTCTACTTTTTTTTCTTCTCCAAAGTAGGTTTCAAAAGCCTATAAAGAACTGTTAAAAGTTAAAGTTGAGACAGAAAATGGAACCAAAACCTTAATTTAAATTCTCCTCATGACTTTAGATGAACACTGGCTTTTGGGTTTTTTCTTTCAAATGAGGAGTATTTTTATTGTTGCTTTTTAAGGAATCATTTGGAAGCTAGTGTTTTTCACCTATACATTTAAGACATTGGGATATTTTTACTACCGAGAAAAAAAAAATAAGGAAACCACCAGCCAAATGAGGTGGTGTCCCAAAATAGATTTATGGCATTTTCCAGAAAGGGCAGTGCCAGACTTTTCCAGTAGTAATTTAGTGGGAGGGCGGGCAGGTGTTGGGATTATGGCAGTGGGGTTGGTAAGTATATAAGAAACTGTTACACATTTGTGTAAATACTGAGATTTAAAGGCGAGAGAGAAGCTGGAAATTTGCAGGTCATTTATTCTGTGGTCCTTGCTTTACAGAGAAAATAAGTAGTGTACAGTAGACTTATGTTTATATGCTTTTGGAAATGAATAAAAGTGTTAGAATAATATTTACACATTGGACCTTGTATTCGTTACAAGATACATTTTTTGGCAGAAGAATTATCAGTCCAAGTTATTTCATCAGAGATTCCTGGCAGGACAATTGGTATCACAGTGTAGAAACTCCTTTAGGAAAAATCAGTATATTTTGTTGGCTAAAATTAGGCATGCTCATTATTCACTTGGAGTGTGTCTTAACTAATTTCTAGGGCACGACGGAAGTGTGGAAAGATGCATGTCAGGTGAAGTAGTGGAGGGGCGGTTGAGGACCCACTGTGGGGGCCGCCAGAGACGGCACTACAGCTCGGTGTGCGCGGGCGTGTGCCCGGCCCAGGCCAGGTTGGTGCTTGCTGGAACTTCACACGCTGCCCATTGCCCGTTTCCGCCAGGGTCTCGCTTTGCCTAGTTGGTGCATTTAATATTGCGCTAATTAATATGAGCCTGTGCAGGAGTGCTGTGGCTCTGGGAACCAACAACCTGTCCACGTAACTGTTCGCTTCTTGCCTTTGTCTTAACTTAAAGCTACTAGTGTTGGTTGAGAATTATAACCAAATTTTTGTCATGTTTTACCTATTTCAACCTGGTCAAATATGTGTATCATTTATATACTTCTCACAGAACAGAGAACCTATCCAGTAAGCTGAATGAAGTTCTATTTTAACATCTTTCCTTTTCTTCTCTTTAAATCCGCTTAAATTGGAAACCTCTTCTGAAAGGTAGTTTTCTGTTTTTGTAGAAGTAGAAATTCTATGGACTACCTAGAAATCTGTTACCAAATGGACAGTCCTGTTAGCCCTGTGTTTTGTACATGTTTTGCAAACGGCTTTGCAGCGAGAGAAGGCGTAATGGCAGAGTGGGGATGGCGGGCGCAGACTCCCGCAGGGCTTGCGGTGTCATCTGCCCTTCCTGGAGAGGCCTCTGGACGTGGGTGAACTGTTCTGACGGATCCATGCCACGTGACCGCCCTTCCATGTGCGGTTTGGAGGGGGAGAGTGCCATGTGAAAAATTACTTGGAAAGTCGGTCTTGTTAGAGAGCCGGTCTCCAGAGCTCTAATTAAGATTCTCCTCCTCAGATTGCTGTCCGTAAGGCCTGCAGTGAGGGTTATAGAGTAGATTTAACGAAGATGTTTAGTGGAGTAAAGATCTTGGAAGCCTGTGGAATCTCACATTCAGGGACTGGTTTGCCCGGCGTGCTTCTCAGCATCCAACCCCCTCTTCTACTTCAGATCCATTCTCTGTTGCTTTGTTGTAAGCTTCAACAGGTTTTCCTGTAATTTAAGCAGAACAGAATCTGGAGCATCCCTCCTGTGAGTGTGTGGAATAAATTCAGCTTAGTGTTCTTAACTGATGGGTACTTACTAAGTTAATTATTGCTTGAGCACCAGTAAAATGCTGCAGCTTTTTGTTAATTTTAAAAACTAAGGTAATGTCTAGAAAAATGCCTGGCCAGAAGATTTTGTAGAAATTGCAAATAGAAGTCGGTGTTGAAGCAGTGTTGAGTTGAGGTCTGTTCCCTGATGTGTGTATTGCGTGCAGGATGCCCTGGAATGAATTTGACCTTCAGTCTAGAGTAGTTTGGTTCTGTGTTTGGCTGTTAGTGTACAAAGCAGCCAGGACGAGTGTGTCCCCTTCTGACTCTACTTATGTGGGGAGACCATGTTTTTCATTAAGATAAGAGCAGATTTCTAAACATATTACTGCTGTGTTACTTTTAGCATCCCAGTCCTGGTTTCAGGATTGAAATTTACATTTTGATGAAAAGACTGGGAATAAGTTAATATGGAACTGTAGCCGTTGGCACAGGATAAGTCAGCATTCATGAAATACGGGAGGGGAAACGAGGACATTTTTCTTAAGAGAAAATGGCTGTATACACATGATGGAGGGTGTTGGAGCACCATCCCTGTGTCACCTGTGTGGAGGTCGGCTCCTGGCCTCATCCCTGTGTCACCTGTTTGGAGGTCGGCTCCTGGCCTCATCCCTGTGTCACCTGTGTGGAGGTCAGCTCCTGACCTTGTCTCTGTGTCACCTGTGTGGAGGTCGGCACCTGGCCTCGTCTCTGTGTCCCCTGTGTGGAGGTCGGCTCCTGACCTTGTCTCTGTGTCACCTGTGTGGAGGTCGGCACCTGGCCTCG